>NW_003852396.1:25164966-25176076 GCF_000181295.1 Otolemur garnettii | reverse complement strand
GTTCTCTAAGTGTTCTCCATATGACTTTCCAAAAGGGACGTATTAGTTTGCATTCCCACCAGCAGTGTAGAAGTGTTCCCTTTTCTCCACAACCCTGCCAGCATCTGTGATTTTGGGATTTTGTGATATGGGCTAATCCTACTGGTGTTAGATGATATCTCAAAGTAGTTTTGATTTGCATTTCTCTGATGATTAGGGATGATGAGTATTTTTTTCATATGTCTGTAGGCCATGCATCTGTCTTCTTCAGAGAAGTTTCTCTTTAAGTTTCTTGCCCACCCTGAGATGGGATCGCTTGTTCTCTTCTTGCTAATATGTTTGAGTTCTCTGTGGATTCTGGTTATTAGACCTTTGTCAGAAGCATAACCAGCAAATATCTTTTCCCATTCTGAGGGCTTTCTGGTGGCTTTTCTTACTATGTTCTTGGCTGTGCAGAAGCTTTTTAATTTGAGGCGGTCCCAGTAGTATATTTTTGATGTTGCTTCAATTGCCCGGGGGGTCCTCCTCATGAAATATTCGCCCAGGCCAATTTCTTCAAGAGTTTTCCCTACACTTTCTTCTAGTATTTTTATAGTTTCATGTCTTAAATTTAAGTCTTTAATCTAGTTAGTGGTGACAAGTGTGGGTCCAGTCTTCTGCAGGTCCCCAGCCAGTTTGTCCAGCACCATTTGTTAAATAGGGAATCTTTTCCCCACTCAATGTTTAGTAAATTTTGTTGAAAGAAAAGTTAATGGAAATGACAATAGATTTGGTGGTCAAGTTCTTCAGTATCAGACAGGACATCAGTATAGAAAGGAATGGTAAAATCAGAGGAAGTCATCTGCCCTACATACGAATGGGCACTGAAGAACGCTTTAACAGCCTAAAGTTATCCTCCCATTAAGCTTTCCATTTTCACAGTTTTTTGCTGGGAGTAAATTTCTGATGCTACAAAAAATACTGCTGTCAGACAACAGAGGCAGGGTGACACTATAACCAAAAGACTTTTGCTAAAATGTTCTTTGCTTCTGTGCTAAGTTGACCAGCATTTGCACGTTAGAACAAATTTAACAAACTAGTTAAATTTATAAAGGCCCCAGAAAGACTGATTTTCAGAGGACAGGACATGAAATGAGGAAGGGTACTGCTGATATGAAGCTGTGGGCATCTAAAATGAACATTCTGAGTAAACCATAGGATAGTCTATGAGATAAAGGAATTTAAAAAAAGACGTGCTGAGCGGTGTCTGTGGCTCAGTGAGTAGGGCGCCAGCCCCATATACTGAGGGTGGGAGGTTCAAACCCGGCCCCAGCCCCAGCCAAACTGCAACAAGAAAATAGTTGGGTGTTGTGGCGGGCCCCTATAGTCCCAGCTACTTGGGAGGCTGAGGCAAGAGAATTACCAAAGCCCAAGAGCTGGAGGTTGCTGTGAGCTGTGACACCACAGCACTCTACTGAGGGTGACAAAGTGAGACCCCAGCCAAACTGCAACAAAAAAATAGCTGGGTGTTGTGGCAGGCCCCTATAGTCCCAGCTACTTGGGAGGCTGAGGCAAGAGAATTACCAAAGCCCAAGAGCTGGAGGTTGCTGTGAGCTGTGACAACACAGCACTCTACTGAGGGTGACAAAATGAGACTATCTCCCAAAAAAAAGACATGCTACCATGTTTTCAAAATGCCAAATTGGTTAAAACACTTCCTCTAATAACATAGGTCTTCCCCCTCCCTCCCTCCTTTATCCCTAAAATTCAAATAGCTAATGTAAACCACAATTGTATTAAGACAAGAATAATCTTAGGTTCTGTGAGCTTCTGACACCAGTTGGACACTATAGCACAGGCAGGAGCACCTTCTGAGTCTACTGGGAAGAGAGTGCAGGAAATGGGAAGCATTACTCACCAACAGCAATGAAGTATAGGCAGCCATGATCCCAGCTACACTCAGAAAAATAATAGACCAGAAGATCCATTGTCCTGTTCCTATAAAAAAAACCCTGAAAAAGATGTGTTTCAGTCTTTAAAATATAGCAGAAATTAGTAGCATCTGTGTCCAGGATAGTGCAACACCAGACTAGCTGGAGCATAAAAAAATGACAACACATAAAAAGAAAAGCAATTTGTGAACAGATCTATGAAAGCTTTGGGGATATTTACCTGAGGAGTCTTAACTTTGTGTTCTATAGGCAACTGGGTGCATTAATGGGATCTGTATAAGTGGTAGGATTTTTTTTTTTGAGACAGAGCTTCAAGCTGTCCCCCTGGGTAGAGTGCCGTGGCATCACAGCTCACAGCAACTTCCAACTCCTGGGCTCAAACGAGTCTCCTGCCTCATCCTCCCAAGTAGCTGGGACCACAAGCACCCGCTACAACACCTGGCTATTTTTTGGTTGCAGCCACCATTGTTGTTTTTGGCGGGCCCAGGCTGGATTCGAACCCACCACCTTAGGTGTATGCGGGTGGCACCTTAGCCACTTGAGCCACAGGTGCTGAGCCTAAGTGGTAGGATTTTAAAAAGTTATTTAGAATATCTATTTTATTATGTCCTCTTCAAAAAAGCCAATATAATATATTCTAGAATGCCAGAAGAGAAAAAAATCATCCTATATAAGTTTACCACCTTAACAAAACTAATACTTTCCAACATGACAGGTTTCTTATTGATATGCATATATATTTTCTTACATAATTGCAGTTGCAGCTACCATATTAATTACTGTATTTTCTGAGAATTGGGCTCTTTTAAAAAAAAGTCCAGATTGTTCTGTTTCTAAAGTAGTGCTTGAGAGAAAATTGCCAAAGATTTGTTAAAAGGAAATAATATTATACTTGGTTTAGGATTTAGAATTTTCATTTCAAGAAAACAGAAATTACCTCATTTCCATACAAATCCTGGATAAGTTACCATTCAAATATAGGTTAGTGAACATATAACTACATTAAAAATAAGAAATTCTCCTTGGACAAAGGCTGTTAGATACAAGAGGAAGAAAGAAACAGGCAAGCAGCCTTACATAAGAAGTATCTCAGATCAAGACACAGGAAGAGGCTCGGCACCTATGGCTCAAGTGGCTAAGGCGCCAGCCACATACACCTAAGGTGGCGGGTTCGAATCCAGCCTGGGCCTGCCAAACAACAACGATGGCTGCAACCAAAAAAAATAGCCAGGAGTTGTGGCAGGCGCCTGTGGTCCCAGCTACTTGGGAGGCGGAGGCAGGAGACTCGCTTGAGCCCAGGAGTTGGAGGTTGCTGAGCTATGATGCCACAGCACTCTACCCAGGGGGACAGCTTGAGGCTCTGTCTAAAAAAAAAAAAAAAGACACAGGAAGATACTCTGCAGGAAGATGAGCTCACAATAAGGAATCAGAAAACATGTAAGGAAATTAACGAATGAAGCCAACAAAGAGAAGAACTTTCTATTAGGACACATAGTAATAGAACGATCAGAAAAAGCCACAAAAATAAACATATATATTTAAGATCTTCAAAAGAAGTAAAGGAAGAACTTGCATCAATGAAATATGAAAAGGATGTTTAACACAAATACAGCTATCAAAATCAAATAGAGCTCATAAAAAAATGAAATAAAAAAACATGAAATATAGCCTTAGATGTGGCCAAAGAATTAATCAAACAGCCTAGCCAAACAGTGATACTGACTTTGCTTTCCAAGTAACAAAGATGCATGCTTGAAATGACCTAAAGACAGAGGATACCCATTGCACAGGGACCCAACCCCTTGACAACTGGCAGTTTCGCTCATTATTAGGAGATATCCTTTCAGGCTAGGTACAAGCTTATCCTACCTGAATGGAGAGAACATCTAAAGTTCCAAGATGGGCTCCTACCAGAAGCTGCTGGCCCAAGATTAGGGCTTTGCTGAGTTCTTTCACTTGCATGTGATTAGCTGTTCAGGAAGAGGCCACGCGGATGGAGGTTTGCTGGTGCTGGGCAGGCAGCCGCAGAGGCAGCTCAGCAGCTCAGCAGCTCCTCCTCCAGGAATCACCGTGTCTGGCTGCTCTACAGCTGTGTCCATGGAGAACTTTACTGCCCGACATCTGCACTTAACTATGCTACACGGTGCCCTGTGGTCATCCATGAGCTTCTTTGAGTGAACCCCCCAAAGGAACCTGAAGGATAATGGGCCCTCCTTTGTAGCAGAGGTATCCCAGAAAGTAAGCAAAGCTCAACATCTAGGTTGAAAACTACACAGAACCCACCTAAAGTGGAATGAGGTGTTGCCGCCTGCCTCCCTCTGGCTTAAGTTCAGCCCCTAAGAGATAGTTTATGAGAGACCCTTCCTAGAACTCCAAGGTGAGTCCTACATTGCTCCTCCTCCCACAGATAAGGAAGGGTAAACTTGACAGTGGGGAGTATGTAACAGAGAATGGCTTGGGAATAAAAGGGATAAAAATGATTTTTGTCTCTTCAAAACCTCCTTACCCTTCTCTCAGAGAATTAAAACCTATATCCCTGCATCAGGCCAGTAGTCAGGAAGGGCAGGGGAATGTCTTTGGTTCTTTGTTCTGCAGGAGAGAGCTCGAGGGAATGGTCTGGGAAGAGGTCACAAGATCCTCTCAGCTGAAGATGGGCTTAATCCAGGTGGAGGTCATAAGACTGTCTTAACTGAAGAAGGAATGAATCTGAACAGAGGCCTCAAGATTGTTTTCGCCCCAGATGGGATTATGGGATTAATCAGAACCTTTAAAAGCTCTGTGCTTCTGTTCACAAGGGAGACCCTGGTATTTTTTGAGACAGGAGCCTGACAGTCTCCTCATCTGCCAACAAATTAATAAATTTCTCTTTCCTTCTCTTCAAAAAAAGAAAGAAAAAAAGAAAATTTAAGGTTTGTCATTTACTGGTACTTCTACTTTGTAAAATCATTTCACTGGTCCCATCAATATTTATTTTAATCCCTTTCAACTAAAAATTTTTCTTTAAGATATTTAATCACAAGCAAATATTACTATTGGTTTGATTTACCTCAAAGCCCTTCCACAAAACTCAGGTGAAGTTCCTACCACTTTCTGTGAATTAAAGGCAAAGAAAGAACTGTGCTCTGGTTTTTTCTCTTTCTCCCTCTTCTAACTCCTTCCTGGAGCAGCCATCTGTGCTTAGTCTTGGTGGTGGTGGTGTGAAGAAAAGGGAGTTGGAAGAGAGAAAAGGAGCTTGCTCACGTGACTGCCTGTATCCCGGTGGGAACTGCCTTTCTTGTCCATCGCTTCTTTAAACTGGGAGCACGCAGTGCTGATGACCATGCAGTAGGCTCACTCAGCATGGGCATGTCCAACTTAGGCTTCTTATGACTATTTTTAAGCAGTTCTCTTTCTGTTCAGGACCACTGCGTTACATGCCTCTCCCAGAACAATCACACACCCCTTACAGACACAGGCCTCCTCACTCAGCCCAGCCAGCCTTGGAACAGCCTAGTCAATGGAAGCCTCTCGTCTAGAATCTGCATTTTCTGCTCTAATGTTTATAGAAACCTTCCAAGACCTGTTCCTGCCTTCCTACATCTATGAAATAAAGCTTTCTTGCATTTTTCTCTAAAATATACCACAATGCTTTGTACCTGCATGACCAACTATCAGTTGACAATAACTCTAGACGAGAAAAAAGAACACATTGGTGGTTGAGGTATTAGAAACCTTCACATGGCAAGGAGTGGAGAGCAGGTCAAACTCTGTAACACACAGAGGTGAAAAAAAGAGAGAGAGCTCTGACATTAACCCTCACAAGAATCCTGCTCTCTCTAGCTAAGGGGGGCTAGAGAAGCTAAACAAAATGTCTTTAAAAATCTAAGTGAAGGCATCAGACATCTACTGGGCAGCGAAGAATTATGGAGCCAAGATCCAAATAATGAAGGAAATCCAGAGATAGCACATGGCATCTGGGGCACGTTTTCTTTAGAAGAACTGGGTAAGATACAGGAAGCTCTTATAAGCCTTGCAAGGCTAAGAGGAAAAAAAGGTGAGACGATAACCTGGTAAACATAATACACTTTGATTTGGGACCTCCCAGGGCCATATCCTAGGAGTAAACACAGACTGGAAATAGATTGGTTTGAGGGGCACTGAATCCCAGCTTTGAACCACCTAAATGTATAGAAGTGGATTAAGGTAAATAAGATTTAGTTATCTGTCAGAAGCCTTCCTCTGAGAGAATATAATATAATTCAAGGTCCCATATTACTTACATGATTTTTATATACAATGTCTGACACTAAAGCAAAAAGAATCAGATGTTAATGATGCCAAAAGCAGCAACGGGAAACATAAAAAGAGCTTCAGCAAATCTAGATAATGTAGGTATCAGACACAGCCTTCTAAATTAAAAACTTCAGCAAATAACTATAAAAAGGGGCTCAATTAAAAATTATAGAAAGGAAACTGGGCACAAGCTGGACTCACATCTATAATCCCAGTGGTTTGGGAATTTGAGACAGCAGGATTTCTTTAGGTTGAGACTTTGAGACCAGCTTGGGCAATATAGGAAGACCCCATCTCTATGAGAATGAAAATAAAAGGCCAGGCATGGTGGCTCACACCTATAATTCTAGCCCTCTGGGATACTAAGGCAGGAGAATTGCTTGAGTGTAGGAGTTTAAGACCAGCCTGAGTAAGAGTGAAACCCTGTCCCTACTGAAAAAAAAAAAGAAAGAAAGAAAGAAAGAAAGAAAAAACTAGTCAGGTATAGTGGTGCATGCCTATCCAGGTACTTGGGAGGCTGAGGCAAAAGGATTGCTTGAGCCCCAAAGTTTGAGATTGCTATGAGTTATGATGACGCCATGGCAATCTACCCAGGGTGACAGTAAGACTTTGTCTCAAAAAATAAAGAAAAAGAAGATAAAAAATAAATTAACCAGGGGTGATGGTACGTGCCTGTAGTCCTAGATACTTGGGAGGATGGGGTGGAAGGATCACTTGAGCCTAAAAGATCAATATTACAGCAAGCTATAATCGCACCACTGTACTACAGCCTGAATAACAGACCGAGAGAGAACCTATCTCTAAAAAATAAAACTTTTTAATTAAAAAAAATTCTAGAATGAAAAATACAGCAACAATAATTAAGAACTCAGTGAATGTATTTAATATGAGGTAAGAAAAAGTGGGGGAAATTTTGTTAAATTAAAGTCAGAAAAATATCAAGAATGAAAATGTTTTCATGTGGAAAAAAACACAGAAGAAAGAATAAAAGACTCAGTGGGGGATAATTTTTTTAATATATAAAAATTATAGTCTCACAAGTAGCAGAGATAGAAAATGGGGTAAGCAATATTTGAAGAGGTAATAGCAGAGAACTTTCCCAAAATGATTAAAAATATCATATCTATCTGGGATCACTCAGAAAGGAATTTATTGTAGGGATTAGGCCTCATATTACTATGGAAGCTTCTAGGGAAGAGTAAGTTAAGCTATTTCATCTGCTATATTTGACCTGAAGTTGCTGGAAGTCAGGCCAGCAGTTGGGAAGGAAAATCAAACATGAACCGTAAGAAAACAAGAGCAAACTGAAACCCATGAAGGTAAACTGAACTCACAAAGATAAATAACAGTACGTGAGAACAGATTGGAACCTAGGAGAACAAAGTGGAACTTGTGTCTATCACTGCCTCAACCTTGATGGTAGGGTGACCTACAGGAGAAATTGGTACCTTTTATCACTGTCCTGCATACTTATCTGGCCTGGGACTTGGAGAAAAGGAAGATGATCCAGCAGGAACAGGGAGAATGTGGGCCCAAATGCTACCACAGGACAACTAAGTGAACTACCAGATACTGTCACTGCATGAGGCTGCTATAGTGTCTGAGGCTCATCTCCAATAATCAGAGTGTGAAAAAATGGCTCCTGATTCACTTCCTCCATTCAGAGGTTATGCAACTTTCTCTTATGACCAATCCTAACAGTCATATCATGGGAATGTAATTCTGAGAAATGTACTTTCTGTTTAGCTAAGTTGACCCAGTTAGCATGCCAGCACAGTTCTGAAAACGTGGTACCCATACACACTTCTAGTAACCATCCTTACCTTCTGTCTATGATAGAATTATCTCTCATACAACCAAAAACACACCAATCCTTTCCTTTCAGATACGAAGCTCCCTTATCAGTGCTGGGTGATGTTTATTCCTCTAACCCTTATATTAAATACATTCACTGAGTTCTTAAGTATTGATATATAAGATTAACTATAATAGTAGTTATGTTCAGATGACATGTTTTGTTCAATAGTAGAGGAATGGGAGAGGATTTTATACTGTGTGTGTGTGCATACACACAGATTTTTCTGGCCTCTGTGATCTTGTCTGTTCATGTCACACCAGAAATAATGCTATATTAGACAGCAAAGGGACTTTGCCCATGAAAATTAAGTTTACTAATCAACTGACTTTACAATAGGGAGACTATCTGGGATTATCTGAGTGAATCTAATGTTATCATATGAGCTCAAAAAAAATCAGAATAGGAAAGCAGATAAATGTGATAGAGGGGGAAAAGAGAGAAATTTGAAGTCTGAGAAGGACTCTACACACTCTGGAGAAGGTCTCACACTAAGGAATGCACTGGCCTCTAGAACAGTGATTTTAAACCATGTACCATGAGAGGATCTTAGGTGTGCCATGAACATTTTTAAAGATCATTAATTAAATTATTTTTGAGAGAAGTTCAAAGAACAGTAAGCACATTCGGGGTTTTTTTTTTTTGTTGTTATTTTTTATCAACATAAATGTACAGTGGAAGTTTAACTATAGGCTCAAGTGTGCCATGAGATTAAAAAAGATTGAAAAACACTGCTCTAGAAGTTGAAAATACACCTCAGCTGACAACCACCAGGTTAGCAGAGACTTCAGTCCTACACCTATAAGAAACTGAACTCTGCCAGCCTGGATGAACCCAGAAGTGGATTCTCACTCAGAGCCTCCAGTAAAAGCAGGCAGGTTGATTTCAGTGTTAGGAGATGCTAAGCAAAGTACTCAGCTTAGCAAGCCAGACTACTAACCTACAGAACTTCAAGATAGCATATGAATGTTGTTTTGAGTTGCTCAATTTGTAGTAATTGTCTGTGGCAGCAATAGAAAACCACCCATGCAACTTACTTGTGGCTGCAGGACCTGCGGGAGCTCAGGACCTGCGGGAGCTCACTCACATATGCAACTTCTATCTGACAGTGCAGTGTTGCTGTGGGAAGATTCTACCTGCTGAGCATGCATGTTCATTCCAGCTGTGCATTCCGGAACCGGAGAAATAACAAGATGGGTACCAGACCCACCAAGCTTGCTGTGGAGATGGGCCCAAGCCAGAACTCTATTGATTGCCTGAGCTCCAAAAGCCCCTACTAAGGCTTGTGAATCACAGTGGTGTTTTGGATCTCTAGGAATCTGTGTCAGTATCCAGTAATTTCCCAAAAAGTACTTTTTCTTCCCCAATGCACGGCCATTCTGGTAAACGGCCACAGAGAGATTCCTTGGGGAAAACCAGGAGGAAGACTGACAGTATATACTTTGGCTGTGAGCAGGGTCCTTTGCTAAGGTCTTCCTTTCTCAAGGGCCTCTGAGTTGGTGGGCTGATCAAATCTAGAAATTTGTTAATGGACCACACTCTATTGTGATAATACAATTCAGACTTTCTTCGTGAGAACTAAAGCTTTCCTACATATATAACATAAGTAAGATTTTAGTAGGCTGCCCATCTATTTCAGTTTTAGGGATGCTAATCAATTACCCAACATCAAATGTCTCTTCAGGTCAGACCATGCTTATCACTGTGTCAGCTCTGATGCCCGTTACATTAATAGTAACCACACGCTTCCTGTTTTTGGCAATTATGTGCCACAACTTGGCTTTGAAACCCAGAAATCGGCTCGGTGGCTGTGGCTCAAGTGGCTAAGGCGTCAGCCACATACACCTGAGCTAGCGGGTTCGAATCCAGCCGGGGCCCACCAAACAACTATGATGGCTGCAACCAAAAAATAGCCAGGTGTTGTGGCGGGGGGCTGGGGGTCCAGGCTCCTTGGGAGGCTGAGGCAGGAGACTTGCTTGAGCCCAGGAGTTGGAGGTTGCTGTGAGCTGTGATGCCACAGCACTGTACCCAGGGGACAGCTTGCGGCTCTGTCTCAAAAATATATATATAAATAAATAAATAAAAAATAAAAGAAACCCAGAAATCTTATCATTCCCACTGTATTCAAAGAGACTGCTTTGATGTTCTCAATGTCATCCCGTTACTACTGAAAATAGCCACCCTAAGTGCATTACACTCCTTGTTTTCACTAAAGTATTCCATGGGAAGCAACTACTTGGTCAACCAAAGCCTTAGCTTCCACAGCTACTTGATGCAAGTATTGATAGGTGATAATTTAAGTAATACCACAGACAACCACTATCTCTCTTACCAGTGGAAGTAGGACTATTAGATCTCAAACTCTAATCACATCAGAAAATCAACTCAGCAGCAGCTAGGAGAACCCATCCTGAAGGTGCTATTCCTCTAGAACTGCTGCTGATACCAACTTTTGTATCTGTAAGGGTTTGGTCAGAGAAGCAGAACCACTATGAGTAATAAAGAGATTTTTATAGAAATTAGACTTTACATAATTATAGGAACTCACAGAGAAATCATGCAAGATATTGTTGCCCCTATAGCTGGTGTTGGGCTTTAAGTCACTACATGTTAGTCAGGCTGGATGTCAAATAGAAAAGCTGAGTAGGAAGTGGGGAAAACAAGGATAAACCTCCAAGGCTGAATTGGAAACTACAAGGACAAATTCAGCCCTGTGACTGACTCTTACTACCTTAGCCTCAGTGGTGTGAGCAATCTGCAGAAGAATCAAAGCAGGCAGATACAAAAAGACTGGGAAAAAACCTGCCAAATTAGAATTCTATACCCAGCTAAAACATTCTTCAAAAATGAGGAAGAGATAAAACCATCTTCACAAAAACAAAAATTGAGAGAATTTGGCCCTTGTAGACTCTCAAAAAAGGAGGTTCTTGGTCATGCAGTTTATCTCACAGAACATCTGAACAAAGAAGAGAGTGTGACATGGCTCAGCGCCTGTGGCTCAAGCGGCTAAGGCGCCAGCCACATACACCTAAGGTGGCGGGTTCGAATCCCCAGCCTGGGCCCGCCAAACAAC
>NW_003852396.1:25157591-25164946 GCF_000181295.1 Otolemur garnettii | reverse complement strand
AACAACAATGACGGCTGCAACCAAAACATAGCCAGGCGTTGTGGTGGGCGCCTGTAGTCCCAGCTACTTGGGAGGCTGAGGCAGGAGACTCGCTTGAGCTCAGGAGTTGGAGGTTGCTGTGAGCGTGATGCCATGGCACTCTACCCAGGGGGGATAGCTTGAGGCTCTGTCTCAAAAAAAAGAGAGTGTGACATTATAAAAGTATTTAAATTGTCTAGCCATTGTCTCATGCCTATAATCCCAGCACTTTCAGAGGCTAAAATGGGAAGATTGCTTGAGGCCAGGAGTTTAAGATTAGCCTGGGCAACACAGTGAGACCCCCATCTCTTCAAAAAATTTAAAAATTAGCTAAGCTAGGTGGCACACACCTATAGTCCTAGTTATTCTGGAAGCTGAAGCAGGAGAATCCCTTGAGCCAGGAGTTGTGGATTATAGTGGCATATGATTGTGTCACTGCACATAAGCAAGGGTGAGAGAGTAAGACCCTGTCTCTAAAAATAAATCATAAAAAATGAAAAGAAGTTAAATGATAATTCATCTTCTGATTTGCTAAGTTCATTAGAAAATATATGTCACATAAGAATTTTTAAGGCCTGAGGCATGAGAAATTTGATTTTGCAAAATGTCTATTTCAAATTGTAGGGATATTTTGTACTGCTCAAAATCTTTCCTTAGTACTTCAAAATCTTAAAGTCAGTTAGAATGAGCCACTTCCATAAGTGCCCTCTCCTCCCGAACCCAAATAAATAACCAAATAGAAGCACCTGTCTATAATCCCACCATTTTGGGAGGACAAGGCAGAGAATCCCTCGAGCCCTGGAGTTCGAGACCAACCTGGGAAACATAGCAAGATGCTATCCCTAAAAAGTAAATAAATAAAATAAATAAAAATTTAAAAATTGCCCAGATGCAGTAGCAGGTGCCTAAAGTCCCAGCTACTCAGGAGGCTGAGGCAGGAGGATTGGTTGAGCCCAGAAGTTTGAGGTTGCTGTGAGCTGTATCACTCTAACCTCGGTATCAGAGGAAGACCCTATCTCAAAACAAGCAAACAGATAAACAAAACCCAGTAGAATTCCTCGCTCCATTTGGGGTCTTTGTACCTAGATCTGTGATATTCCTTTCTTACTTCTTTTCCTAAAAATCCTTATAGTTCCAATTTAGAATTAGATTCTTCTTCAAGTGCTATTTTCTTTTATCTATAGAACTCTAGCAAATTGGTACAAGTCAGGTTCAGAGAACATGACAGCTTGGCAATGGTATGTGCAACAATGTGGATAGGATTCAGACACTTGTGCTTGTCAATACTTTCAGTAACAAAGGGTTATGATAAAGGCAATTTCTGTCAACACGTGAACAAAGATGAGGGATGATCACTTTTGTGTATTTACTTCTGTGATTTCATGATTTCCACTCGCTTCTGGATACAACTAGAAATCATATGCATACTATTTATTCTCTAAAGTGGTTTTATAAGACTGTGGAATACAAGTATCATATCTATCCCTCCTTGGTTGCATCCTGATGGCATTCCACGGACACCCATTGGTGTGAGATTCCAGTAGAGCAAGGAGCCTTGGCTGCCACAGACCTCTGTGGGAATTTGGTGAAAACTTGGAACCATCCTAAAAAATGCACAAGTGTACCTACAATGTTTTGCACATAATTCAGAAGCCCTAAATTCCTCTTTGGGTCTCTGGTAATTAGCTCAAGAGGGATGAGATAGAGAATTCCATAAAAACAACTGAGATGTTTATTAAAACAGCTTCTGGCCATATTAGGTTTTACCAAAAGAGTAACAGTTTTTAATCCTATACAATTTTCATGCAGCTAGATCCCAACTAATGTACAGGTTCAGTATTAGACATTTTAGTTTGGTTCTTTATGTTTTATATTCAAGTTGTCCTCAGTTTTTTACTACAAGCTCTAATTTTTGTTCTTTATAGGCATTTGTATAGTACTGATCTTAACTGGTTCCCTGGGAAGTTCTTGTTTAGTGAGAATCTATTTCATGCTAGATTCAAAGCTCTATAAATGAATTTTAGGTTCCAGCACACGTGTTCAGAAATGAAATCTGATGTGTCCTTCCTCATTTACTTGGAAAACAGCAGTGCAGGGTGGAAAGCATAGGCTTTAGTGGTGAGCAGACCTGGTGTTGACAGCCACTGCTCCAGCCAACTCCATCACTGGGTACGGTGCATGACGTTGCTTCCTTCCATTAACATGGCGAACATGATTGCCAGCCCCAGAATCACCTGAGGACTATCTGGGCTCTATACCTAGAGAAAAGCTCAATAGATCAGCTCTCCCCTCTTAGGTACTGGCCTGATGGCCTACACAGCCCAGGCCTTTCCTCTTCCTAACAAAGTTGCCTTCCTGGCACATCTAGGGGGTATTTTTCAAATAGTATAAAAAGATCCTAGATGAAAGATCAGAAATGCATGATGAAATGAAGAGCAATCAAATGGTAAGTAGATAGGTTAATCTAAAAGAATATTAACTATATAAAACAATGTCATCTGTGATTGAAATGTATACAGGATTAAAATATATGAGAATAAGGATTAGAAATCAGAAGGAGGTAAACAAAGTTAAGATGTTTCAAGATCCTTGCATTATCCAGAAGAAGCTTAAAATACTCATTAAGACTTTGATGAGTCAAGATTACATGTTGCAATTTCCTGCGTAGATTCCAAAAAGGTAGCAAGAGTGGGTAGAATAGAAAATGTGGGTATACCTTCTAAGTTAATACAGGGGAAAATATGAAATAACAAAATATGTCCAGAAAAGAAGAAAAAAGAATATAGAACTGATAGGACAATAGTATTAAAAAGATTGTGGATGTAAACTACATATTAGTCATTTATTAGTACAGAGATGTCTTTTATTTGGAACATAAAGACAGATACTGCCAAATTGGATTTAAGAAACCCAGCCATATGCTATTTAAAAGGAAAAGTTCCAAAATGTAAGTATAGAAAGGTTAAAAATAAGACAAAAAAGATAACCATTTAAAGTTAGTATAGACATATTAACAGCATACAAAGTAGCCCTCAAGATAAAAACATATGAACAATGTAAGAGACTAGACCTACTCTAAAAATACAAAGAGCAACTTCACATTTTCAGGATTGAAGACTTCAGTGGTACTCAGACTTTCACCTGACTTGTATATCTTGGAAGGAGAGGATCACAAGAGGCGGAGGGCTGTAAGTCGGATTACAGAAGTTGGCCAATAAACATCTCAGTCTTGGGAGCAATGGTGAGGGTTCTGACCCACACCTGCAGTCAGTATAAAAGCCTGCTCTGAGGAAATTTCTGTAGTACATCTGGAAGAGCAATTCTGAAAGGTGGCTAGGGACAAGCGCTTGACGCTTGATTGGGGCATTGTATGATGGAAATAATAGTGGCCAAAGTGATCAGTGTCATTTTGATGGCCAGAGGTTCTTTTTACCACCACTGTACCATTTTTATTATATTGCAGTAAGCCCCAGAACTTTGCTACCATTAAAGGATGGGGAGATAACTGGAAAACTTTGTATATTTGACTTTGCACAAACCTTGTCAACTATAGATCTCACATCCAGGTATTTAAAAAAATTTAAATATAAAGAAATTAATTATTCCACAGCATATTTTAAATTGAAATACAAGTGCTGGCTCGGCACCCGTGGCTCAAGTGGCTAAGGTGCCAGCCACATACACCTAAGGTGGCGGGTTCGAATCCAGCCCAGCCCGCCAAACAACAATGATGGCTACAACTGAAAAAAAATAGCCAGGCATTGTGGCAGATGCCTATGGTCCCAGCAACTTGGGAAGCGGAGGCAGTAGACTCGCTTGAGCCCAAGAGTTGGAGGTTGCTGTGAGCTATGCCACGGCACTCTACCCAGGACAGTTTGAGGCTCTGTCTCAAAAAAAAAAAAAAAGAAATACAAGTGCTGTGGACTAATTCAGAAGCGGTTCACAAATAAAAACTGCATATGATATGTTCTTCCATTTGTTGATATCTTCTACTATTTCTTTTCTTAGGGGTTCATAATTTTCTTTATAAAGGTCCTTCACCTCCCTTGGGAGGTGTATTCTTAGGTATTTCATTTTCTTTGGAGCTACCGAGAAGAGCATTGTGTCTTTGATTTCCTTCTCATCTTGGCTGTTATTGGCATATACAAAGGCTACTGATTTGTGGACATTGATTTCATATCCTGAGGTGTTACTGTACTTTTTGATCACTTCCAAGAGCCTTGTGGTTGAGTGTTTGGGGTTATCTAAGTATAAAATCATACCATCAACAAAAAGGGAGAGTTTCACTTCCTTTACCCCCATTTGGATGCTTTTAATTTCCTTCTCTTGCTGATTGTATTGGCTAGAACTTCCAGCACTATATTGAATAGTTGTGGTGATAGAGGACAACCTAGTCTTGTTCCAGTCCTGAGTGGAAAGCTTTCAGTTTTACTCCATTCAATATAATATTAGCTGTGGGTTTGTCATGGATGGCTTTCCATGACAATCAGTTTTCAGTTTAAGGAATGTGCCGCCAATGCCTACACTCTTCAGCATTCTAATTAGGAAAGGATGTTGAATTTTATTGAATGCTTTTTCTGCATCTTTTGAGAGGATCATATGGTCTTTGTTTGGCTCCTGTTGATATGGTGAATTATGTTTACAGATTTGCATATGTTAAACCAGCCATGCATCCCTGAGAACATAGTTGAAATGTCTATACTTCCCAAAGCAATCTATAGATTCAATGCTATCCCTATTAAAATACCAACATCTTGCTTTCAAGATTTAGAAAAAATAATTCTTCATTTTCTATGGAACCAAAACAACCCAGTGTAGCCAAGGCAATTCCTAGTAATAAAAACAAAGCCGGGGCATCAGCCTACCAGACTTTAGGCTATACTACAAGGCCATAGTGATCAAAACAGCATGGTACCGGCACAATAAAAGAGACACAGACATTTGGAACTGAACAGAAAACCAGGAGACGAAACAAACATCTTACAGCCACCTAATCTTTGATAAACCAAACAAGAACATATGTGGGGGAAAGAATCCCTATTCAATAAATGGACTGGGAGGACTAGATATCCACATGTAAAAGACTGAAACTGGACCCACACCATTCTCCACTCATAAAAATTGATTCAAGATGGATAAAAGACCTTAATCTAAGGCATGAAACAATTAAAATCCTCAAAGAAAGTGTGAGGAAACACTGGAAGCTATTGGCCTGGGGAAAGACTTTATGAGGAAAACTTCTGCGGCAATTGCAACAACAAATATAGACAAATGGGACTTAATGGAACTGAAAAACTTCTGTATAGCTAAAGTGACAACAACCAAATAAACTGACAACCTACACATTGAGAAAGGATATTTGCATATTTTGATTCAGACAAAAGCTTGATAACTAGGATCTATAGAGAACTCAAATTAACAAACATAAAAAGAGCCAATAATCCTTTAGATCACTGGGCAAGAGAGATGAATAGAACCTTCTCTAAAGAACACAGACAAATGGCTAACAAACATATCAAAAAATACTCATCATCCCTACTTATTACAGAAATGCAAATCAAAACCACCCTGGGATATCATCTAACACCAGTGAAAATGGCCCACATCACAAAGTCTCAAAATTGCAAATGTGGAGAGAAGGGAACACTTACACTGCTGGTGGGACTGCAAACTAATACAACCTTTTTTGGAAGAAAGTATGGAGAACCTTCAAAGAACTCAAGGTAGAACTCCCATTTGATCCTGCAGTCCCATTACTGAGCATCTACCTAGAAGGAAAAAAATCCTTTTACCATAAGGACACTTGCACTAGACTGTTTATTGCAGCTCAATTTACAATCGCCAAAATGTGGAAACAGCCTAAATGCCCACTAACCAAGGAATGGATTAACAAGCTGTGGTCCATGTATGCCATGGAACACTATTCAGCCACTAAAAAAGATGGAGACTTACATCCTTTGTGTTAACCTGGATGGATGTGGAACACATTATTCTTAGTAAAGCATCACAAGAACAGAGAAGCAAGAATCCTATGTACTCAATTCTGATATGAGGACAATTAAGGTCCTAGTACACAGTAGAGGGGTAGAGGATGGGGAGAGCTGAGAAAGGGAAGGAGGGAGGAGATGGGGGTCAAAGGGTGTGGTACACCTTTTGAGGGTGGGACACAAATATAAGATGGTCTTTATTTAACAAAAGCATCAGTATAACCTGGTTCTGTGTACCCTCAATGAATCCCCAACAATAAAAAAAAAAAAAGACAAATGAAAAAGAAATTAAACTAGTTTTGAAGAACAAAAAAAATTCCATCAAAAAAATAAAAATTAGGTGGAATGAGAATATTTAATACTGATTGTCATATGCCTTTGCTAAAAACAGAAATTTCTATAGCTTTCTGAGGAAGTATTTTGGCAATAAGCATAATTAATTTTAACAGTGTTTAAGTCTTTAACTCAGTAAAAGCACTTGTGCGATTCTATTCTAAGAACATTAGTCAAAATATGAAGATTTCTTTGCCCTACTATTTTTTAAAATCAAGAAAATTGGGGCTCGGTGCCTGTGGCTCAAGTGGCTAAGGTGCCAGCCACATACACCTAAGGTGGCGGGTTCGAATCCAGCCCAGACTCACCAAACAATAATAATGGCTGCAACCAAAAAATAGCTGGGCATTGTGGCAGGTGCCTGTGGTCCCAGCTACTTGGGAGGCTGAGGCAGGAGACTCACTTGAACCCAGGAGTTGGAGGTTGCTGTGAGCATGATGCCATGGCACTCTACCCAGGGGGACAGCTTGAGGCTCTGTCTCAAAAAAAGAAAATTGGAAAGGAAACATTTATAATAACTAATAATAACAAATGGCTACATGTATTACAGCACCTTGATATCATGATGTATTTTGAAACCATTTTAAATAATGTTCATTGGGAGTTTTTAAAATTTGTTAAAATATTTACAATTATTTTACGTGAAAATGGAAAACAAAATTATATATATATATTTTATATATATATATTATATATATATATAGTATGAGCATAATAATATAAAAATAAGCATAGGAAAAAAGGTTGAGAAATATATACCAAGTGATTATCACTCAAGAATGAGACTAATTGGCTTGGCGCCTGTGGCTCAAGTGGCTAAGGCACCAGCCACATATACCTGAGCTGGTGGGTTCGAATCCACCCTGGGCCTGCCAAACAACAATGACGGCAACAACCAGCCAGGCATTGTGGTATGCCTGCAATCCCAGCTACTTGGGAGGCGGAGGCAGGAGAATCGCTTGAGCTGAGGAGTTGGAGGTTGCTATGAGCTGTGATGCCACAGCACTCTACCCAGGG
>NW_003852396.1:25148875-25157571 GCF_000181295.1 Otolemur garnettii | reverse complement strand
AAAAAAAAAAAAAAAAGAATGAGACTAATCCTTGGGGCTCTAGTGGTTTAAAAAAAAAACTGAGACTAAGCAGATACTATACTTTCTAACTTCTTACATTTCTTTTTCTTTTTTTTTCTTTTTTTTTGAGACACAGTCTCATTATGTCATCCTCAGTAGAGTGCTGTAGTGTCACAACTCACAGCAACCTAAAACTCCTGGGCTTAAGCAATTCTCTTGCCTCAGCCTCCCAGTAGCTGTGACTACAGACGCCTGTCACAACGCCCAGCTATTTTTTGTTGCAGTTGTCATTGTTGTTAAGCTGGCCTGGGCCAGGTTCAAACCTGCCAGCCTCAGTGTACGTAGCTATTGCCGAAACCACTGTGCTATAGGCGCTGAGCCAGTTTCTTATATTTCTTTACATTTAAAATAAAAAAAGAACAGCAGGAAGAGACAGTAGTGGTAGGAAAAGTAGAGGACAGAGATGATGAAGACCTTCTAGTGTAGACATCAGTAATCCAGTCAAAGGAACTGAGGACAAGATGCCAGAGAATCATTGTTTGTGTAGAACAGTGATTTTCAACCAGTGGGTGTACTGTGAAAATTTTCAAAGATCATTAATTAAATTATTTTTGAAAAAAGTTCAAAGCACAGTTAAGTATATACTTTTCATTTTTGCTCTTTTTTTCTTTTGATCAACATAATTTAAGTGTGACGTGGAAGTTTAATTACAGGTTCAAGTGTGCTGTGGGATAAAAACATTTGAAAAACACTGATGTAGAAGAACTGGGGACATTGGAAAGAGAAAGCTTCCCGCTGAGCCAGATTTGGTCTAAGTGTGAGACGGAGCACAGGTGGAAGGAAGGATTCCTACACTAGATTAGGGTGCTAAGCATCCTACCGTTGCTCCAGAGGCAGGCCTCTCACCTACAACTGGTGGAAAGTCCAGTCTTCTCTACTCTCTAATGCCAGCAGATCTTTTCAACCTGAGGCAGAATCCAGGTGGCTATCAGACCAAATAGCACTTACTTAAATCAAAGTACAAAAAGTGAAACTCACCAGTCAAAGCCATTGTATTCATTTGAGGTTTCTATCCACAGGAACAGCCAAATCCCAGACAAGACAAATGAAATTATCAGGAATGGGTAAAATAATCGCTCTTGCTGGGAAGAGAAAGAAGTCTAACTTAGGTCTGTTTATCCATGTAAACTCAGAAATTTCTGTATACACCTTGCCAAAGGTCAATATAGTTAGCATGCCATGCATTACCCTCCCCCGGGCTAGAGAGACCACTCTCTTCTTTTTACCCCTACCGAATCTTATATATGCATATTATAACACTTATTAGACTGAACTGTAATTCTGTGTTTATATGTTTGTATCTAATGCTACACTGTTTCTTCTATGAGGAAAAGGAACTTCTCTTACACATCTGTGTATTGCCAATATCTAGCATAGTTTTTTTTCTAACATAGTTTCTTGAATTCAGCTGGCTCTCAACAGGTATCTGTTGAGTTCATCCACTTCTGCAGCTGCCAAATGTCTATTCAGTGATTCATTCGTTGAGTAATTCATTCATTATTCCTAGGTTCACTTAGTAATTTATCTACCCAATTGGGGGAGAAAAGGGGAATCAGAGTTATGAAATAAACACCTTTGAGTAGCTATTTTATGCCAGTACAATACTAGGGACTTCACAAACTGCTTTCATTTAATCTGTCATAACAGCCTTCTGAGTTAGGTATTGTTAACCTCATGTTGCAGAAGGAAGCTCAGAGAAGTAAAGAAATTGGCTCAAGATCACACAGCCAAGAAGTAGCAGGGATAGGACTAGAACCAAGATCAGTATGCAGGATATCCTTATGGAGGAGGTAGTCACACTGACCCTTAGAGGAAACTCCCACACTGAAAATCAAATCACAAACTAGCCATGCTACAAGTTGCCAAACCTTCCTGGGAGGACTAGGCTTGGATTGCCCTCAAATTTGTAATCTTAAAGGCCTTGGTATAAATAAATAAGAAATTCTTTCTACCTCTTTAGGATGTAGTTTTTAATCTGTTAAAATTAGGTAGAATAATCCCTGCCCAACTTCTGAGATTATTGTGAGGAGTAAGAATAAAAATATAAAATGGAAAACATATAAAGGGCATTCCAAAAAGCTGAAGAGACACTCTACAGATTATCAAGGTAGAAAACTCTCACCCTCTCAGTGCAAGAGGTTAAAGAGCACAGGATTTGACGCAGGTCTTATACACATACTTCACACAAAACTTGTGCAGACTTATAAAAACATACATCAGATGTCACTCTCCTGCCCAAACCGTCTCAGAGCTTTCTCCTGTACTACCACATTATCCAAAATGCCTTCCACGGCCCACAAAATTCTACATAGTCAACCCTGCCCATCCCTGACCTCATACCCTCCTACATTTTGAGTCCATCTCCGAATGTCAGTCACACGGGGCCTTCTTTCTGTTTCTAGAACACAACTAAATTTGATCCCACCTCAGGAGCTTGGTTACTTGCTGGATCCTCTGCCTAGAATACTTCTGCCCCCAGATACACACATGGAAAAGGATCAAATGACATGATTTCAAAGAGGTCTTCTCTAACCACTCTCCCATTCCAGCTACTGACACATTGTCCTATTATCTTCAAAGCTCTTATCACTATGCAAGATTATCTTTCTCATTTGTTATTACCTAACTCATCCCACTAGAATGTAAGCTGCAGGAAGGCCAGCGGTCTTAGCTGTCTTAGTCACTGCGGCACATATTAAATGTTTAATATATTTTTTTAAAATAAACCATTTCCTTTTTTGATTCTTATCATTGCCCTGTTGGCTCAAAAATTTTCAAAGCCTCCTTCCTGTTCACAGGATAAAGTTCAAATATTTTAATTTGATCTAAAAATGCTTCATAATTTGATGAAAATATTCCTTTGCAGCCCTACTACTATTTATTCCCTTACATGTTTCTACATTTAACAATGGAATTTCATTTTTCCCTAAATATACCACTGTGCTGCTCTATCTCTGAATGTTTGTTTACCTTATTGCCTCCACCTAAATAGAATTTCCTGCACCAGTATTTCAATATGTCACTTCCACAATTCAGTGACTCCAACACAGCAAGTCAGTAGGAGCTATTATTTATTGAGTGCTAATTGCATACCAAGTCCAATTTGAAGTTTTTCCACATATTACCTCTTCTATCTTCACAGTAAATCCTGGAGGTGGGTACTATTGTTATTATGTCCAATACTCAAATAGGGACTCTGAAGCACCAGGCTGTTAAGTAACTTGCCCAATCTCCCACAGTGATGGAACTCTAATTTGGAGATAGTGAGTAATGAAGCCATAATTTGAACTGGGTAGTCTTTCCCCAGAACACATGATTTTATGAGCACTTATGCCATCTGACATACTCCCTCTCCAAGGCAGAAAGGACTTAAGAATTAGCTAGGGCCTGGCAGCACCTGAGGCTCAAGGAGTAGGGTGCCAGCCCCATATACTGGAGGTGGCACGTTCAAACCCGGCCCTGGCCAAAAACTGCGGGGAAAAAAAAATTATCTAGGGCCTTTGAGCATTATATAGTTAAAACCTGGCCCTGGCCAAAAACTGCAAAAAAAAAAAAAAAAAGAAGAAGAAGAAGAATTGTCTAGGGCCTTAGAGTATTATATAGTTTAATTCCCTAGCTATAAAAAGGCTCACATGATCAGCCCAAAGGCAAAGTAGGAATTGGAACCCATTTACACTCCCAGGCTCTGGTCCAGGGACTTTTTTTCCTTGATATTACACTATCTCAAATGTTACCTTTCCTATGAAGCCTCCATATATCCTTTCCAGCTCTGACATGACTTACCACCTCATCCCTAAGTTCTAAGGACTCTACCCTCTCTTTTCCGCTTCTACCATCACTATTCTAATCCAGACCAACAACGTTCTTTCTCTTTGAAGAGGTCTCCCTGCATGTGTTTTGTTGTTTCCAATATAACCTACACATAATCAAATAATCATCCCCAAAATGACTCAACCACATCATCAGCTTAAAATTTTTAGGAACTCTTTATTCCCTACATGGCAGAAGTTAAGTTCCTAACTCTATATAACATCTGACCCATCTCCTTCTCTAGTTTTACTTTCCATCACTTCTCCATTCATATCCACTGCTCCATCTAAAATATATACCAACCTCCAAACTCACCAGGCCCTTTGAAGCCTCCTTCAATAGCATTTCTTCCATAATCCCCAATTCTTCGCCTATCCAATTCCTACTCACCCTTCACCTTCTAAATAAAGTTATCTTTGGCCTCTCTCTTGGAATGTGGCTGCAAGTCCATGTATGTAGACAATTACAGCACTTTTCGCACTATATGGAGATTGTGTGTGTACTTGTCTTTCCCCAGTAGACTGAATTCCTTGAAAGCAGGATCCATGCCTGAAGTATTCAGACTCACAGCTAGTTGCCCCTTCTCTTTCTATCCTCTTTCATATGGAATTACTTAGGGTTAGCTTCAAATACAAACAACAAAACATTCAAAAGAACCATGGCAGGAGCTGGGTGCAGATATTAAAGTACATCCGCTGGTCTCTACCAGTTTTTCTCACCCCTCTGCAGTAGGAGAAAGTTGTTCTCATACCAAAGGAATTTTGAAATAAGGTGTGAATCCAGGGGTGAGGGGAATAAATTACTTCAGGCATGGATCCTGAAAGAAAAGGAAAGAATAAAGTGAAAGAAAAAGAAGAAAGCAAGAACATGTTTCATTAGTTTAACATTGGTACATTACTTTCATGGAAGAAATGAAGCCCTAGCATTCCCAGTCCTAGAGACTCTAACGAGTCCCCATGGGTCCAGGGCCCAGCCCATGCTCCCCACATATGAGAAAGTGTGGACTAGCTCCTTCTCCGCTCTTTGTACCAGAGTGCAGCAACAGGATCCAAATTTAGTTTTTTTCAATGTTCTGAAATTACAGTGACAACTGTAGCAGACAGTAAGGAAGGTGACATAGCTCTGGTGTCTGAAGACGTGTGCAATTCGTTGATTAAAGTTTTCAGGGCTTTGTGTCTTTTTTGGGCTCGGGGGCTGAATCCTGTTGGTCTTCTTAAGCATGATTCACTCTATTGCTGGAAGGACAAATAAAAAAATCAGGATCTAGTATATCTCCCCTTAATGTACTCTACCCCCCTTCTATGGAAAATCCTATCAAGGGTAGATGAATAGGAAAAACCATTTACAACTGAGGATAATACACTGGATTCAGGTCAGAAGAACAGAGGTTCATCCTACTTTCCCCACTGACTTGTGAAGGATATAGTGTGATCACTGGACCACTTTAAGTTTAGCTTTCTCATTTCCAAAATGGGCCCATATTTCCTATCATTACCAACTAAGAGATGCTGCAAGCATCAAATTAGATAATATATACATGAATATGCTTTGCAAACTGTAATATGCTCTTAAAATAACTTGAAAAGTTATAGGCATGGGCAAACTATATGAAAAGTACAATCCCTGACTAATAGGTAACTTACACAGCTGGTTGCCCCTTCCCTTTCTATCATCTCTCATATGGAACAGTCAAGGTTAGTTTCAAATATGAGCAATGAAACATTCAAAAGAACAATGGCAGTAGTTGGGTGCAGTGGCTCATGCCTATAATCAATCCCAGTACTTTGGGAGACCAAAGCAGAAGGATCACTTGAGGCTGGGAGTTCTTGACCAGCCTGAGAAAAATAATGAGACCCCCTCTCTAAAGAAAAAGAGAGAGAGAACGAAAATGAGAGAGAATACGTATGTGCATGTACATGCAATGGCTGAAATAAGACAAGTTTATTTTTCCATATACCAACAAAAAATTTCAGGGATAGAAAGAACAAAATAAGTGGTATGTGGCTTCACAATGGCATCAAGAACCCAGGAATATTCCATCTTGCTGTTCCACCATCCCCAGTACAGGAGTTCTTTCTTAGTGTCCAAAATGTTTACTCAAGCTATCAGCGTCACTCACAAATCTAACTAGGAGAAAGGACAAAAGTACAAAGAAGAAAGGAACCCCTGATTTTAAGGTTATTTATAGAAATTGAATGTGACATTCCACTGGCAAGGGTTTTCTTACTAGAAAAAGAAGAGGGGGACAGATATTAAGGGACATGTAGTAGTCACCACATTTTCTCCTCCCATTGTGGTTAAGAGACCGTTGTTCTCATATCAAAGAAATTTTGAGATAATGTGTGAATTTGGCGCTGGGGGAGAACAAATGACTTTAGAAAAAGCAAACACGGACTCAGCGCCTGTAGCTCAAGTGGCTGAGGCACGAGCCACATACACCAGAGCTGGCAGGTTTGAATCCAGGCCGAGCCTGACAAACAACAATAACAACTACAACCAAAAAATAGCCAGGTATTGTGGTGGGCACCTGTGGTCCCAGCTACTAGGGAAGCTGAGGCAAGAGAATTGTTTAAGCCCAAGATTTGGAGGTTGCTGTGAGCTGTGATGCTACAGCACTCTACCCAGGGTGATAGCTTGAAGCTCTGTCTCAAAAAAAAAAAGAGAGAGAAAACAAAGATGAATAGTCTTCAAGGACCTGATTCCAGGAAATAGTTCCTACTCCTGAAAACTTTCTGTCAGACTCCACTTTGTTTTTTGTACAAGTCACTCCATTGTTGTAGTTAAGAGTCCATGATCTGAACTTCCAGTTTGACCAAAATTTAGTTAAGAGGATTATAGTTGACCTTCTACCTTAAGTAACTAAAAAAACTGAGAAAAATATAAAACAACACAAAAGCAGATGCTGGAACAATCTCCAAGGCTCTGATAAGGCTGGAAACGGTATTTCCATCAATCAGAGCAAAAACACCCTTCATAATACGTGGGGCATTAGGTGTAGAATAGTGTCACCTCAGTAGTGGGGAAATATTAGGCCTAAATTAAAGGCTGCTATGGTCTGACTTAATGAAGCTTACAGGTGACTTTTGAAAGAAGTCAAAATGTTCCCAAGTATCTTTAGTGTGTTCTGAAACAAAGCCCAAGAATATATTTTTAAAATAGAGCAGTAGCCAACAAAGTGAAACTTATAATGCCTACTATATAATCGAAAATTACCAGACATATAAAAAAGCAAGAAAGCATTACCTGGAGGAAAAAAAATTAATCAAGCAACAAAAGCTAAGAAATGTCTGAGATGTTTTAATTAGTAGGCAAGGACTTTAAAATATTATAACTATATTTGCACATGTTCATTGAAGGAAAATGAGTATATAAAGGAAAGACATGGAAAAATTTTTTTTAATCTAAACTGAACTTGTAGAGATGAAATATACAATATCTGAGATGAAAAATACACTTCCAGGATTAAAAGAAAATTACACATTGCATAAGGAAAAATTACAGAATTTGAGAATTTAAAGAATAAAATGAAAAGAGCAACAACTATTGGCAATCTAATACACAGCTGATTAGAGTCCATGAAAGAGGGGAGAGACAAAATAAGGGGAGGAAAACAATATTTGAAGAATCAACAGATAAAATTTTTCCAAATTTGGTGAAAGCCATAAACCCATAGGTTCAAGGAGCAGAATAAATCCTAAGGAAAAGACACACATAGAAACTAAAATATGTGGTACAACTAAATTGCTTACAAGTACAAGTAAAGAGAAAATCTCAAAACCAGCCAGAGAAAAAAGACACTCCATACAGAGGAACAAAGAATGACTTCTTCATGTTCTTTCAACAAGGATGACTTTAGTTGAAAACAATAAAAGCCAGATGACAGTGGAGCAACAACTTTAAGAACTAAAGAAAGAAAAACAAAACACTCTATCTTAACCTAGAATTCTATACTCAGCAAAAAAATAAATTTTAAAAAAGTGACATAAAGACATTTTCAGATACTCAAAACTGGAAGAATTAATCACCAGGTGACCTATACTACAAGAAATATGAAGATCAGTGGGAAAAGGGGGCAAGAGGGCAGACTGGAAGCAGCCTGCACTTGACTCTCCCAAGAAGAGAACCAAAGTTTGAGAAGAGAATCAGTTACCGAGGTTTACCCACAGATGGACCATCTGGGAGAAAGCACCATGAGTCATCAGAGAAAAAAACAGAGAAACCTAAAAAGGGAAGAAAGAAGCAGGATAATCTGCTAAGCAAGATTAGAAGGTACATGGAAAAAGCATCTACACATGAGGAAGGGTTAGAGAAAAGATCTCTGGGGCTCCCCGGAGACACTGCAACCCAAGATTTGGGGAGAACTCTGAACTGATCACAAATCTGCTTGGAGATGTGCAACGGCACTGCACTGGGGTGGGGCATAGTAGGGTCCCTCCAGCTTGAGGTCTCATGTCACTGCTAATATTAATATTATCACTCAATATAAATGGTCTGACCACCACTCAAAAGATATACACAGATTGAATGGGTGAAAAAACACATACTATAGCATATAGTATCTTCAGGAAACACATCAAACCCACATGGAGTCACATAGACTCATCATAAAGGGATGGAAAGAAATATTTCACACAAACAGAAACCAAGAGAACAGGTGTAGCCATTCTTATACCAAATAAAATTGATTTTAAATCAACAATGCTAAAGACAGACAAGGATAGTCATTATGCAATGGTAAAGGGAGAAATTCAACAGGAAAATATAACAATCCCAAAACATAATGCAACCCAAGAGCTCTTAGATTAATAAAACAATTTTTACGGCTC
>NW_003852396.1:25143605-25147689 GCF_000181295.1 Otolemur garnettii | reverse complement strand
AAAAAAAAAAAAAAAAAGAAAATGGAAACAAACAAACAAAAGAAAACAAAAATGAAAGATCAGCAAAAAGACGATTCTTTGAAAAGATAAACAAAATCAATAAACCTCTTGCCACATTAACCAGACATAGAGGAAAAAGGACTCAGATAAGCTCAATCAGAAATGAAAAAAGACATGTTATAAATGGTACCATAGAAATACTAAATATCATCATGAATACTATGAAAATCTCTACACACACAAACTAAGTGCAGAGGTAAAGGACAAATTCATGGAACCACAACCTCTCAAGACTCATTCAGGAAGAAATAGAAATACAGAACAGAACAATAATGAAAAGCAAGGTTGAAGCAGCAGTAATAATAAAACCTTCCAACAAAAAAAAGCCCCCCAGCAGATGGATTCAAACCTGAATTCTGCCAGATCTACAAATAAGAAGAATGATATCCTGTAGAAATTATTCTGTAATATCAAGAATGAAGATATTCTTCATACTTCATTCTATCATTCACCTTGATACCAAAGCCAGGAAAGGACACAACCCAAACAAGAAAACTACAGACCAATATTCCTTACAAATACAGATGTAAAAATCCTCAACAAAATACTAGCAAACTACATTCAACATCATATTAAAAAGACAATTCACCACGACCCAGTGGGCTTCATTCAAGGGATGAATGGATAGTCTAACATCGGCAAATCAATAAATGTGATTCGCCACATAAAAAGAAACAAAACCAAAGATCATATGATCATCTCAAAAGATGCAGAAAAAGCATTCAATAAAATCCACTACCCTTTCAAAACTCTCAACAAAATAGGCAAACAAGAAACATATCTCAATGTTACAGAAGCCATATATGACAAATTCACAGCCATTGTCATACTCAATGGGGAAAAGTTAAAAGCAGTTCCCCTAAGAACTGGAACAAGACAAGGGGATCCGCTATCACCACTTCTATTCAACGTAATCCCGGAAGTCCTAGACAGAATAATCCAGCAAGAGGAAAAAAATAAAGCATATCCAAATCAGGAAAGAGAAGGTTAAATTGTCCTTGTTATGGTATGATTTTGTATCTAGACAACCCTCCGAATCCCATAAAAGACTCCTAGAATGGATAAATAAATGTAGCAAAGTCTCAGGTTACAAAATCAGTGTACACAAATCAGTAGCATTTAGCTAGACCAATAACACTCAGGCTGAAAGTCAAATCAAAGACTCAATACCATTCACAGGAGATGCAAAGAAAATAAAGTACTGAGGAATACCAAGGAGGTAAAATA
Source organism: Otolemur garnettii (assembly GCF_000181295.1). Lineage (NCBI taxonomy): Eukaryota > Metazoa > Chordata > Mammalia > Primates > Galagidae > Otolemur > Otolemur garnettii. The sequence goes on along the minus strand of NW_003852396.1, from coordinate 25,146,402 downwards.
TCTCTATAGGAGAACTATACAACACTGATGGAAAAAACGGCAGAGGATACAAACAAATGGAAAAAAAAATCTATGCTCATGGATTGGTAGTCTGTACTACCCACAGTGATTTACAAGTTCAATGCAATTCCCTTCAAAACACCAACATCATGTTTCGCAGTGCTAGAAAAAAATAATTCTAAGCTTCATTTGGAACCAAAATGAATAGCCAAATCAGTCTTAAGCAGAAAGAACAAATCTGGAGTCATCACATTACTACAAGACTTCAAGCTATACTACAAGGCTATAGTAGCCAAAAGAGCATGGTGTTGGTATAATAATTGAGATATAGACCAATGGAACAGAACAGAGAACCTCAATCTAAAACCATCTATTTGGGCCTCTTTGCCTACTTATCCTGGCAATGGAGGCCTGTTCACTGTCTGTGGTGAATGTATCCTGCTCGCTAAGCCTGAATCTTGCTCTTATTCTGTAAACCTCTCTTTCTCTTCCTCAATAAACTCTGTTCCATGCTTCCCTTAAAAATTTACCTACAACCAACAGATATTCAACAAAGCAGACAACACGCACATAAGCAGCCCTAGTCAGTAAATGGTGCTGGGGAAATTGGACTACCATACGCTGAAGAATGAAACAGGACTTCTATCTCTCACCACTCATAAAAATTAACTCAAGATAGATAAAATACTTAAATGCAAGGCACAAAACCATAAATGCTAAACAAAAATATAGGAAAACTCCAGATTTGGGCCCAGGCAAAGAATTTATGACTAAGACCCCAAAGGCAATGATAGCAGCAACAAAACTAAAGGGGACTTGATTTAACAGCATAGCAAAGGAAATAACTGACAGAGCAAATAGACAACCTACGTCGGTTATATTACTGTTCATGAATGAATAAAGAAAATGTGATATATACAGAGGGGCCCAAAGATGTATATACATTTTAAGAAAGGAAAAAACAGGCGGTGTCTGTGGCTCTGTGAGTAGGGCACCAGCCCCATATACCAAGGGTGGTAGGTTCAAACCCAGCCCCAGCCAAACTGCAACAAAAAAATAGCTGGGCATTGTGGCAGGTGCCTGTAGTCCCAACAACTCAGGAGGCTGAGAGACGCTCCTAAGCCCAAGAACTGGAGGTTGCTGTGAGCTGTGACGCCACAGCACTCTACTGGGGGCAATAAAGTAAGACTCTTGTCTCAAAAAAAAGAAAAGAAAAAAGAAAGGAAAAAACAGTGTTCAATCTGTAATATTCAAGTCACGTTTGACGTCTGCAATTATAAGAGGTGCTCAGCATGACTTGTAGTTACCATTTGTTATTGGTAAATATTGGGTAGTACAATTTTAATAAAGTTATTTCCTTTCTTAAAATGTGTATACATTTGGGGGGGGCACTCTCTGTATACATGACGGAATACTAGTCAGCCACTAAAAACAATGAAGTCCATTTATCATCAAGATGATGGAACTGGAGATTATTGTGGTAAGTGAAATAAGTCAGGCACAGAAAGACAAATTTTCTTTTCTTTTCTTTTCTTTTTTTTTTTTTTTTTTGACAGAGCCTCAAGCTATCCCCTTGGGTAGAGTGCTGTGGCATTACAGCTCATAGCAACCTCCAACTCCTGGGCTCATGCAAGTCTCCTGCCTCCACCTCCCAAGTAGCTGGGACCACAGGCGCCCGCCACAACGCCCGGCTATTTTTTGGTTGCAGCTGTCATTGTTGTTTGGCGGGTCCGGGCTGGGGATTCGAACCTGCCACCTTAGGTGTATGTGGCTGGCGCCTTAGCCGGTTGAGCCATAGGCGCTGAGCCAGAAAGACAAATTTTCAATGTTCTCACTCATTTGTGGGACCTTAAAAAGTTTATCTCATAGAGGTAGAGAGTAGAATGATAGTCACTAGCCAGAGGAGATGAAGCAAAGAAGGTTAATGAGGTCCAAACATATACAGAGATAGCACTGGTAGCGTTATAGTAGGGTGACTGTCGTTAACAACAACGTATTATATATTTCAAAATAGCGAGAAGATTTGAAATGTTCCCAACATGAAGAAATGGTAAGTGTTAGAGGTAACAGATATCCTAAATATCCCAACTTTCAGCACTACACATCCTACGCATGTATCAAAATATCACAAGTACTCAATAAATATCTAAAAATATTATCAATTAAAAAATACAAAGAGAAAAGGCTCCATTTTCTTTCATTTTGTTTCTTCCAAAAAATTATAATGTATTTGAGAGTTAATATATACTTATTCATACCTTATTTTTATATTTGATTATAAGCATTTTCACTTTTATTAATAAATCCTTAAAAATATTTCCTCAAGTCCCCCAAATAACAAATCACAACTGGTGGAACTTCCAAGGAGAAATAGACAAATCTGAAATTATAGTCAGGAATTTCAATACCTCTTGATTCTTAATACCAATAGCCAGGATAGAACAGACTTTTAAAATCTATTAAGTAACTAACTTAGTATCCTGCTTAGTTGATATTTAGAGGACATTCTAACCAACAGCAACAGAATATATTAACATGTTCTTTCAATTGTGCATGGAATATTTACCATGACAGACCACATTCTGGATGATAAAACAAGCCTCAGTAAATTTAAAAGGATTTCAAGTCACACAAAAAATGTCCTCTGACAACTATAGAATTAAATTAAAAATCAGTATAAGTAATATATTTGAAAAACTCCTAGGCTAGGCGCCTATAGCTCAACCGGCTAAGGCGCCAGCCACGTACACCTAAGGTGGCGGGTTCGAATCCCCAGCCCGGACCCGCCAAACAACAA
>NW_003852396.1:25140116-25142826 GCF_000181295.1 Otolemur garnettii | reverse complement strand
AAAAAAATAGCCAGGTGTTGTGGTGGACGCCTGTGGTCCCAGCTACTTGGGAGGTGGAGGCAGGAGACTCGCTTGAGTCCAGGAGTTGGAGGTTGCTGTGAGCTGTGATGCCATAGCACTCTACCTAGGGGGACAGCTTGAGGCTCTGTCTCAAAAAAAAAAAAAAAGAAAGAAAGATCTCAAAATCAATTATCTCAACTTCCATCTTCAGACAACCACAAAGTAGAGCAAATTAAAGACATTAACAAGAAGAATGAATATAATAACAAAAAGAGAAAAACAATTAAGTAGAAAAATAGAAAAAAATCAATGAAAATCAAAAGCTGGTTCTTTGGCCAGGCATGGTGGCTCATGCCTATAATCTCAGTACTCTAGGAGGCTGAGGCAGGTGAATGGCTTGAGTTCAGGAGTTCCAGAACAGCCTGACCAAGAGTAAGACTCTGTATCTACTAAAACTAGCCAGGCATGTGGTGAGTGCCTGTAGTCCCAGCTACTTGGGAGGCTGTGGCAAGAAGACTGATTGAGCCCAAGAGTTTGAGGTTGCTGTGAGTCATGATGCCACCGCACCTCAGCTGGGCAACTGATACCTGAAAAAAAAAATTAAAGCTGATTCTTGGAGAAAATTAAAAAAAACACACAGATAAACTTACAACCAGACTTAATCAGAAGAGAGAAAGAATGCAAATTATCATATTAGGAATAAGAGAAAGGCATCACTACCGGCATCAGAGACATGAAAAAGATAATAATAAAGTATCTTGAACAGCTTTATCCCCACAAATTCCATAGATACACAAAGTGGACAACTTCCTTGAAAGAAAAAACTACCAAAGCTGACTCTGGAAGAAATTAAGAAAAAACCTGAATAGCCCTATATTTATTAAACAAATTGAATTTACAGTTAAAAAACCTCCCTATCAAGAAAAGGGGGGAAAAATGGGCTGACTGGTTAATTTTGCAAAGCACCTAAGGAAAAATAATATCAATTCTACAGAAACTCTCACATTAGAAGAAAAGGAAAGACTTTTCAATTATTTTATGTGACCAAATTATTTTCATACTAAAACCAGACAAAGACATTATGAGAAAAGTACACCCCTCATGAATACAAATGCAAAACTCTTAACATACACCAATACATTCTGACCAAGTGTGGTTTTCCTTAAGAACTGTAGTGGTTATTTAACATATAAAAATCAATTTAAATCACCTATCAAACTAAAGACAATCATGTGACCACCTAGATGTATAAAGCATTTTGAACAAATTCCAACTCTATTCCTGATATAAAACTCTCAGAAAAGTAAGAATACAATCCTTCCAGTATGAATTCTTTTATTTTTCTTAAGATGTGAGCACTTATTAAAGGCTTTGCCACATTCTTCACATTTGTAGGGCTTCTCTCCAGTGTGAGTCCTCTGATATTCTTTCTAGTACTGATCCCAGTTGTGGATTTTGGCATGTGAAGGTAATGCTGGTTGGTGGAACAACAATGAAGTTTTAATGAAGGACTCATCAAGTTGACGACATTCATAAATATTCTCTTCAATTTTAAATCTCCTCTTCAGAAACATTTCGCTGAATACATAATTCAAACGTATACCTAGAGTTCTGGGTTTCTCTGGGGCTTTCAAAAGACTTGTTATTTTTTCCCTTAATAGGTGGTGCCACAGGGACCAGGTTTCTGTGGTTCTCTGACATCACATCCCTATATGAATTCCACTGAGCCGGGGCCAAGTATTCCCACTCTTCTGTGGTGACATCCCTGATTGTCAGGAGTTCCATTTCCTGGCTTCCATGTTGTTCCAGCATCCTTCCTTCCTATTTTTCAGTCCTTGCAGGTCACAAGGATACAAAGGATGTGTCAGCACACTCAGAATTTCCACAGTGAAGAAGAAGGAGAAACGAAAGGTGTGAAACATGCTCAAACCTTACACAACATCAGAGAATTCACACTTCTGTGAAACCCCACAAACGTGAAGAACGTGGAAAAGCCTTTAACCAGTGCTCAAACCTAACAAAACATCAGAGAATTCACACTGGAGAGAAACCCCACAAATGCAGGGCAGGCGGGAAGGCCTTTACCTCTCACTTTAGCTTTAATAGCCAAAAAAAAATCCGTACTAAAGTAAAACAATACTAATGTGAAGAATTTGGCAAAGCCTTTTCACATCTTACTCAACATCAAAAATCCAGAATATTGAGGAGAAACCCTAAAAATCTGAGGAATGTAGCAAAACTTTTAACTGTCTTTCAAGGCTTATTCAACATCAGAAAACATATTCCACAAAGAAATATAAAAAATGCAAAGATGGCAAATCCTTTACTTAATATTCAGGCACTAGATAATATCAGGAAATTTATATGAAAGAGAAATCCTACAAATGTAAAAACATCTGAACATCTATATTACAGAAACCCTATAGATGTAATACGAGTGAAAGAGTTTTATCCCAAATATACAACTTGGACATCACCAGGGAGTTCATACAAAGACAAACATTCAATAGACATAATAAATGTGAAGAAGTATTTAATTAAAACTTAACTCTAAGTGCCTCTGAGGATTCACAAAAGTAAAAACTAAAGGACCTTTCCAGACTTTATATTAACTTTGTGTATTCACTATAGAGAAAAATGTGAAGTCCAAATGGGCAGGGCAGTGCCTCACACCTGTAATGGTAGCACTGTGGGAGGTAGAGGCGGGGGG
>NW_003852396.1:25133206-25140096 GCF_000181295.1 Otolemur garnettii | reverse complement strand
TTCTAAACAAGCCTGAGCAAAAGAGTGAGACCCTCTCCCTGTCTAATAACAAAACAAAAACAAAGCCAAACATTGTGGCAGGTGCCTGTAGTCCCAGCTACTTGGGAGGCTAAGGTAAGAGGATTGCTTGAGCCCAAGAGTTTGAGGTTGCTGTGAGTCAAAGCACCATGGCACTCTATCCAGGGTGACAGAGCGAGACTCTGTCTCATATACCACACTAAAATATTCAAAAGCAAATACTTATGTAGTTCAATCCTCAGATTAGTTGACGTTATAACTTTATTCTTAACACGTATATGAAAATATGTGATCTGTTGTTGCTGCCTCAGGGCTATGAACAGACATTTAAGGTTATGTGAATATGACTAATATCAATTTTGCCATGGAAGTTCAATACCAAATATAAACTACATCAAGACAATCTAAAGAAAATGGTTCTTGTGGGGGATTTGAATCATAAAAGTATGATGCATGTAAGCATATGCTGGGTAATTGGGATAATTTTCCTCTGGATTAAAGAATAAAACTTTCTAAATTTTGAAAATGCATTATTTTATCACCTGTGTCTTAAGAAGGAAAAAACTAGCCCACTAGTTAAAATACTGACTAATATCTCTTGTGGATGTGGACACAAAACTTCTCAACAAAACACTAAAAATCAAATGCAGAAACATATTTTTTAATATTACTAAGTGGGACTTATCCCAAAAATGTAAGGTTAGTTAACATCAAAAAATTAATTACTGGGATGGGCACGGCAGCTCACATCTGTTATCCTAACACTTTGGGAGGCTACAGCAGGAGGAAAGCTTGAGGCCAGGAATTCAAGATCAGCCTGAAAGAGCAAGATACCGTCTCTACAAAAAATAGAAAAATTAGGCAGGCATGGTGGTACACATCCATGGTTCTAGGTGAAGCAGGAGGATCACTTGAGCCCAAGAGCTTGAGGTTGTAGTGAGCTATGATGACATCATTTTACCCTAGCCTGGGCAACAGAGTAAAACTATGTCTCAAAAAAATTAATTATTATAATACCAATGGCTTTCTCCATAAGATTAGGAAACAAGACAAGGATGTCCACACTCACCAAATTGATTCAGCATCATATTGTAGGTTCTAGTCAGGGCAATAAGGCAACAACAACAAATAATAATAATAAAAGTCATCTGGTAGGGAAATGAAAAACTAAAACTGTATTTATAGGTGATATGATTTTATATATATATATATGTGTATATATATATATATATATATCTGTATACACACACACACACACACACACATATATATATAAAATCCTAACCAATCCACAAAAAAAAAAACTATTATTGCTAACAAAAAATTCAGGAAGTTGTAGGATACATGATCAACATACAAAAATCAAGATCTATATGCTGAAATGTACAACAATAAACAATCCAAAAAGAAAATTAAGAATATAATTCCATTTGTAATAAAAAATGAAATGTTTAGAAATAAATTCAATGAAGGAGGTAAAAGACTTGGGTACTGAAAACTACAAAACAGTGCTGAAAAGAAATTAAACACAACCTAAATAAATGGAAAGACATCGCATGTTGATGGACTGGAAGACTTAATATTTTTAAGATGTCAATACTACCCAAAGTGATCTACACATTCGATGCAATTCCTGTCAAAATTCCAATAGCCTTTTCTGCAGAAATGAAAAAGCTGATCCTAACTTCATATAGAATTGCAAGGGATCTCAAACAACCAAAAGAGTCTTAAAAAGAACAAAGTTGGAGGACTCAAACTTCCTGATTGCAAAACTTATTACAAAATTACAATCAAAACAGTGTGATACTGGCACAAGGACAAAGGTATAAATTAATAAAATAGAACTGAGAGCAAAAAAATAAACCCATCTATCTATAGCCAAAAGATTTTTGACAAGGATGCCAGACCATTCAGTCAGAGAAGACTACTCTTCAACAAACAGTGCTGAGACAACTGGATATTCTCACGTAAAAGAGTAAAGTTGGATCCTTACCTCACACAATACACAAAAATTAACTCAAAAGATCACAGATATAAATGTAAAAACTGAAATTATAAAGCTCTCATAAAAAACATTTTCAAGCAAGAAGGCTGAGTAAATCATGACCTTGGATTTGGCAATGGTTTCTGAGATATGACACCAAAAGTACAAACAAACAAAAATCAACTAAATTTTATCAAAACTCAGTTTTTGTGCAAAAAAGTGAGGATATCACACAGTATGAGAGAAAATACTTGCTATATTTGATAAGGGTGTAGTATGAGAGAAAATACTATATTTGATAAGGGTGTAGTGTCCAGAATATATGGAAAAACTCTCACAAATCAATAACAAAAAGATAAACAATCCAATTAAAAAAATGGGAAAGAATAAGAATAGCCATTTTTCCAATGAAGATATACAAATGGCCGAAAAACATATGTAAAGATGTTCAACATCATTAGTCATTAGGGAAACACAAATCAAACCACAGCCATTAGGATGGCTATAATTTTTTTTAAAGGAAAATAACAAACATTGGTGAGCATATGAAGAAACTGGAACCTCATATACTACTGGTGGATAATTAAAATGATGCAGCCACTGTGGGAAAATTTGGTTATTCCTCAAAAAGTGAAAACACAGAATGACCATAAGACCCAGCAATTCCAATTCCAGGTATCTACTCAAAAGAACTGAAAACTAGTACTCAGTGCATTTTCATAGTAACACTATCTGATATCTGGTATCATCAAGATGTAGAAACCACCCAAATGCCCGTTAAGTGATGAATGGATAAGAGATGTATCCTTTATTCATCCTGTAAGAGGAATGAGGTGCTAATACATACTGCAACATTGATGAACTTTGAAAACATTATGCTAAGAAAAAGAAGCCAGACTGTAGGAGGAAAACGAGGATGAACAGTGAGAAAGGATTGTTCTGATGTGCCTATATGACCATTTATATTGAATTTTTTAATTTTAATAAAATTAATAATAATAATAAAATAGTAGTTTAGAAGATTAGTTGAATAATAATGGTAAGGAGAACATAAGGAACTGAGACCGAGGAAGTAGATGCTGAGGAAGGCAGCAGTTACCTGTAAGTACCCAGTGAGACCCCAAAGCAGTATGGAGAGCACCAGAAGTCTGTTGAACAAACAGCAGCAGGAGCCTGGGAAGTAACAGACAAGGACTTGTCTAGCTGCTGCTTCACCTTTCCCCCAGTAGGACTCTGGACAAAGATCACTGAGGAGGGGGCTCTGTGGAGACAGGGATTGCCTATCAGGAAGAGTCCAAACTGTACAAGGGAATAAACAGACAACAAGCAGGTGCACGTCATGCTGGGTACAGCACAAGCATTAGATCTTGATAAGAGAGAAATACGTCTCTCAGGGAGATAAGTGGAACATGCTTCTTTCTCCCTAGTTCTCCCTAGTTCTCCCCAGTTCTCCACATGACATGGCGTCAGCCGGTCTGCCCACAAGCCTCCAGGAGGACTAACAGCCTTCCATGGAACTTGTGTGCAGGTCTGATTGGGGTCTTCTTTAACATCCTGCTTTTGGACTTGTTTGTTGTTCCTCATTTTATGAATTGTTTGTGAAGTTGACAAATAACGTAAGAGAAATAATATAGATTGAATTTGTGACCGAGTAAGGAAGTTAGGAAATTGTGCGATTGGAAAATTCAAGCATAATGGAATGCTGAAGCATGGGCTTAGCATAGCAAGTGGTTGATTTGATGATAAGAAGAGCTATAAAAACAAAGCCGCAGAGTTGGTTGCCATCCCCTGTCCTCATGTTGCTAGCCGTGGCCTTCCAGGGCCACTCTTTTTAATTCCTACTGTGTCTTTGTGGCTTTATTTCTTTCATTCTCTCTTTATCGCTGAGCATTGGGAAAGAACTCATGGTGTCATTTGGGGCTGGTCCCCTACACCAGACAAAAAAGGCCACATATTGCATGATTCAATTTACATAAAATAAGTGACTCCAAAGAATGCAGATCCATGTTGCTAGTTGCTAAGGGGAGAGAGGAACAGGGAGTGATTACTTAATAGAGGTTCCTTTTGCAGTGATGAAAATGTTCTGGACCCAGATAGTGGTGATAGTTGAATAAACCTGTGAATGTACTAAGTGCCACTGAGATGGTTCAAATGGTGAATTTTATCTTAACTGATTTTACCACAACTTTTAAAAAATAATCTTAAATTTTTTTTATTACCTGTATCTATCTTTTGCTTAAAATTTAAAAAATCTGCAATCAAGGAAGAAGGAAGAAAAAAGGAAAAGAAGGGAGGAGGAAGGGAGGGAGAAAGTGAGCCTCCACGATCACTGAAGACTTGGCAAAGCTGTGGAGGGGAACGAGCAACCTAAAGGCCTGGCAAGGCTGGATGACAACAGGTGCCTTAGACAGAGTAAGGGCCACAGAAAACAGAGATGGGATTCAAGGGACAACTAAGAGCCTTGCTACTGATTCTGTATTCTGTCCCTAGCGAGGAAGACAAGAAGATAAAAAGGGGGGAAAGGACAAGAACACAGTAGGAGCAAGGGAGAGAAATAAAGAAGGCTGATGAAGAGGGGAGGAAGGAGAGGAAGAAAGAGAGAGAAAAAAAAGTACATAGCCCCGGCCAGACCTGCCAAGAGGAAAGGAAAAATAAGAGAAGGGAGAGGGAAAGGCTAGAAAGACAAGAAAATCCAAAGGAAAGAAGAAAAGATGAGAAGAAAAAAAGCAAGAAAAGAAAATAGCAGTGAAAAACTTAAAAGGAAAAAGAGAAAAGGAGAAATAAAATGATAAACAGTAAAACAGAAAAATAACATTTTCTGGGCACATACTATGGAACAGAGATTGTGTGTATGTATTGTTTTTAAACACAGTATCTCACTTAATCCACATAACTGTATCAGGTAGGTATAATTTTCCCTATAGAAAAAAATGGCAAAATGAATACTCTAAAAGGCATGAAGTCAGAGGCCAATTCTGAACTCCGGTGTGCTAACTCCAAAACTTTGGCCGTCAGCTGGCCAAAATGCCTCTTCAGCTTCCAATAGCAAGGCACCTGCCAACAGGACATGCCTATGAAAGTAACAGAGGTGACATTTTCTAGGATCTCCCACACTTAGTTCGTTAACTTCCTCCTCACTGAACCACCTAAAATTCCTAATCTCCCTCCTTCCTCATCTTCATAAAATCTTACCTGTACTCTGTTGTACCCCTTCAGTGCTTGCTCCCTGATGGTAGAGCATCTAAAAATAATCCATATCCATTGTCAGTGCACGACAATGTCAACAGTTCTCCCAGGTGTATTTACTCATTCATTTATTCAATCAATGTTTACTCGGTATATGTGTCCGACCTCAGACTAGATGCTGAAGGTAAAACAAGGAACAAGACACACAAACGTTAAGTTTACATCTATCTGGAAAGACAATTGAACAAACAATTGCAACAGAACATACATTCTTCTGATAGAGGAACTCCCAGATGCTTTGACACCAGCATCTTTTCAAGACTCACACCTACCCAACTTGTGACTCAAGTCACATTTGACTTCTACAAATACCAGAGGAGCTCAAATACAACTTATATTCAATTTGTTACCAGTATATATTGACTATTATAATTTTAATAGCATTTTTTCCTTTCTTAAAATATGTACACATTTTTGGCACCCTCTGTATATTGAGCCACACAACTGGTTTTAATAAACTTTAAAGAATTGACATCTTAAGAATACATTTTCTGACTACAGTGCAATTTAGCCAGAAATTCGTCAGAAAAAGAAAACTAAAAAATTTCACATTTCCACATGTGAGAATTAAACAACGCATCTGTTAAAAACCCACAGGTCAAAGGAAAATAATCACAATGAAAATGAGAAAAAAGTTTCAATTGCTTGGTGATGAAACTACTATATATTTTATATATAGAACATGATGTGACTCATTGCACATACTGGGGTGTCCAGGGCAGATGTTGTGAACAAAAGCTCTCTGACTGAGAAGATGGTAAACTGCACGAATATCAGGTTTTAAAAATGCAGTTTTTTAGCCAAAATAGTTACCACCACCATTTCCCACCTATCTACATATCCTTTACTTTGTGTCTATGCACCAGCCATGGGAGCCCCATTCAGGAAAATTCAGTAATATTTAGGGGGCAAGCAACATAAACATTACGTTTCCCTTTTCTGATTTCTTCACTCAAATATCCAACAGTTTACCAAAATCTCCCCTTGGATTTCTCTGATTTTCCCTCCAAACCTCTCCCTCTTGCAATCTGTCCCACCCTAGTAAATGACACCATCACCATTTACCCACTAAGTCAAAAACCAGGGGGTGCCAGCCAGGACTGAGAAAGCAGAAGTAGACTTATCCCCCTTGTCATAAACAATTAGAAAACTGGATAAAACACACGAAGCAGCTACTGTCAGATAATGAACAACAGGTGCCACAGGGGCAGATCCTCAAAAGGACGGAAACCACCAAGCTCACACGACCACCTAGTGAACGACTGAGTCACCGTGCCTCGGGAATGGCTGCCGACTGGTAATACTAATGCAACTTCCCGTTCCTGGAGACGCTTAAGGAGAAAGCGCAGGCTGGAGCCAAGTCCCCAACCCAAATCCCCACCAGCGTCTCTCAAGATGGAGGCCTGGCTGGAGCAGGGCCCGAGGGCGCAGGCGCTGGGGGTGTGGCCAAGCGCGGCGGGGCGGGGCCAGAGAAGACTGGACCTACAATACAACCTTAGCTCCAGACAGAGTCCCTTTTTTGTTCGTTTTTTCTTGTTCCTTTTCTCTCTTTCTTTCTTTCCTTCCTTCTTTCTTCTCTCTCTCTCTCTCTCTCTCTCTCTCTCTCTCTCTTTTTTTTTTGACAGTCTTAATCTGTCTCCTC
>NW_003852396.1:25115634-25133177 GCF_000181295.1 Otolemur garnettii | reverse complement strand
TTTTTTTTTTTTGACAGTCTTAATCTGTCTCCTCAGCTAGAATGCAGTGGCTTCATCACAGCTTACAGCAGCCTCCAGCTCAAGCAATCCTCCTGCTTCAGCCCCCAAATAGCTGAGACTACAGGCACCCACCACTACACACGGCTAATTTTTGTTTTCGTAGAGACAGTGTGTGCTCTTGCTGATCTCAAACTTCTAGCTGCAGCCTCCCAAAGTGCTAGGATTACAAGTGTGAGCCACCATAACCAGCCCAGAGACCACTTTTATTAAATGTCTTTTAAGGTATATTCTGTTTCAGTTTGTTTGGGTTCTTATAAAATAGCTTAAGTGTAAGCTTAGAGCTTATTTATTAGTAATTACAAGTACAAGTAATTACAAATTAATAATTTAGTTCAAGACTAAATTATTTGTACAAGTATTACAAACTATTAATTTAGTTCAGGACTTAACTATTTTCGGTATCCCAGTTATTCATAAAGTGCTCTTTTTTTTTTTTTTTTCTCCAAAGACGAGATGTTGAATTTTGTTCAGGCTGGGGAGCAGTGGCTACTCACAGGCACTATCTTAGCTCACTATAACCTCGAACTCCTGCCCTCAAACTAGCCTCCAGAGTAACTGAAAGGGTTACTTCATTTTTTACTTCTCTTTTTGTGTTTTCTTTTTTTAACCTATTTCAAACATTTGAAGGGCAACGCGCCTGTTTTTCCTTTTGTTTGTTTAATCTTTGACTTGTTCTGCTAACTCTGACCTCATTCCTGAGCTCTAGACCCTTCTATCCAATGCAGGCTATTGGTCTTCATCTGCATGTCCTGTTGCACACACCTCAAACTCAGCAAGCCCTAACTTAATTCATTATCTTCCCTTTCACATCTGCTCCATCTCCTATGACTCTAAATCACTAAATGCAGCAAGTGTCTCGTTCTTGACTCCTCCCATTCCTTTACAACCTAGCTCACACACAGCGACCAAGTTGTGACTATTATAATACTTCCTATCCATTTATCCTACTCATTTCCTGTTGCATTTCACTGGGTACCAACCAGCTTAATAGTGCTAAGTTAAGGTAGTTACTGCAGCAGACTTCCAAAGAATTTTACTGCTTCCAATTTACTTCTCTCAAAATCTATCATTCAAAGAGCAAATGGTGATCTTTTAAAATTGCAAACCTGACCATGCTTAAAATTCATTTCTACAGTTAAAGTTCAAGCTCCTTAAATTGAATCCTACCTTTCTCTCCAGGCTCATGCTCCCCTACTCTTCTCCACCTCTATGTATAATGAAACTCCAGTAAACCAAACTTCTTGTCCTGCTCCCTACATCACTATGTATTTTTATTCCTGCTATTCCTATTGTCAGGTTTACCAACTTCTCACTCCCGACTTGTACCTAGCTAACTTCTTTTCTTAGTGTGAAACTCAACTAAGGAAGCCTTCTTTGATCATCTTCACCCCATTCCTTACCACTAGGCTCTGTAAGTACCTCCTCCTGTGTGTTCTGTATCTCCCTCTAATAAGCCTCTTATTACTATATTAGCCACATTTATTCTAATTACCTATTTTGTTCTGCTGAAGTTTTAATTTCTGCTTCCCCCCCCATTATAATCTACTTGCAGACAAGACCGTATCTGATTCTCTCTTGCTTAGCACATGTCCATCAATTTGGCTGGTTAAATAAATAGCTAGAAACTACAGACTCATCAAAACTTAAAATGAATTAAGCCCTTGGCAGCATCTTTTCTGACCCAGCTGAATTCTCTGGAGTGTGCCTCCCAGTAATCAGTTAGGAGGATATAACACTAACCTGAAGAGAGACTGGTAGCTTGGTTGATGGAGTGGTTATAGTGTAGAGAAAGAAAAGTAGACTAAGGCTTGACATATTTACCCTCACTCTCCTGATTTCCATTCTGGACCCTGACATAACAGTACTAAGCTGTTGGCAACCAGTAATATTAGAAGCAATCATGGGATTAAGCAATCTTTTGTGATATGAAAATTTTTTGAAACTCCATTTAAATGCTTCCTGTGAGACTTCCCCTCATTTCTCATCCTCAGAGAATGAAACAGGCCCTAGATTGCTCCCAGGTTTGAGCAAATACAGGCCTGATTCTATTACTCCTGGCTTTAAAGGTCCACCAAAAAGCAAGGCAATATATACTATTATTATGTACTACTAAGAATTAAAAAATTAAAAAGCAGCCAGGCACAGTGGTTCATGCCTTTAATCGTAACATTCTATGAGACCAAGGTGGGAGCACTGCGTGAGGACAGGAGTTAGAGACCAGCCTGAGCAAGAATGAGACCCCCATCTCTATAAAAAATAGAAAACTTAGCCAATCCTGGTGGTGAGCACATATAGTCCCAGTGACTCAAGAGGCTAAGGTAGGGGGATCACTTGAGCCCAGGAGTTTGAGATTGCTGTGAGCTATGATGACTCCTCTATACTCTAGCCTGGGAGACAGAGCAAGATCTTGTCTCGAACCTCTCCCTGCAATAAAACCTAAAACACCAGAAAAAAAGAGCAAAATAAAGCCAAAGCAAGCAGAAGGAAGAAAATAAGATAAGGAGGGGATGGGGGAAGGAGGGAAATGGCTGTGACTAGAAAGGCCAGCAAGGGATCCTTGAGATAGTGGAAATGTTCTGAGACTTGACTGTATCAGTTTCAATACTTGGTTATACTAGTGTAGTATAGTTTTGCAATTGCTATCATTGGAGGAAAGTGGAAAGGTCTTACCATTGCAGAAACTACCACTGGTGAGATTTTTCTGTATTATTTCTTATAACTTCATGTGAATCTATAAGTTATCTCCAAATAAAATATTTAATTTTTTAAAAAGCAACACAGTAGATTTTTACAACACGTAAGTGAGAAAGGATAATTATCCCAAATACATAAAGAATTTCAACTGAAAGTATAACAAAAGATAACAAAACAATGGAGCCAGGCATGGTGCTCATGCCTATAATCAATCCTACCACTCTGGGAGCACAAGGCAGACAGACTGCTTGAGCTCAGGAGTTCAAGACCAGCCTAAGCAAGAGCAAGACCCCATCTCTACTAAAATAGAAAAACCAACCAGGTAGTCCCACCTACTTGGGAGGCTGAGGCAAGAGGATTGCTTAAGCCCTAGGGTTTGAGGTTGCTGTGAGCTACAATGATACCCTGCTTTCTACTTAAGGCAACAGAATAAGACTCTGTCTTAGAAAAAAAAAAAAGGAAACTATACATAAAAAGTTTGAAAAGGCACTTCAGGCTTGGCACGTGTAGCTCAGCGGCTAGGGCACTGGCCACATACACCAGGGCTGGCAGATTCGAACCCAGCCCAGGCCTGCCAAACAACAATAACTACAACAACAACAACAAAAATAGCTGAGCATTGTGGTGGGCACCTATAGTCCCAGCTATGTGGGAGGCTGAGGCAAGAGAATCACTTAAGCCCAAGAGTTTGAGGTTGCTATGAGCTGTGACACCACAGCACTTTACCAAGGGAGATACAGTGAGACTCTGTCTCAAAAAAAGAAAAAGAAAAGGCACATCACAAGAGAGTAAAAGCACAATGCAATACTTGAACAACACACGCTAGACTGGTTACAATGAAATAGTTGAACAGTATCAAGTGTTAGCAAGGATGCCAGGCAACGTGTGCTCCCACACTAGTGGTTGATGTAAACTGAAACAACCCTTTTGGGAAACCAGTAGATGTTATCTTTAAAAGTTGAAGATGTATATGTCCTATAATTCAGCAATTCCATACCTAGGATATCTCCTAGATAAAATTTATGCTTAAGGATATACAATAATGTTCACAGAAGCACTGTCTGAAGAAGAGTGGCTAATGTCAGCATATTCATCCAGTCGAATAACACAGAGCAAACAAAGCCAAATGAGCAGGCAGTGTACATACCAGGCCTTCTAGGTTGGCACTGAAGGACCAGTAACATTAGCATCACCTGGCAACTCTTCAAAACGGAAACTTCTCAGGGCCCTCCATCGATCTGCAATGTGTTTTAACAAGCCTTGCAATATTTTCTCCCTAAAATATTAAGGGTTGTTAAATTAAAGACACTGAAAATGCAGGGGAACACTTTGCCTCAGCCTCTACTTGCCTGATGACAGGACACAGCGCTCGCGTATCAGTCCAGAGCAGGCAACAGCAGATACCAAGAAACAGTTTTTTGCTAACTTCCCACATTTTTCTCACCTTAAAAAAAAAACCGGAACTGCTCTCTCCTTTGTCTTGTCATTATAGGATTTAATACTATTTAAGCAAGGTCCCTACTGTCTTGAGAGAAGTACTTCTGAACTAAGACCTCTCTCTCTCATGATGGGTACAACACATGTCCATAATCTCCTGCTGTTTTTTCTTGTTAATCTGAATTTTATTTTCAGGAAAGTGTCTCAACTAAGAATTTAAGAGGATTGAAAAAAAATGAAATTATATATTCTTCCCTTCAGCATTTATTGGAGGAATATGGGATCAGTAGCGGGGGACCTCCTCCTTCCATCCATTTGGAGTCAACACACAGGAATGAAAGAGACCCTTGCATGAATATGTACAGTGGTCCTTGCATGTATGTGTACAGTGCCTCCTTATCCATTGAGCCCCTATGAGGAAGGTTATTTCTTTACTTTCTTGAATAAGGGGCCTGAAAACCAAAAAATGGCTGGCCTAATAAGGGCTGGTCCAATAGATGCATGGTGTGGCAGAATCATGGCTTCTAGCTCTGTTCCCCCCCCCCCCCCCCACTTCATCATTCATTAGTCAGGAGGTCACAGTCTCTCTCCTGATGAGACACGGGGCAAAAGTCCATGTCTTATAGTGGCCTGATCAGCACTCTAGTAAAATTGATTGCCTTAAGCATTTGGCTTATAGCCAGTTTCCACAGAGCTCAAAGTTCAACTCTCTTCCTGAAAGGCCAGCCTGCAGGGAATCTTGGACAGGTTAATCCTTATTTCTCAACTGCGTTAGTTCCCCACCTCCAATCTTTGCGTGGCCTCTGTATATCAGTAATACTTACCATTTCAACCTATAGGCAACACAGAGAATGGTTAGCACAGTGACTATAGCAGAGGTTCTCAAACTTGAGCTATGTCAGAATCACCTGCAAGGCTTGTTAAAACAGATTGCCGATACATGGAGGGCCTTGAGAATTTTCAGTTTTGAAGAGTTCCCAGGTGATGCTGATGTTGCTGGTTCTGGAACCATATTTTGAAAATCACTGGAATAGGGAAAGACATGAAAAGCCCTTCATGGGGAGCTGAGGGAGCCCAGACTCAGGCAAGAGAAAAGATATCAGAGTTCTGACTGGGGTTCATTAGATAACTAATATGCAGAATCTGATTATTTAGCTTACTACTGATCATGACCCATAAACAATGAGATGTGTTGATTAGGGCACAGCCATTTGGCTATCAGATTATGAAAATCAATTCTGTGGTTTAAACTCGCTCTGGTTAAAATAATAATTATGTTAATAACAATAATAAAAATAAAACCACCCTGGTTAAGGAGTCCAGGCTAGCCCACTGGATGGCCTGACTGGTTCCATTAGCTGTTTAGCCTAGCATGACCGGCAGATTTCTTATTATCAAGTTTAGTTTCAATTAGCCCTACAAGGAATACGATACGTAGTGTCTCCAACCCTTCCCCCACTGTCAACTGGAAAGTTTTCTCTGTCATGTCTAGGCCAAGTCATGGCTGAGGGGGTCTGAGAATACCAGAAGACACGAAACAGTTGAATACATACCTCAGAATTGTGGATCTTGATTCCTGAAGGCAAACAGGTTATGACTATTTGACCATATAGGAAAATAACCGAGGAGGGGCATATTGTCCAGTCCAGAGTTGTGTGTGCACATACCCACCATATGGAGTTAAAGCCAATATATAAGGCTTGAATAAAGGCTAACCAAGGCCTATTGGATTTCTCCCAAGACTTTTTCCATGACCAGGAAACTTGTGTCAACCCAGAAGGAAGAGGAAGAGCATGACCTAAGAGTCCATGGTTGACATGTTCATAGGCAGGTAGTGGGTAATTCAATTGAGTAAGACTGAAAGCTGGGAGTAGTAAAATGTTAGGAAACACTGAAATGCTTCCAGTTTTCTCTTGCTGCATCTAAGCCCTGATGGCTGATCCTGTGTTGTGCCAGATTAACCGAGGAGCCATTACCTATAAGAGATGCCTGGAAGAATCGGGGACGGTCTGGATGACATCCTCCTAGCAGGATCCAAGTATAAGATAGTATGTACTCCCTCCACTTGCCTCCTATGCTTTCAGGTGTTCCGATGGACTTCTGGAAATATCTATAATATCTATCCCAGTACAATCACCTTAACAGGAAGCCAGAAGTAACGCTATCAAGACCAATCTTCTTCCCCCATGGTCCCATACTAGTTGAACTACATTCACTTGCACCCAAGGGTGAGGACAGCTAGCACAGTGCCCATGTGGCAAGGTATACAATAACATCTGTCAGGGCCCAGGTCTGGTCAGGTCTCAGGCGCAGCTTAGGTAGGCTCCAGATGTGGACCGCTAAGCTACCTTGCTCAGGAACAGTTTCTCTTAGGTGCCTGAGGGCTATCTACCTTAGCTGGAGGGAGAGAGAGAGTGTGTGTGTGTCTTAGAGAGAGTAAAGCATTCTTTTTAGGATAGATAGATCTTAGTCTTTAGCAGAGCTTGGTAATCTTCAGCAGAGAGATGCCATGCTGGCATTCTGCAGGCAGAAGAGGAGAGAGTCAGAGTAAGCGAGTCCGTGATAGAAAGTGCACGCTGCCTAACTGCCTCTCCTCCAGCCTAGTATAAGGCTGATCTCGTGCCTCTCACCACCACAGGTGTAGAGACTGCCAGTTCACCAATGCTCTCATCTCATGAGCTCTCTCATGCTTGTTAGAACCAAATCCTTCTCCATGCCCTTCTCACCAAGGTATTCCATCATTGAATACACAGGTATTTCTTATAACTCTTGCTCCTCCTAGCCATAGGCTATATGGGGTGCTACAAACATCAAATGTAGAATAAATGTATGTGTGACGATAGGCCACCTCTAGATAGCCATGAGATAGCAGTGCCTTCAAGTTCATGTCTGCCTTCTCTTGGTGCAGGGTACCTTGCAGACTGCCCAACTGCCACAGAGAATTGTAGGAATAAAAAAGTGCAGAGATGAGAAAAGGAATATCTACATTCAGGTCCCTGCAGTGCTGTTGTGCTACTCTAGTTATTTTTCCATCCCCTAACTCATGGGTCCAGATAGGGCCTTACAGGATATGCTGGGCAGAGTTCTAAGATGGCACCCCAACATTTCCAGCTCTTAGGGTATGCATGCCTTCTCCCAGTTATTCAACCAAATGGTAATCTAAGTATTGTGGTGAAGGAATTTTTGTAGATGTAATTAATTTCCCAAATCAGTTGATTTTGAAATGCAGAAATTATCTCGGCAAGCCTGATCTAATCACATGAGCCCTTTAAGAGCCATTTTCCCTGACAAGTTGCAGAAGTGGAAGTCAGAGAGGTGTGTTCTGGCTGACCTAGAAGAAAGCAAATACACATTTTGTGCATTGTCTATGGGGCCATGTGCTCACCTTCCTAATGCTGCAGCCCTTTAATACAGTTCCTATGGGTTGTGACCCACAGGTTGAGAACCCCAGTCTTAATAACTAATCAGACAACTCTAAGATTCCAGAGGGGCAACACTAATGATTCCTAGTCCTCTCCACACTCGCCAGTTTGCCACCGCAGTCTCAAAGTGAGGAGCTACAATCATTGGGTTCTCATCACTCTTGTCTTCTAGATGGCATATCCAGACAGGATACCATAATCTAACATTCTACCTCACGTGTAAGCAGTCAGTCCAATTGTTTCTTATCCTTTCCACGACTTTCCTGTGTCTTTTTAAAAAAAATTTTCCCAATAAAACATTGAGCACTTTAGCCTCTTGATCTAAAAGCCATCACCACGTGGCATTATAAAAGCTGTCAGCTCACTTGGTTCCATCATGGTTATTTCCTTCACTTGGAGTGGAGCTAAGAAAGGTGAGAGTTAATTTCACATGTCAACTTGCCTGGGACATGGAATGCAGAGACAGCTGGTTAAACATTATTTCTGGGTCTGTCTGTATGGGTATTTCCAGAAGAGACTAGCAAGGGGGTGTTTTGTCTGTTTGTTTTAAGAGACTGGGTCTCACTCTGTCACCCAGCCTGGAGTACAGTGGCACAAAGGTCACTGCAACCTTAAATTCCCAGGCTCAAGTGATCCTCCTGCCTAGGTCTCCTAGCAATTAGGATTACAGGCAGGTAACACTGGCTCAGATTAGCATTTGATTTAGTGAAATGAGTAAAACAGGTGCCCTCCCCCACTACAAGTGGGCATCACCCCTTTTGTTCCAGGGCCTGAAAAGAAAAAAAAAGGCAAAGAAAGGTTGAAATTTGTTCTCAACATTGATTTCTCCTGCCCTCAGTGCTCCTGGTCTTCAGTCCTTCAGACTGGTTCTGGAATCTACACCAATGGTTCTCTGTTTCTCAGACTATGCTGCTGACTTTTGCTGGGTCTCTAGCTTCCACATAGTAGACTGTGGGACTTGGCTTCCATAATCACATGAGCCAATACTTCTGCTGGGGCAATGTCGAAGACCCTAGTGGATGTCTGAAATCACAGATAGTACCAAACCCTACATGTACTGTTTTCCTCCTAGATATACAGACCTATGATAAAGTTTAATTTATAAATTAAGTACAGTAAGAGCTTAATGAGAGGCATTATAACCATATATTGTAATAAAAGTTATGTGAATGTTGTCTCTCTCAGAATATCTTACTGTACTGTAACTGAAATTGCAGAAAGTGAAACACACCCACAGATGGTGCCAAAAAAAGTACACACATTTTAAGAAAAAACTTTTCAAATTGTAATGCTCAATATACACTCATAAAATGTTAATCTTGAGTATTGTACCTTGTACTACATATCTCTTGTAATTGCAGAAGTCAAGCACGACTTGAATATTACAATTTTAATAACTTTTATCCTTTCTTAAAATGTATATACAACTTTTTGGCACCCTTGGTATGTGTGTGTGTATACATACATACACACAGTATATATATTATATATACTCATATAGTGTTTGTGTATATATACATATATACATATATATATATACATATATATATATATATATCTCATATAGACCACCTTAGGCCTTCCTAATCTGTGCTTCTATTTACTGGAGCAAACAATACCTTCGTAATAAATACTGTGACATCTCAAGCTGCTCCTCACAGCCAGGGGAGGAACATCAGAAAAGGGTCCCATTTGACTGGCTCTGCTCAGAAAGGGTCATACACCATTCTTTATACAAAGGGCATGTCATCAGGAAACATATTCTTACATCAAGGTTTTCTTTAGTTTCTTTTGTTTTTTGAGACTGAGTCTCACTCTCTCACCCTTGGTAGAGTGCCATGGCATTATCGTAGCTTACAGTAACCACAAACTCGTGGGTTCAATTGATCCTCTTTCCTCAGCCTCCCAAGTAGCTGGGACAGACATGTACCACTATGCCTGGCTAGTTTTTTTTCATTTTTAGTAGAGACAGGGTCTCACTCTTGCTCAGGCTGGTCTTGAACTCCTGAGCTCAAGCAGTCCACCCACCTCGGCCTTCCAAGATGCTAGGATTACAGGCATGAGCCACTGTACCCGGCCTATGAAACGGGTCTTAATTCATCCAGTACTAGTCCAGCTTTACTCTTGATGTACTCCTCTAGGAAGATACCTTTCTCCAAAGTCATTAGCAAGCACCACAGAATTCTACCCCTGAAGAGTTGACCACTAACCCCAACTCCACTCTGGGACTCTTCTCAGGAACTTGACTAGGAGTTCAGACTTCACTTCCATGAAGTCTCTTCCTAGGTGACTCTTAGGCTCTAAAACAACCTAATAAGACCATCTGGAGGATATCTTCCACCACTAGGTCTCCATTTTCAGGAATATTACTCTTAAGGATCTTGGCTTGCAGGTTTTGTTCCTGCAACCAGGCAGCATCCCATAATTCCAGTCCTTAACGATGGCTGGCCAGCTATCTTGTCCCAAGAAGGCATTTTCTCACCCCCTGGGGCGACTTTGGTTCTCTCATTTCTTTGCTGGTTTCTGTAACACCCAGTTGCTGCTGCAATTATCAAGCAGATAAGGGTAGCTGATCAGGCAACCTACACTCCAGGCCTTCTGGGGCCTACTGTATTGATGGTGACTCATGGTTCCAGAAATAGGAGCTGGCGTGTGGAAACTCCAAAGTCCATAGGGAAAAATGATTAGTAGGGCCCAGATGTCATAGTCCAATAGGACTCCAGGTGTTGAGCTGTGGGGATTATAATTTGCATTCCTATGAAGCAATAGTCCCTTCTCTGGTATGATTAGGTACTGGGATCCAACAATTATACCACATGACAGAACACTGGTCTCCAGCTCCACTGTGCCATTTTAGAGAAGCACTTTCTCTGGTGTGATCAGTGCTGGGGCTCAAGCCTTATAGTTTGTGGCTGTAAGATGTGATAGAACTATGGCCTGACTAGCCACTTAAGAATTCTACCTGGCTCTAAGGCCTTAAGCATTTGGCTATAGCCAATTATGATAGAACTCAGCAGAAAACCAACTCCTTTAGGAAGGCAGTCCTCAGGGAATGAGTCTTGGACAAGTTAAAACTTTCCTCTCAAGTGCTTACAGCAGCAGTAGTAAATGAACTAGAGCTACACAGAACTAAACATGTACATTTTAAAAACATGTACACAAAAACCAGGCACAAAATAATGCATCTATTATGGTATGTTTATTTATAGTTCAAACCTGGCAGAACTAAACTCTATTTGTTTTGAAATACACGTGAATGTGATAAAAAGCATAGAGAGAAGCACGGAGGTGATTTCAAAAAAAGTGATCAGAGCTGTCATGAGAAAGGGAAGGGGGCAATGTTCCATTTCCTGATTTTGTGGATACATGTGTGTTTATGATTATTCTTTATAGTATAATTTTTTTGGCCCATTTTTCTTCATTTATATTGAAAATAAGAGTATTAAGAAGAAAGAATATACCTTGACATATATAGTGGTAAAGGAGCATCCTACCTGCAACTTACTCTCAAATACTTCACAAAGAACCATTATTCGTTATTTTGTATAAAAAATTAAGAAAGAATGGAAGGAAAGAAAGGCAAGTATACTCCAGGTAGAACATTTTCATCTCCTTTTATTGAAGGAAATAGAAATTTGTGCCACAGAGGTAGTGGTACCTCAGAGCATGACAAGGTAGTCAATGGGGCTGACATGGTAAGCCACAATGCTGGCCAGAGGTCCTACCACAGAGGGAGGACCAAAACCACAAAGATAGCAGGAGGTAGCAAATATCCCCAACACCCAGTGTAAGCATTTCCATTTGCAGAGAGCTTGGCCATGCATCTTAAAAACAGTGTCTCCTCACAGCTGGCAGGGTATCACGTCAAGCCACCAAATCCATCCAAAACTAACATGTAGTCTCTAATTTGCAGACTCTTTCCTTTGACTCTAAAATTAAGGCCATCAGAAGATCTGAGTTAATCTTTCAGCTCCTATCCCAGATGGAAAAAGAGTTCTTGAAACATCACACAAGTACAGCTGGACAGGTGCTAATGCCCAACCTTGCTCTAAAAGTAGCTTCAATTCTTTTCCTGACTTCTCACACTGCTTTCATTCAGCAAGTGCCCTAGGAAACCTCTCAACGTTATAAACAAGGACAGAATGGGGGCAGCAGCCTAGGGGGTGCAGGGAATCAAAAGCTGCTACGTAGCCAAGACCATTTCACAAGAAATAGCATGGGGAACACTATTGGGTCAAGTTCCTCCTAAACAGCTGCTAGAAGCACATACAAAGAAAAACATGGTGGTTCTCCCACGTCAGGATCAGCTGCACCAAAGTCACGGTCCAGGAAGCTGAGCCTCTTTATGTCCCTGGCAGATTATCAAACCCCACGGCATTCCCAAGCTGTTCCAGTTTTCAAGTACAATGAGGTGTTTGGGCAGTTCAGCCTCAGAAAAGCAAGCATTAAAGAAATCTCCACTGTTTACTAATTGATAATGTTATGAAAGAACAAATTTGTATAGTCAAGACTGATTGTGGGGAAGGGGTCTAGGGGCTGGTGGTGGAAATTTTGCTATGTAGAAATAGAAGATTAAGGGTCCATTCGTATAATAAACCCTTGGTCATAAACCACCTTCAGATCCACAAATTAGACAGAAATTCCTTATTTGGAAATTGCCATCATCTGATTACTCATCCAGTGCAATTTTCTTCAATGCCAGACACATAGTTTCTGAAGATCAAAGTCTTGACAGTGCTTGATCAGGAAATGGGAGAAGCAAAGCAAGGAAAAGAGGGCATCAGGGGTTGGAATTTCTGAAATGAGCATTTATTCCACAGAAGGCTTGGCACAACAAGGCTGGGAGAGCTTGGTTTAGTGATTGTTCTTGGTTGCCTCTTTCGCCGCTGCGATCAGTGGTGTGAGGCTGGAAAGGGGCTTGGCAATCTTCAGGAATTGATGCTAGAAAGGAGAAACACAGGAAAAAGCACATGACTATTTACCATTTGCCCTCAGCAACCATTACAACACAGCATCCATGTTTATACATGGAGAACTTCAGATCATCCAGAGCTGCCTGGACAGCTTCAGATCATCCCCAAATTGAAGGGCATCTATAAAAAAATAACAAACCACTTTGGAAAACTGTTTCGCAGGGTATACCTACAGATCAACACACATCTATGTGGTAGCAATGCCAATCCTATGTACATGGGATAATCCCAAGAGAAATGAGTTTGTATATCCACCAGACGCATGTCAGAATGTTCATAAAATATTTATTTATAATAATAAATAGATAGAACCCAAATGTCCAAGAGAAAGGAAAGATGAATAGTGTTATATTTGTATAATACTATACAGAAATAACATATAAGAAATAAGAAATACTATACAGTGATAAGAATGAGTAAGTAACTGGTACAGCGATAACAGGATGATTCCCACAGACACGTTACACGGAAGAAATCAGACACAAGAAGAGTTTATATTGTATGATTTCATTTCTTTCAAGGGAAGACTAAATGATGGTGTTAAGCAGAATAATAATTACCAGTGAGGAAGGTATTGATCTTCCAGTGTATTGCGATACTGCTTTTTGGAAGTATTGACTTATTCCTTGAATCTGGTAAAACTAATCAACCCAGTAAGGATTTCAATTGCTTGATCCTTCCCCAAATCACTCTGACTGGTCTATACTTTGGGCCCTTAACTCTTAAAGAAAATAATTTACAAGAAAACACTGTATGAAAACTGCATCTATGCTTTTAGTAAAACTGTTATGGAAAACAATTCTTTAGGTAACTCAAAATTTGTTTATTTTTGTTTTAACATTTAGTGGTGAAAAGGCTTTGTGTCTTAAGGATGTAGCATGTTTCTTCCATTTGATAAGAAATACAGGATCTATCTCATTTCACTTTCTGTCCCAGCCATCAGGAAGCTGAGAACCAAATCTGATGTCTGAGCATAACTGTTTAACTCAGATGATAAGCATATCTGATTCTTCTCCCATACTTATAATTCCCTTGATTAAGCATATTGTATATGTGTACACACAGATAGAATCACATACAGAAATATTCTTTGCTGAAAGTTGCTTCAACTTCTTTCAGGACAGATAGGGTATGAAGGTATGAAGAGGTACTGAGAACAGGAACTTACTATAACATAAAAGGAATAAAAGATCTTGGCTAACTCATGAAGATATGAAGCATAACTAATCATCCTATATATTTCTGCCCATAAATGTGTTCTCACAGGAGAAAGAAATGTGAAACTGTCACAATTTAAGATTCTGAAAGTTACGGTTTTGAATATTTACAGTGTATACTAACAAGTTAAAAAGTCAGTTTTCTCAGATCCCTCTGAATTGAGAAAGCTGCATGATCCAATATTCAACTGGGATCCCTCAGTTTCCTTCTCTGTATAGTGGGCAAACTAGACTAGATGGGCCCTAAGGAACTCCCAGTTCTGATACTCTCTGCACCTGTAAGAGCAGTGGGCATGAGAGCACATACTCCAGAGCCAGTCAGACACAGGTTGAAATCCTGGATCTGCCGCTTATCAGCTATCATGGAAAAGTTACTAAACACTTGACGCCTGAGTTTCCTCACTTGTTAAAATGAAAATAACAGAAGCTATAACTCACAGGGTTGTTATAAATATATTTATATTCTTTATCTATTGTAAAGAATATACACATCTATTCTATACTATATAAAGTGCTTAGTGCCTAAACTGTGCTAAAGATTCAATATAATGTATTTATCATTAGTTATATTACTATATCGTGAAGAAAACTCTAGAGGGCACTAACCTTTCAATAACTAAAATATGGTACCTAATTAACCAGGGTATCTTCACTAATCACAGGCTTAGCATAGCATTTACATGTTTCCAGAACACAACTCATATGAAAGCCAAAAGTGATCCTACATTGTCCTGCCTGTTCTAAGGGAAGTTTTAGTCCCAAAGGATCCTAGAGACTAATGGAGTACATTTGGCGAAACCCAGATCTCATATGTAATAGCCCAGTCCTCTATAACTAGTAACCTCAATGATGAAGAGATTCTAAATATGTTCCAGAGGGTGACGCCAATGCAGGTTTAATACGTTAAACAATTACATTGAATTCAATAAACACATTATGAATACCAATTCTAAGTCAAGTCCTAGGTATAAGTATAACAGGAGACTCTGAGATTAATAAAATAAAGACCATAATACAGTGGGAAAGACAGAGCTGTTTCATAACTAACTTTACCACAGGGCAGTGTGCTACATCTCACCCTGCCCTGCTCAGTCACTGTAGCCTGCTAAAGGCAGTTTTTGCAACCACATAAAATAATTATGCTATAATTTCAGGATCAGGTAGGTGGGAGTATGGAGTCTTAGTACACCCCTAACTCCAGGTTCCCCATAACTTGGCAGAATCTTACTCTCAACCAGAATAACACTACCACCATCTGAGAGGGTTTCCAATGAAGAAACTGTGAAGACTGTAAGGGCGACGTTCACCAACTACTCTCTAAAACATATCCTTTTACTAAAAAGTGTTTCTTTTGAGCGAATCTCAGTAAACTAAAACTTGTATAAAACTTATGCATCAGAGAACTGTTTCTCACCCAGACTCAAACAAATGCTGCCAGACTGGATTCAAGCAGAACAAAGGACATGCTACAGCAAGATAAAGGCAAAGTTTAATAGGTAATTAGAAAGATTTTAAGTAAGCCTAGGAGAATGATGTAGAGTTTTAACAGCCTGAGGAAAAGGGTGAGAGAACAATATTAGCAAAGGTCAAGGGATGAAAGTTCAGGAACATGTAACCAGAGTGAGAATGGGAAGTGTAGAAGAAAAGCCTAGTTCTACACTGACCAGTACCTTGCAGACAAAAAAGAAAGAAAAAAGGCTTGGCTTACTGATTCCTCAAATTAGGTGCTTCCCTGCATAGGGACAGTTACCTGCAGCAGCTCTTTAGCTGAACCTCTCTTCTCCACATCCATCTCAAGGCAGCGATTCAGAAAATCCCGGAAGATAGCTGACAGCTTCTCTGGATTCTGAAGCTCTGGGGTCCCATTGGTGGCAATGAGGTACAAGGCCTGGCAATGTGAATGGAGAAACAGCATGAGCTCCAACTGGGGTTCTCTTTTGGTCCCCAGACATACCCTCTATGAATATGGTCAATGTGTATGCATACTGGAAAGAATATGACCTAAGGATTAGATATAACATTTAAAAGCCATATGACCAAGTGAAAACTACTAAATTTCCAACTTCCTTGTCTATAAAATAGGGATAATGATAATGCCTTTCTCACCTGCATATGTCTGTAAAAATAAGAAAGTGTATTTGGAAAGAACTCTGTAAACTTAGGACATATGTTATAGACCTAAGGGTTTATTATTATTCTTGATTACAAATCTAAAAGGCTTATTCTTAATTTAGCCTGATGAGTTAAACCTCTGCCCAGTTGCTGAAAGAAATCATTCCTAATGGGTTCACTTCAGTCACCCAAGAACTGATCTCTAGGAGAGGAATATAAAAAGATAAGCGTTCAGTTAAGTGGCAAACTATTTCACTGTTACCTCTCTAATCCCCTAACATGAAGCATCTCCTGGGAAAGGTAATGGAAAACATAGTAATACTAAATCTTTACAAGCACCTAGCACTTTAATTCACAAAGTACTTAAATAAGTATTGTCTAATGACCACAATAATCTGGGTAGTAACAGGGCAAGAATTATCATCCCCATTTCATAGATAAAGTCCAGAAATACAGAGATAATGGCTAGGATGATGCTGTTCATATAGGCACACGTCCAGTAACTCTAATCCCAGTCTTATTTCTACCACATCTCACTGAACATCACCTTCAAATGTCTGCACAGCCATTCTAAGACAGGAAAATCTAATCTCATGAATTTACTCTAATTAGGCTGTCAATGTGAAGTCAGAGGGCAAAGCTGGGAACAAAGGTGCAAACTACAAACAGTAGTTTCAGTTTGGTACGCTGGAGCATTTTCCAATAATCAGAGCTACCTAAGGTCACGTGAGTATATAGTTAAGTGCAGATGACCACCTACTAGCAACAGTGTGCAGAGATTTCCTGCATTAGATCGGAGGTTGGAGTAAAAATAAGAAAAAAGCACAGAGTAATTCACATTTGCCCACAACCAAAATTATCCACCTAGTTGCATCTGTGCTGATATATTACGCTTTCCCTCTTCTGTTACAATGGATGAATTGTCCATACTCTAATCTAATGCTCTTTATTTCAGTATTTGACACATCTCCCCCTCTTAACTACATCATATCTACAGTTGTAAGATGTGAAGAGTGCTATGGCATTATAGCCCACAGCAACCTCAATCTCTTGGGCTCAAGCGATCGTCTTGCCTCATCTTCCCGAGTAGTTGGGACTACAGGTGCCTGCCACAATGCCCAGATATTTTTAGAAATGGGGTCTCACTCTTGCTCAGGTTGGTCTCAAACCTGTGAGTTTAGGCAATCCACCTGCCTTGGCCTCCCAGAGTGCCCTAGCAGTCATTTTTGACACAGTAATCCACTCTCCTTCTCTAAGTACTTTTCTCTTGCTCTCCATGACACACTTCTCTCAATTCTCAAATTCTCAGACTTGGAAGGCCATACCTTGGTCTTTTTACAGGTTCCTCCAACCTATAAACAGTGGTATAACCCAGAGCTCAGTACTTAAATCTTTTTATTCTTTTTTTTTTTTGAGACGGAGCCTCAAGCTATCCCCCTGGGTAGAGTGCCATGGCATCACGCTCATAGCAACCT
This sequence comes from Otolemur garnettii, assembly GCF_000181295.1. Taxonomy (NCBI): domain Eukaryota; kingdom Metazoa; phylum Chordata; class Mammalia; order Primates; family Galagidae; genus Otolemur; species Otolemur garnettii. Next base: position 25,115,787 of record NW_003852396.1, on the reverse strand, counting down.
CCAACTCCTGGGCTCAAGTGAGTCTCCTGCCTCAGCCTCTCAAGTAGCTGGGACTACAGCTACTACGCCTGGCCATTTTTTGGTTGCAGCCATCATTGTTGTTTGGCGGGTCCGGGCTGGGGATTCGAACCCGCCACCTTAGGTGTATGTGGC
>NW_003852396.1:25100534-25115371 GCF_000181295.1 Otolemur garnettii | reverse complement strand
GGTCCGGGCTGGGGATTCGAACCCACCACCTTAGGTGTACGTGGCTGGCGCCTTAGCCGGTTGAGCTATAGGCGCCGAGCCACCAAATCTTTTTATTCTTTAACTACACTCACTCCTAGGTGAGTGATCTCATACCAAACTATATTCTATCCTATCTGCCAATAAATATATATTTGCAGTCCTGATTTTTCACCCTTGAACTCCAGACTCATGTGCTCAGCTCTATTTAATAGCTCCACTTGAATATTTAATAAACATTTCAGATTAACATATTCAAAACCAACTCCTTATTACCCCACCTAACCATGTTCTTCACCATTTCAATAAGTTGCAACTAAATTTTTTCAGCAATTCAAGCCAAAACCTTGTAGTCACTGTTGATTCCTCTTTCTCTAATATCCAATCCATCTTGTCAGCTATTCCTTCAAGGTATGCCCTGACTCCAACCACTATTCACTTTCACTCCTACCAACACCGTCCAAGACACCACTCTTACCTGAACTATTGGAACAGTCTCTCACAGGCTATTTTCCATAAAAGCAGCCAAAATAATCCATCTAAAACAAAGATCATATTACTCCTCTGCTCAAAACTCTCTAATGACTTATTAACTGCAGAATAAAAGCCAGCTTCTCACAGGGACCACTGCTGGTCCTCTGATTGTGTCTACCATTCTCACGTGCTTTAGGGACACTGGCCTCTCCAGGATACAACAAGCATATTCTCAAATCAATACACTTCAGACTTGGAAAACTCTTCCCTGAGATTAATCTCATGGCTTACTCCCTTTACTTCCTTCAGGTATCTGCTGAAATAACTTATAAGAGTTTTATTTACAGCCTACCTCTTCCTCCATTATTCTCCTATCCCCCTTCCTCTGCTTGGTTTCTCATAGCACTTACCATTCATTACTACATATTAACTTGTTTCATTGTCATTAGAACAGTTTCTTGCACATAAGTACTCAAATAATTGGTAAATAAATGAATAAAAGGTTTCTGATATCCCCATTCTTTAAGCATTTATACTTAAGTTCAATGGTGACCTGGATGTCCAAGAAAAGAGATATCCAGGTTGAAAGTCATAGAGAACAGCCTGATCCCCTGGGACTAGAGACAATAGCCAAAATAACTCAAAATAGGATTGGTAACACTCACTCTCAGAGGGTTTTCATTGAGGTATGGAGGCTCCCCTTCAATCATTTCGATGGCCATGATGCCCAGGGACCAGATGTCAACCTTGGGCCCATAGGCCTTTCGCGTCACAACCTCTGGTGCCATCCAGTATGGGGTTCCTACCATAGTGCTCCGTTTGCTCTGCTCTGGGGTGATCTGTGCACAGAATCCAAAATCAGCTAGAAAAGGAAAATATGAAAAATGCATTGAGGATATATACTTACTCCAGTAAGTGTTGACTGTGTGCCTATCCCTAATGTCAGCTCTACCTGGCTCCCAGTTTTACAAACCCTCGTCTCTACAAATCAGGAGTCACTTGACTGGCACCTTCACGTCTTGCTCCCTATTCACCCCTGAAGAGAAACAGGAGGAATATAAGAACATCATCTCTGGCCTCCTACCTCTCCTCAAGCTAGGAGGACTGGGCATTAAAGTCCAAGCTGGCCATTTTGGCCTTGAATGCTTGCCCCAATTCTGCTTTGTCCTTGAAAACCATTCTCACACCCCAGAATCTAGCAATTAGGTCCTTGCCTTATTTCCTGGGCATGACTCCCTGACTTAAAACTTAAATCACATATGACTAGGCATGGCCCTGCTTTGATCAGTTCCTATCCTGTGTCCCAGGCAAAGGGCTACTATCTCCTATGATAAGGCCTATTTGTCAGGACTACTGGTTTTTATACCTTTGAACAAAAACACTCTACCTATAGTTGTTTTCACATTATACTTCAATTATAAATGTATTTGAAGTAGAAGGCCTTTGATAGCAAGGACTATGTCTTATTACTCATCTTTTTATCCCCAGAGGAGCCAGTATGCAATAAACATTCAAGAAAAGTTTACTACAAGAATAATTGAGTGAAAGAAACGACACAAAACTCTTTATTCTAATTATCCATTACATGTATGTTGTTCGAGACTGAGAACTTCCTAAAGGTAGCAAAATATACACTCAGTGCCCAACATAGGACCTGTTATAGAATAAGCATTCAGCAAATTTTTTTTTGCTACATGTATAAATGAATGAAAAAAATGAAATGATACTCTATGTTTAATACTGAGGAATTTGAAGAGGCTACATAGTCCATGAAATAATAGCCATTTCTGTGAGCATTGTAGTTACTATTATATGCTTATCACCTCATAGCAGACAGGGTCCCACATGGAGAGAAGTATTATAATTCCTAAGACTTCTACTTACTTAGCTTGACAGAGCCATCCATTCCCAAGAGAATATTGTCACTCTTGATGTCTCTGTGAATGACCTGGTTTGAATGCAGAAACTCTAAAGCCTGCAGACACTATTGAAGAGGCATGAGCAGAGGGAGAAAGGACATATTATACAGAAGAAATAATAGGAAATAAACAAATTCAACCTTTTCATTTTAGGATAAAGGAAATAAGGCCCTAATGATAATAGGACTTGCCCCAAATCAGTGGCAGAGCCAGGTCTAGAACCAAGTCTTCCATCTCCTACCTAAACATTCTTTTAACACTCTATGCTGCCTTTTACCTTATAATCGTTTTTAAAGTAACACGTGTGTTTTGGTATTATTTTTAAACATAAGATCCTTGATAAAGAACCTGAGGCCCAGAAAAAAATTACTCAAGAAGAACAGAAAAGATTTTAGAACGACAGAAATGGAGGAAAATAAGAGTCATGTTTGAGAAAGCAGACATATGGAAGTGATATTAGGAGCAGTGAGTTAACAGGACAATCTTATTCTGATGAGGATATATGTTTTACTGTTTTGGATATGCTCAATATGACATACCTATTGAACATTAGAAGACAAATGTCTAGCAGGCAACTGAACTTATGAATCTTAAGTTTCATACAGAAATAAAGAGCTATTATTTTTAAGTTATATGAAAGATTGAAACTGGCAAGGCATATAGGAGAAAGAGAAAAACCTGGGAAACACCTGTACTTAACAGGTAGAACAAGTAACAAAGAGATGGAATGGCGTAATTAAAATGCCTGGTTCTGCCACCACCTGATTACATCATCCTGGACAAATCACTTACTCTGTCTGGTGTACTGTTTTCCCATCTGTAAAATGTGAACACCAGATGAGATAATCTTGGCTTTTTAAAATCAACAGTAACTTAATGAAATAAGAGCTAAATTTTTAGAAGCATCAACCAGTGAAAAGACACTGAGGGAATACTATTTAAATGGTCTTCTACCTCTAGGTTATACTGAAAAGAATAAAAACATGTATCTATATGAAAACTGAATATGAATATCCATAGCAGAATTTTTTTTTTTGGAGACAGAGTCTTCCTTTGTCACTCTTGGTCACTCTTGGTAGAGTGCTGTGGCGTCACAGCTCACAGCAACCTCCAACTCTTGGGATGAAGCGATTCTCTTGCCTCAGCCTCCCAAGTAGCTGGAACTACAGCCACCTGCCACAACGCCCAGCTATTTTTTTGTTGCAGTTGTTTAGCTGGCCTGGGCTGGGTTTGAACCCACCATCCTCGGCGTATGTGGCTGGCGCCGTAACCACTGTGCTACAGGCGCCAAGCCCATAGCAGAATTTTTATAACAGCCAAAAATGTAAACAATGCAAATGTCCATCAACTAGTGAATAGACAGATAAAATGAAATATTATTTGGCAATGAAAAGAAAGAAGGTACCGATACATGATACAACATAGATGAAACTTCCAAACAGTATGCCAAGTGAAAGAAGCCAGATGCAAAAGAGTACATGTGATGTGATCCACTTATATAAAATGTCCAGGGCCAGGCCTGGTGGCTCATGCCTGTAATACTAGCACTTTGGGAGGCCAAGGACAGAAGACCCCTCAAGACCAAGAGTTCAAGACCAGTCTGAGCAATATAGTGAGACCCTATCGCTACAAAAAATAGAAAAATTATCTGGGTGATGGTATGAGCCTGTAGTCCCAGCTACTCGGGAAGGTAAGGCAAGAGGATTACTTGAGCTCAAGAATTTGAGGTTGCAATGAGCTGTGATTGTATCACTGTACTCCAGCCTGAGACTCTGTCTTAAAAAAAGATAAATAAATAAATAAAATAATCAGTTCAGGCAAACCAGAGATAGAAAAATAGATTAGTGGGTGGCACCTATGGCTTAGTGAGTAGGGCACCGGCCCCATATACTGAGGGTGGCAGGTTCCAACCCAGCCCCAGCCAAACCGCAACAAAAAAAATAACCAGGTATTGTGGTGGCCACCTGTAGTCCCTGCTACTCAGGAGGCTGAGGCAAGAGAATCGCCTAAGCCCAAGAGCTGGAGGTTGCTGTAAGCTGCGAAACCACCCAGCACTCTACTGAGGGTGACAAACTGAGATTCTGTCTCTAAAAAAAAAAGAAAGAAAAGAAAAGAGAAGAAAAATAGATTAGTGGTTGTATAATATGGTATGTGAATTATATCTCAATAATGTTGTTTTAAAAAGGGAGGAGACTGGCTCGGCGCCTGTTGCTCAAGCAGCTAAGGCGCCAGCTACATACACCTAAGGTGGTGGGTTCGAATCCCCAGCCCGGGCCCGCCAAACAATGATGGCTGCAACTAAAAAATAGCCAGGCGTTGTGGCGGGCGCCTGTAGTCCCAGCTACTTGAGAGGCTGAGGCAGGAGACTCGCTTGAGCCCAGGAGTTAGAGGTTGCTGTTAGCATGATGCCACAGCACTCTACCCAGGGGGACAGCTTGAGGCTCCGTCTCAAAAAAAAGGGAGGAGACAATTTCTATTAGAATTTGAGAATAATTACATCACCTATTTATGCAACATTCAAGCTTCCTTCCAAGTGCTTTAATAATTGGAGGCAAAATGATTTTCCCAAGTATACAGATGCATGTATTCTCAACCAGTGAAAGTTGGTTCCTAAGGAAGGGGGGCTTGGGGTGAAAAAAATCTTAGGTATTATAATGGTTTGTGGCCCTCCAAAGGACTGTAGTAGGTAAACAGATATACAATATCTCTGTGGTACTTAAATTTTATGGGGGAGGTGTGACTAGGAAAGATGTCTAGAAAGGCTCCTTAGAAGGGAAATAATGAAAAAAAAAAAAAAAGGTTGAGAAACACTGTATTAGTAGCAGACAAAAGAAAAAAAGTCAGAACACCTAAGAATCCCAGCCTGGTATTAATTTCATTAACTTACTTGTGTGTGTGCATTCTAGATGCCCCAAATTGTTAATGCAAATGTAACCTTATTTTCTAGGGCAGTATTGAATTCACATTATTTTTTTAAACATTGATTAAATATACAACTACATAATTTCGTCAGTATACACGTCCAGATTTGGCATTACCAAACCCCAACCACATGATTATACATATCCCACAAAATTTTGAACTTCATCTAATCTTCTGCTCTTTCCCTAATTTCCTAAATTTTCTATTATTGGGACATCAGAAACTTCAGTCATTTCACCAGCAAACCACCCAATATCCTCAACATCTTTGAATGTTCCCTTCATCTTCTTACTCTAATGGCAACGTGAAAAATGTGGCTATTTCCTGAGGACATCTCTTCTCAGGGAGGCTTTCTGGAGGGCTTTTCTTTTCTTTTCCCATACACCAACATAGAGTGACATAACAACATAGAGATATTAACCAACATAGAGCAACATTTAATAGCAATGAGGAGAAAGGAGAATATCTATTCAAGCTTTGCTTGCTAATTTTATTTTGCCTGGGATTATTTTACCCTAGACTTTTATTGACTTGCTCTTTTTTTTTTTTTTAATAACATTCAGCTGTTCACTCAAATCTATGGCAAAAATTTCCCTGACTACCCTTCTTTATCACTATCTTCTTAACATGCTTTATTTCCATCATAGCACATAAAGCAGGAAAGCAGAATAAAAATATGACTAAAATATATGCCCATATAAAAGCCATAAAAATATATTATAATGTGCTCATAGCAGTTATCTCTAACAACTGAAATTATGAGTGGCTTTTTAAATATACACTTTCTGGTACTTTCTAACTTTTCTACAATGGGTAGAATAAAGTTATCTTAAAGTACAAATCTTGGTGATGAGACACAATCAAACACAGGTGTAATATGGGAATGACGTGATTGCCAGCACTAATTTCTACTTCCACAGAGCTTAGGCTGAGCTGGCCCTGGGTATGGACCTTCAGGACGTGGGGACGTAGAGGCCTCTCCCTGCTTAGCCCTTGCTCTTACCTCACGGCACACAGCTGCAATCTGTCCTTCATCCATGCAGGTTTCTGTCACCACGTCTGTCAAAGAGCCTCCAGCCAAGTATTCCATAACAACCCACAGTTCATCTCCCACAAGGTAACTGCAAAAGTACAGATAATAGGTGAGAAAGAACAATGCAGGTATAATGACCCCCAGCATTGGGTTTCGAGAGCTAAGCATGCACACAGGGTGAAAATGCATCTCAACAGAAGAGTCTAAGGTTCTTTACTTTAGGGAAAAGCAGAATCTAGGGGCAGACTCAATAACTCTGAATCTCTTACGGGTGTTCCTGGAGAAAACAAAGCATACATGTTGCATGAGACCCCAAAGGGCAGGATTAAGATTAAAATGATTAGGTTGAAGATGCAACAAAATTATATTTCTTTACAATACAATGGAAGACTTACTAAAATTAGAAAGACTGGCATGATTCCCTCACCCAAGTAGAGAGCACTAAAGCATTTCACAAAGACGGGATTCGAAGTTCACGTTGCCAACATTAGAGAAAGCCACTCCATCTTCCTGAGAGTTCTACTAGCTCTGAGATCTATCAGACCCTGCAATGGGTCTTATTCAAGACACTGTGTGAGGGGAGGCAAGATGGCTGACTAAAGATAGCAGTCTCCAGGTTGTGTCAGGAAGAAGGAAAAGTTTTAGATGGAAAAAAAACCACAGCCCAGTTGTAATTTTGATGCAAAAGTGCCAGAACCTACCAGAAATTCTATGGGAAGAAGTTGCAGATCAGAATAAGAAGCAGCAACATTTTAGCAGAATCAACCCCCAAGTAATTTGGAGCCCCATGGAAAGAGTAGGTGAGAGTTTTTGCTTTTCTTCTCCTCACACCTCTGGTAGGCTGTAGGCTCCTGAATTGTTGGAGAGCTTCTCTACCCTCACAAGCCCAAAAGCTGCTGCCACCAGTAAACTGGAGGCTTCTTGAAAATAGAGCACCATTCCCCCCAGGGTCACTCCCACTCACCACAGACCCTAGCTGAGGCAGGTGCAATACCACTTCCCACCCATTATGTACCTTTGTCCTCCCCAAGGAGCCTTAGCCCTTCAGTTTTCTTGTCACTGGCCCACATATGAACATTCCCCAATGCCTGCCCAGACTGCAGTGGCCACAGAGGCCAGTCGGTCCCAGAGGAACTGTGTAATCCCAAAGCATGGACATTCAGAGCAGGCTGTCTTCAGGGGAGAGGAGAGTGCAGCACATCAGGGGAGCCCCTCAGGACAAAGGGGATCAGGAGGGCCAGATCTCCTGTTCCAACTCTTCTCTTCTATCCCTTCCCCATCCACAGCTGCCGGTGCAACCATGGCAGTCCCCATGGCAGTTGGCACAGGTGAGCCGGAGCTCTCAGGAGCTGTTGTTTCCCTACTGCTGGTACACCCACCACACCAAAGCTTCCGCAGGGAGAGGGGCTCATGCCTTCTCTACTATAGCAGACCAAGGAGTGCTATGTGTAAATTCCCTTCCTGCTGGCTAACCCCAGGGCTGCCCTTCTGGCTGCTCCAGAATAGCAGGGCATACCCCGAAGTGGAGGGACATTAAGCCTGCTAGAGCCCTCCATGTGCAACTCAGGACCAGCATGCTTCTCCTTGTCATGGAGGGACTGAGCTTGGGAGATCACAGGACAGACCCATAGGCCAGATCCCATACCCCTAGGATTCCAACATGTTGCTCAGGGGCATGAAAGAGGGATGTGTGAACTAATCTTGGGAGGCTGGGGGATCCTTTTAGGCAGAACTAAAATAAGAATGTAGTGTGGGTCTAAGCTGAAGTGCACTCACATAGCACCCATCCATCCATTGGAAAACGACATTTTTGGTCTGGAGTGGGATCCTGAGCTTCAAGGAAGCTCCCGGCTTACAGCACAACTCTGGAAAGTTCAGCTAGGTTAGGCTGCTGTTTGTGGCCTGACACCAGAAGAAGATCCGCAGGGCAAAGGAAGAGGGAGAAGAGCAAAACTCATTCCCATCTACCAGACTATAAAACCCAGACTGCTCCTCCCCCATGAGCAGACTTTACGGCTTGGAGGACCTCTTTAGCCCCTTCATGATAGCTTTTTCCAACAGCCTGGGAGCTTATGCCTGCCTTCGTGAAACAGGCTCATCCAACCAAGTCCTGCCCAGCCTTAGTCTTCCACCTGCCTCAGCTGTGGTGGAATAGAAGGAGTGACATAGGCTCTAGGGCCCCACCCACCACCTGGGACATCCCACTGCTTCTCCTCCTGATCAAGTAGAACCTGTCACTGGTCCCAAGTGCCACCTAAAGGCAGAAAAGACAATCTGCACAGCCCATTAGAGCATTTATTGATTCAATCATATAGGGTATGGCTGGCTCCTACCCACAAGTTGAATTAATTTACTTAGAGATTAAACTGGGCATCCCAATATAACTCATACTGTTAAGAAAACCACTGGGCTAGGTAAAGAGGAGGGAGTTCAAAGGCATTCATCTCCCTTTGTCAGCAAGAGACAGAGAATCTGCTCACACATGTAGTACACCACCAATACATTCTAGAAATAACTAGCAATTGAGAAAACCATCACACTAAGGATATCTGTAACAAGGTATTCATGTAAAACCTAGACTCCCATCAAAGTACCCACTTGCAAAGGCAAAGATCCTTACCCAACATATGCTATGAGCACAGCCTTAAGGGAGTGTGTGTAGGAGAGTAAGTTTCATCTAAATAACCATCTAAACAAAAGAAAATCCTAAAATAAGAAGCAACAGCTGCTCCAGAAAAGAAGGAATCAGCAGTAGAACTCCAGAAGTATGAAAAGTGAAAGGACCACCCCCACAAAGGAGCACACTAGCACTCTAGCAATGGATCCCAACCAAAACGAAAAGACTGAAATGACAGATAAAAAAATCCAAGAAGTTCAATGAGATATAAGAGAAAATGGAAAAACCAACTCAAAGAAACCAAAAACATAATTAAAGAAATGAATTAAATATTTACTAGCTAGAGATAATAAAATTAAAAACCAAATAGAACTGCAAATAAGAAATTCACTTAGGGAAACAGAGAACACAGTGGAAAGTTTTAAGAACAGACTGATCAAGCGGAAGAAAGAATTTCAGAGCTTAAAGACAACCCTTTCCGATTAACCCAGACAGTCAGAAATAGCAAACAAAGAATCAAGAGGAATGAACAAGTCTACAAATAATGTGAGATTTTGTAAAACAGCCAAATACAAGAATCACAGGCATCCTGAGTGTGAAGAAGAAAAAGCCAAAGGCCTGGAAAACCTATTTGGGGAAATAATGGAGGAAAATTTTCTTGGTCTTGCTACAGATTTAGACATCCAGATGTAAGAAAGAAACTCAACATCTGAGAGATTCATAGCAAAAAGGGCCTCACCAAGGCATGTAATCATCAAAGTAAACACCTATAAGCCATGAGGTGAAAACATCAAGTTACACACAAAGGTAAACACACCACATTAAAAGCAGACTTCTCTACAGAAAACCTACAAGCCAGAAGGAATATGGTCCTATCCTCAGAGTCTTTAAACAGAATAATTGCAAGTCAAGGATTCTGTATCCTGCAAAACCAAGTTTCATGAATGAAGGAGAAATAAAGTCTTTCCCAAATAAACAAACACTTAGGGAATTTGTTATGACTAGATCAAGCCCTACAAGAATACTTAAAAGTATTCTGTATGTGGAACAAAACAATTGATACACTCCAGTGTAAAAACTCCCAAGAGTTAAAATTCACTTATAAAAAAATAGTAACACAAGAAAAAGAACAAAGCAACTAGGTAATGACCAAAATGATAACCAGAATAGTACCAGCAGTCCCCAGGTTAAGAACAAGGTAAGTTCTATAGGTTTGTTAAGTTGAATTTGTATGTAAGATGGAAAAGTACGGCTACCTGTTACCTTTAATAACCTCCATTCATAAGTGAGAGTATGTCAGTCAGATATTTGTAACTTAGGGACTTACTAAGTGTAAGTTGTATGTAAATCAGATGTTTATAACTCAGGGACTGCCTGTATCTCACACATGAATACTGATATTGAATAAGAACAGTCTTAGCCCTCCTTTAAAAAATGTATATTGGCTAAATGGATTAAAAAACACAACCCTAATAGATCTTATCTCCAAGAAACCCATTTAACTTGCAAAGATGTTCACAGACTCAAGGTAAAGGAATGGAAGAATACATTCCAAGCTAATGGAAACCGAAAGTGAGGAGGGGTAGCTATTCTCATGTTAGATAAAACAGACTTTAAATCAACAATGGTTAAAAAAAAAAAAAAAAAGACAAAATGGTCAATATATGTGGCAAAGGGATCGATTCAATGAGAAGACACAACAATCCTAATTATAAATGCACCTATCATAGACATTCCCAGATTCATAAAGCAAATTCTACTAGAGCTAAGGAAAAACAGCAACATCTTAATAGCAGGGATCTTGAACACTTTACCAACAGAACTAGACGGATCACTGAAGCAGAAGAACAAAGAAACACTAGACTTGTATGGACTTAAAAGACACTGACAGGACATACTACGCCAAACTGCAGAATATACATTCTTCTGATCAACAAATGTGACATTTTCTAAGACAGATCGCAAATTTAGAAAAACTGAAATCAGACTAAGTATCTTCTCAGAATATACTGGGATAAAACTAAAAATCAATTCCAAGAGGAACTCTCAAAACTACACATATATATTAAAAATAAACAACCTGTTGATGAATGATCCCTGAGTTACTGACAAAATCAAGACAGAAATAAAAATATTTTTTAAGTTAAATAACAAAAGTGACACCGGCTTCCAAAAATCTATGGGATACAGTCAAAACAGTGCTAAGGGAAAAATTCATAGCCTTCAGTACTCATGTCAAAAAGACAGAAAGATGACAGATGAACAACTTAATGTCAAATTTCAAGGAACTTAAAAAAAGAAAATCACCAACAACAATAAACCAAACCCAAAGCTATCAGAAGAAAAGAAATAACAGAGCTCAGAGCACAACTAAATGAAATGGAATCCAAAAAAACAAGGAAAAAAATACAGTGGATAGACAAAACAAAAAGTTGGTTCTTTGAAAAGATGAACAAAATTGACAGACCACTAGCTAGATTAACCAGAAATAGAAGAGAAAGCACTCAAGTAAGTTCAATGAGAAATGAAAAAGAAGGTATAACTGATACCACAGAAATATAAAATATAATATCATCTGAAACTACTATGAAAACCTCTACTCACATAAACCAGAAAACCCAGAAGAAATGGATGAATTCGTAGAAACACACTACTTCCCAAGCCTGAATCAGAAAGAAATAAAAATCTTAAACAGACCAATTGCAAGCAAGTAGCAAGAATGAAACAGCAATTAAAAAAAAAAAAAAAAACTTCCAACAAGAAAAAACCCTGGAACAGATGGATTCACAGCTGAATCCTACCAGACCTACAAAGTTTCTATTGAAACTGTTCCATAACATTGAGAAGGAAAAAACCCTCCCTATCACATTCTATGAAGCCAGCATCACCTTGATAATCAGGAAAGAACACAACAAAAAAGTAAAACTACAAAACTAATACTCCTATGAACACAGATGCAAAAATCCTCAACAAAATATTAGCAAACCAAATTCAACAACACATGAAAAAGATAATCTGCCATAATCAACTGCATTTCATCCCAGAGATATGGAGACGGTTCAGCATACATAAATCACCAAGTGTGATTCATTACATAAACAGAAGTACAACAAAGACCACACAATCATCTCAAACAGACACCACAGAAAAAGCATAAAATCTAGGATCCCTTCATGATAAAAACCCTCAAAAATCTATCCTCAAAATAATAAAAACTATATATGACAAACCAATGGCCAACATCATACTGAATAGGAACAAGTTGAAAGCTCTCCCCCTATGAACTGAAACATGACAAATGTGCTCACTGTCACCATTTCTAGTCAACATAATACTGGAAGGCCTACTCAGAACAATTAGGCAAGAGAATGAAGTAAAGAGCACCCAAATTGGGAAAGAGGAGGCCAAACTATTCCTGTTTGCTGCTGATATGATCTTGTATCTAGAAAACCCGGCTTGGCGCCTGTGGCTCAAGTAGCTAAGGCACCAGCCACATACACCTAAGGTGGCGGGTTTGAATCCAGCCCGGGCCCGCCAAACAACAATGAGGGCTGCAAACAAAAAATAGCCGGGCGTTGTGGTGGGCGCCTGTGGTCCCAGCTACTTGGGAGGCGGAGGCAGGAGACTCGCTTGAGCCCAGGAGTTGGAGGTTGCTGTGAGCTGTGATGCCACAGTACTCTACCCAGGGGGACAGCTTGAGGCTCTGTCTCCAAAAAAAAAAACAAAGAAAACCCTAGAGACTCCACCAAAAGAGTCCTAGAGTTGATAAAGGAATTCACCGAAGTCTCAGGCTACAACATCAACATACACAAATCAGTAATGTTTCCATACACTAATAATAGTCAAGCCAAGAGTCAAATCAAGAATGCAATACCATTCACAACAGCTACAAAAACAAAACAAAACAAAAAACCCTAGAAATATTCTTAGCCAAGGGAGTGAAAGATCTGTACAAGGAGAACAATGAATCACTGATGAAAGAAATCACAGATTAACACAAATGGAAAAGCATCCCATGCTCATGGATTAGAAGAACCAGTATCTTTAAAATATTCATACTACCCAAAGTGATTTAGATTTAATGCAACCCCCATCAAAATACTAACAGTATATTTCACAAATCTAGAAAAAATAATCCTAAGCTTCATTTACAACAAAAAAGAGCCCATATAGCTGGAGCAATTTTAAGTAAAAAGAACCAATCTGGAGGCATCACATTACCTGACTTCAAATTATATTACAAGGCTATATCGTAACCAAAACAGCATGGTATTGGTATAAACACATACATCAATGGAACAGAATAGAGAACTCAGAAATACAACTATATAGTTATGACCAACTGGTTTTTGACAAAGCAGACAAAAACATACACTGGGGAAAGGACACCCTATTCAGTAAATGGTGCTGGGAATGTTGGATAGCTATATGCAGACGAATAAAACAATATCCCTACCTCTTGCCCTATGCAAAAATTAACTCAAGATGGATTAAACCTAAAATCACACAAATTCTGGAAGAAACCATAGGAAAAACCACAATAAGATACTATCTTACCCCACTAGAATAGCCATTAAAATATCAAAAATGATAGATCTTGGCATGGATACAATAAAAAAAGAACCCTTCTACATTGTTTGTGGGACGTAAATTAGTACAACCACTACAGAAAACATTATGGAGACTCCTTGACATTGTGTCTAAAAGACACTTGTACCAAGTGTTTATTGCAGCACTATTCATAATTGCAAAGATGGGAAATCATCTTAAGTGCCCATCAATAGATGAATAGATAAAGAAAATGTGGTACATATACCCCATGGAGTACTACTCAGCCACAAAAAGAAATGAAATCATGTCATTTGCAGCAACTTGGATGGAACTAGAGGCTTATACTAAGTGAAGTATCTCAGGAATGGAAAAACAAACACCGTATGTTCTCACTAATAACTGGGAACTAACCAAGGGGTACACATGGTAATAAAGAGGTGTAAAGACCAGGGAAACTGAGAAGGAGGGAGCGTGAGTGGGGAATGAGGGATTAAAAACTTACCTATCAGGTACAAGGTACACTATTCTGGGGACAACACACTAAAAGGCCTTACTTCAGCATTATGCAATTCTTCCATATTACAAGAACACACTCTACTATTTTAAAATAAAAATTATTTTTAAAAAAGACTCTCATCCTCAGAGTCTGGAACAATAGATATCAATGTTAACTGAATAAATCAATGAGTAAAAGAAAAAATAATTGTAAATATTACACGAAATAATGGCTTTAAAAATCCTTTAAAAGCTGTAAAGTGCTTATACATAAGCACCATGCAGACAATAACCTACACTTTGAGTGTCTGTGATTCCAGGAATGGAATGAATTTAGTAAGAGCTACAGAGCCAAAGCCTCTTCTGATAAGCCAAGGCTGCCACTTAGTCATTTAGTAATGTACCTCTGGTGAGATTATAGGCTGACATGAGTTAGAATTGATAAATTTCACTTAAGGGTTAGATCGTTCAGTCCTGTTATGTGATAAATAAAAAGGTCACTTAGCCTGTCTGGTCAATGTTTCCTTATCTATAGAATAAAACAAATAAAAATGAGCCTAAAGTAAAACACAATAGGCATTTTTGCCAGCCTTAGAAAAAGAAGCTAGTTTGAAATAAGACATTTCTTGGGCTGCCATAAGTTGTGCTATATGTCATCTTCTCGTTATCTTGATATTGGGACTACTGCTGGGCAGACAGAGCACTGTTGAAAAATTTTAACAGTCTCAAGCAATGGCTAAGATGTGAAACTTGTTTTTTTTTTTTTTGAGACAGAGCCTCAAGCTATCCCCCTGGGTAGAGTGCCATG
>NW_003852396.1:25069684-25100092 GCF_000181295.1 Otolemur garnettii | reverse complement strand
TGCAGCCATTATTGTTGTTTGGCAGGTCCGGGCTGGATTCAAACCCGCCACCTTAGGTGTATGTGGCTGGCGCCTTAGCCGCTTGAGCCATAGGCACCGAGCCTGTATAATTTCTTAATATCCATGAAAAGTAAACATGACTTTTAATGTCCATGAAGAACGAACACGACAAAGTCTCTCTTAATCTCTTTTGAGAGAAAAGACTATGTATGGATACTTGAACTGCTATGGACTGAATGTTCCCCCAAATTCGTATGTTGGAAATCTAGTCACCAATGTCATGGTATTA
This sequence comes from Otolemur garnettii, assembly GCF_000181295.1. Classification (NCBI taxonomy): domain Eukaryota; kingdom Metazoa; phylum Chordata; class Mammalia; order Primates; family Galagidae; genus Otolemur; species Otolemur garnettii. Next base: position 25,099,803 of record NW_003852396.1, on the reverse strand, counting down.
AGAGGTGGGGTCTTTAAAAAGTGATTACATCATGAGGGTTCTGCTCTTATGAATGGGATTAGAGCCCTTAAAGAGCCCACAGAGCTGCCTTGCCCTTCTACCACGTGAGGGCACAGCAGGAAGACATATCTCAGAACCAGAAAGCAAGCCCTCACCAGATCCAAATCTAGCGTACCTTAATCTCCTACTTTCCGGCTTCCAGACTGTGAGAAATACATTTGTTTTGTCTATAAGCTACCCAGCCTCCTAAACTGTGTTATAGCAGCCTAAATAGACTAAGACATTGACCAAAAGAGAATGCAGGATTGGGTTTAAAAGCCTTCCACTGGCAAGCCTATTCCCTCTCTGACAAAGAATGCACATTATGGCCTCATATCCACATATCAAGAAGACAATTTTCAACTTGAACTTACTGGAGGAAAGAAATGTAAGAATCCAGCTGGGCTCAGTGGCTCATCCTAGCCCTTTGGGAGGCTGAAGCGGGTAGATAGCTTCAGCTCACGAGTTCGAGACCTGCCTGACCAAGAACAAGACCCCATCTCTACTAAAAATAGAAATATTAGCCGGGCATAATGGCAGGCACCTGTACTCCCAGTTACTTAGGAGGCTGAAGCAAGAAGATCTCTTAAGCCCAAGAGTTTGAAGTTGCTGTGAGCTAGGACACCGCAGCACTCTACCCAAGGTGACAGAGTGAGACTCTGTCTCCAAAAAAAAAAGAAAAGAAAAGAAAAAAGAAATGCAAGAATCCATGTGACTATTTCTGGAATATGACAAAGTAGGCCCTTTTCCTGGGCCTGACACATCATTGTCAAAGCCAAGACAATGCAAACCAGAGTCAGGTTGTCTCAAACACTTTGTGGCTGCATACTGTGCCAATACATCTTCAAAAATCCCCTCTCTAAGGTAAAGCCTAAGAGCACCACACATCTGGAGAAAAACAAAGATAGATGAAGTTCTCCTATGAGACGTCTTACAAAAACCAACCACAGACCCTCATTTGCAACACCCATCTCTGTGCCTCCATAGAGGTATATTTTTTTCTGGGCTACTCTAGGAGCTATCTGAAAGCAAAGACTGAGCCTTATTTACTTCTGATTCCACAGTATATGCCTCTGGAAATACCAGTAAAGATATGATCAATAAATAAATATGGAAGTCTTCCAATCCCACTCCTAGTACACAAATTCCTTCAATAACATGGTCCTGCATTTTAACTGTTTAGGATTCCTCTGCACATGGGGAACTCACTATATTATGAGACAGGTTTACCTTTATTGAAAACTTTCATTTTTCCTTCTCTTGAGCTAAAATCTACTATTCCTATGGTCTTTGGTAGTTTGTCTAAGTTATATTCTCTGTATATCAAGTTCTTAAGAGATGGGAAAGCAATTAATAACTTTCAAAGGATTCTTCAGAGCCAGTAAGAACCCACACCAAGGAGATGCAACCATTTTCAAGAAGGAGAAGGTGAGAAGTCTTTATTGCTTCACAGATATTGACATCAAGTCTTGGGAAGGTCAAACTCCAATTCTTTTCCTCTTTAAAGAAACTGAAGCTTACCAGTTTTAGATGAAGAACACGAAAGCACATTTATGAAATCTGCCAACAACAGGGAAAGGTAGCTGGAAATGCAATATTAAGTAGTAAGAAATTATAGTCCAAGACTTAGTTGAATCTCACCTACACCTATGATGTTTCTGAACTCTGGGCAAGGAGTTTAATTTTTTTTTTTCAGGTATGGGAGAAAAAGACCATGATATAGTAATAGAAAGGGTGGGGATGTTGGTACTAGGAACATTTAAATTCAAACACTGGTGAGCTATATACTGGCTTATCAGTCTTAGACAGTTATTAACTTTTACAAACTTTAGTTTCTTCATCTGTAAAACAGGAATAATAATCCTTATGTCAAAATGAGATACTGCTCATGACAGTGCTTGGTACGACAGAAAGCATAACATAATTGTTTGCTATAATCACTATTACTGTATTGAAGAACTGACCTTTGATGGGCTGGAATGATGGCCTGAAATAATAAAAATGGGATTTAAGAAGATAGCTAAAAATTCTACATTTTCAGTTTAATACAAGCTTATGTAAAAAAAGATCAGAGATTTCAGTTGACTACAAACTTCACAGAGTCAACAATGGCATAGGCATCCTAAAAAGAATGAAATCATCAAGTTTCAAAAAAGGAAGAGTCCTACTTTCTCCACAGTAGCTAGATCTCAGATGAGACATCTAGTACTGGCCACCAGATTTTAAGAGAATACAGACAAACTTGGGGTTATTAAGGATATGGAGAACAGGGCAAGATTGGGGATGTAAAATGAGTTGTTTTCTCTGACAGATGAGCTGATGTGCTTTCCTAGGCAAAACAAACAGTATTAGGATTAACATTAGAAGATATAGGGTGGTAGAGTTCCAACAAATTCCCAGATGGATTTTCCAGCAAGCAGAGAAATCCAACATTACACAGGGTCAAGTTCAGAGAGCTCAGAATTACAGAAGACTCTGAAACAGTAGTTCCAGGGGCTGGTATTGCCCAGTCCTCCAATAGCTTCACCACCAATCAGTCCCAGGACCCTATCTCTTTGAGGGGACCCAAAACTCCATACCTGTCCAAGTAGTTCACAATATTTGGGTTCTTGTTTTCCCTCATGACCAGGATCTCATTAATAATCAACTCTTTCTTCGGCTGCTGCTGAAGATTCATCTGCTTAATGGCCACCTGAAATCAGAGTACATTCAATATGCAACCAGTCATTCGGCACTTACAGAGCACCTATTCTGTACCAGATCATAAATCCTAAGAAAACAAAGTTGAGTAAGATACATTTCTTAGCCCTTGAGTAATTCAGAATTTATCTATGTAAACCAGCAGTTCTCAAAATAAGGTCCCCAAGCCAGCACCATCATCATCATCTGGGAATTTGTCAGAAATAAAATTTGGGGGACCCCACGTGAAATCTGCTGAATTAAAAACTGTATGTTTTAATAAGCCCTCCAAGTCATTGTGATATACACCAAAGTTTAAGAATGTAACTTTGATGTAGAATAATACTTCAAAAAATATCACAATATAAAAGAGACATTATAATAGAGTTCATACAAAGTGCTACAGAAACACAAAACAGGGAAGGAACTTTTCAGTCTGGCCACATAAGGAGGCTTCATAGGGGAGGAGGTGACTTTGTGAACTTGACGTGAAAAGATAAGTCAGAGCTGACAATGTTAAAAAAGAAGAGAAAGGGGGGTTAGATCCCTAACATTTATGTGTGAAAAAGATCTTTATGTGCTTGTCTCTAGAAATAAAACACATTTCCACATAATGCAAATATAAGGTATTCTTCAGGTTCTAGGGCACTTTGTGTCCCATGTATCAGTTACTTTACAAGGTACTCTCAAATTTGTTGTTTCATTTAACCCTCAGAGGCACCTTATGTGTTAAGTATTACCCTTCAACATATGAAGAAATGGTGATTCAGAGAGGATATGTGACTTGCATATATAGCTAATCAGTAGCAAAGTCAAGATTAGAACCCTCAAAAGTTATGTCAACTTATCCTGTGCACAAAGCCAAATTAATTGTCCCCACAGTATACTTCTGATAGCTCTCTGTCTTGCTCAGAAACTTAAATGGCTACTAGTTGGCTAGAAATGTTCCTCAGCGCAGCATACAAAGTTCTCATGCTCGGACCATTACTTCCCACTATGTTTCTTCACATACTCCATGTTCTCCTGGTGTCTACCTGTCTTTGTTCAGGATCTTTTCTCTGACTTTATCGTTTCCACATATTCAAAAGCTACTTATGTTCTATATCAGAGCAAATGAAACTTCTTTCTCCAAACCACATTTACACCTCTGTTATGGAACTTATGACATGTTACCCTGTATGATGATTGGGTAGGGGTGTACATGTGTGTGCGTGTGTGTATGCCTAGCTAGAAGTTTGAGGGCTCAATTGAAAGCTGGGATTCTCAGTGCCATGAACAAGGCTTCATATACACAGCTTGGACTCAACAAATGTTTGCAGAAAGGAAGAAGGAAAGAGGAAAATCGGGGGATTAAGAAGTACTTTGTTTTTAAACCACAGAAAAATCAGCAGTAAGCTCCATCATCTCATAGGAATATACTTTAAATTATTTGCTAAATGTTCATTTCCTGGAGATATTTTCCCTTTATCCTGCTTAGTCAGCAAGAACATAAACATCTAATAGAACTAAATTATCTTTCCAAAAGCAACAGAAGTAGAAATAATGAAAGATTCAAATTTTTATGGTACAAACCCTGACTCTATCATTTCTTCAAGCCAGAGTGCCAGTTTATTATCAATAATAGAGGTTGTTCTTTTAAACATTCTAACCACCAGCTCAAGCCAGAAAAAAACTGCTTTGGAGTGGGGTTTCCTAATAGGTCAGGCTTCTGGTCTGGCTGCAGCTTAGTAAGCCCTTATAAAATGCATTAAGTTCTAGAGTACCTTTGGAGTTTCTCAGGCTATTCCGGAGTATGGCCAATGCTTATGAACCTCACAGTAGTAACTGTTGGCAGCAGCAAGGGAGGAGACAGGTAGAGACTAACACAGAGGCTGGGGCAGAACACTAGGAGTCCCTTTTCCATAGTTACTAACTAGGGTCCAGGCTAACTGTCCCCCTCCCAATCAGGCGCCATCAATTCAGGCTACGAGACAGCACTCCTGTACCAGAAAAAGAGCTGGACTTGAGTTCTGAGGACCTAAGCTCTGGACTTGACTGTCACTTACTGACCTTGTCCAATCGAACTCTGAGCCTCAGTCCCTTTGCCAATACATTGAAGATAATAATCTCAACCCTGATGTGTTGAGGTTTGCTTTGAGTAAGAAGTGAGACAGTAGCCAAAGTGTTACTCATACATGAGTAAAGAATTTAAGTAATAAAGAAAACAATAAAAATGGTAATCATAGTAATAACAGCATTTGATAAATACCTGGCACAGAGAAGAAAGAATGACAACAGCAGCAACTACATCAACAACCAACCACAGTCCCACGTTACTGAATGCTTACCATGTGCCAGGATTTGTGCTAGGTACTCTCTATTTATGTTATCTCAGTAAAATCTAACAATAACCCTGAAAAGTAAAAATCATGACATGCATTTTCACGTAAGGAAATTGAGGCTAAGACTAATAAGAAAATCGCTTCAAGTCAAAACCAATGTCCCTCAGGTCCACGTGACTCCAAAGCATCTTTCAGCCTGTTCTTTCTGTTATACACATTAAAAATGGGCTTGAGGCAGGGGATACTGGCTCATGCCTGCTATCCTAGCACTCTGAGAGGCCACAGGAAGAGGATCATTTGAGCTCAGGAGTTTAAGACCAGTCTGAGCAAGAATGAGACCTCGTCTCTACCAAAAATAGGAAAATCAGCCAGGCATGGTGGCTTCTCAGGAAGCTGAGGCAGGAGGATCACTTGAGTTCTGGAGTTTGAGTCTACAGTGAGCTCTGATGAAACCACTCCTCTAAACCCATAGTGACACAGGGACAGTCTGTCTCCAAAACAAACAAAAAACAAAATACAAAACAGGCTTAAAAAATTATTATTGGATCTGTAATGGGAAGACTTCCGAACACTAACACCCAGCTCACTCATAAAGACTGAAAGCTTCCTGCCAACTCCACTAAAATTTATACTCCCTGGGCAGGAAATGGGGCCTTCCTGACCGCACTGCATTAGCCACCCTAATTGACTCTCTTCCATTCACAGTTTCGTAACCACAAGGCAGGCATGCAATGAAATCAAATTTCTCTTTCTGTGGCCAGCTCCTCACATAGGCAGCCTCTAGGCCTTCCATGACCGCCCATCACCTACCTGCCTCCCATCAGCCTGGTAAGGCCTGAGAGGCCAGAAACATGACAAGAAGGGGGCTAGTGACTGACTAACCCCAGCTCTGCTGTGCTCTTACAACCCACAACACACAGGATTAGGAGACAAAAGATTCTATTCTAGCCCAGTTCCTGCTAATTGTTGACAGCGCAACTTTGTAAAAAAGTTACTTATATTCCCCTGCCTCAAATTCCCAGCAATTAAAAGAAAATAGCATTACCTGCCTCACAGAGTTCTTTGTAGGACTGGTTGATATAGACTCTTTTTTTATTTCTCTGACAAATTCACTATCATTAAAATTGCTGCCATGATAACACTATCCTTCTTTCCTTGCCATTATTTTTACTTTAAAGCAGATTCCTGTCAGCATTAGAAGACTTTTTATATGTACAAAATGGAAATTATGGTCTCTTGTATTTACATACGATTTTTAAAATTTTCTTAAATGGCAGTAAAAAATATATATAATATGTATTATATAATTTGCTACCTTTACCATTTTACAATTCAGTGGTAATAAATACATTTATATTCTTTTATGTTTTCTGCTCCCCTTCCCAGCCTCTAGGGACTTCTAATCTATTCTCTTATCTTCATGATAATTCCTTTTTTACCTCCCACATGAGGAAAACTTGTCTTCCTAAACTTGGCTTCACTTAACATAATGGCTTCCAGTTCCAGCTGCTGCAAATGACAGGATTTCATTATTTTTTATGCCTGAATAACATTCCATTATCCATGTGATTTTAATGCTGAGAACTTTCACAGAGTTCTCAACACAAGTGTAGCACAAAGCAAATGCACAGTAAATGCTTTATGGAATATATATGTAAAAATGTACTTCTCAAAGTTTATGATGTGTTTTCACATGCATTACCCTTACTGAGTTCTTTCAATACTTTTAAGATATGTATTATCATGCACATTTTATAAGCAAATAAAACAGCTCAGAGAGGTCGAATGACTTACCCAAAATTATATAAGTAGTCAAAGGTAAATTACTCACATAAGTCTTTGTATTCACACATCAAAGATCAATTAATGCATCCTTAACCGTAATGATTTTTAATAGTTGGCTTACCCTATGTGGAGCCTCAATATTTGGCTTTAACACTTGTAAAAGACTCACAAAAGTCCAGTGAGATAGTGCTACAGCTATTAACTCAGACTCCTCCAGTATATCTGGTAGTTTCAACCACCAAAAATACAGAAGCAGGTTCCTAGTAGCCTCCCTCAGAAGAGTTTAAATCTATTTTTATTGGAAGAGGAGTGCCTCACTCAACCTCTGAGTCCTGGTATTCTGTAAACTAAGAATTTCTCCCAAGCAGCTTCCATCCACAGCCCACTTGCCAACGTTCCTGCTTGCCAACCAAAGAGTAGAATGCAAACGAACCCCTTCATGGCTTCTCTTCTGCTAAAGACAAGATCTTGGGTTGCAAGCTTTAGCAATAAGGACAGAATACTTACTCAAGGCTTAATAAAATAAGTGGGACAAAAACGTGCTTCCAAACTAATGAGGACTTAGATGCCCAGTGGAATCCTGGGCACAGAGTAAAGGTAGGACTGCTGGGTTAAGAGTCAACAGACACAGGTTTTCAATGTCCTCTAGACCAAACTTGTCTCCCAAGCACCAAATTTATATAAGCAAGAAGGTCTTGCAGGTAGGATCCCATTTCTTCATACCTATGACTCTGCCTTTTTTCTTTCTCCTTAAACAATTATCACCCACTTATATTGCATCCTCACATTCAGTCCATCACCAAATCCTATCAAATCTACCTGCTAAATATCTCTCAAATCTATCTACTTCTCTCTATCTATATCATGCTTTTACCTTAGTCCAAATCATCACCTCTTACCTGGAATGACACAAAACCTCCTAACTCATCTTATCCACTCTTACCTCCTTCAATTTGTTTTTCACACTGCAGCTGCAGTGACTTTTCCAAAATCTGTAAGTCTCCTTATATTAGTCCACTATTTAGTTCTAATCTGGTATAGTAAGAAACTGGAAATGTCCCTGCCGAGCTAAGATGGGCTAATAGTTAACCAAAAATAAAAAGAAACCATAGCATTGAAGGAGCAACAGCTGGCAGTAGATACTTACCTCCTGTCCTGTGGCCACGTCCATTGCAGTATACACCGTGCCTGAAGCACTGAACAACAGGTGGGAGAGAGGAGGAAAAAACACAGGTGTTCAATGAAGTAATATTTGTCAAATGCAGCTCTACACACAATCTGGCAGTGTACGTGTTAATAATAGCAGCAAAAATAATCCTCCCCTCTGCATCCCTCCCATTCTCATATTTAAGAAGAGTTATGTCATAGCAAAGAGAATACAGGCTCTAGTGGCCACAGACCTGAGTTCTAATCTAGACTGTCTACCTAGTACCTACTGGCTATGACCTTGATTGAGTTATTTAACTTCTCTGAGCTTCACTTTCCTCATTTGTAAAGTGAACATAGGAGTATAAAAGAGAATTTAAATCAATTAGTTCATGTAAAGAACTTAGTCAACAGCTAAAATACAATAGGTTTTTTTTTTTTTAGACAGAGTCTCACTCTGCCACTCTGGGTAGAGGGCTATGGCATATGCTATGCACAGCTCACAGCAACCTCAAACTCCTGGGCTCATGTGATCCTCTTGCCTCAGCCTCCCAAGTAGCTGGGACTATAGGCACTGACCACAACACCTAGCGAGTTTTTCTATTTTTAGTAAAGACAAGGCCTCGCTTTGCTTAGGCTGGTCTTGACTCCTAAGCTCAGGCAATCTGCCTGCCTCAGCATCCCACAGGGCTAGGATTACAGGAGTGAGCCCCACTGTGCCGGCCACAACAGGTTTTCAATATATGCTAGTTCTTCTCTCTTCTCCTCTACCACTCTTGGCAAACTGCTTTAATTTCTTATGGCTTCAAACTATTCATTTGTAAAGAAGAATAAGATTAGATCTGTGATTTTCAACTGCAGGTGAGGAGAACTTCAGAATAGGGTGTGGAATGACACATATATTTATGAAAAAAAAGTATGGACTTCTGGGGTATCAGTGATGTCTCTTAATCTGGCTACTGAGTACATGAGTGGGTTCATATTTGGAAATTCTTTGAATTGTACACTTCTATATGTTAACTTAAATTAAAATTCACATTAAAAACTATAACTACTAAAAAACTATAAAAACTTAAAGAACCACACTGAATAATTTAAAATAATATCAAAGTACCTTTCCCATTCTAATATCATAGGACACTATGACCCTTTAACATAGTGTTTTTCAACCATTTATCCTGTCAAAAGGTATGTGAATTTTATTTTCTATAGTTTATATTATAAATTAGGATTTTAGTTTTAGTTTTTTCAGACATAAAATATTAGACATGCTTTTCAAACATGTATGCTCCCAGAAAATTTGATACTTTCTCTACCCCACTCTCAAGGTAAGAATGACTCCACTAGACACACATGAGTATGTAAGACACACGTGTATATATATATGTACATCCATACACAGACAGAAAAAGGAGTGAAATAAATGCCAGAATTAATTCTAGAAAAGTAATCACGTCCACTTAAATAACTAAAACTGTCATTTGATGCCTATAACAGTGAAACCTACATATTTTTAAGTATGTAATTTTTTGCAACCATACATGCTGTGTATAAAGCATGCACGATGCAATTTGAAAAAATTTGAAATTCTGATCTATTGCAAGAATATATTCTAGGCAAGCTCTGAGATTATGCTTTCCAGAGAAGCAAGGTCACTTCAGGGGGAAAGGTCACTTGCAAGTACACCTTCCAGGTAGAAACTATGCTCATCAGCTTCCTAATGCTCACTCTGTGCTTGGGACCCTAACTACATGCCTGGAAACCGGGATCATAAAATACTGGCTATCATGTAAGAATTGGACTACTTCCACTGGGCAGTTGTTTCTAGCCCCTACTCATCTTCTCCTATAAAGCTGATATTTATCTTCCCATCCCTACCCTTCCCAGATCCTTCCAGATGCACCATTCTTAAGGGACAAACATGCCCAAGCCTCAGGGGCCTGGACATTTTGCGACTATGTCTCCATGACCACAAAGTTCTAGAAAGTCACTCAGACCTACTGGATAATGTTTGATTATTTCTACCTTGAACCTACGTATAATTAGATGTTGAATTCCAGGTCCAAAAGAATAATAATCTTTACATCTTAAAACAGGAAAAAAGCAAGCAAAAAGCATAATAGCGCCAATTCATCATATTGGTGTAGCATTTATATTTCTTAAATTATGAAATGTGGAAACATCAGCACAGATACTTCATAAATATTTCACTCTTCCCTTAGCACTAACAGACCTGTCAAGTAAACAAGGAAAGTACATTTTGCAAATGCTAGCAACCTATAGGTCTCATACATCTGTAATTAAAAAAAAAAAAAAATCATACATGTTTTAGAGGTAAAAGGCCCTCAATCCACCGCTCCTCTTCCTTAAATCTAAGATAAAGAAACTCAAGTCCAGAAAAGAAACCTAATTTGTCCACATGTGTCCATATATATTTCTGCAACATTCTTAATATTTCAATTTAACTACATAAAGGAAATACCATCCACATTACTCTGAGGTAAGCAAAATAATGTAAGATGTTAAATAACTTATACCAATTAAGATTCACAATCTAGTAGGAAAAACACTGAAACTAGAAAAAAATAAGGTCCACTGAAGTCCAGAGTTGTTTTGAGAATTAAATTAGACAAGATGCAAATAACGGATGTAAACTGTAGAATTCTGTACAAACATAACCTCCCTACACTACATAATCCTGTATCTTATTTTTCAGAAGTTCTCTGGTGCATAAGAAAATGGAAAACAGAAAATTTCAATTACTTCATTAGCAACAATGCTCTTATGCCAGTGACACCAAGAGCCTACTGTCAGCCAGACATTTTTATTTAATTTTAGCTCTTTTAGTAGGACTTTAGAAATCTCATTATTTTAATTTTTGCATAACTTTCTAAAGTAATTGAAGCAAAACTTAAGTGTACAACTTGATGATTTTAGAAAATAAGTCACACTCACGTGTGTACCACCAAGATCACACTCTCAAAGGTTTCCTCATGCATCTTTCTAATCAATAACCCCCCTCCCAGAAGTAACAACTATTCTGATTTCTATTATCATAGATTAATTTTCCTTATTCTTGAAATTCATATAAATGGAATCATACAGTATCTGCTCTTTAAAGTCTGGCTTCTTTTGCTCAAAATAAAGGCCATATGCCAGTCAAGCACAACGTAACACTTCAGTCAACAACAGACCTCATATATAACAGTGGTCCCATAAGATTATAATGGAGCTGAAAAATTCCTATCACCTAGTGACATCAAGCTGTTTTAACATCATAGTACAATTACTTTATTTTTTCATAAATGTAGTGCAGCCCGAGTTTACAATGCTTATAAAGACTACAGTAGTGTACAATAACGTCCTAGGGCTTCACATTCACTCACCACTCACTGGTTCACCCAGGGCAACTTCCAGTCCTACAAGCTCCATTCATGCTGAGTCCCTATACACATGTGCCATTTAAATTTTTTTGTGTGTGTGTGAGAGAAAGTTTGACTCTGTCTCCCAGGATACAGTGCAGTGGTGTGATCAGAGCTCCCTGCAACCTCAAACTCCAAGGCTTAAGTCATCCTTCTACCTCTGCCTCCCAAGAAGCTAAAACAACAAGCATGTGCCACTATCCCCACCTAATTTAGTTTTTCTGTAGAGACAGGATCTCACTATGTTGCACAGGCTGGTCTCAAATTGCTGCCCTCAAGTGATCCTCCCACATCAGCCTCCAGAAGCACTGGGATTACAGGCATGAACCACTATGCCCAGTCCCATTTTTAAATTTTTTTATACCATAATTTCACTTCACCTTTTCTTAGTTTAGATACAAGTATTTTGCTACTGTGTTACAGCTGCCTATACTATTCAGTATGGTAACATGCCCTACAGGTTTGTAGCCAAGGAGCAGCAGGATATACCATATAGCCTAGGTGTGTGGTAGGCTGTACCATCTAGGTTTATGTAACTGTACTTTATAATGTTCATACAACAATGAAATTGTCTAATGATACATTTCTCAGAATTCATTCCAATTGTTATGCGATACATAACTGTATATTATAATTCTTTGTTTGCCTGTGTATCTCCTTCTGTCAACTCAAGGTCTTTGAAGGCTGAGATTGTCTCTGATTCATAGCTATATTCACAGTACCGGGCATACAAAAGAAACTCAGTTAAGATTTGCTGAGCCCAGTACACTGAGGGCAACATACAACACAGAAGGATAAATGCCAGAAGGATAAACTGCACATCCATCTAGGTCCTGGCTCAGCACGTGTGGCTCAAGTGGCTAAGGCACCAGCCACATACACCTAAGGTGGCAGGTTTGAATCCAGCCCGGGCCCGCCAAACAATGATGGCTGCAACCAAAAAATAGCTGGCTGTTGTGGCGGGCACCTGTAGTCCCAGCTACTTGGGAGGCAGAGGCAGGAGACTCATTTGAGACCAGGAGTTGGAGGTTGCTGTGAGTTGTGATGCCACGGTACTCTACCCAGGGGGACAGCTTGAGGCTGTCTCAAAAAAAGAAAAAAAGAAAAGAAAACAGGTCCCATCACACTAGCAGAAGGTCTTCCATTTTATATTAGTAATAGTAGGCCTCAGCACTAGGACAAACAGTGCTCATCTGGAAAGGCAGAGTTATGGTTTGTGAAGATAGTTTTATGCTAAGAAAATAAATGGTTTTCTCACTGTTACTGCAGTGATATTTTTAGTAACACTGTTAGCTAATGGCGCATCTCTCATATTAAGCATAATTCTGGCAAATCTGAAGTCGGCCTAACATAACACCTCCAACTGGGTGAGGAGTGAGGTACAGAAAGAACAAGGTTTATGAGAGGCAAAACAAAAGCACAAGCACATATGCCAGCACACATAATTTTAAGTTGTTTCTCCAGAGAGGGAAAATGCCCCTACTAACCCTTGTCCAATCTTCTCAAACCGTGTATATTTCTTCTTAGGATCGCCCACACTCACTATGCTCCCTTTGAAAGAAACAGAGATCATGAATCATTTTTACACAGATCAAGACACAAAGCAGGTCCTATGTTCTCCCAACCCCTGGAGCTGGTAAGGATTAAAGAACTACCGCCAATCCTCAAAAAGCCCTTAGCTCCCCACCCCCACAAGTCCCAACCAAAACTTTTATCTCCAGGACTGTTTTTATTTATAGTAATCTATTCCATTTCTACTCCTAAAAGCCTTTAATTCATTTTTTAATTAATTCAGTCAATAAACATTTACTCATTTACTATGTACCAAGGTATATTTGAATGTTAGGAATAAATAGATAGATGAGACACAGTTAAGATAGTCCCTGCTTTTAAGGAGCTCAATCTCCTGGGGTATACAGAGAAGCAAGCATTAAAATTCCATGAAAATATAACTGCTATTATAAATGGCAAAGGGATACAGAAGGCACAAAAAACAGACTGCAAAGGCTTCAGAAATGTGATACCCAGGCTGATCTTTTTACAAAATAAGTAGAGGTCAGCCAGAGAGAGAAAATAGAGAAGTTTACATAGGGAATACGTCAAGTGCAAAGACACAGAGGCATACCTGTGTAAAACCCACAGAGAGCTCATTGGGTTTTATAAACTTGTATTCTAGAGATGGAGAAACTGAGACCCTCAGAAGGGAAGATACTTCCCCAAGGTCACACAGCAAACTAGTATCAGAGCTAAGATTAGGAGTTTGATTTTTAGTTTCTCATCTGATGTGCATTCCATTAATACTAATCACTAGGATTTGGAACCTCTCAAATATATTACTTCACCTGATTTATAAGTGAGACAAATGTTAACACCCCTATTTAAAAGACAGGAAAAAGGAGCCCCAGAATAATAGCAGGAAATTGCTCCAAACACAGTGGCAACTTCAACCCAAGTGTCCTAACTCCCAAGCCAGTCTGCTTTTCATAATTCTAAATATTATAGTAAAAAAAAGTCTGATTTAGGGAATGAGACAACATACAGGAATAATTAGATGACTAGGTGACCAGGTGATTGGCTTTTCTTAATCATTTTATGAGGGTTGCAGAAAAGGGCAAATTTTAAGAGTGAATTTTTTTTTAATTTAAATAAGAATTATCAGGAAGACATAGAGAGCTGCTTAACTAAAGAACCAGAAACCCTGGCTTCAGAAAGCAATGCCAGTTTGCAGACATGGCCAGATCAGTCTTAACAAATCCTTTTTAAAAGTAAGTAGAATACAGCAAATAAATTAAAGTCCTTGTCAAATGATTTTTCCAAGCCTATAGATCAACCTTTCTTTTAATATTAATTCTTTTGCAGTTTACTGAAACACAGAAGCAAGTTCTGCTTGCTAGAAGAAAGTAAGATGGAAATTTCCACCTGACAGCAAGAGGCAGCCTGCTTTACTTGCAGAACAAAAGCTTGTGTTCTAATCTCAGCTCTGTCACTTTCTAGGTGTGTGATTTGGGGAAAGGCATTTAGCCTCCCTTAAATACCTGCAAAAACATAGCTTGTCTTCACAGGGTTAAAAAGGGAATTAAGTGAAAAAATAACTTAAGATATTTTGTCATTTGGTAGATAGCAGACATTCATGAAATGTTTGGTTTCCCTTCCCTCTTTTCCTACAACCAAGATGGCAGGTCTGTCTTCTCCTAGGTCGATGGCAAATATCAATAACCAACCACAGTACTCTTTCCCATAAGGTATAGACAAGACTTCAATCTTTCTCAACACAGCATTCTAGGCTATTCACTAGATTAAAACTACTTGTCATCTCTGTAACTCACACCTAGGAGTGAGGGGTGACCTGCTCTGGAAGTGAACTATCCACACTTTCTCCCATAACATCCCCATCTTGCCGTGGCATCCAACCAGGGCTGAGAGACAAGGAAGGGAGATGCAGGGGTCGGGTGAGGAGAAGCACAGTATGTGGCTAAGCTACCAAACATGGCCAAACAACCAGCCAGCCAGCCACATGGACCAAGCCTGGGACCAGGATTATTAGTTATAACAGCAGAATTTTAACACTGAGCAAAGAAAGGTTCAGAAAACTACAAAGTCCTTACGTAATTTCTCCAAAATCTCTTCATCAGACATTTTAGGCTTCTTCTTCTGCTTCTCAGTATTCCTGGTCAAAGCATCTGGCGGAGTGGTGTTATTCTCAGTAGGTGAAATGGGAGATGTAGCCGCATCTCGAGTTGGAATGACAGGAATTGGTTCAATCACGGATCGTGTGTATACCTGCATTATTGGTGCAAAATTTTGGCAAGGCCAGACTTTGTTAGAATAGGGTAACTTTTCCTTGATACGGAGTTAAAACACCCACAGAACAAATTCCAATAAACTAATCCTTTCTCCTATGTCATAACTTATATTACACCTCTTTTGTGCCTAAGTCTAGCCTTCCTGGGTAAAACGGCATTCTTTGCTCTCACTGTACACACAAGGGTAAGAGTCTCAGCACTAAAGATATTCAACAGAAGCTAGACTACTATGAAAAGAAATTGCTTAAAGAAAATTCAGCTGGGCTTAGTTGCTCATGCTTATAATCACAGCACTTTAGGATGTCAAGGCAGGATGATCACTTGAGGCTAGAAGTTTTGAGACCAGCCTGGACAATATAGTAAGATCCTATCACTACAAAAAATAAGAAAAATTAGCCAAGTGTGGTAGTGTATGCCTGTAATCACAACTACTCAAGAGACGGAGGCATTAGGATCACTTGAGCCTAGGAGTTCAAGGTTACAGTGAGCTAGGATTCCATCACTGCACTTCAGGCTGGGTGACAGGTGTGGAGGGAGTGCGGGGGGTGGAGAGGAGAGGGAAAGAAAGAAAATTCTATCATTAGATGGGAATCCCCTTCATCTGTAACACTATGCTGAAAGAAATATCCTATAGCACTTTGCACTGCTAAATACAACACTTAACATTATCTTCTATGTATTATCTCTTTAAAATCCAAATGCTTGCAAAGAAGGAACTTCTCTTTTCAGTACAGTGTGGTTATTTAGAACACAGACTCTGGAACCTGACTGCCTGGACTTAAATTCCAACTCTTGTTTTTACCCTCTGTGTGACTTTGGGCAAGTCGCTTTACTTCTCTGTGCCAGGACTGCAGTTTCCTCATCTATAAAATAGTAATACTAATACCTTTCTTATGGGGTTGTCACAGGAATAAATTAACATGTGTGAAATAATTAGAATCATGACAAAGCAAATTTAAAGCCCTCAAATTTTAGCTTTCAAAAATGGCAAAATTCTGGGAGGCACCTATGGCTCAGTAGGTCGGGTGCCAGTTCCATATACTGAGGTTGTTGATTTCAAACCCAGCCCCAGCCAAACTGCAACAAAAATAGCCGGGTGTTGTGGGCACCTATAATGCCAGTTACTCGTGAGGCTGAGGCAAGAGAATTGCCTAAGCCCCAGAGTTGGAGGTTGCTGTGAGCCATAACGCCACAGCACTCTACGGAGGGTAACAGAGTGAAACTCTGTCTCAAAAAAAAAAAAAAAAAAATATATATATATATAAATGGCAAAATTCTTACTCATTTATCTATGTAACAAACATTTACTGAGAATCTACTCCTTGCCTCACCCCCTCACCCTGTACTCTCTTATGAAGGAGATGACAAAGTTATAAATATAAGCAGAAAGAGATAAATGTTACAGGAGCCTATATATTCTATAAGGACAGGGAATATGTGCCATTCATCCCTGAGTTCCTTGCCTAACGGAACATCCACTTGCCTAATGGAAAACCAAGCATTCTTGCCTTTTTATGCATTCTATAGAAAAATTAAATATTTGATGCAATCAATCAATGAGATCCTTTAGCTGGATCTTTTACAGACTTTTACAATTAATAGGATCATTTATTTATCTATGATGATCATTTATGATGCAGGGCTTGATTTGTTTTTCCTTTTTTTTTTTTTTTGACAGAGTCTCACTTTGTCGCCCTTGGTAGAGTGCTGTGGCATCACAGCTCACAGCAACCTCCAGCTCCTGAGCTTAAGCAATTCTCTTGCCTCTGCCTCCCAAGTAGCTGGGACCACAGGCACCCGCCACAACGCCTGGCTATTTTTTGTCGCATTTCAGTGGGGGTCATTTTCGAACCCGCCACCCTTGGTATATAGGGCCAGTGCCCTACTCACTGAGCCACAGGCGCTGCCCCTGATGCAGGGCTTGAATCCATGCCTCCACAGGGACTGAGTCCTAAACCCTGCACCCTGACTCGACCCTACTACCGTCTGATTAGACAGGCTTTAATAGGTAGAAATGAAAGTTCTTTCCCTGTAGTCAGGACAGCAATGAGTCAAGACACTGAGATCACAGACTATGGTTTCCTTCTTGACAACACTAGCATAATGATTTCCTAATTTTCTTGTCTTGTACATGTAGACAAACTACATCCTAGGCACCTAAATGTGTACTGCCATGTTTTTTCCTCCTCTGCTTCTCCTGAGATGGCTCTTTGAAGACAGAAACCTTGCCTTTTCCTTCTCCAATAGTCTTCCGAGGCTCCCAGCATAGGCCTGCACACATAAAAATACCACTGGGCTATGGAGGGAGACAACCTGGAATTAGGATTAATTCCCTGCTTTCAAATCTTAGCTCTTTTGCTTACTAAGGAGACTGGGTAGATCAATTCACAACCCACCCCCCGTCCCCCACAATCACAGCTGCCTTTTCTATAAATTGGCAGTAACAATTTTTTTTTAGAAAGAAATGCTAGTAAGATCAAACTTATCAATTCATCCATTCATTCAATATTTACTGCCCTCTGAACCTGCCAAGCAATATGTTAAGCCCTGGACATGTGTGTGTGTGTGTGTGCGTGCATATATGGATTTCCTCTACTTTGGGGAAGTTTACGCTTTAGTGGGGGAAAATGTTTTAAATGAACATGCTTACAAACTGGAAAAGGCCACATCGGTGGGAGATATTTTGACAGCTCTTCAGTTTTAAAGCCTATTTTTTTTCTTAAGGTAACTTTGTGGCCCACAGAAAAGATAATTCCATAGATTCTGTTTATAAGTTCTCGTCCTAAGAGGTCACCTATTTCCTGTGAATTTCCTTCACAGAACCTCCGGTGTCATTCAACCAAACCAACTGCTGCTTGAATACCTTCCTGAGTGCTCTATTCCAGAAGCAGCCTTTTATTATTGGGGGGAAGAGGGGCATTATCACAGAGTTTAAGTCCCAGATGGTTTTTTTTTCCTTTTGTTTTTAGAAATTGATATTTATTTTCTGTTAACCTTATTCCTATCTTGCTTAAGAGCTTGTGGAAGAACAGCTGAAGGCCACTCAGTGGTTGTTCCTACCCATTCAGTGGCCTAAGCACTGGGAGCTGCAGACCAGTCTCCATGGTAGGTTGGGCATGCCTATCTTTAGTGTGGACCTGCTGAATAGGTGACCTGAGAGGGCACCTGCAGCCTTCAGAGCAGTCTGCAACCTCACACTGAGTAGCAGTAAACTCAGGCGCTGGAGCAGTCCATTCACCCCGAAACTCCTCCCCGGTCATAGCCCCCACAATGACAGGCTGCTTTTCCTTTTCAATCTCTTCAGGGTCTCTGTCGAATTAAAGATTAGGCAGGACCTCCCACAGGTGTTCCCAAGAGATGGTGCCACACATACAAAGAATTTCCCAGCCAGGATACACCACATCAGACCACTGAAGGAGCTCTGTTGTTGCTGCATGAGATGGTGATGTCCACATAACACAGAGGAAAATTTATACTGCACAGAGCAATGGTAGGCAGGTAACGTAAGATGCTTCTGAAAGAGGCGCTGGTGGTCAGTATCCACCAGAAGACATAGCTCCTGGAATGCTGCCTGGATCAGGTTAGTAAAGGTTCTGGGAGTGAAGCAGCCAGCACAAAGAGTGGCTTCAGTGAAGGCAGCACACTTCTCACAGCTCGCTGGCCAGGATTCCTATAGGATGTGACGCTGACATCTGCAGGGATTTCAATGGCAGTAATGGCACAAGCTGCCAGCAGAATCTTCTCCTAGGTCCTCTTCAGATTTATGATGTAGATGTCATCACTTTCCTTTTGTAGACGTGCTGCTCCATTTGGAAGTCAAGGTTGGGGCCACCTAAGCAGGTTCCTGCTGCAAGGAATTTAGGACATCCTCCTTCATTTGCAGGCTATCAAGAGCTCCAGACATTGTGAAAGTTTCCCTTTAAGTTACACCAGGAATCCAGAAGAATGCCTTATGGGCCCCTCTCTGAGTAGCACAGAAAGACCGAGATGGTTCTCCAATAGGAAGTTTTCATCATAATAAAAAGCCTACACGAAGGAATGCTAGTAGAGTATCACCTGATAGTAGGTCAGTGCTTACTGAAGCTAAACCAAGTAAAAGTCATAGGGACTACTTGATTTTTCAAAGCGAGGGTAGAGACTGTGGCTATTCTGAGATGCAGGAACCCCAAACCAAGTTAAAGAGAAATCACTGCCAATATCCAGCATCAAAATGTACTCCTGATATCCAGCATATTAATAGCACTAATGTATTTATAAATTCTCCTGGGTCTTTCAGAACCATCAATGATGCTCTAAGAAGCTGAACACTGCACATTTAACAGAGAAGAAAAGATCTGCAGCAAGACAATTTGTGGCCTCCCAGGAGACTAGAATAATTTATGTTAGTCCTGCACTAAGTAATATCAATTCTGTGTATCTTCCTGTTCTATCTTTAGAGAACAGGCTAAGTATATCAAGCTGGACTGGTATAAACATCAATTACCTAGGACACTTTGGGACTATCTGCAAACCAATGATAAATACACAATTTCATGTCTTTAATCATACAGACAGTACCTTCAGTCAGGGTGGTTTAGAGATTTCCCTGGTTCTCTAAGGACTCCTGTCAGAATGCTGAAACTTCTAGGCCTCAATACCAACCCCTTCCTCTCCCTCCTCACTCAAATAAACCAAAAAGTTTGGGTCCCCAAAGACTCACAGATTTTGTGTGCTCTGGACGTGGTGCAATCACTGGAGGTGGGGTAGCATCATCATCATCATCTTCATCTTCTGAAACTGGTGGCACTGCAGGGGTCTCAGACACAGTCTTCACATTCTGTGCAGGGAAGAAAAGCCAGATTCACCTGGTCTAGCTGCCATGGAACTTAGGCTATCAGGATCACCCATCCCCCAGAAGAAACCCACATTGGCCTCCACGCTTTCCACCTTTGTGCAGCTGGTCTCAGGAACTCCGGCTGCTCCCCTTGCTTCTTTAGGCCATCATACTCACTTGGTCCCTTGGGTATCACCCTGCCCTGTGGAATAAGGCAGCCCGCTTACAGTTTCTCTTCCTGCCTTCCTTTAATTCAAGTTCTGAAGACAAGCTTATAGATCCTTTTCATTCTGTGAATTTTACTCACAGAATTCTACTCTCCACACTGAACAGATAAGAAAGTATAAAATGTAGGGGAATGATCAAAAGTTTTGGGATTTTTCAAAATACATCTTTATCATCTCCTTCCTTATAACTGCACATGGAAGTCGGAACAGGCTTTTCTGACCACCTTTTTCCTCTCTTTACCAAAACCTCCTGGACCTATTACGCCATCAGGAACTCTCACCTCAATCTGAAGACACAGAACATCAGGATCCCCTTATCAAAAGAGGACAATGAGTTTCTCCCCAGACTGGATGCTATTTCACTAAGCTGCTGCCTGGCCTTAGAATGGAACTTACCAGTACCACTGATTAGGTCTGCTTATTCTCTGTAGCAACCTTATTTTCCCATGCAGGTTTTAGGTGAAGTCCAGGCAAAAATACCATACTATCACTGTTTACCACACAGAACCAAGAGACAAAACAGCTATAAAACATGAGAATCTAATGGAATCATTTGAGTGGCAGAGGACCAGAGAGGCAATAAGGGATCTTTTAATATACACTGATACAATTCAATAGTTTCAGATATTTTCAGAGCGCCTACTTTATGCTCAATAGGATATTGTGATGGATACTGTTGATATAAAGGTACAAAAATAAAAAAGATGGTCATGTGGGAGCAGGGCACAATAAGAGAAAATGTACCTAACAAATGCAATTAGTGTAACCCAATTCTTTGTACCCTCAATGAATTCCAAACAAAATAATAATAATAATAATTTTTTTAAAAAAAGATAGTCATGTCCTGAAGAGTCTCTGTCTTTTGTAGTAGACAAAGGGTGAATTCTCCTCCTGCCAGCCACGTGGGGCTCCTCAGAGAGGAGTGCCAAAAGTCAGAATGACACAGCATAGATGAAGAACTAAGGAATACTAGAGCTACTGAGTGTGGGAGTCTGGCTTTACCATATTTGACATCCTAAGGTAAGGAAAACTGGCAGTCTCACAGATTCTAACAAGACCTCCAGCACAGGGTATAACTTAAAAACCGACAGTGCCAGGCATCTGTAAGCAGTTGTGGTGACCACAGGCAATGAATCTATCCTCTTGGTATGAAGTTTCATCACTTGAGGAATGTGAAGAAAGAGAAGTGGTATAATTTGAGGGGTGACCTTAAGTCACTTTCAGTTTCAAAATCCAATAGTGGTTCTTTCCTTGTGGTCAGAGCATGTATTTTGACATTTTTCTGCTGTAATTTCTCTTCTCCCCACTATTCTACTCAACAAAATTTAACTAGAATTATAAAATGGAGATAAAATTGACTCAGCAAACTTCAGCATAGAGCTCTGGGGCTCCCCTGATGTATACTATAAACACTGGGTTTGTTTGTTTTCCAAAACTCTGTACAGAAGGGGATTTCATCACTTTCTTCAGTAACACATTCTGCTTTCTATAGGTTATAGCTTTGGGCAATGGTACTAATACCTGTCAGAGTCAGGAGATCTAGGTTGTTGCTCAGAGTTTAGTTCTTAGCCCTACATCCCTGAACAAAGCTACACCAAAGCTAAGCCTCATGTTTCCCATCCATAAAATGGGGATAATGACTGTCCCTCTCCACCTACCTCAGAAGGCCACTAGGAGGATGAAAAGAAGTAATATGGGTATAAAAACACTGAAAATGGTAAAAAGCTAGGAAGATGTAAGTCAAAATGTGCATTTGAAAGAATGAGGATGTACTTTCACAATAAAAATACAAGAAATATCAAAGTGAAATGTCAGAGATATAGGCCAGGCATGGTGGCACATGCCTGTAATTCTAGCACTTTGGGAGGCTAAGGCAGGTGGACTACTTAAGCTCAGGGGTTCAAGACCAGCCTGAATAAGAGCAAGACCTCATCTCTACTAAAAATAGAAAATATAGTCAGGCGTGGTAGTGGGGCACCTGTAGTCCCAGCTACTCAGGAGGCTGAGGCAAGAGGATCTTTTGAACCCAAGAGGTTGAGGCTGCTGTGAGCTATGACACCACAGCACTCTACCAAGGGTGATGAAGTGAGTGAGACTCTGTCTCAAAAAGAAGAAAAATTATAAGCAGACTGCCAGGTATGGCAGAGAGAAGAGACTGGCAAATCCTCTTCCCACAAAGCAATTACAAATCTGGACAAAACTGACAAAAACCATTTCAGTACTCTGAAAATCCAACAAAGACACACAAAATACTGAGAAGCATGTAAGATGGTTAAACTCCCTAACTTCAGGTAATAGCAGTGGGAGCTCTGATATTCTGGATGTTTCTACTGTTTGGGTCATGAATAATATAGTTGTGAACATTCATGTAAAAGGTTTTGTGTGGATGTGTGTTTTCATATTTCTTGGGTATAGACCTAGGGAGTAGAATTGCTGGATCATATGGTAACTTTACATTTAACTTTCTGAAGAACTACCAGACTTCTTTTCAAATGTAAGCACCATTTTACATTCCTATCAGCAATTATGAAGGTTCTAATTTTTCTGCACATTTTTGCCTATACCTACTACTGTCTGTCTTTTAATTATAGCCATTTAGTGGGTATCTCATTGCGGTTTTATTTAGATTTCCTAATGGGCAATGATGCTGAGCATCTTCTCATGTGCTTTTGCCCATTCGTGTATCTTCTTTGGAGAAACGTCTTTCCTGTTGTTGATCTATAATTTAACTCCACCATGGTCAAATAATATATTTTGTGTGATTTCACTCTTTTTAAATTTATTAAGGTATGTTTTACATCCTAGCATATAGTTTATTTTGGAGAACGGTCCATGTGTGCTTTAAAAGAATGGCTACTCCGCAGACATTGGTTGGAATGTTTTGTATATGTGTATTAGTAATGTCAATGATTAGTAATGATTGACAGTGGTGTTCAAGTCTTCTATATCTTTGCTCAATTTCATTTGAGTTCAGTTAATCATTGACAGCTACTTATTATAAGGCTTCTAATCCTATTGACTTTTTAATCCAATACTTAGATAAAAATGACACTTTTAACTAAATAGTCTTAATCATCATAAAACACAGAGATAATTATCATTACTATCTGGTGTTAGCCTCTCAGATGATCTGTGGGTGCTAAATCTTGATCTTCTCATGTCCAAACCTATCTTCATTTTTACCTTATGCTTTAATGCTAGTTTGATTAGATATAAAAATCTTGGACATAAGTAACTTTCCTCATATCTCCAGAAAATATTACTCCTTTGTCCACTATTATTAATGAGAAGTCTGATGCTAATGTTCCTTTGGACATAAGCCACATGTTCTCTTTGGAAGTGTTAAAGACTTTTCTCTTTGTCCTATGTCTCTTCTCAATTATCTGACTTGGTTAGTAACAGGTCTTTCAGGCTGAGCACAGTGGCTCACACCTGTAATCCTAGCACTCTGGGAGGCTGAGGCAGGTGGATCGCTTGAGCTCAGGAACAAGAGTGAGAGACCCTGTCTCTACTAAAAATAGAAAACTAACCAGGCTTCATGGTGGGCTCCTTAGTCCCAGCTACTTGGGAGGCTGAGACAAGAACGATCCCTTGAGTCCAGGAGTTTGAGGTTGCTGTGAGCTATGAGACCATGCACTCTACCCAGGTTGACAGAGTGAGACTCTGTCTGAAGGAAAAAAAGAAAGAAAGAAAATAGGCCTTTAATTTGAAGACTCATTCCTTTCTTTAGCTAGGGGATTTTTCTTCTATTATTTCTTTGACTATTTTTTCAACCCAATTCTTCTCAAATCTTCATGACTAACTCTCTTGTCCCTTATTCTCAAATTTTCCATTTTGTATACTTTATATCATTAATTCTCTCTTTGCTTATATGCATTTATTCTTTAATCCTTGGGAATATATTTCTTATCATATGTTTAATTATAAGAACACTCCTTTATCCTGACTGCTTTAATAGCACGGTATTTTTGTGAATGCAACATCTATAAAACCTCTCTGAACATAACAGACTTTTTAAAAAATTTTCCTTCCTGAATTATCTATTTCCTCCAGACGTAGTTTTATTTCTTTATCTTGGTCCTTCTCTTAATGCTTTGTTTCTCTCAAACGTCTGGCATCACTGGCTAGCCATTCATATTTATAAGTGAAGGACTAGATTAGAGTATGCAGTTAACATGGGTTTTTCCTATACTTAGTAAGTGTGTTTCTCCACTATCCTTTCTGAAGGGATATAGTCTGTGAGTTATGGAGAGGTGGAGAGGTGGCAAGTGTTACTTTGGGGTATGTAGATATGGAAAAGCATGTAAAGATATTTTTCCTTCCAGTTATCAAAATTACAGAAATTTACTCTTGGGATGGAGAACTTTAATCTCTGTTCTTCCACTACAGAGCTACTTTTCCTTTCCTCTCTTCTTTGTATCTGTGGTACAATTTTAGAGTTAGGTTCTGCTCTGCTCCTCTCTCAGGTCCTTATATCCACATCAGGAGCTTTCCTTAGAAAATCATCTGGTTTTAGCTTAGAATCAAAGACACTTGCAGCCTTTTGCTCATTGTAATATGGAGGTTGCTCTTGCTGTTTCAAATGTAGAATTTAATTGATTTAACTCTGAAGCTGACCCACAACACCTTCCTGTTTCTTTCATATAGTCTTTGAGCCCATTTTCTCTGGAGCTACTTTTCTCTTCCTCAGTGTTTTTTCTTACTTTAAGCTATGCCTTCCCCACTCTGATAATCTGACCTTCTATGCTTTCTGTCTTTCATGAATTCTTCACGATGGTTGATTTGTAGCATGTTTTTTCTTTGGGTTTTTTTTTTTTTTTGCTTTAGAGCGCTAGGTGTATTTTAATTTTATTTTTAAATGTATCTTTGTTGAAATTAAGAAATTTGGGATAATAAGAGAGATTGGCACATGAATTCAGTCAACTATCCTGATCCAATTTCTAAGATGGTAAAATCCAATCTTTCTAAGATGGTAGTTTGGGCACTGCATATCCAACAATCTTCTAGTTAAAATACTCCTTTCACTCTAGTACAAAGTCCAAGTTCTCTGGCTTGACATACTGGATTCTTAAAAACCTAACTTTTTTCATGCTGTCCCTCAGACAGTAAAGCACTGCTTTTTTCTCTGTCTGGTATCATTATCTGTGTTTACCTGACACTGTATTACAATCCTTTTTTATGTCTTCTAATTCATCACTAATCAAGAGCAAAGATATTCCTAGTCTTTGACTCCTCAGCACCCAAACAGCCTATCACATGGTAGGTGTTCATTTTATAAATCAGAATCAGGCATTGAAATGCCATAGGATCTTAGAGGCAGATCTCAGACCAACAAGCCACAGATAATGGAATTTAAGAGCTAACAGGGACTATAAAGATCACGTTTGTTATATGAACAAAACGTTAGGGCCCTGCCACTCTATAAACTTCTCTGTACTACCAGGCAGAATAAATCACTCCATCAAATATGACCCACTGTACATTATTCATACATGTCTTGGAGCCCTTATCACTCCGGTCTGTCTAGATTTTTTTCTCAAGGACTAAAATGACACATTCATTTTTGTGTCACCTATACTCTGGTACAAACAAGGTGCTAAGGGAGATATTTATGGTCTGAGTAAATAAATGAATGTTTATACTTGTTTCTACCACTAACTCACTCAAGGGTACAGGCCAGTCATTTCATCTTTCTCAGTATCAATTTCTAATTTATATTAAGGAAGACAACTGTGATTATTTCTCACAAACTAAGTAGAATGATCTGTGGGAAACCAATTGAAAAACAATGACATGGTACCACAATACAAACCACATCTTCCATGTTAACTAGTAAGAAAATTTAGAGCACTGAGCTACAGGGACAAATGTTCTGAATCAGGGGAGAAAAATGTCCTTCACAGCCTGAATGGTTTTAATTGTAGATACTAACCAGTACAAGCTTTTACCAAGCAGGTGTTATCCTCTCTGCCATATGGCATGAACCCCAGGGCTCTTCCTCCTCAGTAACAAATAACACAGCTCTGGCTTTTCTGTAGTCACCTTTATAAGACCTCTGGTGACACCCTTCTCGGTTCCCTGCCACAGTGAAAAATTCTGAACTGGTTCTAGTTACGAATCTTTAGGGAAGTCTGTTTTTCTACCTATTAGATGGGAGTGATATCACTTCCTACCCTACAGGGTAACTGTAAAGACTAATTATGCTAACACATGTGAAGTTCTGGACACAGCCCATATAAGGCACTCAATGATGACTGCCACTCTTCCTACAAAAGTATAAAGACATCGAGCCACAACCCGCAACTCAGCTTTGTTTAGGCCTTTTCTTCAATAATTTACTATCCATAGATTTTATGTTTGCAAGTTCTTCCCCATTCTTTAATCTCATCTCCTCCATATGATGAAAGGCAATGTGAATCAGGGGAAAGTAGTGCAGATTGGGAATCAGATGGCTGTGGCCATCAACCCTTCTCTATTTCAGTTTTATCATCTATAAAACAAGGATAATAACCTACTTAAAACAGATAAATGAATATAAGTGAATAAGAAGCATCCAGTATACTGCAAGGCACTGAACATATGAACATTATTTTATAACTAAAGAGAGTAAAAGAGACTCAGAGTAAACCAATCGTCACTGCTAGAGGCATGAAGTATTTTAAAGGTGACTCAGTATTATATCAGAACTTACTACTCCCCTGCTTAAAATTCCTTAAGCTTCTCATCACCTTTAAGATAAAGTCAAACTCCTACATGATCTGGCCTGCTTGCCACACACCTTAACTCCCTTCACACTTCACATTCCAGTCGTATCAAACTGCCTGCAGTGCCGTACACAGGCAGGAGCCTCTTGTCCATGCACATGCTTCTCTCTTTCTGTATGGATTATAGAAGTATTTCATCTTTCCTTAACTCTTGCCCTAGATAACTAATTCATTCAGCTCAGAATTTATCATCAGGAAGCTTTCTCTGATACATCCAGCCTTTCATTCAGCCAATGTTTACCAAATACCAGAACCTGCCAGATGCCAAGAACATAGCAATTAACAAGCCAGACACGGTCCCTGCCTCATGACATTTAGCTTGCTGTACTGTAACTGTGCCTTCACATCCCCCACAAGACTGGGGAATCCTTAGGTGTTGGCACAGTATCTGATCATCTTTGTATTGCTACTTTCCACACAGGACCTGGCGTAAAGCATGGGCTGTTATAAATATTTAGTAAATCAATATGGTACAACCACTTTTGTAAAAGAGACATAAGACATAAGGGAAAAAAAGCAATATTCTTACATATATGTCACATTTTACTATTTATAAACAATATCAAATATATCAACATCTCTTTCATCCTCCTAATTTCCCTGGAAAACACAGAAGGACATTTAAGATCACCCAGTTTTATTTCCCACTCAATTCTTCAATGATTCGTATATTGTCCCTATGAATGGATAGATCATTCACTACAATTTCACTACAGAATAAAGGCCCTTAAATGAACAGAATCTGCTCCTTTCAACAATTAGTCCTAATCTTGGTTCTGTGGACCCTATAGACCAAAGAGAGGGAATTTTCTTCTAAATTTAGGTTTGTGAAGACATGTCCAGGTAAAGCAGATTATATCATCCTCATTTTACTGATGAAGATACTGAAGCTCAGAAGGGCAAACTGCTTTTCCCAAGGTTTAAAGCTACAAATTTAAAATCTGAGCTTAAAAACCACATCTTCTGGTTCCTAGGTTAGAATTTCTAGAATATCATATAACTATGATATATCCATAAACATTTCTTAAATGATATGTTCATAAATAATTTCTTAAATTATTAAGATAAAAGAATTTCTAGAACATTTAATCTGGAAGAGATATCTACTATTTATTAAATCCAATTCTTTTAGTGGATGGATAAGAATTCTGAGGCCCAGGGTAGGAGAGTGAACAATATGAGTGCCTCTTATCTCAGGCTCTGCCTCAACAATGCTCATAACCTTCATCTCCATATCTGCCCATATCAGAACACAGGAAATAAAGACTTACCAAAGTATTGGAAGAATTATATTCCTCGGTTGACTTATCTGCAAAGGAAGAAAGTCAAGAGACTTAGTCAATAAACAATTATGATTAATCCTTTCTTGACAGTTAACAAAGTTATTTGATCAAGCACTAGCCAAGTTCAGAGAATAATAGCTTGACTGGTACTATGGGCTAGGCACAATATAAATATCATTTCCTTTAATCCTCACTATGGCTCTGAGTACTATTATTATATCCACTTAGATAAATTTGGAAACTGAAGTTCAGAGAAGTAGTGTATTGCTTAGTGGTAAGGCACTGTTCCGAGAAACGTGTTGTCAGGTGATTTTGTCACTCTGTGAACATCATACATAGAGTGCACTTACACACACCTAGATGGTTAGAGCCTACAACATATCCAGGCTATAGGGTAGCACCTAGACTACAAACCTGTATAACATGTTACTATCCTAAAAACTGTTGGCAACTGTAACACAATGGTAAATATTTTTGTATCTAAAACATATAGTAAAAACATAGTATCTAATATAAAAAAGGGTACCTCTATATAGGGTACTTACCAAAATAGGAGTTTGCAGGACTAGAATTTGCTCTGGGTGAGTGAGTGATGAGTAAATGTAAAACCTTCTACCATTATTATACATTACTATAGACTTTATACATAGGTCACTATGAAAGTTTTGAGACAGACTGTGTTATGGTCCATGATTCTACTTCTAAGAAACACAGTCAACAGCATCTTTTCTGGTTCATTCCTGCAAATCTTAACTTGCTCAGCTTATTGGTGTTACTGGGAGGGTGTCATTTGTTTCCATCCATAGAATTTTATATTTCTTTTCTTCCCCCAGGGGACCTAGGTTAATGTGATAATGCAGATTTTATGTTTCTTGATTTTTGTGATATCTCAAAACTTTCATAATGACCGATGTAAACACTGTACACTTAGGCTACACTAAATTTGTTTAAAAATTAAGTAATTTGCTATAATGTCATGACAGCTATGACATCACTAGGTGATAGGAACTGATAATCTTATGAGACCACCATCATATATGTAACCTGTTGTTGCAGACCACAACTATAACTTGCCCAGGGTATATAAACAAGTTAAAGAGAGGAATTGATATTTGAATTCTGGTGTAATTCTAAATACTATGCTAGAACTGTATCCACATCATCAGCCACATCATCATCAGGCTCCAATAGCCAAAAAAATTTCATGTGTTCTAAAAGAAAGGGAAAAGTCCACAGCACCATCCTGAGCCACCATGCCAAATCACAACCACCCTAAACCTACAGCTTTCTAGTATATATTCATGTCTATTCCCCACAAGAACATAAGGACTAAAGTTTAGGAAAAGAGAGGTGTTAATCCTATCAAGTCTAATTAAAGGCAGGGTCTTTTTTTCTTAGACTTAAGCTCCCTCGATGAAGCTTGATCATATTTTATTGATTCGGAGAAGTATAGTCTCAAACCTCATATGAATTATGTGATTCTTATGATGGCTTTGGGGGTTTGGTAAGACAAGTACTGTTATCTCCATTTTATAGACTCAAAGAAATTAATTAGGCTCAGAGAAATTAATGACATACCCAAGGTGACTTAGCTGATATATGATAGGAATGTTTTAAACTTGGGCTAAGTCTAAAGACTAAGTTTTAAACTTTCAACTTGTGAAGAAGCATAGTATCAAGTCTAATTAAAGGCAGGGTCTTCTTTTCTTAGACGTAAGCTCCCTCAATGAAGCTTGAATCATATTTAATTGATTCTGAGAAGTATATTTTTTCCACATTAACATCTCTGAAACAGAAATGGGTCTTACCATCAAAGGCATTTCATATTTCATGGTTT
>NW_003852396.1:25043274-25067588 GCF_000181295.1 Otolemur garnettii | reverse complement strand
CTACCCAGGGGGAGAGCTTGAGGCTCTGTCTCAAAAAAAAAAAAAAGAATCACATAATTCACATTTGAGCGTATAAAAACTGAAGTAGTGTTATCATAACTCATAGTATGAGAAGAAGGTAAGGGAAAAAGATAGAAAATGTACTATGCCAAATATACAATTTTGTCTAGAGTTGGGTCTCGAACTTACAGGAAATTTAAAAATCTGCATTTAGGGTAGCTCTTGTGGCTCAAAGAGTAGGGCACTGGCCCCATATACTGGAGGTGGTGGGTTCAAACCCGGCCCCAAGGAGGCGCCTGTGGCTCAAAAGGGTAGGGTGCCGGCCCACTATGCCAAAGGCGGTGGGGTTGAAACCCAGCCCAGGCCAAAAAAAAAAAGGCTTAAACCCGGCCCCAGCCAAAAACTGCAAAGAAAAAAAAAATCTGCATTTACTTATATAAATACATGAACAAATTTATACATACAAAAGCAGATTTATGCACACACATACATACATTCAATGTTATTCATGTATACTTATACAAATGAACACATGCATAACTGAATGTGTAGTATCCATACCCATGAATACTTAAGCGGACTTTAATTCCAAACATATGCATACTCTCAGGGCTATGCCTGCATATACGTATATATGTGCTGCTTGTACTTATCTACACAGAAGAATGAAGAAAGACAAATTCTTCCAAAGACTTCACTGCTGAGACTTTCAAAGACAGTTTCTAATCTGATATCTCTATGACAAACTCCTAGCATAAACTCTGATTTTCTGACTGTAAAACTTTCCCACTCAGTAGCATTCCTACCCCAATTCCTCCTTGGAACAACCCAGTCCCTCAATGGAAATAAGACAAACTCAGCAGGGCCAGACGACAGGAAGGAAATAGTGCTGAGCCCTCTCCTGGGCACTACCATGGCAGCATGAGCAAAGCTGCAGTGTGTCATCCCAACCATCTGTCCCCTTTGATATAAGCCAGATACTAACTGGGGAAAGCATCTTTCAAAATTAGCTAGTTCACCTTTCCAACAATATTGCCTTTGAAAGGATGTAATATGAACAAAGAATACCGGACTGGGAGCTAAAAGACTAGCCCTGTCAGTGATTCAGCCTCCTTAATTCCTCGTTTGGCTTTTATGTCTGCATAAAAGGAAGAGCTGGTATATTCTAAAGTACTTCTTGTTCTAAAGGTCTATGAGGCTATATAAAAAGCAAGTTTCCAGAAATACAGCTCTTTCATAAGTTCTGCTAAGAACAGGAAGATTTCTCCGCTATGGAAGGAAGTGCTCCAAATAAAATTACCAGAGGAAAGTAGTAAATTCAAAAGGTGCTGGTCTTATAACTAGGAGACCTAGGGATCAAATCATAATTCTACTACTAAAAACACTCTCAAAAATACATTACCTTATATAGAGAGCACATCTAAAGAACATCTGTCATTATTAGACTGTTTTTCATTTGACTGAGATGTCATTAAGTAACTACTGACATTACCAATAATGATGGTATTGATGGGTACTTTTATAGTGATGTTTTACAACCTACCAAGAACTTTCACATCAATGAGCTCATTTATTCCTCATCACACATCTTGAGACAGGAATTACTGTACCTATTTAAGGCTCAAAGAAATGCAGTGACTGTTAAAACCTAGTAAGTATCCAGAATCTAGACCTTCTAGCACAAAACCTGTATTCTGGGTATTTTTTAAAAATACGTAGTTTAGAGTGAAGACTCAAGTTTGATACAAACCCCATCATCTTGGCTCTCACATTCCAAAATTCCATCTTAGTCAATATGCCACTTCCACTCTTTCAAATAGTTTCTTCTCGTACCCCAGACCAATAGGCATGTAGAGCTTTTCCATCCAGATTAAAACCTTCTCTCTAAGACCGCTGTGGACACAGTCCTCATACCTGTAAAGCTCATGTACTTCTGACTGTTAGAGGTCTTCTTTGAGTTGTAAAATTCCAACACATCCAAAACAGCCTGTGGGTTTTTCTTCTGCTCAGATTTGGTGATATTTGATGTCTGAAGCAAGCGGGCCCACTGCTCTGGCATCCCCTATAAAAGAGACATGCGAGGTTATAAGGAAAGCGCAGCCACAGAGCTGCCACCATGCCTGCCACTTAACAGAGGTTTATTTATTAAGGAATGGAGACTGAAAGGCTTCTTTAGGTATAATTTTGGAGATGAGGAAAAGTGTCCCTCTCATGATTGCGATAAGACTATAATCAAGGTCTCAGCAAAAACAGAAGCATCAAGAAGATAAGAAAGAATCGAATCTAGCAGTGCACTGCCAGAACTCTAAAAGACCAAAGGACTTTCTGAGACCCAGGACTTACAGTAAACTCCCCTGTGACTGCATCAAAACCAACATGAATTGTGTGCTCAAAATCTGAAGGAAGAGAAATCTCTGGTCGCTCCTTCTCCTTCTTTTTATTTGCTGCAAGAGAAACAAAGAAAAGAAAATAAAAAACCAGGACATTATTCTGTTTTCAGGCTTATTGTAGCTCTTTATGGAGCTCTAAGCTCCTTTGGAGGGCAAGGTCTGCCTACTTCACATATGCATTTACAGAGCCCAATTACCAACTGGATTGGAACAGATGCTCAGTGCATGTTGAAAGACTTCATATTTTTGTTAAATAAACGAAGGGAGAAGCAGAAAGAACATTTGTCAGAGTTAACAGTCCTATTTCTACCATTAGTTAGCCAGTCAATACAGGATAAGTCATCTCTTATGTGAAGTCGTCCTTGATCTCTAGGTTACCCTATTCTCTATTCCCATAGCATCAACATGATAATTTCCTATTTTAACTGTTTATCTTCCTTCCCTACCAGACTGAGTTCTAAATGCAGGGGCTATGTCCAATTCATCATAGATTCCAAGAAGCTGGCATACACCTGACACAAAATGGGTGCTCAGAACGTGAAGAAAGGAATAAAAGACCAGACATCTACCTTAACCAAGCAAGGAATCCATAGAATCCGCCTAAGACATGTAAATTCTCTCCAAGGCAGGAATAAATATTTCATTTCATTAGCTCTGGCCTGTCACAAAACTCATTACTCAGCCCCTAGGAACCTTATTTTAAAACCCTACTGTGTGAGTGGTACCTGTACCTCAGAGGGTAGGGCGCCAGCCACATACACCAAGGCTGGCAGGTTTGAACTCGTCCTGGGCCAGCTAAAACAACAACGACAACTGCAACAACAACAACAAAAATAGCCGGGCGTTGTGGCAGACACCTGTAGTCCCAGTTACTTGGGAGGCTGAGGCAAGAGAATCACGTAAGCCCAAGAGTTTGAGGTTGCTGTGAGCTGTGACACCATAGCATTCTACCCAGGGCAACAGCTTGATAGTCTGTCTTTAAAACAAACAAAAAAAAAACCCTACCTTGTGGGAGCTCAGCACACTAACCAAAAGAAATCGTGAAGTTCTAATGCTTCCACAGACCAGACATAGCTG
The DNA here is from genome assembly GCF_000181295.1 of Otolemur garnettii. Lineage (NCBI taxonomy): Eukaryota > Metazoa > Chordata > Mammalia > Primates > Galagidae > Otolemur > Otolemur garnettii. Next base: position 25,064,121 of record NW_003852396.1, on the reverse strand, counting down.
ATAAAATGTAGCAAAATGGGGAGGGCGAACAAAAAGGTCTAGAGTTCAAGATAGTTTTGCCTCTACCTCAACATAGTACATATTGGAGAATTTCTGTTTTCCCATTTGAACAATGAAGAGGATGGACACTACGTGATCCTAAGGGTGCTTTCAGCTCCTACATACTGTGAGTCTAGGAAAACAGGAAGATGGGCTTTCTCAAAGCTCTGCAGATTTCTTCCTGAGACAGTATCCAAGCTCTTAACTGGCATTTCATATATATTATCTCATACAATTGCCATGATCCTGAGAGGCATTTTTACTTGCAGAATAGGAAACTGAGGAAGAGACTTGCCTACAGTCATTAAGTAATCAAAATCCAAAAGATCTGGCTTCAAAACCCTTTATACTCTACATTACCTCCCCTAAAGAATTTCAAGTTAAATCAAGAAAACATACTTTAGGGTAGTGAGAAGAAATAACACTAAGAACTTAACTTATATCTGTGGGATGACATGCATTACTTCCCTTCATTCTTACAATCCTATGTGATAGATATTACTACTGTTCTTCTTCAATCCTGAGATAAATATTGCTCCTGACATTTTACAGATGCAAAAGTATACATTGTGTATTAACAAGCAATTGTGGTATCCATAACCTGCTTCAATATCTTAATAAGAACTACCTAACTAGGCTCGGCGCCTGTGGCTCAAGTGGCTAAGGTGCCAGCCACGTACACCCAAGGTGGCAGGTTCGAATCCAGCGCGGGCCTGCCAAACAACAATGATGGCTGCAACCAAAAAATAGCTGGGCGTTGTGGTGGGCGCCTGTAGTCCCCGCTACTTGGGAGGCTGAGGCAGGAGACTCGCTTGAGCCCAGGAGTTGGAGGTTGCAGTGAGCTGAGATGCCACGGCACTCTACCCAGGGGCACAGCTTGAGGCTCTGTCTCAAAAAAAAAGAACTACCTAACTACATGTGAATTGCTAGGACTTGAGCTATTTATGCACCTGGCAATTTCCCTCCCAGAAGCAGCTGCTTTGAGAAAGAGAAGGCTAGGGGTTATATCAGGGCCCAAGTCAAGCAATCATTTATGACCTAAGTCCATCTGTCTTCCTCATAGCTAGAATGCACAAGATGTACAGTAGGGCTTCAGAACTGCTTTCTGTTCCAAACAGCTTTCAGTTTCTAAATTCCCTCAGATCTAATCAGTCAAAGGGTTTTAGGGAAGTACAACTATATTAACTTTTTCTAGATTTTTATTTTTATATACATATTATTTATCTAGTATGTTGTTAATCTACTATATAATACACATCTATCATAGGCATGGACTGTCAAATACAGAAAGAACTTTAGTAACAGAGACCCAAAGAGAGACTGACTCAGAGGATGAGTAGTTTATAGAAAAGAGCCCCAGGGAAAAGAAATCCTTTAACACATGAACACACACTGGGTAATGCTGAAGTCAGCTTTGGCTCTACTGGCCACTCTTTGTCCTGTGATCTTTGACTATGCCCCATATATTTCCATCTCCAAGTTTTTACTCATTTTTATCTCTCCTTATATGGCACGCTCTGCCTCTCATTCTTCCTGTCTCAGTCATCTTTTAAAAACTGGCTCAAGTCCCACTTCTTCCAGGAAGGATGTCCTGACCTTTCCTCTCCCTGTGAATCTCTAAGGCATTGAATCTGCCAAGGGTGTCCAACATTTTTTTTTTCTGTGCTGCACATTGGAAGAATAAGAGTTGTTGGGCGGCGCCTGTGGTTCAAGGAGTGGGCGCCGACCCCACATACCTGAGGTGGCGGGTTCAAACCCAGTCACCGCCAAAAAAAAAAAAAAGAGCTGTCTTGGTCCATACATTAAATACACAAATACTAATGAAAACTGATTAGCAAAAAAATAAAATAAAATTTAAAAAAAGGCCTGTTCATACTTTTCATAATACCTGACACCACAGATAAGCAAAAAAAAGCCCTCACAAAATCAGCATACAGCCCACGGGCTGCAAGTTGGACACCCCTGTGCTACACTAACACACATCTAGTCATTTCCTGTCTTATATAATTCCTTGCTGTTTTTAAGACCTGAAATGTAAGCTTCTTGAGAACCAAAATCGTGGCTTCTAATTACAACCATTATCCAGCACAGAGCTTACTAAGTTGAAGAACATCCTAGCAAGTATTAGGAAGTACCTTGGAGACCATGTAATTCCACTCTGTCAGGAAAGAGGCCTTGAGAAGCAAATTGACTTGCCCTGAGTCACAGAGCACATGGTTGTAAGACACAGGTCACCTGGCCAAGTATTTTTCCCTTCATATTTCCCTGATCCTTACTGACAGATTTGACTGTAAGCAATCACTAATTGCTAATGAGTGACTGCAATGAATATGGGGTTTCTTTTTGGAGTGACCAAATGTACCGAAATTAGTTATAATGGTGGTACAATCTAGTGAATATATTAAAAACCACTGAATTGTACATTTTAAGATGGTGAATTATATGGTATATGAATTATACCTCAAATATTTTTTAAAGTAAATGTAACTTACTATAATAAGGAAATAAAAGAGAAAATATAATCAATCCAATTAATGCAGCAAAAGTATTTGCTGAAATGTGATCTCAGTCATGATTAAATACTCCTAGCAAACTAGGATTACTTAATCTAATAAAAGCTAGTTACCAAAAACCCTGGAGCAAACAGTAAGCATATCTATTGTGAAATATGGAAAGCCTTCCCTCCAAGGTGAAAAACAAGAGAAGGCTATTCCCTATCACCATCTGTATTCATGACAGTACGGAAGGTATTAGCCAGTGCAATTAGGCAAGAAAAAGAAGTACAAGGAGAAGGATTAGAAAGGAAGAAACAAAACTATTACAATTCATGGATACACGTACTTGAACACAGAAAATTCAAACCAGAGAAAAAAGTCTCCATGCCTTACAGTAGATAATGATTTCAAAAACAGAACAGAAAGCATCAGAAAGGAAATAAATCTGACTATATTAAAATTCTATAAGATACCATGATAAACACCAAGCTACTGTTAAGAGCACAGCAGAAGATATTTGTAACATACATAACTTATAAAAACCTTACATATAGATGTATATAAAAAACCAACTGAAATCTGTGTACATATAAAAGGTTGATCAGAAAACATTATTCATAATAATCCATTACTGAAATCAACTCAATATTCAACAGTATAATGGAAAATATTCCTATTATGAGAATATTTGTACAGTAATATTATACAATAAGAAAAATGAACTACAACTGTACATAAAACCATGGATGAATTTTATGAACAGTGTTGATCAAATAAAAGCTGACAAAAGAATATACCATTGTCTGATTCTATGTATGTCAAGTTCAAAAAGAGGCAAACTTGTTAATCTTTGGGAAGGAGAGAGAGGTCAGTGCCTGGAAGGGAAATTTTAGGGAGCTTTTGAGGGGCTGGTAATATCCTATTTCTTAGCCAAGGTATGATGACCACATTGATATGGTCACGGTGGTAATCCACTGAGTTGTACATTTCTGAAGTATATAATTTTCTATGCAAAGATTTAAAAATTTGGGTGGTGCCTGTGGCTCAGTGAGTAGGGCACCAGCTCCATATACCAAGGTGGCAGGTTCAAATCCGGCCCGGCCAAACTGCAACAAAAAGATAGCCAGGTGTTGTGGCAGGTACCTGTAGTCCCAGCTACTCGGGAGACCGAGGCAAGAAAATTGCCTAAGCCCAAGAGCTGGAGGTTGCTCTGAGCTGTGATGCCATAGCACCCTCCCGAGGGTGACAAAGTGAGACTGTCTTTAAAAAAAGAAAAAGATGGCTTGGCGCCTATAGCTCAACCGGCTAAGGCGCCAGCCACATACCCCTAAGGTGGCAGGTTCGAATCCCCAGCCCGGACCCGCCAAACAACAATGACAGCTGCAACAACAAAAAAATAGCCGGGCGCTGTGGCAGGCACCTGTAGTCCCAGCTACTTGGGAGGCGGAGGCAGGAGACTCGCTTGAGCCCAGGAGTTGGAGGTTGCTGTGAGCTGTAATGCCACGGCACTCTACCCAGGGGGACAGCTTGAGGCTCTGTCTCAAAAAAAAAAAGAAAAAGATTTAAAAATTCAGTGGATGGGCGGCACCTGTGGCTCAAGGAGGAAGGCACCAGCCCCATATACTGGGGGTGGTAGGTTCAAGCCCAGTCCTGGCCAAAACTACAAAAAAATAAAAATAAAAATAAAAATAAAAATAAAATAATTCAATGGACAAACTTAAAAAAATCATGGTTCATGAGCTATATGTGAGCTTATAGAATACTTAGTCTAACTTAATTCATTTTATGGATGAGAAATAAATTAAAGCCCAAAGAGGTTCAGTGAGTTGTCCAAGGTCATACAATTTAGTAAATGGGAATACTAAAATAAGAATCAAACCTATTACAAAGTGTGACTCCCTTAGAAAAACCCTGAACACGTGGGTGGTCACCAGAACTAACACCTAGTATGTCATATGTACATCAATGTTTCCAATCCTTGATGACAACAACCATATAAGTGAATCAGGAGAACATCAGAAGAGGAAAGAAAGGAAAAGAAAGCAAAGGAAAGAGAAATGGAAAAAGTTTAGCATATAAGAGAAATAAACAGTATCTGAGATCTAGTTTTTAGAGTCTAAGCTTACCTTTTGGCCTAACTTTCAAATGTATTAGTTGTCTCAGAGGTTCAGGCCCATAACCAGAGTTCAGGATCCTGCTTCTGCCATTACAGAAAACTCTTAAGAACTTCTTGGGAAATCTTTCCTTGGGTCTGCTTAGTCTCAGCGCACAAAATTATTTAATCTGGCCCTCCCATTAACTCTAACTCAATAAGAAATGCAGCCTATAGTTAGAGAGGGAAAGGGCCATTCTTTAATCCCATCTTGCAAGAACCCTAATGAAGAGCCGTCATTTTGTAAATCTCATAACAACTCTAAAGCGTGAATCACAGATTCCATGAGAAAATAATGACTGCAAGCGATTATAATCAATAACCGTGAAATTACTACCACTAAAAGCACTAACTCTTAACAAGTTGCAGTTTATATAATACTTTTCATATCTTTGGTTTTATAATCCTTTCAACAATTCTATGAGTTAAATATAATATTATAATATATTATAGATAACATAAATGAGGCTAAGAAAAGTCAACTTACCAAAGGTCACAAAGTCAGGGACAGGAAATGGTGATAATCGCAGTGCCAAATTCTAGCATGGCTGCTTCTGTATATGCACTGTGCCTCCCCATACTGCACACTAAGTGAATATGCCAGTGCAGAATGAATGCTATTACATGGAAATTTGTCTTAAAAGAGGTTCAAAGAACCAGCCAGTTCTTTCCATTGAAAGTACCAGTCCAAACAACTCTAGGCTGGGAAACTTCGAACACTATGTAGTGTCTGAGGGCTTAGAAGACTGAAAGAACACAGTCCAGTAGTCAAGAGACACTGGTTCAAAATCAGACTTGATGAACTGCAACCATGCAGCATGTGACCTTGGGCAAGTCAAGGAGTCTCTGAGCCTAAGAGTGGTGTACAGCAGAAAGGTTCTTGGAATCACAGAAAGGTCCAATCTCAGCTCTCAGCTCTCAAAAAATAAAACAGGGAGTTCACAAATGTTAGAGGGAAGATTCTATATAGGTTCTCTGAAGTTTAGTTCTAGACTGTAACTCCTTGAAATTCTGTATGAAGGGCATACCACTTCAAAGACTACCACACTGCTGTGTATCCCGCTAGGATGCGGTTGAGTAGCTTGCTGGTTGAACAAAGACTCCAAACAAAAGGAAAAACTTCAAAACCTACCTTGATGACCTTGAGTAAGTTAGTCACTGTGAACCTCAGTTTATTGTCTATAAAGTATTTATCTAGCTAAAAGATATTTAGCTAAAAGATAAACTGGTATATTTCACAAATATTAAAGGTTCTTAAAATAATGTGTGATACCTAAAACAGGCATTCAATAAAAATGGTAGCTGGGTTACTATTGCTACTATTTTATTGTTCTTATTAATATGTGTACTATTTTGTTATTTGTTTGTCATTAGTATTACTATTTTTATTATTGTTGTCTTTATTATTTTGAAGATCAATCAAGTTCAGGAAAATGAATGTGCTTTATAAACTAAAAAGATTTAGAGGGACACAGCTATAAGAGGGACTCTTCCTAACAAATTCACATAGTACTGTGACCTGGTTGATTGTACTCTCACATTAACCTGAAATCAAAAAAAAAAAACAAAAAAAGAATTTACAAATATGACTTATCAGGCTGGGCAAGGTGGCTCACACCTATAATCCTAGCACTTTGGGAGGTCAAGGCAGGTGGATTGCCTGAGCTCAGGAGTTCAAGACCAGCCTGAGCAAGAGTGAGACCTTGTCTCAAAAATTAGCCAGGGGTTGTGGCAGACACCTGTGGTCCCAGCTACTTGGGAGGCTGAGGCAGTAGAATCACTTGTGCTCAAGAGTTTGAGGTTACTGTGAGCTGTGATGCCACAGCACTCTACCAAGACAAAATAAGACTGTCTCAGAAAAAAAAATGACTCATCATTAATATAAGAAACTATCAGAGCAATGTTTCTCAGTCTACTCATTAAGACAAAGAAACTGCTTAAGAAGAGAAAGAGGTAAGACTCATCCTAATTTCATGTATCTAGAGATCTGAGGCTTGAGAGAATAAAGCAGGAAAAGAAGCTGACAACCTCACTCATCCCTATTTTAACCCTATCTTTGGCCTGGTCCATTTGGCTTTCTGATGGCATGGGAAATGAGACTGACTCTGCAAAATTCCATGTTTTAGTACAGTCATATAAGTTTTAGCACAAATCACTAGCTTTGTTTTTTTAAAAAATTATTTTTAAGCAACACCTCTCACTGGCTCAGCTGAGCTAATCTGAGCTCAAGGCAGTAAAATGTTTCAAACTTGGAGAGATAAACACTGACATAATCTAATGTTAAAATTAACTTTGCTAAACTCCTCCCAAGCTCAGAGAATTCCACTTTGGTTGTGAAAATGCTGCCAGAAAAAGATTTCAAACTAAATACTTCAAGACTTCTTAGAATAAACCAAAGGCTCCAGATCCTAACCACAGGAACCAGGCTTTCCCATATGAAATTCTGCAACTCAGCATCATCTATTACAAGCCCTCAATTACAGCTGCTTTTTCCAATCATTCATGCATCCCCCAAGCACACATACAGGCCAGGCTGGAGTTCAGCATTAGGTAATGCCCAAAGACGTTCTACCCACTGCCAATTCAGATCTCAACCACTACTGGAGCCCACAAAGATCTCTTCTTTCTCAGCTCCCAAATCTCCCTAAAAACCTAAAACAACTCCTCTAGAAACTCTGACTCCAAAAGTCTGGGTAGAACCTAGGCACTTGTATTTTTTTTAAGTGAGTTCTATATGTATATAACACCTAAGAACAACTAAGAAAGACAGTATGTTATGATGGAAAAGATAATTTAGGAAGACTTACTTCTACACTCATCCTTGACATTTTCCACCTGTGAAACTTTGAGCAATTTACTTTTCTCTAAGCCTTGGCCTCCCCAATGGAAAATGAGTTGCTCTAAGTATCAAATAAAATAATAAATGTGGTTTCCATTAAAATAACAAAGAAATCTTATATTTGTATTATGTTTTACAGTTCAGAAAATGCTTTTATCTCTACTATGTCAAATGACAAAAGCATACTAATGATATAGGGTATGTAGGAAATATGTTTATTCCCACTTTACAGATGAGGATATTGGAATTAAAAGAAATTTTAAAAAATAAATCAGGGAGTTAACAAATGTTAGAGGGAAGATTCTATATAGGTTCTCTGAAGTTTAGTTCTAAACTGTAACTCCTTGAAATTCTGTATGAAGGGCATACCACTTCAAAGACTACCACACTGCTGTGTATCCCGCTAGGATGAGGTTGAGTAGCTTTCTGGTTGAACAAAGACTCCAAACAAAAGGAAAAATGTCAAACTTATTTCATTTTGATGTGCACGTTAATTATAGCCATCAAGATCTTATAGCAAAGGGGGTAAAACCTATGTGCCACGGTAAATACAGAATATCTTTAACTAAAGGATGAAAGAAAGATTATTAGATCATTTTGCAAGAACTTCTTATAACTCTATTTTCTACTTCTGTGCTTTCAACCTCTAGAGATGCAACTTTGATCTTGAGGCTGTATGATTTATTTTCAGATCAGATATTTAGCCTAGGGTTACTCAGCTAGGATTTCCCAAAAAAGCTCTAGGTCCTGGGAGGCCAGGCAAGTGGATTGCTTGAGCTCAGGAGTTTGAGACCAGCCTGAGCAAGAGGGAGACCCTGTCTCTAAAAAAATAGCTGAGCATTATGGCAGGCACCTGTAGTCCCAGCTACTCTGGAGGCTAAGGCAAGAGGACCTCTTGAGCCAAGACTTTGAGGTTGCTGTGAGCTATAACTGAGCTATGATGCCACCACACTACTTGGGGCAACAAAGTGAGGCTCTGTCTCAAAAAAAAAAAAAACCCCACAGAATCTCTGGGTCTACAGCTCTATCCCTAATTAAAGTACTTTATAGTGGCCTAGTTTCTTTTCAAGTAGACAAGCTTGATCCAGTCATATCTTTAAAATATCTCATTTATGTAATTATATGATTTCAAAGCTAAAAGAAACCATACACGTCTACTGCCCTGACTCTCATTTTTTAGATAAAGGCACTGGCGTCTACAGAGAAGTAACTGACCCAAATCAGGAAACCAATTTATGGGAGAACCAAGAGGCTATCCCTTTAGTTCCCAATGATGTCTGAAAGCTCTAATTCCATTTGCTGTTTTGGGCAGGAATCTTCTTTTTCAGTACCTTTATCAAGATACCATTTATATTCCATACAATTCACCCATACAATGTAAAGTTAAATGACTTTTAGTATATTCACAGAGCTGGGGCAAAATCACCCAAATCAATCTTAGAATATTTTTTTCACTCCAAAAAGAAATCCTGCCCCTCCTGGCCATCATCCCCTATTCCCAACTGCCTCTCCTCCTCTGCAGCACTAGGCAACCAATAATCTATTTTTTTGCTATGGATTTGCCTATTCTGGACATTTCCCATAAATGGAATCATACAACATATGATCCTCTGTGACTGGCTTCTGTCAACTTTACATAGTGTTTTCAAGGTTTGCCCACATTGTAGCATGGAACAGGACTTCATTTCTTTTTGTTACCAAATAGTAGTTCATTGTATGGATATTCTACATTTTATTTATCCATTCACCAGTTGACGGTGTAACTTGGGTTGTTTCCACTATAAAGATGCTGCTATAAACTTTCATCTGCAAGTTTTTGTGTGGTTGTCTATTTTCATTTCTCTTTGGTGGAACTGCTGGGTCATATGGTACTACGTAACTCTATGTTTAGCCTTTTAAGGAACTGCCAGGCTGTTTTCCACATAGACTGCACCATTTTACATTCCCACCAGTAACCTAAGCTAGAGTGAAACCCTGTCTCTAAAAAACAGCGGGTGTTGTAGTGGGCGCCTACTGTCACAGCTAATGAGGAGACTGAGACAAGAGGATTGCTTGAGCCCAGGAGTTTGAGATTGCTCTGAGCTATGACAGCACTCTACCAAGGGTGACAAAGTAAGACTCTGTCTCATAAAAAAAAAAAAAAATTGTTAGAAATAAATATAAACCTAAATTGAGGGATAAACAAAGTGCTAATAAATGTGGGAGGAGTTCTCAGGGAGTTTCAGGGAAGGGTAACACTGCCTTAATCACAGCCCCTGTACCTAGGAAATTGGCAGCTGCTATATAAATGAATTAGCCAGGGAATAAAAGTACCTTACATCTCTTCTCTCCAGACTCAAAAAAGCCCACAAAGAAGGTAAATTAGAAATGATAAACACACATAAAGATACACACCCAAAGTACTCACTAAAAGTCCTCAGTAGTTCTAATTTCAGTGATTCAACAAATATTTACCATATATAAGATATGCCTATTAGACACCTGAAATGCAGCATGTCTAGTCACCATCTTTCTTGCTTTCCAGCCCTCCTAATTTGTTCCTTCTTCCAATGTTCCCTGTTTGGTTAATAATACTACCATCTACTATCTCCCCTGATCTGTAGTAACATAGTTGTGTTAGTGTGTTTCATGTTGCTATAAAGGAAATGCAGTCTGGGTAATTTATAAAGAAAAGAGGTTTATTTGGCTCAATGTCCTGCAGACTACACAGGCAAGGTGCCAACATCTGCTTCAAGAGAGGGCTTCAGGGAGCTTCCAATCAAAATGGAAGGCAAAGAGAGAGCAGGCATGGCACAGGGCAAGGGACTTGCAAGAGAGGGAGAAGGGCAGCCAGGAACTTTTAAACAACCAGCTCTCACAGAAACTAATAGAGAACTCCAGAGAGTTCTGATTTTATCATGTGATCTGCTAGCTATGCCTCCCAGCCTCTATTCATCAACAAAGGAGTAAAAAGAAAGAAAACTAGCATTAGAGCACCTTCTGCATGGAAGGTACTATACATAAGGAACTTTGCATATAATCTTTACAACAACCCTGTGAGATAATGTATCAGTTTTAAAGATAGGAAACTAAAGGTAAAGGAATTAACGACACGCTTAAGGTCACTGGTAAGTGGTGAACCAGGTCCACCTAAATCAGAAACTCAGAACAGCTATTTACAGACAAAAAGCCCATTTTTTCAGCACACCACAAGAACAGGAACCTGTAAGCATACTGAGAACTTTATTTCAGATCAACAGCCACTTAAATTAATATTCTTGGAGACAAACAAAAGCCATCTAACCTTATGGACACCAAAACCTCTATTTTACTACTTCATCCATAAGAACCTTTTTTTCAGATACATTGTTAAAATCTTGATTACTGTTCTAGAAGTTTTATCAATAAAAAGGAAATGAGACTGCCTGATATGACTTACTCATAATGAACTCATGCTGAGTCCTAGTTATTTCAGCTTCCTTTTTCTTAGCCATTACTTGCTATTCTTACTGATATGTAATCCCCAAATACGGGTGTGGGGTAAGGAAGTCTGAATAAATAAGTAGTAATCAAAATATTCGGAAAAAAGCTGTCCCAGATGAGATTAATTTTTTTCCAAATAATTTTTTATATTGCTTATACTTTGTGATCTCATAAATAGTTTAAAAATCAAAAAGTAAATAAATGAATGGCTTCATATTGTCCCAAATCTGGCAAGAGCATAATTATTCTCTTAGAATTTTGCTCAGATATGGTTAAATACTGTACAAAAATGGAGCTGGGCACGGTCCCTCACACCTGTAATCTTGGGAGGCTGAGGTGGATGGATTGGATGAGCTCATGGGTTCGAGGCCAGCCTGACCAAGAGTAAGACCCCATCTCGAAAAACAACCAGGTGTTGTGCTGGGAGCCTGTAGCCCCGGCTACTTGGGAGGCTGAGGCAAGAAAATTGCTTAACCCCAAGAGTTTGAGGTTCCTGTGATGCCATGGCATTCTACCAAGGGCAACAAAGTAAAACTCTGTCAAAAAAGGGGGGGAGGGTCTATTTTCCATAGGGTTTCAGCCACTTAAGGAAGAAAAGATAAAGGAAATATCTAATAAGAGAAAAGGCACTAAAGGAAAATTAAGACAGATCTTCTATCTACATTACCAAAAAAGTGTTTACAATGTTTTTTATACAAATGAGAAAAAAATTAAATACTATACTTTTATCTCCAGGTAAGATGGATCTGTAAAATCGGTCCTTCTTTTTCTTCTCCTCTGGGTTTGGAGGCAGGGGTTTGGAACCATGGTTGAGGGTTCCAGGATCTTTGCTGCCAGCTCCAATCATCGTGCTGGTATTTCTCATCGGAGGGGCTGGGGGTTTGTCTTGAATGTCTAGGCCGTTGTTTGACATTGTCAGCACCACCAGCAGCTACTAGAATCAGAAAGAACATAATAACTTTTATTATTTTTGACACAGCACTCTGCCAAGGGTGACAAAGTGAGACTTTGTCCCCCCTACCCCCGCCAAAAAAAAAAAAAAAAGAAAGAACATAATAACTTTGGTTATTTTTGAGCAAAAGAAAGTACAGGTTAAAAAGATTTAAAGAACACAAATTACAGAGCCCTTCCTTCAGGGCCCAACTCAAGCCCTTCCATAGCACATGGTGAATACTGCTAGCCTATTCAATCAATAGTATTCACTGATATAAATGCCTACTCTCTGCCAAGCATTGCTGAAAATTCACAGGCATCTTGCTTTCCTCTGTATTCCCATAGCTGAGACATTGGAGAGCACAGAAAGCCACCATAATGTAGTTAAAAGCAGAAATTTGACTTAGTAAAAACTAAGTGTGAATCCCAGTACCACTTACTTATTTGGAGAAATTCCTTAGCTTCTTGAGTATCATTTATTCATCTATATGAAGATTAAGTGAAACTGCTAACAGCATTCCACATTTTCTGCCAACCTCTTAACTTTGCAATCTTAGGTAAGTCACATTTTCCATCTCTGTAATGGACCGTATCAAGGGTCAGCAAAGCTGTTTTTATAAACAGTTTTATTGAAACACGGTCATATCATTCATTTATGAATTGTCTATAACTTTTTTTTACCTGACACTGGCAGAGTTGAATAGTTAGAACAGGTTTCTGTATGCCCATAAACCTAAACTACAGTAGAACCTCCAGAGATGACCATCCCACTGCATTGACCACCTTAAATTGATCTACTTTTCATAGACTGGACATGTATCACATGTACTCAAGGAAAGTTTCTTATGTTGACCAGTTTGTTACAGTTCCTTGAGTGGAACTTAAAGAGGTTCTATGGTATTTACCATCTGGCCCTTTACAGGAAAAGTCTTCTGACCCCTGCAACTTATCGTCTCTCTAGTACAGTGGTTCTCAACCTTTCTACTGCCGTGAACCTTTAATACAGGCCAAAGGGGTCGTGACTCACAGGTTGAGAACCACTGCTCTAGTATTCCCCTCCTCTAAAATCTACCTTGTTCTAAATATGGTCAATGGTTAATGCAGTAACCATCTTGTCCTCCCTAAATCTTACGGTATTAGATATATGACTCTCTAAGAAACAAAATCTAAAAGTAGGGGACATCTCTATAATGTGCTATCAGTAGTTTTAATGAAAATACACATTATTAACTCAAAATAAGTATGTGTCCTTGATAAGAGACATGAATGTATCCAGAATTTAAAATGTTTTCATCATTCTTCTGTGCTACTGTAGAAATTATATCTTTAACCATGACTATTTAGAATATAAACTCCTTGGAGTTAAAACAACGCTTTACAGGCTAATGACTTCAAAAAATCAGCACAATAATCACCAAGAGCTTTTAGAGCTATAGACGGTTCTAGCTTGACCCTCCTCTGCCCTCCCCCAATAAACTTTGATTTAGTATGAGTGGGTTAAAGCTCAAATTCTATATTTTTAAAATTAGTGTCAGCCAGATCAAATACCACTGTTTTTTAGGCTATCAATTGCCTAAAATGCTATAAACAAAATCTATAGGAGTCTTTTTAGCAGTTTCTAATAAATGAAGAACTTACTGATCCTTTACATCCAGTTTTTTTTTTTTCAATCCTTTCTCCAGGGGCCATCAATGATCTTAAAACACTTCTAATTTTAAAACTTGTCATTGGCATTCCAGAATAAAAATTAAAGTTCTTTTGCTTGCTTTCAGAGGCCCTCTATTATTTGACCTACCCCACTCATCAGCCTCACTGCCCAACACTACCACTCCCTCTAATTCCCTTTACACTCTAGCCACACCCAACTTTTGCAACTCCTAATACACCATAGCTTTCATACTCGCATTCCTTTATACATGCCATTCCCTCTGCCTAGAATGCCAATTTCCCTATGCTCAAACTGTGAATTTACTTAAGTCTTAATTCAACTGTTCCTTCCTTCATGAACACATTTGGAAATGTATTCTTAGCTCTAAGAATTTAGGTGATCCCACTCTCCATACTCCCAAGGCAATGGATATATTTCCAAGTTATCATGTTTATTTTTATTATTATAATTGACATGACTCCCCTGGGATCCAGAATATCCCTCAAATGTTGGGCCCAATTTTGTCCTCTTTACATTCCAACAGTGCCTTGTATGGTATCTACCTCACAATGAACTCAATAAATATTTTAATTAAATTTTGCACAAGGATGTAACCTGGCCATTAAAAAATTTATTATAGATGAAACTCAAGGTCCTCCACAATCTGACATTGACCTTCCTTAAAAACTAGGCTACCATGCCTAGACATAGCCTACTCCACCTCAGAAATTTGTTTCTCTGAACTAGCAAAGTATTCTTTTTAACACATACACATACCCCTGACCATACTTTCTGTCAATTACTTCTCTCTTCTCTGATAAAAATCTTACTCATACATCAAGGCCAAACTCAAGTTCCATTTCTTTATATAATTCATCCTGACCCACCTTTTGTAAACCAACTACTAAGAAATCAAGCAGGCAAGGACAACCTTGTTAATTTAAATTAACTCTGTAGGTGATATGCTTTTTATCCATTTCTTCCCATTTTGCTTCCCGATTTGACTTTGCTTTCCCTCCCAGTTGCAATCCAAATCCCTCAGCTCCCCAACAGCGCTTTTACTATCACAGTTCTCAAATGTACCTTTCCACTCCAGGCTGCCAGTTCCAAAATTACACTCCCTGCAGCCACCTGATACTCTAATCAAGCCCTTCCTTGCCTCCCAGGTCCTTCACCAACAGCTTCTTTGAATACAACTCCATTTCAGGCTCACAGCCCAGGATTATGCCAAGAAAGGCTTCACCAATCTTCCTGATACAAGCTTCTCTACATTTCTCAGTCCTTTTAAGATATTTGGAGAACTCTTCAACATGGTATATCTTTATATTCAAAGAGATTCTACGTTACTTAAATCTTAAAATCTGTTGTTAGAATCTAGTATTTGAATCCTTTTACCATATTCTAGCCAAGATCATCCAGCTTATGCTTGAAAACTTCCAATGATAAAAAATATATAATCTGCAAAGACAGCCTATTCTATCTTGGGTCACCTCATTTAATAATTTCTCATTAATATTAAGCTCTATCTATTTTAAACACATTGTAATAATTTATTTACACATTTGCCTCCCCCTTCACCCCTTTCTCCTACTAGACATAGATTACGAACACTGCAGGAACAAAGTCCATGTATTACGTATTTCTCAATCCTCAACACCAGGCCTGTCACAAAACAGGTCATCAATAAAGATTTTTTGAAGAAACAATGAACAAATAAAAGAACAAATGAATAAACAAAGGGAAAAAAATACTTCCATCTGTTAGTACTAAATCCTACCACTTAGAGCTATTTAGATAAGTCTACTATCTCTTCCCCAGATAGACTTTAGATACTTAAAATATTTTTTTCACATTTTTTTTTATTGTTGGGGCATCATTGAGGGCACAAAGAACTAGGTTACACTGATTGCATTTGTTAGGTAAAGTCCCTCTTATAATTGTGTCCTGCCCCCAAGAGGTGTGTCACATACCGTGATCCCCCACCCCCCTCCCTCCCTTCCCTCTCTCTGCTCCCCCATTCCCCCAACCTCCATCAGGTACTAGCATCAATTGTCCTCATATCAGAATTGAATACATTAGATTCTTGTTTCTCCATTCTTGTGATGCTTTACTAAGAAGAATGTGTTTCAGCTCCACCCAATTTAATACAAAAGTCACCATCTTTTTAGTGGCTGAATAGTATTCCATGGTATACATATACCACATCTTGTTAATCTAATCCTAGATTAGTGAGCATTTAAATTGTTTCCACAATTTGGTAATTGTAAATTTAGCTGTGATAAACAATCTAGTGCAAATGTCCTTATGATAAAATAATTATTTTTTCTCCTGGGTAGATGCCCAGTAATGGGACTGCAGGATCAAATGTCACCATCTTTTTAGTGGCTGAATAGTATTCCATGGTATACATATACCACATCTTGTTAATCTAATCCTGGATTACTGAGCATTTAAATTGTTTCCACAATTTGGTAATTGTAAATTTAGCTGTGATAAACAATCTAGTGCAAATGTCCTTATGATAAAATAATTATTTTTCTCCTGGGTAGATGCCCAGTAATGGGACTGCAGGATCAAATGGGAGGTCTATTTTGAGTTCTTTAAGGATTCTCCATCCTTCTTTCCAAAAAGGTTAGAATTCTCTGGTTGAGTTCTTTAAGGATTATCCATACTTTCTTCCACTAAAAGTTGTATTAGTTTGCAGTCCCACCAATAGTATAAAAGTGTTCCCTTCTCTTCACAACCACACCAGCATCTGCAGCTTTGAGACTCTGTGATGTGAGCCATTCTCACTGGGGTTAGGTGGTATCTCAGGGTGGTTTTGATTTGCATTTCTCTGGTAGTTAGGGATGGTGAGCATTCTTTCATATGTTTGTTAGCCACTCATCTGTCTTGTTCAGAGAAGACTCTATTCATCTTGCCCATTGATCTAAGGGATTGTTGGCTCTTTTTTGTTGCTTAATTTGAGTTCTCTGTAGATTCTAGTTATCAAGCTTTTGTCCAATTCATAATATGCAAATATCTTTTCCCATTCTGATGGTTGTCTATTTGCTTTGGTTGTCATCTCCTTAGAGACAGAAGCTCCATTTATTTTTGTTGTTGTTGCAACTGCCACTGGAGTTTTCTTCATAAAGTCTTTCCCCAGGCCAGTACCTTCAAGTGTTTTCTTCACACTTTTCAAGGGTTTTTATTGTTCTATGCCTTAGATTTAGATCTTTTATCCATCTTAAATCAATTTTAGAGAGTGAAGAAAGGTGCAGGTCCAGTTTCAGTCTTGTACATAAGTTCTCCCGCACCATTTACTGAATAGGGATTCTTTTCCTTAGTGTATGTTCTTGTTTGGTTTATCAAAGATCAGGTAACTGTCAGATATTAGTTTCATCTCATGGTTTTCTATTCAGTACCAGATGTCTGTCTCTATTTTTGTGCCAAAACCATGCTGTTTTGGTTACTATGGCCTTGTAGTACAGCCTAAAGTCTGGTAGGCTAATGCCCCAGCTTTGTTTTTATTACTAACAATTGCCTTAGCTAGATGGGGTTTTACCTGGTTCTATTCAAAATGAAGAATTACTTTTTCCAAATCTTGAAAGTATGATGTTGGCGACTGCACTGAAGCTATAGATAGCTTTGGGAAGTATAGATATTTTAACAATGTTGATTCTTCCCAGACATGAATATGGTATTTTCTTCCATGTCTTAGTATCTTCTGCTATTTTCTTTTCTTAGGGTTTCATAATTTTCTTTATAGAGGTCCTTCTCCTCTTTTGTTAGTTATATCCTTAGATATTTCATTTTCTTTGATGTTACTGTGAAGGGAATTGTGTCTCTGCTTTACTGTGAAAGGAATTGTGTCTCATGTTGCCTGTTATTGACATATACAAAAGTACTGATTTGTGGACATTGACTTTATATCCTGAGACATTACTATAGTTTTTGATCACTTCCAAAAGTCTTAGGGTTGAGTCTTTGGAGTTCTCTAAGTATAAGATCATATCATTAGCAAAGAAGTTGTTTCACTTCCTCTGTTCTCATTTGGATGCCCTTTATTACCTTCTCTTGCCTGACTGTATTGGCTAGAACTTCCAGCACTATGTTGAACAGTAGTGGTGACAGAGGACAACCTTGTCTGTTTCCAGTTCTGAGTGGAAAAGCTTTCAGTTTTACTCCATTCAGTATAACATTCGCTGTGAGTTTTTCATGGATAACTTCAATCAGTTTAAGAAGTGTACCACCTATGCCTATATTCTTCAGAGTTCTAATTACAAAATGACGTTGAATTTTATCAAATGCATTTTCTGTATCTATTGAGAGGATTATGATCTTTGTTTTTGCTTTTGTTGATATGGTGAATTACGTTTATAGACCTGCATATGTTAAAACAGCCTTGTATCTCTGGTATGAAACCTACTTGATTGTGATGTATGACTTTTTAATGAGAAGCTATAATCTACTGGCTAGGATTCTATTGAGAATTTTTGCATCTACATTCATTAGTGAAACTGGTCTGAAGTTCTCCTTTTTAGTTGGGTCTTTCCTGGTTTTGGTATCAGAGTGATGTTTATTTCATAGAATGTGTTGGGAAGATTCCTTCCTTCTCAATTTTTTGGAATAGTTTCTGTAATATGGGTATAAGCTGTTCTTTGAAGGTCTGACAGAATTCTGGGGTGAGGCCATGTGGACCAGTGCATTGTTTTATTGGGAGATGTTTTATTGTTTCTTTGATCTCAGTGCTTGAAATTAGTCTGTTCAGGAGATTTCTTCTTGGTTAAATCTAGGGAGAGGGTGTGATTCCAAGTATTGATCAATTTCTTCCACGTTGTGAAATTTCTGGGTATATACTTGAAATAATTTTGTAAGAACACCCCACAAAATCTATTTTCTCAATGCTAAACATTTTTAGGGGCTTCACCTATATTCACAGTACATAACTTTGTGCTTTCTTCATCAAGCCTTTATGAAAGTACTTGCACTGAGGGTTTCTATACTACTTTCCATTTCCCTGCAGCCCTTGACTGGCCCTTTCCTAAAGGCCCTTCACAAATCTTTCTTCTGTTTGCATTCATTGATCCCTCACTGATCATTTTGTCCATCTCTACTGAGCACAACCATTAGCACATTTTAAAACTTACACCATCTTAAACTTTGTTTATAGGAAAACAGGTCCAAAACATTAATTCTGAGAATAGAAAGAAGAAAAACATTGGCCAGGCACAGGGGCTCACTCCTGCAATCCTAGCACTCTGGGAGAATGAGGTGGGAGGATCACTTAAGCCCAGGAGTTGGAGATTCCAATGAGCTATGATGACGCCATGGCCCTCTAGCTCGGGTAACAGAATGATACCATACCTCCAAAAAAAAAGAAAGAAAGAAAGAAAGAAAATAAAAAGAAAAAAAACACATTCAACACTTATATCTCTTGCATAAGGAGAGGAAATACATCTTATACTTCTAATAGCCTCTGCAGGCTAAAGGTTCAGGAGGATGAGAAACCAACTCCTCTGACATACTGCAATATAAAGCTAGGCTTGAGGCCAACATTTATAATGATAACTCAGATGGCATTCTTCTATTCATTCTGGACAAAAGAGAGATAGATAGACTGAATCCATTTTATCAATGTCCCAGAGGCTCAGGGAGCCTAATAATTCATGAACAATTAATTATACTGAAGTATCAATTATGAATCAACTGAATTGCTATATAATAAATGCAGGATCACCATGAGGCTTCAAAAGGGCCAGTAGTAGGGTGATATTTTAAAAGATGAATAAAGATAAAGTCAGGAGACCTGGATTTAAGTCCTGGCTCTTCCCTTTCTATCTATGATCCTTATAGAAATCCCATTGCCTATGAGCTGCAATCTGATGTTTCCTACTATGCAGTTTCCAGACTTAACATTGGTCAAGAGGCAACCAAGGAGGAGAAATATTGTGTGCCTCTTTTGGAACATGCTATAAAAAGCATAAAGATGCAGTGATAGAGTAGAAAGAAGGGAAAGAAAACACTTTGCAAGTAGGCACCTACTGAATAAAAGTGGACAAGGGACTGACAGGAGACATGTGCTTACCAATAACTACCTCTTTCCACATTATTACCCTAGATTCCATAGCCACTGGTGAAAAAAAGAACCAAAATAACCAAAGATATTAAACATAACATCAAAGCCAGAGGGAGCCTTAGAGGTCATCTAATCTGACCCCTTCAAATTACAGGTAGGACTACTGAAGTCTAAAGTAAAAGAGGAAAATGCCTAGCATAACACAGAAATTTACAGGTAAAGTAGCGATAGAACCCTCTATAAAATCTTTAAATTGACAAAAATTTTACTCATCCTTATGGTGAAACTCAAACCTTATCTTTAAACTCTCTACCAAAAGATTTTCCAAGGTAATTCTTAGAAGTACTTCTAGCCCCTCTGTACCTTTTGTGACCTGAATTCTCTACTTCTGATTTATGTTCAGGTCAGTCAAATCTAGCCAATGGCAAATATAAAAATATATAAGCACATTTGGCCTGGACTTGATTAGCATTACTAAATGTCTATGAGAGAAGATAAATTCTTGCTCCTGAAATAAAAAATAATAACAACATAAACACAAAGTCCATAAACACATGTGAAAGTTATGTACCTTTTGCTGCAGTTGCAAGTCCTTTGTTCAGATACAGTTCAAATCAATAAACTTACTGAGTTACATGTAAGGTGCTATGCTAGAAACCAGGAATTGCAGATAGATAGATAGATGATAGACAGATAGATAGGTAAGACAGATAGATAGACAGACATATGAAATATGACCTGACCCTAGAGCAGTGGTTCTCAACCTTCCTAATGCCATGATTTATTTTCATTGTTACAAAGGGGTTGCGACCCACAAGTTGAGAACCGTTGCCCTAAAGGCTCTCACAATCTAGTAAGAGGCAGAACATAGAAAACCACAAAACCAAATCAACTGTGAAAATTGCTATAGAACAATACAAACAGCAAAATGTCCAAACACACAGGAAGGAAAGACAAACCTGACTTCAAGTGATCAGTGAAGTTCCATAAAATAGGTGGCATTAAGAGCAGCAATTTAAAGAATAGGTCAGACAAGTGCTAAAGTTTTATACCAGTGTTAAAGTACTTAAAAGAAAGTTTACTAAAATCTGCAATTTACTTTGAAATGCATTTTTTAAAAAATTAAGAATGATTAATGAGGCTCAGCGCCTATAGCTCAACCGGCTAAGGCGCCAGCCACGTACACCTAAGGTGGCGGGTTCGAATCCCCAGCCCGGACCC
>NW_003852396.1:25040054-25042391 GCF_000181295.1 Otolemur garnettii | reverse complement strand
AAAAAAAAAAAAAAAAAAAAAAATTCCTAAGGAAATATCAAGAGACAAAGAGGAGCAAGATGGCGGCCAAGTAACAGCTTCCTGGCAACTGGGCACAGTGAGACTGGGGAGAGAAGACTCTAGGCATCTCTGGCTGGTGGGATCTGCCCAGAAACATCCCTTTGGGGACACAGGGAGTCAGCAAGAGACTTCTGGACCCCATCAGGAGGACAAAAGCAGAGGAGAATTGGCAAGTGGTTGCGTGTGATCATTCAGTCTAATCCCGCCAGCAGCTATAAGTACAGCAGCAGTGAGACTGCAAATTGGAAAGGCCTTACCCGTGAGCTGTTTTGGTTTTTCCTGGACTTGCCACTTAGTTGAACGACCTTGGGAAAACTTGGGCAAGAGTGAGGAGGACTTTAAACCTTGTCTAGGGCCCTGGACTACACCTCTAAGCTGGAGAGAGATAATAGTGTTGGGCTGTGGGCGGCTCAGAGCCATTGTAAGAGAATTGCCCTGGCAAGCTCCACCCCCAGGTTTCAGACCGAGGATCAGGCAGAAGACTTGGGCAAGTAATCTAGTGACTGAGCAGCCTAAAGGAGGGGACTGAGAGGGCAGCCTTGGCCCTCAGGGGCATAGAGTGAGACTGGTTTTGACACATTGGGTAAGCAGACAGCCACTTCAGGAATGATCCCAGCCACAAGTGCTTTCCGGGAAAAGCTTCTGTTTAGCCAAGGTTAACAGTTTAAAGTGCCTTTTAAGCGGGTTGAGGTAAGATTTGGGTTCTCTACCCTGCGGGGTTTGAGAAATCAGCAGAAGCCTCCAGTCTCCATCTTGTATAGCTATATCAGCATTGTGATTAACATCTCATACCCCAGAAGATCACCTGTTGCCCAGTCACTATTCAGCAAAATATGTATACTGCTTTGTTTTTGGTTTTTCTTTCTTTTTTAATTTCAACATTTTGTCTCTAGATTTTTTTTCTTTCTTCATTTTTCTAGTTTAAATACAATTTTCCATTGTTGCCTTCTTGAACAATTAGAACTTCATTTTTGCTTGTGTTTCTACCCCTGTTATTTGGTTTTTCCCCCAATTTTAACCCATAAAGTTTTCTGTTTGCTTCTTTTGGTTTGATTTATAGCATTTTTGTATTTCCTCTTTACGTGGTGGAAGTGGGGTACTATGTTTGAACAGGCTGCCAAAGAGTTGCTGACCTCAAGGGAACCACCAAACCCGACACCCCCAGAGGTTGGGGGATTTTAAGGGTGGGTCAAAGTGCCCCACTGTATACCTATATTGCTCCTGTCTCTGTCTTTCTAGACCTCTCTTGTCTTTTTCAATATTCCCTTTTTACTCATCCCCTCCCCTTTCTCTTTTTTCTTTTCTATTTTTTTTTTAAATCATTTTTCCCTTCTTGCTCTTCAATCTTCTCATCCTTCTGGTCCTGTACCAAAAGGACTCACCAAAACCCTAGGCCAGAAGCACGTACCTTAAAGAGCAAGAGGAAGTAAAAGGAAAATTAGGGTAAGGAAAAGAGTAAAAGAAAAATGCTCATGAGGGAGAATCAGGAGAAAAACCCTGGCAACATGAAAAACCACTCCAGAGCAACCCCCACAAGGGACGGTGAGGCAGCTAGTGCAGAGGATTTCACCTATAAAGAAATGTCAGAAATGACAGAAAGGGAATTTAGAATACAGATGATGAAAACAATGAAGGAAACTGCAGATAAAGTGGAAAATAACCAAAAGGAAATCCAAAACCAGAATCAAATAAGAGATGAATGATATGAAGAATATAGAAATAATATAGCAGAGCTGAAAGAACTGAAGCAGTCGATTAGGGAACTTAAAGATGCAATAGAAAGTATCAACAACACATTAGACCATGCAGAAGAAAGAATCTCAGAGGTAGAGGACAAAGCTCTTGAGATAATTCAGATAGTTAAAGAGGCAGAAAAGAAGAGGGAGAAAGCAGAACGTTCACTGACAGAATTATGGGACTTTATGAAGCATTCAAACATACAAGTTATAGGTATCCTGGAAGAGGAAGAAGAATACATCAGAGGAATGGAAGCCATACTAGAGAATATTATAAATGAAAATTTCCCAAATATCACCAAAGATTCTGACATACTCCTGTCAGAGGGATACTAGGTCACCTCAACTTTAACAAAGCTTCTACAAGACACCTTGTGATGAACCTATCCAAAGTTAAGACAAAAGAAAAGATTCTGGCTTGGCGCCTGTGGCTCAAGTGGCTAAAGCACCAGCCACATACACCTAAAGTGGCGGGTTCAAATTCAGCCTGGGCCCGCCAAACAACAATGACGGCTGCAACCAAAAAATAGCCGGGTGTTGC
>NW_003852396.1:25033947-25039769 GCF_000181295.1 Otolemur garnettii | reverse complement strand
CAGCCCAGAATTCTATATCCTGCTAAGCTAAGCTTTAAAACTCACAGAGAAATAAATCATTTACTGATATATAAACATTGAGGAAATTCACCTCAAGACCAGCTGTACAGGAAATACTTTAACCTGTTCTACACACCGACCATCACAATGGATCAACAGCAAAGTAAGAACTTAGAAATTAAGGGACAGAACCTAACTTCCACAATAATGCAAAAGATAAAATTAAGCAATGGACTCTCACAAAATAAAATAAATAGAACACCACCTCACTTATCAATTATCTCAATAAATGTTAATGGCTTGAATTCCCCACTGAAGAGGCATAGATTGGCTGATTGGATTAAAAACAACAAGCCGTCATTTGCTATCTGCAGGATACACACCTAGCTTCAAACGACAAATTAAAACTCTGAATTAAGGGTTGGAAGACAATTTTTCAGGCAAACAGAATTCCAAAGAAAAGAGGGGTTGCAATCTTATTTTCAGATACATGTGGACTTAAAGCAACTAAAGTCAAAAAAGACAAAGATGGTCACTTTACATTGGTCAAGGGAAAACTACAACAAGAAGACATTTCCATTCTAAATATTTATGCACCCAACTTAAATGCTCCCAGATTCTTGAAAGAGACCTTACTCAGTCTGAGCAATATGATGTCCTGTAACACAATAACAACAGGGGACTTTAATATTCCTCTTACAGAGCTGGACAGATTCTCTAAACAGATATTAAGCAAAGACATAAGGAACTTAAAAGAGACTCTAGAACAACTGTGCTTGATAGACGCATATAGAACACTCCATCACAAAGATAAAGAATATACATTCTTCTCATCACCCAGGGAACAGTCTCCAAAATTGATCATATCCTAGGACATAAAACAAACCTCAACAGAATCAAAAGAATTGAAATTTTACCTTGTATCTTCTCAGACCACAAGGCACTAAAGGAGGAACTCAATTCCAACAAAAAACATTCCACCCCACACAAAGGCATGGAAATTAAACAACCTTCTGTTGAATGACAGTTGGGTGCAGGAAGAAATAAAAGAGGAAATCATTAAGCATAACAACAATGAAGACACAAGCTACCAAAACTTGTGGGATACTGCAAAAACAGTTCTGACAGGAAAATTTATTGCTTTAGATGCCTACATTCAAAAAACAGAAAGAGAGTGCATCAGCAAACTCACAAGCCATCTTATAGAACTGGAAAAGGAACAATCTTTAGCCTAAACACAGCAGAAGAAAATAAATATCCAAAATTAAATCAGAGATCAATGAAATTGAAAACAAAAGAATCATTCAGAAAATTAATGAAACAAGGACTTGGTTTTTTGAAAAAATAAATAAAATAGATAAACTTTTGGCCAGACTAAGTAGAAATAGAAAAGTAAAATCTCTAGTAACCTCAAACAGAAATGATAAAGGGGAAATAACAACTGATGTCACAAAGACACAAGAGATCATCTCTGAATACTACTACAAGCTCTATGCCTAGAAATTTGACAACGTGAAGGAAATGGGTCAATATTTGAAATCACACCCTCTTCCTAGACTTAGCACAGATGAAACAGAGCTCCTAAACAGACCAATTTCAAGCACTGAGATTAAAGAAACTATAAAAAAAAATTTCCAACAAAAAAATGCCTTGGTCTGGATGGCTTCACACCATAATTCTATCAAACCTTCAAAGAAGAGCTTATTCCCATACTGCAGAAATTATTCCAAAAAACTGAAGAGGAAAGAATCTTCCTCCGCATGTTCTATGAAGCAAATATCACCCCCAATACCAAAACTAGGAAAAGACACAATTAAAAAGGAGAATTTCAGACCAATTTCACTAATGAATATACATACCAAAATTCTCAATAAAATCCTAGCCAACAGATTACAGCTTATCATCAAAAAAGTCATACATCATGATCAAGTAGGTTTCATCCCAGGGATGCAAGGCTGGTTTAACATATACAAGTCCATAAACGTTATCCACCATATTAACAGAAGCAAAAACAAAGACCATATGATCCTCTCAATAGATGCAGAAAAAGCATTCAATAAAATCCAGCATTCTTTTCTAATTAGAACACTGAAGAGTATAGGCATAGGTGGCACATTTCTTAAACTGATCAAAGCTATCTATGACAAACCCACAGTTAGTATTTTACTGGATGGAATAAAACTGAAAGCTTTTCCTCTTAGAACTGGAACCAGACAAGATTGTCCTCTGTCACCATTACTATTCAACATAGTGCTGGAAGTTCTTGCCAATACAATTAGGCAAGAGAAGGAAATAAAGGGCATCCAAATGGGAGCAGAGGAGGTCAAACTCTCCCTCTTTGCTGACAATATGATCTTATACTTAGAGAACCCCAAAGACTCAACCACAAAACTTCTGGAAGTCATCAAAAAATACAATAATGTCTCAGGATATAAAATCAATGTCCACAACTCAGTAGCCTTTGTATACACCAATAACAGCCAAGATAAGGACACAACTCCCTTCACCATAGCTTCAAAGAAAATGAAATACTTAGGAATATACCTAACAAAAGAAGTGAAAGACCTCTATAAAGAAAATTATGAAACGCTAAGAAAGGAAATGGCAGAGGATATTAACAAATGGAAGAACATGCCATGTTCATGGCTGGGAAGAATCAACATTGTTAAAATGTCTATACTTCCCAAAGCAATCTACCGATTCAATGCTATCCCTTTTAAAATACCAACATCGTACTTTTAAGACTTCGAAAAAATGATTCTGCATTTTGTATGGAACCAGAAAAAAACCCATATAGCTAAGGCAGTTCTTAGTAATAAAAACAAAGCCGGGGGCATCAGCATACCAGATTTTAGGCTGTACTACAAAGCCATAGTGCTCAAGACTGCATGGTACTGGCACAAAAATAGAGACATAGACAGTTGGAATCAAATAGAAAACCAGGAAATGAAACTAACATCTTACAACCACCTAATCTTCGATAAACCAGACAAGAACATACAGAGGGGAAAAGACTCCCTTATTCAATAAATGGTGCTAAGAGAACTGGATATCCACATGTAAAAGACTGAAACTGGACCCACACCTTTCTCCACTCACAAAAATTGATACGAGATGGATAAAGGACTTAAATTTAAGGCATGAAATAATAAAAATCCTCAAAGAAAGCACAGGAAAAACACTGAAAGATATCAACCTGGGGAAAGACTTCATGAAGAAGACTGCCATGGCAATTGCAACAACAAAAATAAACAAATGGGACTTAATTAAACTGAAAAGCTTCTGTACAGCTTAGGAGACAACAACCAAAGCAAATAGACAACCTACAAAATGGAAAAGGATATTCGCATATTTTGAATCAGACAAAAGCTTGATAACTAGGATCTACAGAGAACTCAAATTAATCCACATGAAAAAAAGCCAACAATTCCATATATCAATGGGCAAGAGACATAAATAGAACCTTCTCTAAAGAACACAGACAAATGGCTAACAACCGTATGAAAAAAATGCTCATCGTCCCTAAAATTATTACAGAAATGCAAATCAAAGCCACCCTGAGATACCATCTAACCCCAGGGAGAATGGCCCACATCACAAAATCTCAAAACTGCAGATGCTAGTATGGATGTGGAGAGAAGAGAACACTTTTGCACTGCTGGTGGGACTGCAACCTAATACAACCTTTTTGAAAGCAAGTATGGAGAACCCTCAAAGAACTCAAGCTAGACCTCCCATTTGATCCGGCAATCCCACTACTGGGCATCTACCCAGAAGGAAAAAAATCCTTTTATCATAAGGATATGTGTACTCGACTGTTTGTTGCAGCTCAATTTACAATCGCCAAAATGTGGAAACAGCCTAAATGCCCACCAACCCAGGAATAGATTAACAAGCTGTGGTATATGTACACCATGGACTACTATTTAGCCATTAAAAAATGGAGACTTTACAGCCTTTGTATTAACCTGGATGGAAGTGGAACACATTATTGTTAGTAAAGCATCACAAGAATAGAGAAGTATGAATCCTATGTACTCAATTTTGTTATGAAGACAATTAATGACATGGTGGGGGAAGGGGAGAGCAGAGAGAGAAAGAAGGAGGGAGGGGTGGGGGAAAGGAAGAAGAGAGAGGGAAGGAGGAAGGGGGGTGGAGTCTTGGTGTGTGAGACACCTTTTGGGGGCAAGACGCAATTGTAAGAGGGACTTTACCTAACAAATGCAATCAGTATAACCTAGTCTCTTGTATGCTCAATGAATCCCCAATAATAGAAAGAAAAAAAAAAAAGAAAAAGAAATATCAAGACAGAAAACATAAATGCTTGAACTCTGCTCCCAGAATCTCTGATTTAATTGGTCTGGGATAGGTCCAAGCAATAGACAATAAATGAAATGAACAATAAATGAAAACAGACAATAAATGAATGAACAATTTTGATGAAGAAAGATGATGGCAAATGCAACCACAGAATAACATAAACGTGAAGTACAATGCAGCAGAATGTAACATAAAATGGAAGACAGAAAAAGTGGGACACTGCAGATCACAGCAGGCTTTTTATATTTTGCACCACATACAACACTAGTCAGGAAAAATGGTCCCTTCTATGTCATCTAGTGCTGGGGAATAAATGCCCCATGTTAAAAATAAAAGATGACACTTCTGATTAAAATACAAGGCTGTGGAGAGATGACAATGAGAAAAGAGGTGGTGCCTGGAGAAACAGCCCAGCTGCCATCCATCTGCACAGAAAACTCCATGATGACTTGAGCTTACACAACAGGGCTTGGAGGTTAAGTGAGTCCTCTAAACTGCCAACAGAGTTGCTGAAACTCCGAGAAACTGTTTCCCTAAAAAATCTGTAGGACTAACCATCTTTACAAATAGGATTTTGGCTATAGGGCCTGCTAAACAACAATAACAACAACAACAACAACAACAACAACAACATAGCTGGGCATTGTGGCGAGCGCCTATACTCCCAGTTACTTGTGAGGCTCAGGTAAGAGAATTGCTTGAGCCCAAGAATTTGAGGTTGCTGTGAGCTATGACACCACGGCATTCTGTCTCAACGACAAAAAGGGGGGGGGGGGCAAGTCAGAAGAAGCAAAGTTTCATCGCTTCTTGGCCTTTTGGCTAAGATCAAGTGTAGAAGAAGCAAAGGCTCAGAGATGCTGCCAGTCATTCAGGGTCACAGAGCTTGTGGGCAGCAGAGGCAGGGACTTGAAATTATAGCTGTGTGGCAAAAGAATCACTACTTTACACTTCACTATTGACTCCAGAGGCAAAAGAATGGACTAGGTAATCTCTGTCTAATATTACCGCCAGATAACTCCTCAGGCCATTATTTAAAATGAAGGAGGGAACGGAAGAAGAAATAAAACCTATTCCATAGACTAATCACATTTCTTAGTTCAAGCAAACCAGAGCAACTGGCATGATCAACGATCCATCCAGGACTGGGGAGTACTGTATGCCCTTGACACTTGGTTATGAGAATTTGATCTTTAATTAAATTATGACAGGAGATTTTCTTTGGCAGAGGACTAGAATGCTGTACCTTAAATTTGCTGAGGGATATCCTTCTAACACATAAGACACTTCCACTATGCAGCCTCCAGCCACTTGGTCTGGTTAAGCAAAAAGAAAGTAGGCAATTTCTGGGCTATTAGAAAAGCTACTTTAATTTCTGATCCTCAGTTTCCTATTGACTTTATAGAGTTATCATGAGAATTAAAAAACACACACATATATATAAGCACCTACCATGTTGCCTAGCAGCCAGCCTGGTTTAGCAAGAAAAACATAGGAGCTAGAAA
>NW_003852396.1:25028364-25033398 GCF_000181295.1 Otolemur garnettii | reverse complement strand
AGGCTGAGGCAGGAGACTTGCTTGAGCCCAGGAGTTGGAGGTTGCTGTGAGCTGTGATGTCACAGCACTCTACCCAGGGGGAAAGCTTGAGGCTCTGTCTCAAAAAAAATTTAAAAAGACATGACTAGCTTCTAATTAGCTCCTGATTCTCTTTAAAACATTCTTTCTATATTAATTATAGAGACAGAATGAACAAGGAGCTGTATCTGGGAGGCTTCCTACAATTAGAGAGGTATGAGAAGTATGAGAGGTGGCAGAGTAGAAAGGCAACAGAGATTTGGAGCGAGATGAGTTAAGTTCCCTTAGGCTGGCCCTGTACCTACAACCCCCAAGCCCCACCCACACCTATATATCTTCCTCACTCTACCACCCAGTCACTAGAGTTACTGCAGAAACCAGTACTTACAGTTCTTATAATCTTCTCCATACCATCTTGGGAAATTCCTGACCTGCAGCCCCAGTTGAGTTACTCCTAACAGGTAGGGCAAACATTCAAATTGAAACTTCAAGGCACTAGACCTGCCATTGGATGACCTGCACTGAAAAAGCGGAGGCCCTTTCAATGTGAAAGTTGGAAGTAACCACAAAGGCCACCTAGGTCAACCTCCCAGGAAACATGGAAACCTACTGTTCGGTCCCCTAGATGGTTGACCTTCCAGTCAACCTCAGCCTGAACATATCCTGTGATTTCCCACGCTGCCACAAGCTGCCTGGAAGTGTTAACACCACAGTCCATGAAAATGGACTGCCCTTCCTCCTCTAAAAGGCAATCAGGAGTAAGCCAACTGATACTGCAGTGCCCGTTTATTTCAGTCATCCATGTTAACCCAAACTCCAACCTTTTTAGTAAACCTGTAATCTGACCGAGTTCCCACCTCTCTCCTAAATCAGGAGCCCTTCCACCCTGGAACCTACCATCTGTCACTGGCTAACTCCCCTTTGACTCCTTGCCTTCAAAGAAACCTGGCTATCACCCAGAAGAGACTTATCTAGTAGCCCTCTCAACTAGTTTTCTCTCACACACCACCCAACCTGTCAGTGTTGTCCTTAATTTTCAGTGCCATCTCCAAACCATTGTTTCCCTTCCTCTTGCAAAGACCTCTATTTTCCTTTGAGGAGCTTCCACTGGCTGTTATTACCCATTAACAGCCTGCTACTCACTTCCTGGTCATTCCCACTCAAAAGCCTTAGTTCTTGGTTCAGTCTTCTTCTGCACCCTGGCAGTCATCCTTCTAGGTGACTTCAACAGCTACAATGATGACCAGCCGGTGTTAACCAATAATCCCACAATCATACCCTGGAGCTTACCACAAAAATGTACAACTCCAATATCCAAAATGAATCTTATATACTGTAAAACACAACTCCATCCTCTTATCCATGTAAATAAGAACTTCCACTACAATTCCTAGTCTTCATTTTGAGCTCCAACAAAAACTTTCCATCAGTCTCCCTGCCTTCATTTCTCTCTTTACCTAATCATAGTCCATCAAAATCTATCAACCCCCTTGCCCCTTCCTCCCTTCCCAAAATTTAATTGGCTAAATCCTAGCTTTAATAGTTGCACTCCATTCTCCCAATTATGTCTATGCTGGAGCAGACTAATGTCCTAGAGAATACTGCAAAACCTGGTAGACTGCTTTCACTGGGAAGTTATGATTAACTTCTGCTATGGTCTGGATGTGTTCCCCAAAGTTCACATGTTAGAAACTTAAATCCTCAAAATACAGTAGTATTGATGGTGAGATCTCAAAGAAGTGATTAGGTCATGAGGGTTCTGGCCTCATGAACGGATTAATGCTGTTGTATTCGGCCCCTTTCTCTTGTCACTCTTGCTCTCTCATACTCTCTCGCTCTTCCACCTTCCACCAGGGGATGACACAGCAAGAAGGCCCTCACCAGATGTGGCCCCCTCGAGCTCAGACTTCCCAGCCTCCAGAACTGTAACAAAGAAATGTCTTTTCTTTAGAAATTACCGAGTCTGTGGTAACCTGTCATAGTAACACGAAACAGACTAACACACCTTAGCCAGGCATTGTGGTGGGCGCCTACAGTCCCAGCTACTCGGGAGGCCGAGGCAAGAGAATCTCCTAAACCCAAGAGGTAGAGGTTGCTGTGAGCTGTGACGCCACATCACTCTACCGAGGGCAACAAAGTGAGGCTCTGTCTCTAAAAAAAAAAAAACAACAAAAACAAACAAACAAAAAAAAACTAACACATCTTCCTGCATATGATTACTTTGCTTCAAATTGGAGTTCCCATTGACACTGGCCTTTAGCCAATTAGCTTACTTTCATCTTTGCAGTAAAACTCCATCTTCCCATCCCCAACTCTCTGTGTTTCCCTACATCGGCACTCACATTCTCCTTCTTCCAACTGCAATAAAGAAGTGTCCTTCCTCTCATCAAAAGCCATTCTCTCTTCTCCCTGTATTCTTTCACTTGTACTTCCTCTCACCTGGAATGAACTCTTTCAGTTATACCAACCCTTCTCTCTCTGTTAGATATATTCAGTCATTCAACAGATATTTACTGAATATCTGCAACATACCAGTACCAATCTAGTTAAATAAGATGAAGACCCCATGCTCATAAAGTACAGTCTTATAAGAGACAGAGGGGGGGAAAGCAAATAAATACACAATGTCAAACATATGGGTATAGGGGTGGAGGAGGTCTGGGACATGAGATAAAGTGATCAGAACAGGCTTCTCTGAGAAAGAGCCACTTGAAACTTCAATGAAATGAGACAGCAAATCATAGCAATATCTGGAAGAACAACATTTTAAGTAGAGGGAACAGTGAGTACAAATGTCTTAGATGAGAATATATTGGGCATATAGAATAGCAAAAAGCCAGCAAGACTAAAGTTGAGTGAACAAGAACAAAAGTGGTAAGAGACTGAGATTAGACATGCAACCAGAGGTCAGATTGTACAGAACCATATAGCCATAATAATGAGTATGGATTTTGTAGCAAGTGTGGGAAGATATGAAGGGTTTGAACCGTGATCTGATCTATATTATTAAATAGACTACTCCGTCCACAAGAAGAATAAGCTGCAGGAGGAGGTCAACAGGCAAGTGGAGAGACTGCTAGGAAGTTAGTGTGATAATTCAGGTAAGAACTAGATGATTGCCACCAACAGAAAGATGAAAGTCAAAGGTAGAGTCAAATAGCTTATTTACAGGTTGCATGTAGTACCTGATAAAAAAGGAAACCAAGATGACCTCTAAATTTTTGGCCTGACCTAAGAAATACTGGATGAATATAAACATACTGTAGCGTCTCCTAATCAAAGACACACACAAACACACACACTCTCCCTTGACATGGGCATATTCCTTCAAAGAACACTAATTCTTTGTTTTTCCTGACAGCAAAGTTTCTCAAAAGAATTGTCTGCTTAATCTATCTCCATCTACTTCCTCCCGTTTTGTGTGCCAACTAACACACCAGTCATCCCCATCTTGCCAAATCAAATAGTGACTTTTCTGTCCTCACTTTACTCAATCTCCCGACAGCATTCAAAATAACTGACCGTCTTTCTTTTTCAAATACTCTACTTTCTTGTCATTTGGGGACGCACACTTCCCCGGCTTTCCTTCCATCTTTCTGTCTACTCCTATCTCCTTTGCAAACTCCTCCAGCTATCCTCCCATGTTCCAAGCTTAGAACCTTCATTACTCATACACTACACTCTTCCCAAGATGATCTCATTCACTCACATGGGTTCACATACCTTCAATACATGATGGCCTAAGTTTCTGCCTCTGGACCAAACAACTCTTTCAGACTGACAATCATCTACCAGACAACTCTGCCTGCATTTCTCATCAATACCTCAAACCTAACATGACTAAATGTGTTTCCACAGCATCTATCATGAATTTTAGTTATATTTGTTTACTTACTACACATCTTCCTCAATAAATAGTAAACTTCACTAGTTTACTTTATTACTAAAGCAGCAATAAAGTCTGTTGTGTTTACCAATGTATACCTAGCAACTAAATAGGGCTTTAAAAAGTAGGCAATCAGTAGACATCAAGATTTCTTAGACCCTGTCTCTGCCCTCAAAATGCTCACAGACTAATGGGAGAAGCAGATACATAAACCACAATAAAAATAAAATATGGGGCTTGGTGCCCATAGTGCAGTGGTTACGGCACCAGCCACATGCACTAAGGCTGGAGGGTTCGAACCAAGCACAGGCCAGCAAAAACAACAATGACAACTGCAACAAAAATAACAGCCGGGCATTGTGGCGGGCGCCTGCAGTCCCAGCTACTTGGGAGGCTAAGGCAAAAGAATCACTTAAGCCCATGAGTTGGAAGTTGCTGTGAGCTGTGATGCTACAGCACTCTACGCAGGGCAACATAGTGAGACTCTGTCTCAAAAAAATAAATAAATAAATAAATAAAATATGGTAAGTGCCACTACTGAGTAGTAAGAAGAAACATACAGGTACTGCATGAATCCAGAAGAAGTCCCCTTAATAGACTGGGAGTTAGAGAAGACTTTCTAGACTAAGTGACATCAGACTTTATTTTTACACGGTAAGAATAAGTACGGTATTAAATGCCTACTAAATAATTATTATTTTTCTTTTTTATATAGTTATGTTTAAGCTTTATAATAACCCTTCAATGTAGGTATAAATATCTTCCATTTTATATATAAAGCATAGAGAGATTAATAATCAGGCAACTAGTAAGTGGTAGAACCAGGATTTAGACTAAATCTACTTTTAAGTTCTTGTCTCCCTACTTTTTTTTTTTTTTTTTGCTATTTCATAAAATGTCACTAAAATTATCTTTATAACTGCTTCCTACTCCGTCTTGATCTTAAACAAAGCACTCTTACATACCTCTTGACCTCCACTTTGACCAAGGGACTCACCAGTCCCTAAAGCCTTCTCAATCTAGCCTGCTTCTTTTCCTTTATTCATTGATGATTGAGGCTTAGTTTTAAACCAGTCAGTGGCAATCCTAAGCTTTTAAGATACATCATCTGACCTTTTTTTTTTTTTTTT
>NW_003852396.1:25019845-25027369 GCF_000181295.1 Otolemur garnettii | reverse complement strand
ACTGTATGTGCATATACTGTACAGATATCACCACATTTAGGGAAGACTTCAGTTAAGGTCCCAGCTCTACCACTGACTTGCTGAATCAAAAGTTCCTTCCTCTGCTTTATGGCAGCTCCTCTGCTTTATGGCAGCTTCCTCTGCTTTATGGCAGCTCCTTGTGCTTCCCTCTACAATACTGACCACGTGAGGTTCCACACTCACTGACCTGCATTTGAGGGCAGCAACTGAATCCAATTTGCATTTTGTATCCCCATCACCTAGCACCACAAGTAGCATAGAGCAGATGGCTCAGACAATGGTTCACAGTGGACGGCTACAATACTCAAACCTCATTGTATATATACACATTCCACAACCTAGTCTAGACAGTCAGTGTCAATAAAACAGCAACCTTGTCATTCTCATCTCTGCTTCCCCTCTAAATCTCCCACTTTAGGGAAACTGCTCAAGAAAAATTTGCTGAGTAGAAATAAACCAGTCCAAAAGACCAGTCTTCAGAGGGGAAGAGAATTAACTTACATGCTTCCCTTTCCCAGACTATAATCTTTCTCTCCATACCCACTACACCCACCCCTAAAAACCCTAAACTTGCCCAGGTCACCCTCTTTTTTAAAGACCACTATCTTCTCCCCAGTACTTCCTTTCTTCTCTTCTTCCACCCATCCCTGCTATTCCACCTCTTTTTTTCCCTGAGCTCACAGGTCATCCTCCTTTCCTCCAGGTCAGCAGTGCCTCAGAGCTGCCAAAGTGTCTCTCTCTGGTCACCTCCGCCCCTCATCTCCCTAAAGGGAACGTGAGCCTCTTCCCAGCTCTAGTGGCAGTCTTGCTCTCCTCCCACTCTAGCCTTCAAGCCCCTCACTTCTTATCTTGCTTATCCTCTACTTCCCACTTGCTGCTTGTCCATCCTGAAGAAAAAAGGTAGGGGACAAATCCAGGAAGGGGCCCAAGGCAAGGCAGAAGCAATAAGGAGAGAGAACGGCCCTTGAAGAAAACAGAATTTGGAGGTGAAAGCTAAAAGCAAGTGAATCAGGGAGGAAACAGAATGTCCACACATCACAAACGTCACAGTAAATGTCCCTATGAACCTGCACTAATAATAATGAGAAAGATTAACCAAAAACCCTAAGAGGAAAAGAAAAGAAAGCCTAACTAAGAGGAAGAGGATCCAAGGAGCGGAGGAAAATTGGTTATAGAGAATGATAGATATGAAAGGGGAAGCATAAGGGGAGTAGGAAGAAGGGAGAAAGTGGGGGAGGGAGAAAAGGTGGGTGGGGGAAGGGCAGGAAAAATGATCAGGAGGAGGAAGTAAAAAGAAAAGTGAGGAGAGGAAAAAAGGGTAGAATCATGGAAAAACCAGGGGGAGGAAGGAGGTCCAAAACACTCACAGTAGATTAGTAACAGGCCTGACATGAGTTTCTTGGTGCCAGATAATAAAGGAAAGAATTATAGTGATTTAGACATTACACAGCCGCAAGGTCTGTCATTAACTTAGCAGAGTAAGGAGGGGCTCTAGAGAAGACTGCCTAGTTTAAAAGCAACTTGAAGATTAAAGAAGTAAGGATTAACGAACTGACCAGTTCAGAGAAAAACCAGTAACATACCTTGACCTTCTAACCAATAACATACCTTTCCAACCCCACTACCTTATACCTAACATACCTACACTCAACACTAAACTCAGTATGCATAGCCCCTGCCTTGCCCCTGAAGTCACTGGATCCCATAAGACCAGCAAAATGCCATTCAAAGGCTGGCTGGATGGCAGGCAGGATACCAGGGTCTGCTTCCCAAGTTTACTATTTCTCTCCTACAGTGCTGGGGGGGCATCTCTGCGGTCTGTTATAGGACTTTAACCAGCTCACCTTTACAAGATGATCTGGCAGCCTGGGAAAGCCAGAGTGATAAACAGAACGTCAAGACCTTCGTTGCACAGGTAAGGAAACTGAGGCCCACAGAACATGCTGGAATAGGACTAGCCTCCCAGGTTTCCCATCTCCCAGCTCACTTCACCTGATAACAGAATAAGCCCCCATGGTCCCAGTACCCTAGCAGCTAAGCCAAGGCAGAGGAAAGCATCACCTTGGCCCCAAAGCAAGAGGGTACTTTGAGCCCCCCCCAAAGGAGTGGGGCTCCCGAAGCTGAGCAGTTCCCCAAAAGCTCGGCTTCCCTTTCACGAACCGCTTGCCTGGTCAGAGCTCAGATTCCAGTGCAGGCCTAGCCCTGCACAGGCTCATGTAGAGGTTCCACCCTCAGCCCCTTTTCTCATTTAGGGTCCTTTAAGGTAAAGGAAATGTAATGTTCCCCCCAGGTCTACTGGACGCAGCGTCACCACTCCCCAGAAACCAGCAGGGATTCCCCTAGAGCCCAGCCCAACTGGGAGAGCCCTACGCAGGGCCGGCGTTACCTGGTGGGGGGAGCCGGCCCCCGCATCTCTGACGATTCTTTCTGTCGCAGAGCAGCACTGCTCCGGCCTGGCCGGATTCGCGCAAGGTCCCAGTTCCACCGGCTCTGCTCGATTCGGCTGGGCTGGGCTCCCGGCAGCTCAGCCGCCCAGCTCCAGAGGCGCAACACGCTCGCGCCCTCGCAGGGCTGCAGCCAAGACGGCGCGTCGGGGTTGGCGAAACAGAAGGGGCGGGGGCAGAAGGGAGGAAAGGAGGCGGGAGGAACCCGTGCGCTTCTCCTTTCTGCAAAGGAGCGCGGAGGGCGGAGGGCGGAGAGAAGGCTACCTTCCCACCATTCGCCTATTCCAGCTGTTCCCCCCTACCTAGTCTCCCTGGGAAGATAACTTCTCGTGGGGCCTGGCTTTCTAGGGCCTGCCAGTGTCCTGGGTGAGCTAGAGTCAAGGAAGAGAACCAGAGGTCCTCTGTGCATTCGTTTCTGCAGCTGAGTACAGAGGAGTCTCTTCTGGGATTCTTCAAGTAAGATTAGGATTCAGATTAGGCCTCAGGAAAAGAGATGCAACCCCGTCACCCTATCCCCAACATGTCAGGTTATAATTCTAATGCCCCAGAGACAATACTAGGACGGCCTATCTAAGCAAAGAAAGCTCATCAGCTTCTACCCTTTATTAAGAACTACTGTATACCAGGTGCTTTATTAACATTATGTCTCTCACAACCACCCTATGAAGTAGACAGTATACCAATTCACATATGTCAAAACTGAAGTCCAAGGAGAATGTGGTCTAACACAGTATTTCTTAAGCACCTATTGTGTATCGGGCATTGTGATGGAACCTAAGCTAAACAACATATTATATAACATTTACCAACCCCGGCCCAGACTCCATAAATGCCAGTAGTGCCCCGCCCCCAAACTGAAACAATAAAAACATCTTCACACATTTGCAAATATTCCCTAGGAGGTGGCATTACCTCATCACCCCCCCACACCCCACACCTCCACCCTGCTCTTGAGAGACATGACAGCTCTTGAGAGACATGACAGATTATGCAGAAACTCTTCCAGGTCATAATCAGGAGTTTAGATTTTGTTCCAAGTTTCAGCAATGGAAAGGCTTTGGAAGATTTTTAAGCAGAGTAACAAAATCTAACTTAAATTTTTAAAAGACCAGCCCATCAGTCAGGATGAATTTTAAAATAAAATAAAATAAAAAAAGGAAAGGAAAAAAACCAACTTGGGCAGCATGGCAATACCTTGTCACTACAAAATAATAATAATAGTAATAATTAGGCAGGCATGGTGGGCACACACCTGTAGTCCCAGCTACTCAGGAAACTAAGCCAGGAGAATTGCTTGAGCCCAGGAATTCAAGGTTACAGTGAGCTGAGTGTGCCACTGCCCTCCAGCCTGGGCCACAGAGTGAGACCCTGTAGATAAGAAAGAAAAAAAAAGGGAGGGAAGGAGGGAAATAAATTCTTTCAGAGTTCTAGGCAAGAGAAAATGGTAATAATTAGGACTGATATATTGTAAGATAAAATGAAAAGATACAAGTGTATTCTAAGGATATAACTTGGAAGAAGCAGCAGAACTTGGTATAAGACTGAATGTGATCAGTAACAGAGGCCAATGACTTCCCCAGCACCACACATCTGGCAAGGCTGAATCGTCCAGGCCCTGGTTTAAGTCCTAAGCCTATATTATTTATTTATTACTCTTACTACTATTTCTCTCTGCCATGCTGTTTACAAGAGACCACTGCTCATCCTTTCAATATTAACTGCTGTATCCCACTCTTTTCTGCTGGCAAAGAGCAAGTAACCTGCATTAAGCCTGATGAATGAATTAAGTGTCCCAGGGAGAAATTTTATGGTATTTATCTATCTTTTCTGACAGATATCTACAACTCTACTCAATGTGCCCAAATTAGTCTAATTGCAGAGGATGTAAGGGAAGAACTCCATAAGCAAAGAAAGCTCTTCTGTTAAGCATTGTTCACCCTGGGCAGTGCCTGTGGCTGAAAGGAGTAGGGCACCAGCCCCATATACCGGAGGTGGTGAGTTCAAACCTGGCCCTGGCCAAAAAAAGAATTGTTCACCCTTCCCAGGCCCTAAGCACTTGTGCTGTTCCAATAAACACAGCTTCCAATTTGGTAGAATAAATAGGAATTTCTTTAAGATACCCACATTAAAGACAGAAATGATCAATAATATACACTGGGAGATCTGTAATACCCTGATAATCAGCTACAAAGTCCTTTTAATATGTTCTTAAACTCTACACCCTTGTCCCTCATCCAAATTTAAATAGAAGGGCTCGGCGCCTATAGCTCAACCGGCTAAGGCGCCAGCCACATACACCTAAGGTGGCGGGTTCAAATCCCCAGCCCAGACCCGCCAAACAACAATGACGGCTGCAACCAAAAAAAAAAAATAGCCGGGCGTTGTGGCGGGCGCCTGTGGTCCCAGCTACTTGGGAGGCGGAGGCAGGAGACTCGCTTGAGCCCAGGAGTTGGAGGTTGCTGTGAGCTGTAATGCCACGGCACTCTACCCAGGGGGACAGCTTGAGGCTCTGTCTCAAAAAAAAAAAAAAAAAAAAAAAAAACAAATTTAAATAGAAGCAAGCCAGAAGCTCTACCTTGGATACAAACTAATCATCAACAATCATAGCACCTGATCTTACCCAACATCCCACCCGATGCAGCATCCTTATAGATGGTCTTCCATGCTTTGCTGGAACACACGCAGGGAACAGGGAGTTCACTTTCCACTAGCACTATAAGAGATGATACTTACTTACTTTCAGCTAAGTACCTCTCTATAAACTTCTAATTCTGCTGCTGGAGCAGTGTCCTTCAGAGCAAGTCACATGAAAGGTTTTCAGATATGTGTATATGATGATCTATTAAGCCCCTGTACCTTATCTCTTCTCCACGCTAAATACCTCCAATTCTTCTAACTATTTGTTCATTCAACAAAGAGCATTCTGTGCAAGTCACTGGGTATAGACACATCAGTGAACAGAACCACACCTTCAAGGAGTTTATGGTCTTATACTTTAGTGTGATGGTTTTCACTTCTCCCTGGTCCCAACAGAGATTTTGATTCAATTGATCTGGGACATAGGCTAGGTTATATATATAAATATATACATATGTATATACAAATATACACACACATACCAATAAATATATATTTTTTTCTTTTTTTGAGGCAGAGTCTCACTCTGTAGCCCAGGCTAGAGTGCTGTGGCATCGGCCCAACTCAGAGAAACCTCAAACTCCTAGGTTCAAGTGATCCTCCTGCCTCAGCCTCATGCGTAGCTGGGACCGAAGGTACCTGCTACAATGCCTGGCCAATTTTTCAATTTTTGGTAGAGACAGGGGTCTCACTCTTGCTCAGTCTATTCTTGAACACCTGAACTCAAGTGATCCTCCTGCCTCGGCCTCCCAGAGAGCTAGGATCACAAGCATGAGCCAGCGTGTCCAGCCAGCCATGTTTTCATAGCTATAACTACATATATATCTATTGGAAGACTGACATTACCAAACTTCATGACTTCTTATAAAGCAACAGTGATCAAGACAGTGTTGTAGTAGTGGAATCATAAACAAATAGATCAGTGGGACTGAGTAAGGAGTTCTCAAAATAGACCCACACAAATGCAGTTAACTGTAAAAGAACAAAGGGAAGTCAATGAAGAAAGGACAATCTTTTCAATGAACTATACTTGAACAACTGAATATCCACATCAGAGATAATAAACTTAGACACAGACGTTATACTTTCCAAAAATATTAACTCAGAATGGATCATATAAAATTGCATTTATGGCTCAGCACCTGTGGCTCAAGAGGCTAAGGTGCCAGCCACATACACCTGAGCTGGCGGGTTCAAATCCAGCCCGGGCCCACCAAACAGTGATGGCTACAACCAAAAAATAGCCGGGCGTTGTGGTGGGCGCCTGTAGTCCCAGCTACTTGGGAGGTGGAGGCAGGAGACTCACTTGAGCCCAGGAGTTGAAGGTTGCTATGAGCTGTGATGCCACGGCACTCTACCCAGAGCAACAGCTTGAGGCTCTGTCTCAAAAAAAATAAATAAATAAAATAAAATTGCATTTATAAAATACAAAACTGTAGGCATGGTGCCTGTAGCTCAGCTGCTAGGGTGCCAGCCACATACACCAGAGCTGGCGGGTTTGAATCCAGCCCAGGCCTGCCAAACAACAATGATAACTACAACCAAAAAATAGCTGGGCATTGTGGTGGGCGCCTGTAGTCCCAGCTACTTGGGGTCTGAGGCAAAATAATTGCTTAGCCCAAAGAGTTTGAGATTGCTATAAGCTCTGACACCACAGCACTCTACTGAGGGCAACATAGTGAGACTCTGTATCAAAATAAATAAATAAATAAATAATATACAAAACTGTAAAATGTCTAGACTATAATGTGGGGGGAAATCTTGATGACCTTGGGTTTGACAATGACTTTTTAGATACAATATCAAAAGTACAATTCATGAAAAAAAAATTAACAAGTTGTACTTGATATAAAACTTCCATTCTGCACAAGACAATGTTAATAGAATAAAAAGACTGGAAGAAAACATACCTAATAAAGGACTTGTATCCAAAATACATAAAGAACTCTTTAAAAATTCAATAAGGCCAGGAATGGTGGCTCGTGCCTATAATCCTAGCATTCTGGGAGGCTGAGGGAGGAGGATAACTTGAGTTCAGGAGTCTCAACAGCAGCATAAGCAAAGCATATCTACTAAAAATA
Organism: Otolemur garnettii; assembly: GCF_000181295.1. Lineage (NCBI taxonomy): Eukaryota > Metazoa > Chordata > Mammalia > Primates > Galagidae > Otolemur > Otolemur garnettii. Next base: position 25,020,186 of record NW_003852396.1, on the reverse strand, counting down.
GAAATCTTAGCCATGATGGTCCGCTCCTATAGTCCCCGCTACTCGGGAGGCTGAGACAGGGGTATTCCTTAAGCCCAGAAGTTTGAGGTTGCTGTGAGCTAGGCTGAGGCCATGGCACTCTGGTCTGGGCAATAGAGTGAGACTCTGTCTCAAAAAAATAAAAAAGAAAAAGAAAAGGAGAAAAACCTCAACAATAAGAAAATAAGCTACCCAATCAAAAATGGGCAGAAGATCTCACCAAAGGGTTTGGTGCCTGTAGCTTTAGCGCCTAGGGTGCCAGCCACATACACAGGAGCTGGTAGGTTTGAACCCAGCCCGGGCCTGCCAAACAACAGTGACAA
>NW_003852396.1:25015770-25019309 GCF_000181295.1 Otolemur garnettii | reverse complement strand
AAAAAAAAAAAAAAACAATTAGATAACTACTACACACTTATTAGAAAGGCCAAAATCCAAAACACTGAACAACACCAAATGCTAATAAGGATTTACAACAATGGGGAACTCTCATTCATTGCTGGTGGGAATGCAAAATGGCATAATCGCTTTGGAAGATAGTTTGGGAGTTTCTTATAAAGCTAAATACAGTCCTGTGTCACATAATAATGAATGTATTTTTTATGGGAAATGCATCATTTGGCAATTTCATCATTGAGCTAACATCACAGAATGTACTTACACAAACCTAGATGGTATAGCCTACAACACAGCGAGGCTATATGGCATAACATATTGCTTCTATATTACAAAGCTGTACAGCATGTTATTGTATTGAATACTGTAGCCAATTATAACACAATAGTAAGTAGGCAACTAAACAGATCTAAACAGAAAAGGTTCAGTTAAAAACTCAGTTTAAATGATAAAGGAGGGTACACCTGATAGGGCACTTACTACCAATGGAGCTTCCAGGCCTGCGTAAGTCAGTGCATGAGTAGTGAGTGTATTTGAAGGCCTAGGACATTACTGTACCCTCCATAGACTTTATAAATACTGTATGCCTAGGCTACACGATTTATAAAAAATAAGTTTTCTTCCTTCAATAATAAATTAACCTAGTTTACTATAACTTACTTTATAAACTTTTTAATTTTTTTAACTTTTTCACTCTTTTGCCATAACAATCACAAACATTCCATACAGCCACTGTACAAAAAAACTGCCTTTCTTTATATCCTTATTCTATATGCTTTTTCCTATTTTTTTATTTTACTTTTTAAATGTTTTTAGGGCAGCACCTGTGGTGCAATGGGTAGGGCAGTCCCACATACTGAGGGTGGTGGGTTCGAACTTGTCCCCAGCCAAACTGCAACAACAACAACAACAAAAATAGCTGGGTGTTATGGCAGGCACCTGTAGTTCCAGCTACTCAGGAGATTGAGGCAAGAGAATCGCCTAAGCCCAGGAGTTGGAGGTTGCTATGAGCTGTGACATCACAGCACTCTACCGAGGGCGACAAAATGAAATTCTGTCTCTAAAAAAAAAAAGAAATTAAATAAATAAATGTTTTTGTTAAAAATACACATTGCCCTAGGCCTACACAGGATCAAGATCATGAATATCACTGTCTTCCACCTTCACATCTTGTCCCATTGGCTGGTATTCGAGGAAAAGAACACTCATGGAGTTGTCATCTCCAAGCATGACAATGTCTTCTTCTGGAGAACTTCCTGTAGAACCTGCCTGAGGCTGTTTTACCATTAACTTTTTTTGGTTTAGTTAAGTAGGACTAAACTATAAAAAGTATACTATAGGAAATACATAAACCATAGTCATTTATTATCATTATCAAGTATTATATACTGTCCATAATTGTAGGTGTGTCTTGCTTTTATACAACTGGAAGCATTCCTATAAATACATGAATAATGCATTTGTTGGGATATTATAACAGCTTTGTCCATCATTGACCAAAACATTATTATGTATTTACTATACAATCTATCAATTGCACTACTAGAAAGTTTACCCAAATGAGTTGAAATCTATGGTTATACAAAACCCTGCTCATGAATGTTTACTGTAGCTTTATTCATAATCACTAAAAATTGGAAACAACCAAGATGTCTCTCAATTGTTGATTGAATAAAATGTGTACATCCATAGGATGGATTATTACTTGGCAACAAAAAGAAAGGAACTGTCAAGCCACAAAAAGACAAGGAAAAACCTTAAATGTAGATTGCTAAAAGGCTGATTCCAACCATATGATATCATGGAAAAGGTAAAACTATAGAAAAATTAAAATGTCAGTGATTGCCAGGGATTTTTGGAATGTGTAAGAGGAAAGTTAAGAGATGAATTGGTTTGGCTGAGGGTAGGAGGAAGGGTGACCTAACCTAATGTGCACAATGTGAGGGTGTTCAGTATACCTCCTGGGTGAAGGCCGCAACTACAACTTAAACTTTACCTTAAAAATGAAAACATGGGGGCAGGACACAATTATAAGAGGGACATTACCCAACAATTGCAAACAGTATTACTTTTGTTCTCTCAATGAACCTGAAACAATAAAAAAGGAATAAAATGAAAATAATGTAACCTAAACACTTGTACCCTTATACCAATCTAAAATTTGAAGAAAAAAAAAAAGACAAATTGGTGGAGCACAAGGCATTTTTAGGATGATAAACCTATTCTACATGGTACTATGATGGTAGACACATGACATTATGCATTTGTCAAAACCCACAGAACTATACAATACAAAGAGTAAATCCTAATGTAAACCATGAACTTTAATCAATAATAATGTATTAGACCAGGTTCATGCCTGTAATCCTAGCACTCTGGGAAGCCAAGATGGGAGGATGACTAGAGGCCAAAGCTTGAGAATAGCCTGAGTAAAATGGTAAGACCTTGTCTCTATAAGAAAATAAAGGCAAGATGGCAACAAGTAGTTTTAAGCTTCTTGGGAGGCTAAAACAGGATGACCCTTAAGTCCACGAGTTTGAGGTTACAGTGAGCTATAATGATATAACTGTACTTCAGCCCAAGCAATAGAGTGAGACCCTATCTCACAGAAGGGGGGGAGTATCAATAGTAGTTCAATCATACTACAGGAAGAGAAGGACTTTGTACAAAAAATAAAAAGTATTAAGCAAAAAAAGAAAAAACAAAGAAAATACAAGATAAAGCTCATTATTATTAAATTTATTAGAGATAAAATTACTCTGTGAAATTGCTGTAAAAGTTTCTAAATACTCTGAATTCTACACTTATCTCATTGCAGACTAGAAACAGTTCACACTATACTTTGAGTAATGATGATGTCGAGTCACCTCCACTAGACACAGTCCTGTTTGCAATGATCCTCTTTACTGCTTGGTACATAATACTCTTAACCGTCCTGACTAGTACATCCAATAATTCTGTTTGAAGTGGCATTAATTTTTTGACACTGCAATGCCTTTGGCTGACATTAGCTTTGGCAAAACCATCATTTTCCTAAGAATAGCATCAAGCTAATTCTCCTCTAGGTTCCCCATATGTTGCCATTTCTTTGACACTTAAAATGCAGACTTTCATCCTCTTAAGTTTCATCTTGTTAGTGGCAGCCCACCCTTTCAAGCTCTCTCTCTGCCGTCTAATATATTAGGTTTTTCCTTTCCACTCTTTGTCACCTGAAAAGCTAGTAAATATGCCATCTGTTCAAACATTTACCAAATATCGACCTGACCTTTACTAGGTTTTGAGGATTAACAATGACCAGAAATGGCCTATGTTTCTAAGAAGTCACCATTAATAAGGGAAGTTGGTAAATATAAAACTAAAAAGCTCTATACTAGAAAATTAAATAAAATAAATAAAATTAGGTAGAAAAGAAACAAAAATCTATCCTACACTTACTTCTACACAGCAAAGAAAACCATCAACAAGAGCCAACTCACAAAATGGAAGAAAATATTTGCAAACTGCCCTTTTTTTTTTTTTTT
>NW_003852396.1:25008611-25014955 GCF_000181295.1 Otolemur garnettii | reverse complement strand
AAAAAAAAAAAAATGAAAAATAAAAACATACAAATGGCCAACAGGTATATCTAAGAAAAGCTTAACATCATTAGTTGTCAGAGAAATGCAAATCAAAACTACAGTGAGGTATCGTCTCACCCAGTTAATATGGCTTTTATCAAAAAGATAGACAAAAATGAATGCTGGCAAGAAGGATGGGGAGAAAGGGGAACTGTGACACACTATTGGAAGGAACATAAATTAGTGCAACCACTATGGATAACAGTTTGGAGGTTCTTCAAAAAACTAAAAATAGAACTACCATATGACCCAGCAATCCCACTGCTTGGTTTATTACTAAAGGAGGGGAATGCAGTATACCAAAAAGATATCTGCACTCCCATGTTTATTGTATAACACTATTCACAGTAGCCAAGATATACTATCAAACTAAGTCTCCATCAGAAAAAAGAAACTGTGGTACATGCATACACAATGAAATATAATATAGCCACCAAAAAAAAAAAAAACATGAAACCCTGCCATTTGAAACAACATAGATAGCACTGGCAAGCATTATGTTAAGTGAAATAAGCTAAGCACAAAAAGACAAATTTTATATATTCTCACTCATATGTGGAAACTAAATATTAAAAATAATTGATCTCATATAGATGAAAGTAGAATGATGATTACCAGAGGCCAGGAAAGGCAGCAAGGATGGAGGGTATAAAGTGGGGATGGTTAATGGGTACAAAATTATAGTTAGATAAGCAGAATGAACAATATTTGACAGCATAACAAAGTGACCATAATCAATAATCATTTAGGGTATCTTTTAAAATAGCTGACAGGGGCAGTGCCTGTGGCTCAAAGGAGTAGGGCAGCAGCCCCATATACCGGAGGTGGCAGGCTCAAACCCAGCCCCAGTCAAAAACTGCAAAAAATAAATATAATTAATTAAATTAAATAACTGAGAGAAGGAAACTGGAATGTTCCTAATGCAAAAATATGTTAAGTGTCTGAGGTGATAGATACCCTAATTACTCTCATTTGATTAATTCACATGGTATGCATGTATCAAAACTATTATGTACGCATAATTTAAAATAAAAATTTTTAATATACAGTATTACCCCATAAATGCATCAATGTACAAAGTTATGATTTAATAAAAAATAAAGAAAAAATAAAAGTGGTTCTATTTTTATTGTTTTTACTACTTTTTAATTATGAAATATTTCATTTTGTAAAATAAAATACAAATATTTATGGTACATATTTATCTCTATATCAATATGTACAGAGACATATGAAGAGAAATAATAAAATGAACATGTTATGACTTACCAATTAAAAAATTAGTTGAACATCTCAAGAATGTAGAAACAAACACAAAAAAATAAATAAATATACAGTATTAGGCAGAACCACTAACATCTTCAACAGGAAGGATCAAATTCAGACATTTTCTATTTTAGATTTCAGTTCTGTAAAAACCAAACGCTAGCTGTTAATAGCAGATTAACTCATTGGCTCATATACTCTCTTCTTCTCAACAGTGGATACTGTAATAGGCAACCTGGCTAAGTTTGGCTCCTTCTGATGAAACACAAACTTATGAGATTGAGGCATTCTGGAAAGGTGCCAGAAGTTTTATTTATTATTGAAGGCTAATAGCTTATTACGAAGGAAGAAATTATTAGCTGAAGAACTAAGAAAAGCAGAATCAAATAAGGTAGAATGGACTTTAGAAACAAGGCTGTATACTTAAAAAAATTAAATCCTAGAGATCTCAAATGCCTTGCTGAAGTTAGCAGTTAACTTGTTTTAAGTATAGCAACTTCTTTCATTTATATAGTATTTTGGTTTGCAAAGTAAATAATTAACAAACTATTCTTACAAGCCATGGGTCCTGGCTAGCAATGTTATATCTGTTTAGTCATCTTAGGCCTAACCAGGCCCTTTTAGGTCACAAATCTGTCTTCCCCAGACATCAGTTTGCAACTCATACTAACTGTATTATAAAAACTTATGATCAATAATAATTTTAAAATTTGGTTTTGTTGGCTCGGCACTTGTGGCTCAAGTGTGGCTCTACTGTGATTCAAATGCCTAAGGATTTGAAAATAATTGTTTTTATTTAATTGTACAATCACAAATAATTTTAAGAACAATTCATTTGCTGAATGAAAATTACAATTTTCTGATAGCGCCAGTTAAATTTATAAGACAGTCAGTCGACAATGATGATTTAGTTTTAAAATAAACATCTAGGCTTGGCGCCTGTGGCTCAAGCGGCTAAGGCACCAGCCACATACACCTAAGGTGGCGGGTTCAAATCCAGCCCGGACCTGCCAAACAACAATAATGGCTGCAACCAAAAAATAGCCGGGCGTTGTGGCAGGTGCCTGTGGTCCCAGCTACTTGGGAGGCTGAGGCAGGAGACTCGCTTGAGCCCAGGAGTTGGAGGTTGCTGTGAGCAGTGAAGCCATAGCACTCTACCCAGGGGGACAGCTTGAGGCTCTGTCTCAAAAAATAAAATAAAATAAAATAAACATCTAATATGCTATTTTTTTCTTATAGTAATTAGATTGCTGGGCCAGCTGCCTATGAAGGACACTCTCTGAAGTGAGATGGAGTATTAAATAAACAATAAAAACTTATAAAAATATTGTAAGTAAAGACACAAGCAAAGGAAAGAGAAATGAGGAAAAAAAAAAATAGAATCCACTTAGTGCCAGTTCATCACAAAGCAACCAGTCATAAGTCAAAACATACTTATTGAAGCTCAAACAAAGCAAAGATGAGCAGTTAGCTTCTTGGTTGACTCCCTCCAATGGAGCATATGTTCCACAAGGCCAAAGACTTTGTCTTTGTCTCCAGACCTCAGAACTATGCCTTGCTTATGGGAGGTGATAGATAAGTAATAGGTAAATGAAGGAATGAATAAACGAATGAATGGAGCTAGAAAGACCAGTCAGGAAAACACTTCAGAGAAATCTGAAGGCCAGGAAAGGATTTCTAGTGCAGTTTTAGAGCAGCCTAAAGAAGTGATTGCCCAGAAGCGATCACTCTTCTCATCGAGTCATACAAATCACCTTGTGCTCTCCCAACCGATTAAACAGTGAGAGAGAGAGAGAAATGGAGAATTCTGTAAGAACAATACAATAATCAGGAGTGTCCAACAATGAAAGGAAGAATCTTTGAGGTATTATATTAATGTTCCCAAGCAACCCTTCAGCAGGGAAGCTGCAGCAACAAACTACTCTCCCATAATTTTCCCCTCTGCCTATTCCTTAGAACTCAGCTCAAATGTCACTACCTCTATGAAGGCTTCCTAGAATCCCTCGAACAGAATTAGTCACTCCTAATTATAGCCCTCAGAGAAGTCTGCTGAAACATTTATTCCAATTTACTAAAAGTATTTGTTAGCATTAATTTTCACTTCTAGATTAGAAAGGCACTGTATCTCCTCATTTACTACATATCCCCAGCCAAGAATAAGGCAGCTTCAATAAAACAGACAGCAACACATATTTTTATGGAATGATATAGACTTTAAATACACTTCTAAAAATCACATTAAAAAGTCACTAAAGTAAAATGACTTTCAAATGCCTAACCAATGGCCATTCTTCCCTTCATCCTTGCCAAATAAACCCTAATTTTCTCCAGGAAAGTAATTAGACACCTAAACATTTGTTTTCCCAGACTCTCTTAAAGTTAAGTGTGCCCATGTGACATAATTCTAGCAGTAAGCTTGGAAGAATTCTGAGAAAATGGCTGCTTTAATTATAAAATAGGAAGAGTGTTGGTTCTGCCTTTCACCCCTCTCTTCCTCAAACATTCTTTCTGGAGCTACAATAGCTATTTTATAACCATAAAGTCATAAGCACAAGAGTTGAAAGCACACACTCTAAAGCTGGCAGAGTGAAAAAACAGAAAGAGCCCAGGTCCCAAATGGTATTGTTGGCATCTGAAGCCAAGCCAACAACAACCACCTCCCTCCTTCTCATTAAGTGAAGAAAATTAATTACTACATCTTAAGTCACTAGGAGGTTTTTTACTACTTAGCACTGAAAATATTTTTAAATGATACAAATAAGAAGCATACTAGAGAATCAAGACAAAGATGCTTCTCACCAGTCTGAATCATCAATTCCTTGTAAGCCACTGGTCCCTTATCATAAGTAATTTATTAGCATGAGATTGAAAATGATCTGAGCAAATTAAGATAATACAGAGTAGAAATGAAAGGAAGACTGAGAGTATGCGTCACAATTTTATGTTCCCTAAAAGCCAGGCAATCACTCTCCCCAGTAAGCCCTCTTTAAAAAAAAAAAACATAGTAATGCTACAAGCCATCTACTGGGAAAATGACTTTGCTTACAAATATAAAATACATACAGACAGACATACACACATATGCCCACACCCCTTAGGATAATGGTAATAATCAATGGGATACAGTTAATAAAGTAGAAGAAAATTAAAGAATACTACCAACATCCCTTGATAAAGACAGCTATTGCAATTCATGACCAAATTTTGCTCTGAGTCTCCCAGAAACCAAAACAAAAATCAAAAGGAGAAGGGTGAGACTCAAACTAGTTTACACCCACTGTCTCATGAAGGAAGCATTTCAGTTTCGGTAAAAAAACAAAAAAACTATTATTCGTAAAAACAGGGTTGGAAAACTTTTTTCAGCAAAAGCCCAGATAGCAAGTATTTTAGGCTTTGCAGGCTATTTCATCTATCTCAACAGCTCAACTCTCCCTTTTTTTTTTTTTTCTTTTGAGACAGAGTCTCACTATGTTGCCCTGGGTAGAGTACCATGGTGTCACAGATCACTGCAATCTCCAACTCTTGGGCTTAAGTGATTCTCTTGCTTCAGCCTCCTAAGTAGCTGAGACCACAAGCGCCTGCCATGATGCCCAGCTATGTTTTTTTTTTTTTTTTGGTTGTAGTTGTCATTGTTGTTTTGGCAGGCCTGGGCTGGGTTTGAGCCTACCAGCTCCGGTGTATGTGGCTGGTGCCCTAGCTGCTGAGCTATAGGCCCCAAGCCTCAATTCTCCCTTTGTAACACAAAAGGAGCCACAGACAATATGTAAACAAATGTGTGCAGCTATGTTCTAACAACATCTTGTTTACAAAACAGGCAATGGGTCATATTTGTCCCACTGGCTATAGTTTGATGACCCTTGAGTCAAAGGACTCAATGAATATGAGTGCCAGGCCCCAGCTGATTTAGAATATCAGTTCACTGGAAGAATGCTGGGCATCTCACAGAAGTCTGGAGAAGGCTAAAGAAACAAGGCTTAAAGGCTTAACTTTCAGAACAAGCACAAAGATATAATGAAGAATTAGTTTAGGGCGGTGCCTGTGGCTCAAAGGAGTAAGGTGCCAACTCCATATATCAGAGGTGACAGGTTCAAGCCCAGCCCTGGCCAAAAACTACAAAAAAAAGAATTAGTTTAGACCAATGAGGAAACCATGACAGCTACTTTTGATCACTAGATGCTAGAACGGGTTCCCCATTACTTTCTCTCTCATGTCTTTAAGCCTTAAATTTAAGTATGGTGTGGGCTCATCAGATTGTTGAAATTAAGGTCACCAGAAGCAGGAAAGCTCAGAAAGCAATTATCTAAGGATCGCAACCTTGCCCCTAACAAGATTTATAAAGCAGGGAACATAAAATGTTATCCATTTAGTTATTAGTTATCACCTATTGATACCTTTTCTACCCATATATAGTTTTTTTCTAATGCTTCATCCTAACATATTGTAACTAACTCTAACAAACCAACAATGTTCTCACCGTGTCCCCCAAAAGAGGATCACAGAAAATATTGATCAATTACTATATCCCAGCATTAAATTCTAAGGAATTTATCTTTCATTTGTTGAATTCCTTAAATACCAATTAAATACCTCTAAATCTCAGGGCCTTTGTTCAGGCTGTTACCTTTGCTCAGAATCCCTCATTTCTCATTATCCTCCTTTGTTTCCTTGTAAAGAAAGTCTGCAGGTGCCATCTCCTCTTCCTGGCCATCTCTGATGCAGTCCTCACCTAAAGGCTTGAGTTGGCTCTCCACCTTGAAGAAAACTCTTAATGGCTTATCTATCACTAGTGTCTTGTATCTCCACCCAGATGATAAGTCCCTTTGTTTAGGAAATGTTTCATTCATTTCTGTTCCCTCAGTATCTCATAGAAAGTTTCCAGCACATGGAAAATTCTCAATAATTATATCTATTGGCTCGGCGCCTGTGGCTCAAGCGGCTAGGGCGCCAGCCACATACACCTAAGGTGGCGGGTTCGAATCCCCAGCCCGGGCCCGCCAAACAACAATGATGGCTGCAACCAAAAAATGGCCAGGCGT
>NW_003852396.1:24996738-25008586 GCF_000181295.1 Otolemur garnettii | reverse complement strand
GGAGGAGGAGGCAGGAGACTCACTTGAGCCCAGGAGTTGGAGGTTGCTGTAAGCGTGATGCCATGGCACTCTACCCAGGGGGACGGCTTGAGGCTCTGTCTCAAAAAAATAATAATAATAATAATAATAATTATATCTATTGAACCAAACAAATCTAAAAAGTTAAAACGTTATATATCTTTTACCCAATTTTTCTTTGTCTTGCCCTGATTCATTCTATACCCCAGTATGCATACTTGTTTCCAAGGCTATTTAAAATTTTAAATATCTCTCCTAAATATTTTAAAATGCTACAACAGGAAGAGCAGCTTTTTAAAAAAAATGGTAAGTTCTTTATAAACTCAAAAGCAGTTTGAGGTCCACTGTGTCATCAAAGCAGAAATTTTAACAGGTGCATACCAATGGGGGTCAGGGACTGCCCCAAACAATGTTTTGTTTCATATATTCTGTTGTCCTGCATAAGTAAATATACAAAAAATTGAAAGGAAGGAAGAGAAGCACCTAAAGGATAGGAGAGTTTGTGGGAGTGGGCATGAGGTTGGCAGTTGGTAGCCTCCCTCCCTCCCGTCTCAGTGGATCATGCCCAGGGCAGCAGTAGCTGGGAGGTGGGGGTGGGGTGACTGAGTGGTGCTGGCACTGGAGATGATCCTGTTTCAAATTACACTACAACACAGGGATCACAACAAACACAGCCACCACAGAAGCACTAATGGCATTACTTCTCCTATCAGTTTAGCAGCCCCCAAGGACTACATATTGATGTGGAAACTAATTGAGACTCTGAAGCAGCCCTTTGGGATTTGGGAAAAGGAAGAGGAACTGCAGGGCAAGATTTTGATTTGCAGAAAATTAAATAGCCCATAAGTGGACACAAGAAATCAGTGAAAGCAAGAATCTTCCACAATCTATAATCAAAAATGTTGGAAGGAAAATGTTTACCTTTGGATTCTGCAGATTAAGCATACATACAAGAGATGCTGATATTGATGCACTGTGTGTTGCACCAAGACAAGTTGATGGAAGTGACTTTTTCATCTCATTCTATGATAGGTTGAAATTACAGGAAGAAGATTTAAAAGCTGATGAAGAGACATGTATGCCAGCTATCAAACTGTTTTGATGAGATAGAGATTGATATTTTCTTTGCAAGATTAGCACTGCAGACCATTGTGCTGCAGAAGATTTGGATCTACAAGATGACAGTGTGCTTAAAAATTTAGATATAAGATGCATAAGAAGTCTTAATGGTTACAGGGTAACCAAAGAATTTTACATCCGTAACAAACTAGATAGCTCACAGGTTATCTCTGAGAGCTGTCAAACTATGGTCAAACACCACATCTATTCCAATACATTAGATTTCATTGGTGATGTTTCCTGGTCTATGGTAGTAGCAAGAACTTCCCAGTTTTATCTGAATGCAAGTAGCATCAACTCTTGCACATAAATTTTCTTGGTATTTCTAAATGGTATGTGTTTAGACTAAAATAAAATTGACTATAGGCATTGACAAAAGAACAATTATACATAAATGTATATGTCTTTTTTAATAGACATACATATCCAATTGTAAAGACGCTTAGATTAAAAACACTTTACATACCATTTTTTTAAATGAGATCCCAATCTTGCTACTGAAATCTTTCTTCTCACTTTAATTAAGCCTAGACTCCAAATATCATGTTCTACTAGGTCAACCAAGGTTTCTAGAAAAGAAACACCTTCTATAAGATATGACAATTGTAAAGAGTTGCATTTATGTAGCAATTAACAAAGCACATTCATAGGCATTATTCAATTTAATTCTTAACATACAATTCTTGAAATTTCTCCTTATAAGCAAAGCCCAGCCCCAAAGCCATCTCTGTGGTACCCTCCCGGATCCTCCCACTACAAGCACCACTACTTCCCACCACACACGTCCATTTCTTGTAACACTTCTCACTTAAATGGATTAGCTATTATCCTTAGTGAAGTACAAGCAGCTTGAGGGAAGGGACAGGCTTCGCCCAGTACAAAGTATAATAAATGCTTGATAAGTGCTCACCAAAGTTAGTTAAGAAGAATAGTTAGTATCTTCATTTTAAAAAGTAGAAACTGATATGATTTTTCTAAATTATCCTAGCTAAGACTATAATCAGGATATTCTTGACTTTTAATTGAAGGTCCTTTTTACCCCCTGCCCTCAGTGTGCAAAAGAAGCAGTCTCAGACTAGGAGTCCCCAGACAAGCCACTCTCTGAGCATCAACTTCCCCCCTTGTCAAATGGGAACGATCACACTATCTTTTCTTTCTCTGAGCACACTTCTCTTTCTCTGTGAAGATTACATAAGATAATAGGAGAAAAGATGGCTTGAGAAGCCTTAAAACACAGTATACACTAGGCCAGGGACAATACTTAGGTTGATGCCTTCCAGTGTTGTTGACAAAGTCAAAACCAGAGTCTACCACAGAAGAATCATCATTTATCCTACCAACAACCCTAAAAGAATTTGCTTTATTGCCCTCATTTTACAGATGAGGAAACTGGGCCAATCTTTAACGCGTGCCAAAGGTTGCAAACCTAGTAAACATCACAGCTGGAATTAGCATTCAGGTCCATCACGTCCTACAGGGTTTTGCATGCTGCTTTCCACTCAAATATAGAAGTCTTTATTCCTCTTTAACTTCAATTACCCTAAGCAGAATGGCGCTAATCTTGAGTTGGAAACATTCTATTGTCTCTCCAGTCAAATCAAACTAAGAGTTAGCACTATAGGTAAGCACACCTTGATTCAAACCCTGTGGAGGCAAAAATTGAATGTGTATATTGTTCTGATCTCAATTGTGAAATTATTTTAACTAGACTGAAAACCTGACTGGAAAAGCAAAGTGAACAATTCTTTTTTTTTAACACTCATTGCTATGATTATGATCCACAAAAGAGCCTAGGCTTTGAAATCAGACAGTTCAAACCTAGGGTAGAAAAGAAAGCCTGAACAAAGGCCTGGAGAAATGAAGGCACAAGGGAGTTAAAGATGCTGCTAGGGCTAAAGCAAGTAGGGTTGGTAGAGGGACCTGAAAAAAATAACAGTTCTCTATCTTTCTCTTCCTCCCATCCACCCCCACATCCTGCAAGGAACCTAGCTTGTGATGCTTCCTACACTGCCCATAACACAGACTGATAAATCACTGAGAAAGTAAAAACTTTCCTTTGGGGACACTTCACCCTAAATGCCTCTGCAGAGACAGACTGAATGGCAGACAGGTTGTCAGAAAACACGTGTTGTCATAATGCAGTCTTCAGACAATTTGGGGCAGGCTTTTTTAGTAGGGTGATGTAGCTGCTATTATTTGCAGCTTTAAATACACATATGCCTATAGTCAAGAATTATTTTACTGGGGATGAGAGTGTAGAGAATTTTTTTAAAGAACATATTGCAATTTACAAAAGAGAAGAATAGTGTGAATGTATAATTTTCTCAGAAAGAGCTTTGGCACAGGGCAGGCATTTAGACCCAGGGATGCCAGGGTCCAAACCGTTCCCTGTAGTCAGAACCTCTTAGCCTATGAATGGCAGTGACTTCACCATCCAGAATTCCCTTGACAAGTTCCAAGAGCCTCCCCTGAGTGTCTATTAGATGCATTTCTCTGTATAAAGTACATTCAAGAGATGACGAATAAATCACAGGCAACAGACATATAAAGAATTAACCATGAGCCCAGGTACAGCAGCTCATTCCTATAATCCCAACAGGCCAATATCACTTCAGGCTAGGAGTCCGAGATCACCCTGGGTAACACAGGGAGAACCCATCTCTACCCAAAAAAAAAAAAAATTTTTTTTAATAAGCTGAATGTGGTAGCATGTACCTGTAGGCCTAGCTACTCAGGCGGTTGAGGCAGAAGGATCATTGGAGCCCAGGAGTTCAAGGCTGTAGGTAACTTTGATCATACCTGTGTTCTAGCCTGAAAGACAGAGTAAGATCCTGTCTCTTAAAAAAGAAAAAAAAAAAAGAATAATCATAAATCAGGAATAATGAAGTAAACGTTCCATCAGAAGTAAGGGGAAAAAAGAATCTACAGCATACTATCCTGGATACAACCGATCTTGCCTGATATCAGAAGCTAAACAGGGTTGGGCCTCGTCAGTACTTGGATGGGAGAAGTAGGAACAAAAGGGATCAATTACGACTATGTAGGTCAGAGAGGCTTCACCAAGCAATTCTCACCTCTTATGTACACCTCCTCACTGTACTCGGGCTCCGACATCCATACACCAGACATCTGAACTAAGACTCCAGGGCGTTTGTCATATAGTAAAGGAAGCAGTTGGCTAAGCAAGACAGAGGAGAGGGCAAAAGCAAAAAACTAGAGAAGCAAATGTACTAGGTATATCTAAGGAGTAGCCAGTGGCCAAAGTTGGAGTGTGGACTATACAGAGGAACTGATAAGAAAATGAGCCCGGAAAAGTACATTTGGTTCAATCCTAGAGAGCCCTGAATGGTTGTCTAAGTTCTTCTATAAGCAAAAGGCAACTATTACAAAGGTTTTAACCAAAGCAGTGGTATAATTTGACTCGCTGTATTCCTGGGTAGAGTGTCCTGGCATTATAGCTCACAGCAACCTCAAGCTCTTGGGTTCAAGCAATTCTCTTTCCTCAGCCTACTGAAAAACTGAGACTATAGGCGCCTACTCCAACACCCAGCCAGTTTGTTGATTTTTAGTAGAGACAGGGTCTCACTTTTTCTAGGATGGTCTCGAAATCCTGAGCTCAAGCAATCCATCTACCTCAGCCTCTCTGTATCATGCTAGGATTACAGGTATGAGCCACCATGCCCAGCCTTGACTTACATTTTAGAAAGAGCACTAAAGGATGAAAGGTAAGAGAAGACTGGCAGCAAAAAAATCAGTTAGGAAGGTCTTGTGTTACAAGTCTAGTTAAAAGACAATGAGGGCAGCCCAACATTGTACTCAGAACCTAAACAGAGTAAGCCCACAAGGAGAGAGGGAGGGAGAGACAGTGTAAGTAAGAGAATTAGAGCCCAAGCAGGGTGAAAAGGACATCCACAT
This sequence comes from Otolemur garnettii, assembly GCF_000181295.1. Classification (NCBI taxonomy): domain Eukaryota; kingdom Metazoa; phylum Chordata; class Mammalia; order Primates; family Galagidae; genus Otolemur; species Otolemur garnettii. The sequence continues at coordinate 25,003,534 of NW_003852396.1, read as the reverse complement.
ATGGGACAGGAAGGTGGACTGGTGTGGGATGCATCAGAGCCTTAGGACAGCAAGGAGGGCATCCATACTGAGGGAGAGCATGGCCTGATGCAGTGTGTCAGAAACCACACATAGCCAAGAAAGGGTTGTCATGGAAGAGCAGCCTAGTATAGGGTGATGAAGCCCAAGAAAAATGAGGAGGGCACCCATGTAGCAGGGAAAGCCTGTCATGGGGGTGCCAGAATCTCATTTCCTCACTTTGTCCACTGAGAGGAACTGGAAGCAGTAATAGCCCAATAGCAACAGCATAACTATTAGCCAAATTAATATTATTTAATACTAAAAGAAACTAGGGATCCTTAGTGAAATGGTTTAATCCAAGGCTGGCACAGAGAAAATTTAAGGTGAGTCTAGAGCATTTTGCTAGGCCAGTAAGCAAGGAAGTGTTCAAACAATGATAGTGCTATGTAAGAAGAAGTCAACTTGAATGGGACTCCTAATTGCCAAATCAGAGAGAACTTGAGCATCAAAACAATTCTAGCAACAGATTATTCCCCAATACATAAAATGACTCCATACAAATATGTAAATAAGTAAATATGTTGAAAGTTTGGCAAGGAAACTATCTACATAGTGCCATACTACAGCCCTATACAAAACTTGTTAGTTACGAAGGAGAAAATAGTAATATCACATGGACACGCCTTGCTAGTGTCATCTTAAGCAAGACACTAAAGCAAACATCAACAGTAATGGGACAAATTGAAACCATCACCATCTCAAAGGCTACAGTGAAAAGCACACAGCACCAATTTCATGATATTTCCCTACCAAAGATGCATAACCTGCAACGGGTCATGACATTCTATAAAATACCTGAGACATCAGATATTCTACAAAGTCTATAATCTTCAAAAGTGCCAAGATTCTCAAAGCCAAGAAGAGACTGGAGAAATTTTTTTAAAAAGTCATCTAAATACAACATGTGATTCTGAACTCCATATTCTTTTGCTATGAAGGCAATGGGACAATTGGCAAAATTTGAATGTGTCTGAGGATTAGATGATAATAATTTATCAATGTTAATTTCCTGATTTTGATGGTTGCATTGTACTTACACAAGAACATTCTTACTATATAGGAAATACTTTGGGACCATTCTCAAATGATTCAGAAAAGTTAAGTTTGTGATCATTTTTATAACATATTTCAACGAAAAGAAAACAGACGACAAGGATCTAGAATACAGAAGTAGCACGAGGAGTGGAAAAGAAAGACAGTTTTCTAGAGACACACAGAGAAGTTTAAAGGTAAGCCTGAGACTAGACTCTCTCTGAGCCTCCTGCTATACAGAGCTTATGTGATGCCAAGGAAAACACTATTCCTTATAAGAATTAGAAGCTCATGCATCTGGTAATGATTAAATGTTGGGAGTTATGGAGGAATAAGGTAAAAAAGACAAGTTTTTAACTGAGTCAGGCTGAGGTTTAAAGTATATCAGGGTTTTTTGGTAAGGAATAACATGTTGAGAGACTTCCCCATTTGATGAGAACAAAGCTTAATGATCTCAAATGTTCCTTCAACGCTGAGATAATGACCTGGTTATTTTAAGAATCCTTGTTCCCATTTTGGCCCCAGTTCTATGAGCGTCTGAATAACCAGTGACTAAATTAGTCTCAGACCTACTGTCTCCTCCAAAGTTCAAAACTGTTTAGACTGTGGGGATAAGCTGCAACTGTCAACAAAAGTAAATTTTATCCTTTCTTAAAATGGACCAGTGTCACCCACACTACCAAGACTTTTTCAAAACAAGGGGAGAGGTACAGAAAAAAGATGTCTTTACCAAAAGGCATCAGAATATAATAAAGAGAATACAGACTCTGGAGTTAGATCCACTTTTGATCACTGACTGCCCTTTAAGCTGGTGATTTAACCTCTGTCAAATGGAGATAAGTAATTGCTGTGAAATATTGGAAAAATAATGTCTAAAGCACCTATCAAAACTGCCAAGACTGCCAGGCGCAGTGGCTCATGCCTGTAACCCTAGCCAAGGCAGGTGGATTGCCTGAGCTCACAGATTTGAGACTAGCCTGAGCAAGTGCAAGGCCCCGTCTTTAAAAATAGCTGGGCATTGTGGCAAACACCTGTAGTCCCGGGTACTCAGGAGGCTGAGACAAAAGTTTAAGGTTGCTATAAGCTTTGATGCCACAACACACTACCAAGGGCAACAAGGTGAGGCTCTGTTTTCAAAAAAAAAAAAAAAAAACTGCCAGAATGCCAGGCACCATGGCTCATGCCTATAATCCCAGTACTTTTGGAAACCAAGGTGGGAGGACGGCTTGAAGCCAGGAGTTGGGAGACCATCTGGGCAACAGGGGAACTCTACCTCTATAAAAAATAAGAAAAATTAGCTGGGCATGGTGGTGCACACCCACAGATACTCAGGTATCTGTGGAAGGATTAGTTGAGCCCAAGTTCAAGGCTTCACCAAGCTATGATCATGCCATTGTACTCCAGTCTGGGCAACAGAGTAAGAACTTGTCTCTCAAAAAATTCTTTTTTTAAATAAAAATTTTAAAGTGGACCAGTGTCACCCACACTACAAAGAACACAGTAGGGGATTAAATGTAGTTACTATTTAGCTACATTTTTTTGCTATGTCATTTATAATATTTTGCTATTATTCACTATATTACTTGCATTATTTTATAATATTTATAATAAATTTGCATTGTTATTTGTATTCTCATTATTTACATTATTTTTGCTACATTATGTATAACTGCACCTTTTGCAAGTAACTCACATATATATAATTTTATATGCACCTAGGATATCATTTCTACATCACATCAACCCCAAAAGATTATGTAATAGAAGTGTTATTCTCTTTCAATTTGATAGATTGGGAAATTGAAGCATGAATAGAAGGAAATGACCTCCCCAATGTTTAAGAGTGAACTAAATTCAACAGAACCTCCAAAGTTGACCACCTGCCTACATAGGCTACCTCCTTAAGTTCACCTAATTTTCATAGACAGAAAGTAAAGTATACGTACATATCAACACAGTAGGCCTAGTTCCAGCTGAGCCCTGAAACATGTACTCCTAACATACCCTCTCCAGTGGTCTTTCCTTCTCATAGAGTTTATGTGATGCTCAGAGAAATGGCCTCTTCACCAGAATGTGGAATGATAACGGAAAGCCACAATCTCTTTGAGATGGGAGTGCAATTAAGGCCAACTAAGAAAGACTAAAGCATCTTTCCCCACCCTGAACCAGAATAAGAAGAGTCATCCATCTAGCTACTTGGATAAGAAGAGTCATCCATCTAGCTACTTGGAACTATCAAAATAGTATCTTTCAAAGGACCTAAAAACCAAGTAATTTCACAACACATTATAACTAGAAGGAATCTTGAATACCACCACATCCAACTTCCCCATGTACAGATGGTAAAACTGATAACTGGAGAGGGAAAAGAATATATCTGAAGTCAAACAGTTATAAAATGTCAACCCTATAATCACTGAACAGCCTCAAAATAAGGTCATTGTAGAGTTCATTTGCTGTTTATCACACATCAACATAAGACATTCTTTTTTTTTTTCTTTACTCTTTTTTTTATCTAAAGTTTAAGACTGCATGTTCTTCTATCTCCTCCATTATGGTGAATGGGCCTCATCTTACTCATCTGTATACTCCTACAGGCCTGGTTAACAGCTGGTGCCCAAAAAGTACTTGCAGGAAGACACAATATGATTCTAGATATGCACAGTTGGTTTAACATGCAAAAAAATAAATTCATGAATACCCTATAATAATACAATAAAGGGCACAAGCCATGTGGTCATCTCTATTGACAGAGAAAGAGCATTGAACAATATCTAACACCCTTTCATGATAAAAAAAAATACTCAAGAAACCAGAAATAGGAGGGAACTTCCTTAGCCTGATAAATGACATCTACAAAAATCCACAGATAATACCATACTTAAAGGTATGAAGCTTTCTCCCTCAAATCAGGAACTAGACAAGGATGTCCATTCTTGCCACTTCTATTTAACACTGTACTGGAGTTCTATCCAGAGCAATTAGGCAGGAAAAAGAAATAAAAGCACCGAGATTGGAAAAGAGGAGGTAAAAACTATATTCACAGATGGCAGAATACAAGAGAAAAGAAATAAAAGCACCAAGATTGGAAAAGAGGAGGTAAAACTATATTCACCAAGATTGGAAAAGAGGCAGGTAAAACTATATTCACAGATCTTGTATATAGAAAATACTAAGGAATCCACACAGGAAAAAAACCTATTAGAATTAATAAACAAGTTCAGCAAGGTTGCAGGATACAAAATCAATATACAAAAATCAATGTATATCTTTATGCAGCAATGAACAATACAAAAAAATTCACTTAAAACAGCATCAAAAAGAATAAAAGGTCAAGATTTGTACAACCTTGAAAAAGAAGAACAAAGAGAACTCATACCTCCTCAAATCCTAATTACAAAGCTGCAATAATCAAGACAGTATTATAGTAGCATAATAATAGAGATATTAATCAATAAAATGGAATCAAGAGTTCAGAAATTGATTTACACTTATGATCAAATGATTTCCAACAAAAGTGCCAAGATGATTCAATAGGGAAAGAACAGTCTTTTTAATAAATGGTACTGGAGGTCAGGTGCAGTGGCTCATCCCCATAATCCTAGCACTTTGGGAGACTGTGGCAGGAGGATCACTTGAGACCAGGAGTTAAAAACCATCCTAAGTAACATAGCAAGACCTGTCTCTCTATAAAAATTGTACATAAGTGTTCACAGCACCATTATTCTTTTTTTTTTTTTTGAGTATCTCGAGTCCCACTGTGTCACCCTCAGTAGAGTATGGTGACGTCACAGCTCACAGCAACCTCAAACATTTGAGCTGAAGTGATTCTCTTGCCTCAGCCTCCTAAGTAGCTGGGACTAACTACAGGCACCCACCACAATGCCCAGCTACTTTTTTTGTTGTAGTTGTCATTGTTGTTTAGCAGGCTCAGGCCAAGTTAGAACCCACCAGCTCCAGTGTACATGGCCAGCGCCCTAACCACTAAGCTATGGGTGCCGAGCCACACAGCAGCATTATTCTTTAAGAACCAAAAAGTGGGCTCGGCACCTGTGGCTCAACTGGCTAGGGCGCCAGCCACATACACCTAAGGTGGCGGGTTCGAATCCCCAGCCCGGACCCGCCAAACAACAATGACGGCTGCAACCAAAAAATGACCGGGCGTTGTGGCGGGCGCCTGTGGTCCCAGCTACTTGGGAGGCGGAGGCAGGAGACTCGCTTGAGCCCAGGAGTTGGAGGTTGCTGTGAGCTGTAATGCCATGGCACTCTACCCAGGGGGACAGCTTGAGGCTCTGTCTCAAAAAAAAAAAAAAAAAAAACAAAAAGTGTAGCCGGGCGTTGTGGAGGGCGCCTGTAATCCCAGCTACTTGGGAGGTGAGGCAAGAGAATCACTGAAGCCCAAGAGTTTGAGGCTGCTGTGAGCTATGATAGCACGGTATTCTACCAAGGGCGACATAGTGGGACTTTGTCTCAAAAAGAAAAGGAAAAAAAAAAAAAAAAAAGTGGTTCTGATAAATGGATAAATAAAATGTGGCATATTCATAACACTGAATTCAGCAATAAAGACAATTACATAGATAGAAATGAATAAAAAGAAATAAATTATGTTATGACATGGGGAGGAGCACTGAAAACATTATGATAAAGGAAAAAAACAAGATATAAAAGACCACGGATGATTCCATTTATAGGAAATCTCTAAAATAAGCAAATCAAATCTATCACAACAAAAAGCAGACCAATAGCTGCTGAGGGACAGGGTAAGGAAAATGAGGGATAAAGGTGAGTGACTGATTGCTAATGGTACAGGGTTTCTTTTAGGAGGACAAAATAGTCTAAAACTAGATCATGGTACCAGTTGTGCCACTCTGTGAATATACTAAAAACCAAACTAAATCATATATACTTTCGGTAGGTGAATTTTATGATACGTTAATTGTATTTCAGTAAAGCTGTTAAACACAGCCCACATACACCGCTATGGCACCATGGCAAGAGTAGCCAGTAGACTTAAAAGTCAGACTGAGGTTCAAATCCTGGTTCTACCGCTCACTACTTACATGACCATGACTTCACATTGAACCTTTTTTTCTTTATCTGTAAAATTAGGATAATAATGACAATCCCTACGTTTGCAGGGTGGCTGTAAGATAAGGGAATAAACCAAACATGAAAATGCCTTACATACAACTGATTTCCAGGGACAATTACTTTCTCTTGGGAGACACTATGTCACCAGCATTACTGACCAAAATGATTGAAACTAAGAGAGGACATTTTCCTCATCTACTTTAAACAGCTTTGAGGCTTTTTCCCATAAGCATAAGGGGAGATAGGCAGACCTTAAAATTCATCTAGAAGCGTATATGTATATAGGCACTCAGTACAGGCCTGAATAAAGAAGGTTAAAGTAGATACTCGGATTATTAACACCTTCTTCCCCTATAATCCAAGCTCTGCTTTCTGCTTCAGTGGATATACCATGGCCATTAATCACCACTAAAACAAGAAGTACTTATTCTAGAGCAGTGGTTCTCAACCTGTGAGTCATGACCCCTTCACAGGGGTCACCTAACATCATCCTGAATATCAGATATTTACATTACAATGCATAACAGTAGCAAAATTACAGTTATGAAGTAGCAATGAAAATAATTTTATAGGCTCGGCGCCTATAGCTCAACCGGCTAAGGCGCCAGCCACG
>NW_003852396.1:24984656-24996518 GCF_000181295.1 Otolemur garnettii | reverse complement strand
AAAAAAAAAAAAAGAAAAGAAAATAGTTGGGGGTCACCACAACATGAGGAACTGTATTAAAGGGTTGTGCACTGCGGCATTAGGAAGGTTGAGAGCCACTTTTCTAGAGAGATAACATGATACCCAATTCTGAGAAAGCCTTCCCTACTTCTCAATAGATACTTATTCTGTGGTCGAAGGCCACGCCAAGACATCACTGGTGGGCAACCAAAGATGGCAAGGAAAAAGGAACAGCTGTTTAATACTTTTGTTTATGGGAAAGAAAACAAAGGGATTTCCCTAAGGCCACACAGCGAGATCACACAGTCCTAATCATGATAGGTGTATGTCAAGCAGCATGAGGTTGTACAAAGAAGTTTGGGCCTGAGGATAGGAAAAATCAGAACTAGTCCCAGAACCACTACCAAACTGCTGTTCTCTGTCTCTTGGGTCCCTTCCGCTGTGCCTACTGATTCAGAATTTTCACAAATAAAATGACATGAAAGACACTGTGCTAAGATATTGTGAACAAAACAGTCTACACTTATGAAGTTTAGAGAAAAGAATACTGCAGAAGTATTCTTAAATTCTAGATATTAAAGAAATAAACATAACAGAATTACAACTTGTGATACCCAGCCAGCACCAATCAGGAAGAAGGACATGGGTAGAAGAACACATATGCAGAAAAAAACCTCACCAATAAGCCCCATATTACAAATCAGAATCAGCTCCTCTCCATTCCCCTTCATCACAAACAGGCACTCAGTATTTCTTTGCTATACATTATGTCACATGACTGCCTGCTGCTTAGTATAGCTGGACGCATCAGTCAATCACAAATAACAAAAATGTACAACAAATGCCGTCCAGCTCCCTCAGTTACTGTGCAATCTTACACAAGCCCCTTTCTCTCTCTAAGTCTCGGTTTCATTATCTATAAAATGTGGATAATACTACCTACTTCACAGTAATGTTCCAAGTATAAAGTAGGAAAAAGTACTCTGGAAACTAAAACAGTGTATCAGGGGAGACAATGCTAAATCATTAAGAGGAAGAGCTAAGTTATTTACTCCAGTGTGCCCTCAGAGCTCAGTAGCAGGGTAGGCACACAACAGACTCCCCAACTGTAAAACCAGAAGGTCAGAACTCAGCACACAGAGTGACTGTAAGGATTAAATGAGGTAACATGTAAGTCAGATTCTTAGCACAGTCCCAGAGACATACTGCTATTCATTCACTCAACCTTTCTTGTTCTCAGCTTTCTCATCTGTAAAACAATGATAAAGATGTTACCTAACTCATAAAATTATTAAGGGGATTAAATGAGTTATTATGCTTAAAGGCTTAGAATAGTATCTGGCACATGGTGAAGTGGTATATAAGATTGTATTATTATTAACTATTTTATCTTTTAGCTGTCCCCACTATTTCCATGTATATAGATCACTAGTTCTCAACCAAAGTTGATTTTGTAATCCGGGGGAGACATGACAATATCTAAAGACAGTTTTAATTATCATGACTTGGAGAAGTTAATACTATTTGCTCTAGTGGGTAGAGGACAGGGATGCTGCTAAACATCCTATAATGCACAGCCCCTTGCTCATCAACAAAGAATTATATGGTCCACAATATCAATAGTGCTGAAGTTGAGAAACTAATATAGACTAACAAACCAAACAGAAGTTCTCTCTTCTGGCTTGGCACCCGTAGCACAGTGGTTACAATGCCAGCCACATACATATACACCAAAGTTGGCGGGTTCAAACCCAGCCCAGGCCAGCTAAAACACCAATGACAATTGCAACAGAAAATACCCGGGCGTTATGGCGGGCACCTGTAATCCCAGCTTTTTGAGAGGCTGAGGCAAGAGAATCACTTAAGCCCTAGAGCTGGAGGAAGTTGTGAGCTGTGACACCACAGTACTGTACCAAGGGCGACATAATGGGTCTCCAAAAAAAAAAAAAGTTCTCTCTTCTGAACTACTGTGAACTCTTAGAATATATGGATCTCTCTTCTGGACTTTATAAGGTAAGTGTAAACTTTTAGCTCTCCCCTTACTTTACCATAACTCAGAATGGGCAAGTAACCTACAAAAAACAAAAACAAAGAGATTCAGTTGGAAAGCCAGGAACAAAACCGAAGTCCCCTGTCCCAGACTGGTGCTCCTTCCAGGAACTAACCCACCAGTTTATCCCGGGTACCTTACAAGCATTTTATCTCCTCTTTCCTCTTTTCCCTCAACTTCACAGGTTTGAAAATAAGATCTAGCTCCTTTCTAACGTCAACAGAGGTCAAACAAAGGACTGATTTCCTTCCCTACCTTTCCAGTTGAATCACCTTCCTAAGAACCTGCACTCTCAGCTCCAATCTGGGCTTTCAACCTGAGGGCAAAAACCACCCCCTATTTTCCTTGCCTGTGGGGTCCCTTTTTTGCAGGGGCTATACCTTCACTGCTTCTACTGCTTGTTCCCTCCTGAGGTTAGGCAGACATTTTGCCTATGAAGTATAACTTGGAGTTGACAAGGAGGACTAATTTCCTTTTCCTAGCCAATGGGAACAAACAGGGCTAAGGCAGAGGCCAAAGGCAAGTTGCAACAGATTAACTTGGACTTTCTCCCCAGGAAATGGCTTTGAAGAGAAAAAAAGACTCTCGGTTCTCAGTGTTAAAAGAGGGGTACATAAGAGAAAAAGACACTGAGGGATTTCTAGCTGCACAGAGGACATCTCATACATTTCCCATATCTAATTCTTACCAGTATTTAAAAGACAAATACCTGCCTCCTCAAAAAAAAAAATTTTTTTTTGCAGTTTTGGGCCCGGGCGGGGTTTGAACCCACCACCTCCGGTATAGGGGGCCGGCACCCTACTCCTTTGAGTCACAGGCACTGCCCTCCTCAAAATATTTTTAGCCCATGAAAATATTAAGCAAGTGTTTATTATGTGCCAGCCACCATACATATTAACTTTATCTCATTTAATCTTCACACCCCGTTTTTGAGGTAATTATTACCCCTACTTGAGAGATGAAGAAAGTCAGCATTAGGGAGGATAGGTAACTTGCCATAGATCACACAGCCAATAAGTAGCAGACCTGAAATTTATTCCCAGATCCTTCAGATGCCAGAAAACTAAGCTCTTGGGAAAGTTAATTTCATGTGCCAACTTGACAGGCCAAAGGGTACCCAGATTAAACATTATTTCTGGGTGTGTCTGTCAGGGTAGTTCAGGATGAGATTAGCATTTAAATAGGTAGATTCAGTAAAGTAGATTGCCCTTCCCAGAGTGGGTGGGCATCACGGGGGACTGAAAATGAAATAATAAAATAATATCTTTTAATAAGACAAAAGATAGAGGAAGGAGGAATTTGCCCTTTTTGCTGCCTACCTGAATGAGCTGGGGGACATCATTTCTTCTTCTCCAGCCCTCAGACTGGAATTTACACCATCAGCTGCCCTGGTTCAGGGGCCTTCAGACTCAGACTGAAATGTACCACTTTCAGTCTGGCTCTCCTGGGTCTCTGGATTGCAAATGGCAAATTATGAGACTTCTCAGTCTCCAGAATCACATGAGCCAATTCTTCACTAGATAGATAGATAGACAGACAGACAAGTAGGTAGGTAGACAGACAGAAAGGTGGATAATTTCTAACTGGTTCTGTTTCCCTGAAGAATCTTGTCTAATACAGCTCTCAACTACTTCACTCAAATGCTTCTTAAGACAATGTCTCCCTTCTGTGAACATATCACACTTGCTGTCTTTATCATATATTAAGCAATTAATTTCAGACCACCTTGCCTTAGTCACATATACATCGGAAGATTTGTTCCACACCCTGTGCTAGGTCCCACAAATAAAACATGTAAATGTTAGGCAGGCTCTTCCCTAAAACATGGTTTCTTAAGTTATTTTCATTACAACCTGCAGTAAGAAGACATTTTACACTGAGCTCCAGTACACACGTATGTGCTTACACATACACAAATCTATAAATACAAAATTTCAATAAAAGTTTCACAAAACAATCCTTGCTCTTTCTACACACAATGTATTCTGATATAGTCTGTGTTGTAATCTATTTGACTTTTTTTAAATGTTGGTCCAAGTTACTATTTTAAATCCCCAACTCCTGGACTATGACTTATAGTTTGAAAAAAACACTACCCTTGCCCTTGAGAAACTCCCAGGTTAAGAGGGAAGATAAAGCATGAGTAACAACAAAAATAATTATAACAACAGTAACTAACAGTTCAGGAACTGTGTCTAGCATGCTGATAAGCACTTTGCAAGAATTATTTAGAGCCAAGACCCAGCCTAGACCTGGTATCTAAATCAGATGTCCATATTCTTTCCACTACAACATACTGCCAGTGCAGCATAAGTTTGATAACAAAGAACACTTCTATGAGGCCTAAAGGGTAGGGAGTGAAGGGGTAACAGGAAGCCTCACAAAAGTAAGTATTCTAAGTTGTTTCTTGAAATAGGAATTTTAATACTTGCAGCAAGAGTGGAGGATATTAGTAATGGAGCATTTTTTTTTTTGAGACACTCTTAAACTGTCACCATGGGTAGAGTGTCATGGTGTTGTAACTCACAGCAACCTCTTTTTTTTTTTTTTCAGAGTCTCAGGTTCAGCTTTATTATCTAATGTAAGTCTAATCTCTGGAACACTAAAATTGACTGTTCCAAAGTTTAATTAAAAACACAATTTACAAATATTTAATATCTTCTGAAAAGCATTTCTAAGAATGAAAAAAATATGTACATAATATATAATTAAATACCAGCTGGCTTCAGATCCCATCAGGGCCACCCTCAGCAATATCAGCCTTTTTAGGTTCTTCAAAATCTTCTGCTAAATCTACAAAGTTGTTTTCTACCACCGGGGAAGGAATGGAAATCCCCATTGCTTTCCAAACTCCATACATGCTTACAATGTCACCTGGAGTTACTTGCTGTGCAAGTTCTTTAAGATTATTGGTCACTTGTTCAGCAAGATGCATTTCTTTACATGAAGGACCCAAGAGACATATCATATTGGGAGGGGGTCTGGTGCTCAAACGCTCATTCTGGGCTTCCTAGAGCTCCCTGAGCAATTTGGTGGTCTCATCAAGTTTCTTCTGGAACAATTCAGCTTCTTCAAAGACTTCAACTGGAGCGCCAACGCTTGTCACTGCTTTGAGTGCCATGAGCCTGTCCTGAGTACTGGAGTCCAGACGTCCTGCTGACTCTATTTCTGTAATCTCCATTTCCTTTGCTGTGTTAAGTGTCCTCACATGACCTTCTTCTTCAGGAAAACAACTCTTCTACGACTCCCGCAGTGTTCTAGAATGCCCTCCTTTTGTTAAGACATCCAGCAAACTATCTACCATGACATACTGATAATCTTGGCATGTGGTCAAAAACTCATGGATGCTGAAATCACTTTGAAGATCAGAGTCTTCCCCATAAGTTGAATAGATTAAATCAGAATCATCCTTGTTGATATTTGCAAATGTAGAGTCATAATGTGGTGCATACAAACTGTAGGGTCCATAATTCAAGTATAACACCGGAGTTACTTTGTTCCTTTTGTCCTCTCTGAAGCCCTGCAAAGTGTTCACACCAGACTGGAGTCTTCCTGTTGTCGTTCCCAGTCTCACAGGGAAGTATCCTGGTTCTCCCACCATGGGATCCACGGGGTGGAGAAGTCCCAGCGTTGTTGTTCCATCTGGTTTCCTTCTCTCAAATTCACACTGGCTGTTGACGAGCCGCCGGGTCAGCTTCCCTCCAGACTCCCTCACCACGCGGTCAATCTGCCCCTGCTCCCATTCTAAATGACTCCTTCTAAACTTATCTTCAAGCATATCTTTGTCTTTCCTTTTATTTTCCTTATAGGGACTTTTGAAAGCTTGTGCTTCGGCATCTCCAGAGTCTTCCCTCTCTCTCAGCCAGCAGCCGCCATCCTCCCTGCTCTGTGAGGTATCTGATCGATCTTTCTGCTTTCGAGTTTTTTGCAAATCTGCCATGAAGTCTATGCTCTGTTTCAGGCTTTGAATTCCTTCCTGGCTAAGAATTTTCATCCCTGAGTGCAAGAGTTTCTTGGCAGCTTTATAATAAATGGTCTCTGGTTTGTTGTAAATCATGGCATTAGTACACATTAGTTTGTGAAGTTATCCTTCAGTTCTTCTATGGACTGGTAGTCATTGTTCTTGATCTTTTCTTTCATTGTACTAAAATCCATTGGGTGTTTAATGATCATGGAGTAGCCAGGAGCAATAAAATCAGTCACAGGAAATGAAAGCACTTGGGTCTTTTCTCTGCAACTGTCTCATCAATTGATTTAAAGCTTCTTGAAGGGGTGTCTGTTCTACTTCTTCTTGTTTGACTAAAGAGCTTGCGAGAGGCTTCTCAGGAGGCAAATCCAGTATTACAGGGATGTGACACTGGAGGTCTTTTTCGGCCTCATTCTCCAGGCAATCTTGATCCCGCTTCTTTTTATCCTCCTTTATTCTTCTCCGTTTCCTGCCCTTTTCTTCCTCTGGAACCTGCTTCTCTCCTTTCTTTCTCTTTTTCCGTTTTCTGTCCTTGTGTTTGTCATGATCAATTTTGTCTTCAAAGAGGCTGGAGTCGTGCCCGAGCTGCCGGTGGAGAGCTGGGCGACTTCATTCCCTCCCACTTTGAGGACCAGCTTCAAGGGCTTTTCCACATACTCCTCATAGAGGTATTTGTCCGATTTGTGCTTCTTGTGCTTCTTGCCCATGTCCGACCGGGCCCCGGTGCCCGCCCCCCGCGCCAGGCCCAGGCCAAGCGGCGCCGCTTCCAGTCCGGGCCAGGCGAGCAGAGGGCAGGAGCAGGGCCCACGAGACCCTGCACCGGGAGGCAGGGGGACAGGGCGCGCCAGGCGGCCGCAACCTCTAACTCTTAAGCTCAAACGATCTGATCCTCTCGCCTCAGTTTTTCTATTTTTAGTAGACAGGTTCTTGCTTTTTTTTTTTTTTTTTTTTTTGAGACAGAGTCTTACTTCGTCACCCTCAGTAGAGTGCCATGGCATCATATACCTCAAACTCAGGTTCAAGTGATTCTCTTGCCTCAGTAGCTGGGACTACAGGTACCCACCACAATGCCCAGCTATTTTTAGAGAAGAGAGTCTCACTCTGGCTCACGCTGATCTCAAACCTGTGAGCTCAGGTAATTCACCTGCCTCAGCATCCCAAGTGCTAGGATTATAAGCATGAGCCACTGCACCCAGTTAAGGTCTCACTTTTGTTCAGGCTGGTCTTGGAACTCATGAGCTCAGGCAATCCACCCGCCTTGGCCTCCCAGAGTGCTAGGTTTACAGGCATGAACGACCGCACCAGGCCAGGAATGGAGCATTCACTTAAATGTTTACCTCCAAAACAGACTATGAGCTCTTATAGGTACTCCATAAATAACTGTGGATAGAACCTTTTATCTTCTGTGAGTTGAAAAAAGCTTAATATTTTTAGACTAAAATCTGTGTAATTTTTTGTTTGAAGACAGAGTCTCACTCTGTTGCTTGGGCTAGAATGCAGTGATATCACCATCACTCACTGCAACCTCAAACTCCTGGGCTCCAGCAATTCTCCTGCCTCCACCTACAGTACTGAAACTGTAGGCATATACCTCCATGCCTGGATAACTCATTTTCCCATGTTTTGTAGAGATGGGGTCTTGCTTTTGCTCAGGCTGGTCTTTAACTCCTAGCCTCAAGTAATCATTGGCCTCAGCCTCCCAAAAGGCTATATAGTTACAGATGTAAGCAACCACACCCATCCCAGAAACCCGGGTAATTTTAACTGATGCTATCACCCAAAAGAAATTTCAGGTGCATGAGCCACATCGTACTTAAACATACACAGTTTTAGAGGTTGGTAACAGTTTGTCCAGAAGATTGTCTACTGAAGGACATCTAGGACTGGCAACCAGGAAACCAGGGCCCTAATCCCAGTTCTGTCACAGAATCTCTGAGTGTGACCTTGAGGCAAACGGCTTTACCTCTCTGGGACTCAGTGACAAATCAGTGACTAATAATGGTAAGAAAAGACTGAGCAGTAAGTTTCTTTCTAGTACTAACAAATTTGACAAGACCATGACAAAAATAATTTTTTATTTTTGAGACAGAGCCTCAAGCTATCCCCTTGGGTAGAGTGCCGTTGCATCACAGCTCACAGCAACTTCCAACTCCTGGGCTCAAGCGAGTCTTCTGCCTCAGCCTCCCAAGTAGCTGGGACCACAGGCGCCCGCCACAACGCCTGGCTATTTTTTTGGTTGTAGCCATCATTGTTTGGCGGCCCGGGCTGGATTCGAACCTGCCACCTTAGGTGTATGTGGCTAGCGCCTTAGCCACTTGAGCCACAGGCACACCACGCACCCGTGAAGATACATGGATAAATCTGAAGATTTAGAACTGAACTCCTAGGTCTCCATCTTGCCTGACCCTTTTAGCTGGAAATAAGATTCACACCCAGTGGTCTGATATGCACCATTTCATCTGCCTGAGCCTCAGTTTCTTTCTTTTTTTTCTTTTTTTTTTTTTTTGGAGACAAAGTCTCACTAGGTTGCCCTCAGTAGAATGCCATGGTGTTACAGCTCACAGCAACCTCAAACTCTTGAGCTAAAGCAATTCTCTTGCTTTAGCCTCTCAAGTAGCTGGGACTATAGGCGCCTGCCACAAAGCCCAACTATTTTTTGTTGTTGTTGTTGTTGCAGTTGTCATTGTTGTTTTTTAGCAGGCCCGGGCCAAGCTCAAACCCACCAGCCCCAGTGTCTGTGGCCGGCACCGTAACCACTGAGCTACGGGCACTGAGCCTGAGCCTCAGTTTCTTATGTGAGAAGCCAGTGATTAGAAACCCCAGAGGAGCAGATTTTACTTTTTAAAAGCCAAAATATCTAACCATGAAAATTACTGCCCCTAGCAGAGCTCTCATGGAAGTTTGTCAGCAGATGTTAGAGGACTACTTGGCAGGAACTTTGCAGAGGGAATTCAAACAATGGGGTAAAGACTGTGTTAGATGCTCTTAAAGGGAAATTGCAGTCACTATAGCAGGCGTCCTCAAACTACGGCCCACAGGCCACATGCAACCTGCTGAGGACATTTATCCGGGCCACCCGGTGTCTGTCCTGCTTAGCAGCCAACTCATCCCAGGGCCTGCAGTCCAGCCCTCCAATAGTCTGAGGGACAGTGAACTGGCCCCCCGTTTTAAAGGTTTGAGGACCCCTCAACTAAAGTTTTATAATTGTCTCCTCATACAATAACAGGAAAAACAGCCCTTAGTAGACTTTGAGGGAAAGAAACCCCTGAGGTGTTTTCTGGTTCAATCCATTCTCCTGCTTTCCTTCTATGACTTCACCCCAAACCAACTGTCATTCACTCCCAAGACATCATACTTGGAGGCTGCACCGTACTTGCCTTCTCTTGTCTGGGTTTGTTTTTAATTTATAGAGAAGGAAGAATGGGTTAAATTGTCAAGGAAAGAACCATCAGGTATGTATCATCAAGTACCTAGGTACTCACTAGTGAAAATTTCTCAGTAGAGTATGAAGGTATAAGATTGTCTCTACCCAGCAGTATTTAAACTAGGGTAGCCACTGGCTTCTCTAGGCCACTAAAATGGATATTTAATCTAGCCCCAGCCACCCAGACTAGCCTAAGACACCCCATCATTGGATTTTCAGGTATTATAAACTGAGTTCCTGGTGCCTCTACTGAGTAAACTTGGGCTATTCACTGCTTCACTTTGAACCTGAACAATTCCAACTGTAAGCTGTACCAAGTATAAAATGAAAATATTACACAACATTATTTGTAAAATTTCTTCTAATATGGACTGTGTTGCTTTAATATAAAATAGTATTCTTTAGAACTTAATTGGCATCTACCCTAAATTTTCAAAAACATAAAAATCAAAATAATAATGAATAATACTTAGCAACTAGTGAATCTTACTACAAGAGCAGGTACAACACTTCACATGCTTATCTCCCTTGATCTTCACAGCAATCCTATTTACAGATGAGGAAACAAACTGAGAAAGGGCTCAGTACCCATAGCACAGTGGTTACGGAGCCAGCCATATACACTGAAGTTGGTGGCTTTGAACCCAGCCCAGGTCAGCTAAACAACAATGACAACTGCAGCAAAAAATGGCCACGTGTTGTGGCAGGCACCTGTAGACCTAGCTGCTTGGGGGACTGAGGCAAGGGAATTGCTTGAGCCCAAGAGTTTGAGGTTGCTGTGAACTGTGACACCATGGCAATCTACCAAGGGTGACATATTAACATTCTATCTCTAAATAAATAAATAAATAATTCTAAAAAAAAAGAAAGAAACTTGCCTGTGGCTCAGTGGGTGGGGTGCCAGCCCTCTATACCAAGGGTGGTGGGTTCAAACCTGGCCCCAGCCAAACTGCAACAAAAAAATAGCTGGGTGTTGTGGCGGGCGCCTGTAGTCCCAGCTACTCAGGAGGCTGAGGCAAGAGAATGAATGGCCTAAGCCCAGGAGTTGGAGGTTGCCGTGAGCTGTGATGCTACAGCACTCTACTGAGGGCGATAAAGTGAGACTCTGTCTCATTAAAAAAAAAAAAAAAAAGGAAGAAAGAAAGAAAGAAAAGAAAAGAAACTTGTGTGTGGTTACACAGGTAAGCAGAAGACCTGGAACCTGACCCAGTTCTCCTGATCCTAACTAGAGCTCTTAGAATCTTTCTACTAAACCACTAATTTCTAGATTTCTTTTCCACAACAGACTATTTACCTAGAAAGTAAGAAAGCAGAGAACAGGAAAAATACAGCTAGACATTAGCTTCAATCAGCTAGCAAGAACTTCCCACAGTGAGGAAGATAACTATGCATAATAGAGCTACTAAAAAACAAGCAGACCTCCTAAGTTGCTAGAAGCAAGATATATCTGAATTCCTCCTACCTCTGCCAGCTCCATTAGTTTAGTTCCTAAAAAAATAGATAGTGCTGGGGACCCCCAGAGGCCAAAGAAAGTATGTTTACATCTAAATAATCCAAGAGTTGGTGGTCCCTATCTCACCTACTGCTGACTCACTTGCCCCTCTCCTGCCAGAAGCCCTGTTCCACTACCTCTGCCTTTCAAAGGAAGGCTTTTCCCCCTCCAGACCTGGATTTTGTTCCTGCAAAAAAAATCCTTTCTTTTCCCTCCACTGAGAAGTCCTTTGAGACTTCAGATCACTCAATCCAATGCTTTCCAAGCTTTTAAAGAAGCCTCTTTACCTCTTTGGGAAGCGCCTGTAGTTCAAAAGGGTAGGGCGCAGGCTCCATATGCCAGAGGTGGCGGGTTCCAGCCCCAGCCAAAAAAAAAAAAAAAAAAAAAGAAGGCTCTTAACCTCTTTCTCCAATAATGCCAACACAAATAAGCAGTCCTTAGGTAACAAAGACGACGAGCTGGGACACTACAGGTGCCCATCACAATGCTCGGCTATTTTGTTGTTGTTGTTGTTGCTGCAGTTGTATTGTTGTTTTACCAGGCCCAGGCTGGGTTTGAAGCCAACAGCCCCCGTGCATGGGGCCAACAGCCTAGCCACTGAGCTACAGGCACCAAGCCAAAATCCACATTTTTCTTCATGAATTTTTTGTATAGATAATATATGTCACATACAAGATATAGAATTATAGACTAAGATGGGAAAGAGCTTAAAGGCCATGTAGTGTAATTCTAAGTAATAACATCTTAAATTCCCATGATATGATTTCTCTTTTATTGTAAATACTATCTATATTCTCCTTTGTCCATTGTATTAGTTATTGGTTTACAAGGGTCTTTCCCACCACCACACCCCTACTAGATGATATGCACATCAAGGGTTGAGACCAGCTCATTCATCTTCATAACTCCAATGCTTTTTTTTTTTTTTT
>NW_003852396.1:24982056-24984430 GCF_000181295.1 Otolemur garnettii | reverse complement strand
GTGGCTGGCGCCTTAGCCAGTGGAGCTATAGGCGCCGAGCCATAACTCCAATGCTTATCACAGTTTATAGTGCACATTCAACCAAGAAGTACTAACATGTTTTTTTCTCAGCAGGGCACAGTGGCTCACACCTGTAATCCCAACACTCTAGGAGGCTGCAGCTGGTGAATTGCTTGAGCTCAGGAATTTGAGACCAGCCTGAGCAAGGGCAAGACCCTGTCTCTATTAAAAATTGAGGGGAAAAACTAGCTGGGAATTGTGGTGGGCACCTGTAGTACCAGCTATTTGGGAGGCTAAAGCAAGAGAATCACTTGAACCCAAGAGGTTGAGGTTGCTGTAAGCTATGACACCAAAGCACTCTACCCAGGGTGACAGAGTAAGACTCTGTCTCAAAAAAATAAAATAAAGTTTTTTCTCTTTGCTGCTAGTCTATGAATCTCTCCAAGAAAGGAGGTGAATCTTAGTCACCTTCTTATCTCTAGGGCAGGGGTCCTCAAACTTTTTAAACAGGGGGCCAGTTCACTGTCCCTCAGACCATTGGAGGGCCAGACTGCAGGCCCCAGGACGAGTCAGCTGCTAAGCAGGACAGGCAGTGGCAACAAAAACACCCAGCAGGCCGGATAAATGTCCTAGGCGGGCTGCATGTGGCCCACAGGCTATAATTTGAGGACGCTTGCTCTAGGGTCTAGCACAATATATATAATATAAGAAATACAATATTTGGTGTCCATACAGTAAAAACATTTTACTCACTTTCTCTGTGCTAGTCTGTGCTGGCCTATGATTACTAAAAAGTTCAGATCCAAGATTATATTGCTAGTAGACGATGGCACCAAGATTTGAACCCAGGACATCTCATTAGGTCTATCCCCTCATTTATTTTCATGGTAAACTTTTTATAACTCTAGATATAAATGCAACTTCACTAACCTTTTTCTTTAACTCTTTAAAGTTTGTTTGTAAAGTGGACAGATTAAAACCATATTGACTTATTTTCCCTCCCAAAATCACACTAAAATGTTAAACATATTAAAAAAAAAGTATAAATCTCAACAATGAAGAGAATGGTGAGAGAACATTAGAAGGTAAGAGATTTCAACAAATCTTTATTTTTTTAATTATTTTTTATTAAATCATAACTTTGTACATTGATGCATTGATGGGGTTCAGGGTACTGCTTCAATATACAATGTGAAATGCTTACATTGAACTAAGTAACACATCACTCACAATGATACTCATCTCTTAATAGTTTTGAAATGTACCACTGCATCACACACATTAGGTGAGGTCCCCCGAAATACCCTCCCTCTGCCCATATCCCCACCCCCTTCCCCTCTCTTTCCCTTTCCCTTCTACTTTATGGACTATAGTTATGTTTTGCCATTTGTATGAGTGTGTAGGTGGTTATATATTGATTTCATAGTAGTATTTAGTACATTGGATACTTTGTTTTCCATTCTTGAGATACTTTACTAAGAAAAATATGTTCCAGCTCCATCCAGGTAAACATAAAAGATGTGAAATCTCCATCTTTTATGGCTGCATAGTATACCATGGTGTACATATACCACAATTTCTTCATCCATTCATGGGTCAATGGGCATCTGGGCTATTTCCATGTCTTGGTCTTTATGAACTGGATTACAATAAACATTCTGATGCAAATGTCTTTGCTGTAAAATGATTTTTGATCATCTGGGTACATACCTAGTAGAGAAATTGCAGGATCGAACAGGAAGCTCCTTGAGTGTTCTCCAAACTTCTTTCCAAAAAGGTCATATTAGCTTGCATTCCCACCAGCAGTGTAGAAGTGTTCCCTTCTCTCCACATCCACGCCAACATCTATAGTTTTGGGATTTTGTGATGTGGGCTAATCTTACTGGAGGTAGATGATATCTCACAGTGGTTTTGATTTACATTTCTCTGATGATTAAGGATGATGAGCACTTTTTCATGTGTTTGTAGGCCATGCACCTGTCTTCATCAGAGAAGTTTCTGTTTAAGTCTCTTGCCCACATAGAAATGGGGTCATTTATTCTTTTCTTATTGATTAGTTTGAGTTCTCTGTAGATTCTAGTTACCAGACCTTTGTCAGAAGCATAACCTGCAAAAATCTTCTCCCATTCTGAAGGTTGTCTGTTTGCTTTGCTTACTGTGCTCTTGGCTGTGCAAAAGCTTTTTAGTTTGATCAGATCCCAGTAATGTTTTTTGGTGTTGCTTCAATTGCCTAGGGGCGTCCTCCTCATAAAATATTCTCCCAGGCCAATTTCCTCAACTGTTTTCCCTGCACTCTCTTCTAGTATTTTTATAGTTTCATGTCTTAAGTTTAAATCTTTTATCCAGTGAGAATCAATTTCTTTTTTTTTTTTTT
>NW_003852396.1:24979463-24981116 GCF_000181295.1 Otolemur garnettii | reverse complement strand
GGGATTCGAACCCGCCACCTTAGGTGTATGTGGCTGGCGCCTTAGCCGCTTGAGCCACAGGCGCCGAGCCTCAAGTTCTTTAAAGTATGACAGTGGTGCTTTAACAGGGATTGCATTAAATCTGTAGATTGCTTTGGGTAGCATGGACATTTTAACAATGTTGATTTTTCCCAACCATGAGCAAGGTGTGTTTTTCTATTTGTTAACATCTTCAGCTATTTCTTTTCTCAGAGTTTCATAGTTCTCCTTATAGAGATCTTTCACATCCTTTGTTAGGTAGATTCCCAGATATTTCATCTTCTTTGGCACTATTATACAAGGAATAGAGTCCTTAATTGTTGTTTCAGCTTAACTATTGTTGGCACATATAAAAGCTACTGACTTGTAAGTATTGATTTTGTATCCTGAGATGCTGCTATATTCCTTGATCACTTCTAAGAGTTTTGAAGTTGAGCAAATACCTGGGATTTTTTTTGAAGTTGATCCTATACCTGGAAAATCCAAAGTGAAGAGTGAGAGTCATCAGCGAAGAGTGAGAGTTTGATCTCTGACTCTATTTGGATACCCTTGATTGCCTTCTCTTGCCTGATTGCAATGGCTAAGACTTCCATTACTATGTTGAACAGCAGTGGAGACAGTGGGCATCCTTGCCTTGCTCCTGATCTGAGTGGAAATGTTTTCAGTTTTACACCATTCAATATGATATTGGCTGTGGGTTTGCTGTAGATGGCCTCTATTAGTTTGAGAAATGTCCGTCCTATTTTCTTAAGAATTCTGATCATGAAAGGGTGCTGGATATTATCAAAGGCTTTTTCTGCATCAATTGAGAGAATCTTAGGGTCTTTTTTTATTATTTTATTGATGTGATGTATTATAGTCATAGATCTGTGTATGTTGAACCAAACCTGTAACCCTGGAATAAAACCAACTTGATTATGGTGTATAATTTTTTTGATAAGTTGTTGAATCCTGTTTACTAAGATCTTATTGAATATTTTTGCATCAATATTCATTAATGATATTGGTCTATAGTTTTCTTTCCGTGTTGGGTCCTTTCCTGGTTTGGGGATCAGTATGATATCTGCTTCATAGAATGTGTTGGGAAGTATTCCTTCTTTTTCTATGCTTTAGAAAACATTGTATAATATAGGTACTAGTTCCTCTTGAAAGATTTGATAGAATTCAGCTGTGAAGCCATCTGGTCCTGGACTTTTCTTTTTTGGGAGATTTCGTATTGTTGATGCTATTTCAGTGGTTGATATAGGTCTATTCAAGATTTCTAATTCTTTCTGGTTGAGTCTAGGAAGGTGGAGTGCTTCCAGGTATTGGTCCATTTCCTTCAGATTTTCATATTTCTGAGAATAGAGATTTTTATAGTAATCATTGAGGATTGTTTGAATTTCTGAAGTGTTTGTTGTTACTTCTCCTTTATTGTTTCTGATAGATAATATTAGAGATTTTAGTTTTCTATTTCTGGTTAGGTTGGCCAGAGGTTTATCAATTTTGTTAATCTTTTCAAAAAACCAACTTTCTGCTTCGGCACCTGTGGCTCAAGTGGCTAAGGTGCCAGCCACATACACCTATGGTGGTGGGTTCGAATCCAGCCCAGGTCCGCCAAACAACAATGATGGCTGCAACCAAAAAAAAAAAAAA
>NW_003852396.1:24966525-24979141 GCF_000181295.1 Otolemur garnettii | reverse complement strand
TTGTTGACTTCCTCTCTTTCTGTTTTCTTGATGAAGGCTTCCAATGTTATAAATTTCCCTCTTAGGACTGCCTTTGCAATATCCCACAGGTCTTGATAATTTGTCTTCATTATCATTTTGTTCCAAAAATTTGGCAATTGCCTTCTTAATCTTGTCTTTGATCCAGCTATCATTCAGCCTAAGATTATTTAGCTTCCATGACTTCATTTGAGTATAAAGATTTCTGTTGCTATTGAGTTCAACTTTTATTCCATGGTGGTCCGAGAAGATACAAGGAATAATTTCTATACTTTTAAATTTGCTGAGGTTAGACTTGCATCTTAGAATATGATCTATTTTGGGGTTTTTTTTGTTGTTGTTGTTCTTTTTTAAGATGGAGCCTCAAGCTATCCCCCAGGGTAGAGTGCCATGGCTTCACAGCTCACAGCAACCTCCAACTCCTGGGCTAAAGCGAGTCTCCTGCCTCAGCCTCTCAAGTAGCTGGGACTACAGGCGCCCATCACAACACCTGGCCAATTTTTGGTTGCAACCATCATTGTTGTTTGGCGGGCCTGGGCTGGGGATTTGAACCCACCACCTTAAGTGTATGTGGCTGGCGCCTTAGCCACTTGAGCCACAGGCGCCCAGCCAGAATATGATCTATTTTGGAAGATGACTCGTGGGCTGATGAGAAGAATGTATATTCAGTTTTATTAGGGTGAAATATTCTGTAGAGGTCTGTAAAGTCCATTTGTTCTAGGGTCAGGTTTAAGTCTAATATTTCTTTGCTTAGTTTCTTCTAGAAGGATCTATCCAAAACTGTCAAAGGAGTGTTAAAATCTCCAACTATTATAGTGCAGGAAGATATCAAATTTTCATATCCATTAGGGTCTGCTTTATGAATTGAGGAGCATTCTGGTAGGGTACATAAATGTTCATTATTGAAATCTCTTCATATTGGGTGTTTCCCTTGACAAATATGTAGTGATCTTCCTTATCTTTCCTTGTCTTTGTTGGTTTAAAGCCAATTGTATCTGCTACTAAAATTGCAGCCTCTACTTTTTTCTGGTTTCCATTTACCTGTATTATACAAGTCCATCCCTTCACCCTGAGTCTATTTTTATCTTTTAAGGTAAGGTGAGATTCTTGTATACAGCTGAAGTTCGGTCTGAATTTATGTATCCAGTCAGCCAGCCTGTGCCTCTTTAGAGGACAATTTAAACCATTCACATTAATTGAGAGAATTGATAAACCTGGTTTTGATAAACCTGGTTGTGTTTTGGGTGTCATGCTTTTCAGATATCCAGTGGACATTTTTATTCCTTTCACCACTGTGGAAGTTGTGTTTTGTTCAAAAATTTCTGGGTGAGTTTACTTGGGAGGTAGAGAGCATTGCACTGGTCATTGTGGAGGAAGGGTCTGAGAATATCCTGGAGAGCTGGTTTAGTTATGGCAAATTTCTTCAACATGTCTATGTCATTAAAGTGTGTTTGATTTCTCCATCACAAATGAAACTCAGTTTAACTGGATAGAAGATACTGCGCTGGAAATTGTTTTGTTTTAAGAGACCAAAGGTCGATGACCATCTTCTTCTGGCTTGAAACATTTCAACATCTTCAGCCTAGAGATCTGCAATCATTCTGATATTTCTCCCTTTGTAGGTGATGCTTTTCTTATGTCTGACTGCTTGCAGAATTTTCTCCTTCATCTTAACTTTGACAAAGTTAATCACAATGTGTCTAGGACATGCTTTATTTGGATTGCATCTTGCTGGGGTTCTGAAACTGTCTGCTATCTGAAGTTCTGCATCTCTTGTAATGCTTAGGAAATTCTCCTCCAAAATCTCTTAGAGTAGAGCATCTTTACCTTTATGATCATCCTCTTCA
Source organism: Otolemur garnettii (assembly GCF_000181295.1). NCBI lineage: Eukaryota > Metazoa > Chordata > Mammalia > Primates > Galagidae > Otolemur > Otolemur garnettii. Next base: position 24,977,276 of record NW_003852396.1, on the reverse strand, counting down.
CCTTCAGGAATTCCTGCAAGATGAATGTTTGATCTTTTGAAGTGATCCCACAACTCTCTCAGGGAATGATCAATTTTTGCTCTCCATTTGTCTGCCTCTTTGAGTGTTTGGGAACATTCAAAAGTTTGGTCTTCAGTTTCAGAGATCCTTTTTGCTGCCTGGTCAACTCTATTCCTGAGAGATTCTACTGTATCTTTGGAGCTCCTCAACTAACTTTTTCATTTCCTTGAGCTCTGCTATCTCTTTTCTCATTATGTCCATATCTTTGGTAACTTGGGCTTTGAATTCATTAATTTCTTCAGACAACTTTAGAACTACTCTTTGGAATTCGATTTATATCTTTCCTTCCATTCTATTTATCTTATTTGCCATTCATACTCTGAATTCAATTTCTGACATTGCTGCCATTCATCTATGCACGGCATCTTCAGTTGTATCTCCTTTGCCATTTCTTGGGGGAGGGGGGGCATTGATCTACTCTGGTTATTCATGTTGCCAGAGTTCTTCTGTTGGGTCTGCACCAGGTTTATTTTCCACCGTTTCATTATTAGAACTGGTAGGGTGAGATTGAATTGGGGTTCCCAGGTAGGAGAGAGAGCCCCTTATCTGCTAGGCTTTGTAACGTGGCTTATTTCCTACTACCTTACAAAGACCCCTTTCAGAGTTTTAGCCAGAGACTCTGAGGATCTACTTGGTGAGACAGCACAAGCTAGCTCTGTTCTGATATCAGCCAACCTCTCCCCTATCTTAAGAAACCACAGTATTAGGTTTAAATCTCAACTATAAAGAGATACAAACAGCTATGGTGCCCAACCCCCAACCTTCAGTTCTTTTCTGCTACAGAACTTCGAAGGTCAACCTCAGAATATCCCCTAGTGCACAGCCCCAGACATGGGTTCCAACCAAATTGTCTCAGGCAGTGCAAACCCTGCCCAATAGAGAGGTATTCAAGGGTCTCCAACAGCACAATTGGAGCCAGGGATCCACACTCCCACCCACTAGACTCAGTCCACACTTTTGTCTGCTTCTCTGCTCACAGGCCCAGCTGGAGCCAGGGGCCACACCCCCACCCACCAGTCTCAGTCCACATCTAGCTAGCCGCCGCTTGCCAGACCAGTTGAAGTCAGGGGACCATACACCTGCTTGCCTGCCTCACTGCCTGGCAAGCCTCTGTTCGCAGGCTACTAGAGTCAGGGCACTGGGCCCCGTCCTCTAGTCTCAGTCCACACACAGCTAGCCTCTGCTTGCCAGACGAGTTGGAGTCAGGGGACCACGCTCCCACCTACCAGTCTCAGTCCATTGCCTGGCACACCTCTGTTTGCAGGCTCTGTTAGAATCAGGGCACTGCACTCTGCCCACAGGTCTCAGTCCTCACCTGGTAAGCCTCTGCTCACCAGCCCTGCTGGAGACAGTGGACCACGCCCTAGCCCTCAGGTCTTTGTTCACACCCAGTAAGCCACCCCTTGAGGGTTCTGTTGGAATCAGGGGACCACGCCCTTGCTCTCAGGTCAGGTCACAGTCCACGCCTATCAAGCCTCTGCTCGCCTATCAAGCCTCTGCTCACCTATCAAGCCTCTGCTCACCTATCAAGAGGGGCTGAGGACCAGCCCTGTCTGCTGAACTCAGTCCACAAGGGGAAACCACTCTCCCCGCTGTGGGTGCCAACAGAGCCAGGGGTTCTGCACCCCATCTCACCAGACACAGCCCGAACCAAGGGTCAACACCACCACTGGCCAGGTTGGAGGAGCAGCACCAGGGGACTGCTCCTCCTCCCACCGAGTGTCCCTTTCTTCCCACACCCTTTTTCTTCCCTGTTAGTCTTAGATTCCATCCTCATGGTTGGTGGTCCACACTATGCCCAGTTCTCTCAGGACAAGATCAAACACTCTGCAAGGGGCAGAACTTCAGGCTGCCATGCAAGAGGAAAAGGGTGGACTGGGAGTTTGGACTTGTGGGGGAAAATATCTGTTCAATTTAATGCCTGCCAGGGTGGTGTCTAGGTTCTTAAGTGGGACCTCCCTGCAGAAAGAGACCTGGAGTTTGGCAGCTCACTCCAGTGAGGTTTTTTGTTCCCTGCTTGTTTGCAGATAGCCCACGGCAGGCCCCCTGCTCGGAGAAGGGTCTCTCGTCCTCTATTAGATAGGCTTTGTACCTGTAATTTGTTTTCTTGAATGCTCTTCCTTGGAGTTACAGCTTGCTGAACTTCTTTCTTGGCTCAGCTCCCCGTCTTTGGCTTCATAGAGTCCGATTCTGTCCAGTTTTTCTTCCTCTGCTCAGGAGCCTCTGCTGAGGGTTGTTACCAGTCGGCCATCTTCCCAGAATCCCTCTCTCAACAAATTTTTAGATACAGATTGTGAATAAAGGAGTCATGAGTTAAAAAGGGGGAGAAGCTATATTTAAAGCCTTGAATGGTTTTTAGGCAGCAAGGATGTGTGTCCCCAGACATCTGGATCACTTCGCCCAGAAAGAATCACAGGATTAAAACACCTAAATAAACAGGTCTAGGACGTGTAAATCATATACTCACATGGAAATAACAAGAGGTTGAACTCACGTCTTATTTTTTTTACCTTTCTATAATACATCCACTATTAGTCAACTTAAAAGAACACATTAACAGGATGAATCAATGGCCCATGCCATGCAGAGGTGTTTCCCAGGGTCTACCTTCTGGCCTCCTTTACCAATTCCAAAAATATCCTTTATGTTTAAGTACTCCCTGGCAAAAGTTCAAGCTGTTCAAACAGTTGGGAAAAGAACCCCATTTCCAATTGTCTGATTCTACAGCTCTGAAAAAATAGGTTATCAGCACTTGACAAAAATATGACAAAGCTCAGAGGCAAAAGATTTCAGAAGCACAAACACTATTTCAGGTCAAAGCTGAGCTCATCCACCTTGCCTGTGGTAGTGTGAGAGGCAGCTTTCCATCCTTTTTTAGAACAGAACATGCCCAAAGGTAGGTGTTGTTACATCTGTTAACCAGCTGAAACAGATTCATTTTTAAATGCCAAATTATAGAACTGCCTACAATTGCAATTACGGCATTAATTACTGTAGGGCCATTTCTTTTTTTTTTTGAGACAGAGCCTCGAGCTATTCCCCTGGGTAGAGTGCGGTGGCATCACAGCTCACGGCAACCTCCAACTCCTGGGTTCAAGCAAGTCTCCTGCCTCAGCCTCCCAAGTAGCTGGGACCATAGACGCCTGCCACAATGCCCGGCTATTTTTTTTGGTTGCAGCAGTCATTGTTGTTTTGGCAGGCCCAGGCTGGATTCAAACCCACTTACCTTAGGTGTATGTGGCTGGTGCCTTAGCCACTTAAGCCACAGGTGCCGAGCCTTTTTTTTTTTTTTTCGAGACAGAGTCTTACTTTGTCACCCTAGTAGAGTGCCTGTAGTCATATCTCACAGCAACCTCAAATTCTTGGGTGCAAGTGATTCTCTTGTCTCAGCCTGCCTAGTAGCTGGGACTACTGGTGCCCACCACAATACCTGGCTATTTTTTATTTTTAGAGATGGGGGGTGTCTCACTCTTGCTCAGGCTGGTCTTGATGCTGTGAACTCAGGCAATCCACCTGTTTCGGCCTCCCAGATTGCTGGGATTATAGGTATGAGCCACTGCACCATGGGCCATTTCTTAATACACAGGAATTCTGAGACTATCAGTTATTTGCTCCCCATTCCACCATATTCCCATTTGAACTCTTGTCCAACACTGCATTAAACAAATTCACATATTCAATGTATGTGTTTCTGATGTGCATATAAAGAATATAGAAGCAAAAGTCAGAAGAACAGTTACAAATAAAACTCAAACCCTGAAGTCAACAAACTTGGATTTGAATCCCAGTTTTCTGGGGTACCAGCTATGAGATCATAAATCAACCACTTAAGCTCTCTATCACTTTAGCTCTGGGCCACAATTACCTCATATGTAAAATGGGCATAATATCTGTGTCAGAGACCTCTTACGAGGATTAATGAGAATACCTATCAGGCAACTTACACATCAGTAAGGCAATCAATGCAAGGCCTCTTTTATTGACCATTATAAACTAGGTACTTCTAACCTTGTAAATACTGATTGTTCTGAGGAAGTGTTTAGGGAGAATTAAAATAAACTAAGTCATTATAAAATAAAATATAACACATACAGTACAAATAAATACAATATGATACAAGAAATGATGCCACAGCCACTAAAACAAAGTACCATATAAACTCTGAAGGAAGAGATATTAATTCTGTCTGGGACAGGAGACAAGTGTCAGAAAAGGCACCAGACGTAGAGATATTTGAACTGGGCCTTAAAGGTTGTTGAGTATAAGCACAGCTAGAAAAGGAGAACATCTTAAACAACAAAAACTATGAGAAACAGACTGGGGGACATAATAAAGAATGTCTGGCTTATTGCAGCAACAGTGAAAAAACTTAGACGTGATGGCTTACACAGGAATAGAAAGTTGTTGTGGCGAGAAAGTGATACGAGGGCAAGAAGAGGCAGGTATCTGAGAATCTCTTAAAAATATTTAGCTGGAGCACAACAGAAATAAAATCATCATTGCAATGATAAAAGACTGGTTATGCAGAAGACAGCTTGAATTTATTTTGTCTAATGCCAGGGACAGATGTAGGAAGGTACACAGAAATTAAAGAATGCCACAAAAATGGCCCAGGGATGTTAATGATACAGAAAGTGGATGTTCAGTAATTTAAAAGAAAATATCTCTTCTGTAAGGGACAAAATTAACCCAGAAAGCTCAAGAGAGAACTCTTGTCTACTGGCTAAGCAATCCAGGCTTTCTCTTCCTCTTTGTGGAGAAGACTTGACTTGATGGGCTTTTGGTGCAACCAGGTTTGAGGAAGGTACTTCCTCCACTTCCTGAGGCCTTACACAATTCAATTCAACCTCAAAAGGGAAAGAAAGCAAGCCCACACAGAAACAGCTTAAAAGGAATAGTAAACTAAAGCAGGCAACAGTCTTTACAGGAAACCAGGCAGCCGGCTTAAAGAGAGAGGGGCAATGGGACTGTAGAACTGTCTCTGTATGTTAATGGAGGAAGTAAGCAATGGAAGGGCTGCAAGACCATTAGGTCCATCACTTCATTGTGTGTTCAGAGTCTGAAGCACAGAAAGGGGAGAGGGCAGGTAGAACTAGGCCTAAAAACAACTTAACACTTACTGCTTACGCAGGCTCTTTTACTTGTATTATTTCACATTTCCTCCATATAACACAGTGAAGGAGGTATAATTTTCCCAATGAAACATGAAGATTTTTAAAGCATTGTAATATTTGTGTTAGTTACCATTATGGGTTTCTGAGGGTAAATAATGCTTTCTTTTTCGACCCCATGGATTACAAAAAATTTATCAGGACCAGGACTTCCCTGGACAAATAATGTCTCTCATACATTCACCCCAACTCTTTGAACCGTACTCTTCGAATCTACAACTTTCCAATATATTAAATAGTCAATAAAAAATATCATTTCAGCCCCTGTGCTGAGAATAGGGAACAAAGATTTGAATTAGACAAAATAAGACTCTTGCCTTCAAGGAGTTCCCACTCAGGTGGGACAAGCATGGCAATCAGTAATTATCTACTAGACATAAAGACTAGGTTCAAGCCCTGGGCCTCTCCTTAAGTCATTTCCTTTAATCTAAACTCTAGACTCTTTATCTGTGAAATGGAGGGCAATACCATCAGTCTAACTCAAAGTAATACTTGTATTTGGTGAGATAATTACCTAAAGCAGAATGTCTGATCCATGGTATGAATGCTGAGTATTTACTGAATTAATGGGTTATATGAGCACATCCTTTGGGTGGACAGGGTTGGAGGGAGAGAGAATACCCCAGCAGTACATTTTCTCACAAGGCTTTTAAGGAAATGCTATTTACCTGGTCATGTGGATTTCATATTCTCAGGCTCTCGTGCATTAGAACCACAAACCCCACCCAGCATTAAAAACCAGAAAGAGGAACCTGCCAGGTCCTACGTGGGGATGAACAAATGGCTTTCTGGCCTGACCAAGTTTGCAAAGGGAAGTTGGCAGCAGAGCTGAGCTTTAAGGCCTGAAATCCTGCAAATCCTTAAGGTTAAAGACTGAAAAAAGCATGGTTAAATCCAAGTATTTCTCCAAGATGGAGCTGGGGTGAAGAATAGGAAGGAGCCACTGAGGATTTAAGAAACTCAATGGGCCACACCAGTTCTTCACCTCAGACATTCTTTCAGCAAAATATACTGGTATAGCTACTCTGTGTCAGGTGTTTGGGGCAGCAGAGGAGTTAGACATGGTTCCAGCCTTTGAGGTACTTACAGTCTGAGAGCCTGAGATCACAATGAAAATTAGTTTCACCACAAAGGTCCTGACATACTGCTATTCAGGGTAACCCAGAAGCACCACCACCTTTCCCATTTTCATTCTCCCTCCCAAGTTTCCCTAGCTACCAAGTTTCCTCCTCCTCTCTTTCAATCTGCTTACCACAAAACTTGCCATTTCCAGAGGCCCTTCCTTGGCAGAAGAGTCTGCCTGACCATGTGCCATGGGAGTTTAGAATGGAAATCTAACAGCAAAGCCCATACCTTACACCACCTACAGCCTCCAGAATCAAACTTCACAGTCATTTTAAAACCACAGAAGCACATGTTCTGCTAAATGTATTTTAAGACTTTACAGGAACAGTTCTGAGGAAATTAGACTAAATCTTCTGAGAATATCTCAGCTATTCATTGAACTCCTATTATAGGTCAGACATTGCTTTAAATTTCTTATAATGGAGCTTAGGACATGCTACCCCCAAATATGACACTCTTAATATTTGAGAAAACAGCAGAAGCAGGAAGGCCATTCTGGCCTTCCCCTCAACCTTCTCCCAGAAGCAAGTCATCAGATCCTCATTGGAGAGATACCCTCCCTATACCCAGAGGAAAGGAACAACCTTTTTCTGAAGACATAGGGACATAAAGAAGAATCTGAACAAACAGGTCTTGCTAAGTTCACCTCCAGTTTATTACCAGATCACACCCCCTTCGTCTAATCATACTTCTTCACGACTGCCTGCTACTTTATCAAACTTTACAGAATGGTTCAGCACCTGTAACTCAGTGGCTAAGGCGCCAGCCACATACACCAGGGCAAGTGGTTTCAAACCCAGTCTGGGCCTGCCAAACAATGATGACAACTGCAACCAAAAAAATAGCTGGGCGTCGTGGTTAGTGCCTGTAGTCCCAGCTACTTGGGAGGCTGAGGCAAGAGAATCACTTAAGCCCAAGAGTGAGGTTGCTGTGAGCTGTGATGCCATCGCACTCTACTGAGCGCAACATAGAGAAACTCTGCCTCAAAAAAAAAAAACTTTATAGAAAAATAAACAAGTTTACCTATTTCACTGGGCCTCCATTCCTTGTGAAGGTTCTCCTATTTCATGTAAAACTTATATTAAATAATCTCTATGCTTTTTTATTGTTAATCTGTCTTTTGTGGCTCGGCGCCTATAGCTCAACCGGCTAAGGCGCCAGCCACGTACACCTAAGGTGGCGGGTTCGAATTCCCAGCCCGGACCCGCCAAACAACAATGACTGGCTGCAACCAAAAAATAGCCAGGCGTTGTGGCGGGCGCCTGTGGTCCCAGCTACTTGGGAGGCGGAGGCAGGAGACTCGCTTGAGCCCAGGAGTTGGAGGTTGCTGTGAGCTGTAATGCCACAGCACTCTGCCCAGGGGGACAGCTTGAGGCTCTGTCTCAAAAAAAAAAAAAAAAAAAATCTGTCTTTTGTTATAGAGGCCTCAGCCATGAACCTAACAGTAGAAGAGATATTTCTTGTCCCCTGTATTGATATATACAAATGTCCTCAAACGAATATTACAAGGGAGCTATTATTGTCCCAATTTTACAAAGAAAAAAAATGATATTCACAGAAATTAAGTGATTTGCCCCAAATCACACAGTTAATAAGTAATGGAGCTGAAATTCATAAGCAAATTGGCTGTAATCACTTCCAAGTCGTCTTTTTTTTTCATTGTATCTCATACTTTATTCTAAAGATAACCCTTTGAGGCGGGATATCAGCAAAATCCTCTTTTACAAATGAGGAAACTGGTGCTTAAAGAGATGATATTGCTTTCTCAGGAACAGATTAGTAAGTAGCAGAACCATCATCTTTACCAAGATCTCATGCCCTTAAATCTGTGCTCATTCCACAATGCCACATTTCCTCTTATACATGCCTTGAAACAAGGTGTAGCGAAAATATACTTAACAGGGAGTCAGAAGTGATGAGATGTGGTCCTATCTCTGTAACTAGCTTACTATATAAAACTGAATAAGTTATGTTTCCTCTCTTGCCCTCAGGTTCTCATCCACAACATACGGGGGCTGGATTAGATGACTCTTGGGGTCTCCTTCAACTGGCAATCTAGGTTTTCATTCGTACCAAAACCGTCTATGAGAAGCAGTTTCTCTGGCTTCCTTGCCATCCAACAGTAATTTTCTAGAACAAAAAAATGAACTGTTGTTTATAGTATGAATAAGATAGGACATGCTCAGCACCAGAGTAGAAATTACCCATTTAATTTCATGCCTGCCTTCCTTAAACACCCTAGATATAAACAAAGAAAGGGACATAAGCCACCTAATAACAGTGTTGGCACATCTAATAACACACCAAGTATGCTTAGGAATGAAGAATGCGTACATGGCAGGGCCCTTCTCCCTCTGCTGGATTTATAATGTTTGTGACTCACTAGCTAATTTCTCTTCCTAGGTTGACACATAAGCTCTGCTTCACTTACAGCAGATCAGGCTTATGACTTTAAATCCCACCAAATCTAAACAGTTTAGAAGTGACCTTTGGCTAATGAATATTCTAAAACAAAAAATCAGATTTAAACCCAAATGTAAGTTCTTCTATGCCAAGAATGGAAGAGGAAGTGGAATACTTAAGATTTTAAGCAAATCATTTCCCTATCTGTCCTAGTTTCCTTATATATAACGTAAGGAAGTGACTCCAAACTGATTCTAAATGCCTTTCCCACAGTAACCTAGCATGAATTTATAAATATTCTATATGTTTAAAATGTGAAATGTACAGAAAACAAAAATAAGGGGGAAATGGCATAGTGTCACAAATCTTAATGACCTCACAGAAGAAAATAAAAAGGAATGAGTTATAATGCCAAGGCAGAACATAAAATATGTATGGTCGCAGCAAGCTGAATTCATATTAGTTATAAAGGCCAAAAGAAACTGCTATCTCCCTGTAACAGCTGAAGTAAATAATTCACACAATGCCCCAGGGTATGACTGCAGAGACAGAACCATGTTAAACCAGAGCTGATCTGAATATGATCAAAGTCCCAAGACCTGAGAAAAATCACTGAGAACCAGAAAATTGTCTTAAGAGGAAAGTCACTTCTGACAAAAGCATACCTTCCCACACCCTCAGAATAAAAGTCACCCGACTTCAGCCAAGCATCCTCATTCAGATTCTGTGGATATTTACTCATTAATATGCTGAATGATGAACTAGGCACGTCCACATACATTTGTTCATTTTATCCTCTCAGCACCCCAATGATTATATTCCCTAAATTTTACAGAAAGGGTATCTGAAGCTCCATGAGGTAAAAAGACCAAGATGAGAATCCAGTCTCTGACTCCAACTTCAATATACTTTATCTCTACTATAATCTATCTCCTTCTTTGTACAAGTCCTTGACCTATACATTATCCAGTTTTATATTTCCCAACCACCACCTTGTAAGATAGACATCCTCATGAACTGGTCCTTACCTACCTTTACAGTTTTGAAACTGATACTCCTAGCTGTCTACCAGCATCTATTCCCCCCTCCTCCTTCCCAACAGAGCCCTGATTTTTATCAGGTATATACATCTATCATCAGCCTTGGTTACTAAGGCAGTTCTCAAAATTTTAGTATGCCATCAGAATCTATTCCCCCCTCCTCCTTCCCAACACAGCCCTGATTTTTATCAAGTATATTCATCTATCATCAGCCTTGGTTTCTAAGGCAGTTCTCAAAATTTTAGTGTGCAATCAGAATCACCTAGAGAGCTTGTTGAAACACAGATTCCTGGGCCCCATGCCTAGAGTTTTTGATTCATAGGTATGGAAAGTGGCTTCACAAGTTACTTTTTTTTTCCCCCCCAGAGACAAGGTCTCCCTCTGTTGCCCAAGCTGCAGAGCACTGAACCTGCGATCCTTGCTCCCTGCAACCTCAAATTCCTAGGTTTAAGAATCCTCGTCCCTCAGACTCCTGAGTACCAAGGACTACATGTGTGCAACACTACACCCAGCTAACTTTTTTTTTTTGTAGAGATGGCATCTCTGTTGCCCAGGCTGGTCTCAAACTCCTACCCTTTAGCAATCCTCCTGCCTTGGCCTCCCAAAGTGCTCAGATTAGAGCCATGGCACCCAGCTGAGAATTTTTATCTTTATAAGATCCCAGGTTAAGACCGGTTGTGGTAGCTCATGCCTATAATCCTAGTACTCTGGGAGGTGGAGGCAGGTGGATTGTTTGAGCATATGAGTTCAAAACCAGCCTGAGCAAAAAGCAATACCTCATCTCTACTAAAAATAGAAAATCTGAGGCAAGAGGATCGCTTGAGCCTGAGTTGGAGGTTGCTGTGAGCTATGACACCAAGGCACTCTACCCAGGGCAACAGCTTGAGACTCTGTCTCCAGAAAAAAAATAATAATAAGATCCCAGGTGACCACATTTTTTTTTTTTTTTTGA
>NW_003852396.1:24962538-24964277 GCF_000181295.1 Otolemur garnettii | reverse complement strand
CCAGTTGAGCTATAGGCGCCGAGCCAAAATGTAATTTAAGTTCCACCAATCACATATTCTCAAACTACACATGGATTTGAAATTAAATTAGGTGAGGCTGGCACAGGACATGCCTTTCGCTGAAACTGCTGCAGAGGCAGCATAGCTCTAACTGTACTGGTTGCAGCAACAGTGTCCTGACTCTGGCAAAGATCAGGATGCTTGAGGACTCAGTTCTCCAATGTGGTTTAGGGAGTTTGTTCCTGGAAGCACAGCCTGGGTCCATTTCTTCAGGCCTCTCAAAGAGTCTATAATCTCTCTGACACCCTTTAAAACAGTGGTTTTCAAACTTCCTAATGCCACAGCCCTTTAATGCAGTTCCTGTGGGTCGCAACCCACAGGTTGAGAACCGCTGCTTTAAAATAAACTTATTTCACTTGAACTTGGTAGAATGGATTCTGTTGTTTGCCCCTCTTAACAAGAACCCTGACCAGTAAGATAACACATAATATTCACTATCACATTCCCTTAACGCCTGGCCCTTTCCTTCCATGTCTTTGCATCAACTTTTCCCTTAGTGTGGAATGTTCTCCCTCAAATCACCCCTTTTGCAAAAGTTACCTACTTCATCAATGAAGAGATTTATGTAAAGTACATAGAGGACTCACAAAGAAAAGGAAGAAAAAAGACTTGACAGAGGGGACTGAGAATGAGCCTGAAGACTGAACAGTGTGTCATCTGTAGGAAAGGATGAGGAGGAAGGAGAGGGGTACTTCAAGTGTAAAGAACATATCATAAAGGTAATTAGGTGCCTCCTGCCAAAGACTGCACCTGCAAACTCACAAATTTTGTGTTTTTCTGAGATAGGGTCATACTCTATAGCCCCAGTTAGAGCATAGTGGTGCAATCATAGTTCACTGCAACCTCAAACTCCTGGGCTCAAACAATCCTCCTTGCCTCAGCCTCTTAAGTAGCTGGGACTGCAGATGCACACCAACACACCTGGCTAGTATTTCTTTTTCTTTCTTCTTTTTTGTAGAGAAAGGGTCTCACTGTGTTGCACCGGCTAAAATTCAACTTTTGAGAGTTAAAAATGATGTCACAGCACACACTGGTTTTTACTCAATAAATTAATGTTAAAAATAAATTATTTTTACAGTTAGTTGTCAGTAATTATGAAGTATTAATAACTATGTACAGGAAGTACTATACTAGGAGCTGTACGGAGATTCCCATAACATAAACATCACTCTTTTAAAGACAATGTGGAAACAAAGACACCTGAAAAGATAAAGGACAAAACACAAAAAGTATTTTTAGAAAGTGCAGATTCATATAAAGAACTGCAAAGAAAAAAAGATGCAAATCATTGGAGTAACTAAACTGAGACATTATTCTGAGAAAATTTCCCCAGGAGAGTTCACTAATTCATCACACGCTTAGTAAGCCTCTACTATGTGCTAAAAATTAGTGTGGGTGCTGAGGACACATGGAAGCAAGCAGATAAGATCCTAGTTTTCACAAGGTTTATTTTCTAACTGAAGGAGAATTAGAAACAAAGGTTTCAAGGACAGGGCTGTAAATTAAAGAAGTAATCATTAGGATCATTTTAGCTTTTCTACCCTGTAATGATAATGATAGTCAACATATGTTGAGGTCTTGTTATGTGTCAAAATTTGCAAAATGTTTTACAACTATTACCTCGTGTAATTGTAGTAACAAACCTAATGAAGCAAATACTATTTTTTTTTTTTTTTTTT
>NW_003852396.1:24961027-24962270 GCF_000181295.1 Otolemur garnettii | reverse complement strand
GTGGCTGGCGCCTTAGCCGGTTGAGCTATAGGCGCCGAGCCGAAGCAAATACTATTATTGGTACCATTTTAACAATAAGAAAACTAAAACTAGAGGTTACCTAAAATTACTCCTCCCCAGATCATAGGAAATGGTACATCCACAGGATTCAAAGTTAGGTCAAAGTTAGGTCTCATTTATTGAAATCAGAAATTTGTAATTATTAATTTAGCATGACCTTTATCCTCTCTGATGTTTTTGTTTCAGTTTTGTTTTGTTTGTTTCTTGTTTTTTCCTTGTTCCATAAGATGAGTGGTCAGATTCCCAAGGCTAAAGTCATGTTCATTACACACTGGTCATTAATAACTATTAATAACACACTTCTGTTTCCATTGTTTCAAAAAATTGTGGAAAGGTATTCAGGTGCCTCATCCAATTGTTACTGAAAAGGTACTTTGAGGACTGCTACTGTGTGGTTCTGATTCACAGGCTGGGTGGGGCCGTGTGCTTCCATGGCTTCAGTAAGGAGCACGTTAGATATACATTAATTGCATAAAATATCCGTAGCACAAACCTCCAGCAGATAAGAGGCTAGAGGCACAGAGAACAAAGGGAGAGGCAGGAAAGCAATGACTGACTGACCTAGAGCCAGCCAGGTCAGGCAAGGCATTTGGTCCCTCTATATTTCTAAGTTCCCATGAACCTGAATACCCAGGCAGCGGCCCCAAAGCCTTTCTCATTTCCATCTCAATCTCCGGGAAGAATTACAATGAGATCAAGAGCTTTTGAGTCAGAGAACAGATTCTAAATGTTAAAAGTACACACTAGGCAGGAACTGGTGAGAAAAAGAATAAGAGAGGTTTTCCTTTTGGACCTAACAAAGCATAACGGTCAAATGCTACTATACACCTGCTATACAAAGCTCTGGACCAAACAGTGCCTTTCAAGCTCTACCAAATCTCTTCAATTATTATTCACATCTTATCCCCATGTATATCATAAGAATAAAATAAATAAAGCAATCTTCGACCTCGGGGAACTAAATCTAATGAGGTAGCTAATATATACAGAGGGGATTCTTGTTATGTGAGGATAACTAGTACCCCAAAATACTATTTAAAGTTAGATAACAACAGACTAAAATTTCTTAGATTTTTCTATAAAGGTTGATTGGACCGGCTCGGCGCCTATAGCTCAACCGGCTAAGGCGCCAGCCACGTACACCTAAGGTGGCGGGTTTGAATCCCCAGCCCGGACCCGCCAA
>NW_003852396.1:24954275-24956874 GCF_000181295.1 Otolemur garnettii | reverse complement strand
CATTCAATTAAAAAAAAAAAAAGGAAAAGAAAAAAAAAATGTTGATTCTTCTCAGCCATGAGCATGGTAAAAAAAAAAAAAAAAAAAAAGATTATTGCAGTAATCCAAGGAAGAGATAGCTGTGGCTTGGATTAGAGGGATGACAACAGAGAAGGAGAAAGGTAAATAGAACCCAGAAATACATAGGAAGCAAAATTAACAAGATTGGGGTGGAATAAACAAACAGGATAAGAGAAATATGGGGGTCAGAGATTACTTTCAAATCTCTGATTTAAGCAATTAGGAAGAAGAAAATGCCATTTACTATGATAGAGATAATGGGCCAAACTAGGTTTGTGGGAAAAGATCAAGAACGTAGTTTTAGAGAGTATTAAGTAGGAGATGTCATAAGACCTCCAAGTAGAAATATCCTGTGGGCAACTGGACATGTGCGTGTACAGTAGAAGAAGGGTTTAGGCTAGAAATACCCAAGAAAATACAGAAGTTGCCGGCTGATACAGATGATGCCAAAAATATGTATACACAGTTTAAGAGGGGAAAAACTGTTAAAATCATAAACTCACTATGTACCAATAACATTTGTTATCTTATATATTGTATCCTGTACCACTTACAAATGCAGAAGTCAAACATGACTTGAGTACAACTTTAATACTGTCTTTTTCCTTTCTTAAAATGTATAATTTTTGGCACCCTCTGTATATAGCGTTCAAAGGTAGGAGTTATGCCTACAAGAGCCTCAACTCAATGACATTTTTCAGTTAGAAGCAATTGTTCAGCTCAAATGAAATGAAGACAGACCCAGAATGGCAAAGTAGTTGCTGATCAGCTTTAGGAATTTTCCACATCCTTAGATAGCATCAGGACATGAAAGTCAACTTTTACTCAGGTCAGAGGTATTTGCACTGGGCAGCTACATATTTATTTAGCATAGTGAGGTTTCTTAGGTTTCTTCCCTCCTCTCCTCTCCTTTCTTCTCCCAACACCAGACATTGAAAAGACTGTTTTATGTTCGTGGAACTTGAGAAAAGCAAGCATTTTTAGTAAAGAAGTCATAAAGACCACGTTTAAATGCTGGCTACACTTTGATTCATTCAATCAAAAAGTACTTATTGAGTGCCTACTCCATGGTAGGCACAAGCAATACAACAATAAGAAAAAAAAATACTTTTTATTTTAAGGAAAAGGGTACTATGTTAAAACTCATTTTGTTGAAGGTGCCATCCCTTAATGAGAAAGGATTCTTTGGAGCTTAGGGTCTACTAGGGCAGACAGAGAGAGAAATAAATAATGTTACAGTGTAGCAAGTAAGAGTATGGTCTGAATAAACAAAACCTGTATGTTTAATGTTACTAATGTCTGCAATTTATTATGAAATGCTTCAACATAAAATGGATTAACGAACCAAAGAATGTACACATGTTAATAAAGTAAATAAAGCAAAATATCATAGACTATAAATAACATATACATGGGTGTTCACTAGACATACTCCCCCACTTATATTTTAATATTTAAAAAGTTAAGCATACATAAAAGCTGAAAGTAAGAGGAGATAGCCTACAGAAGGAATTTTTTTTAAATGAGAAATTCATTTTTTGACTGAGAGGTCCACTAAGATCTAACACAGATAACCAGAGGCTGGCTAAAGACTACTTGGATTAATCAATTTATTCTTCATCAATATTTATTTGCTTGTTTGACTGACAATAAAATATCCTGTTCCTAAGACACTATACTAAGTACACTGGTTCATCTCCTCATTCTGGCACCCTTGGGAGGGTGGGGAGGCTATGGCAGCTACCAATTGTCTTCATCTATAAAGTTGAATTTAAGAATCCCCTCTCAGTCTCTCAGGATTAACTAGGATATTACACAGGGTAGCGTTTTGAAGAGTCTCTGCCTGCCACTCCAACTTCACCTAATACCATTCACTCTTACTTCCTCTACAACAGCTATAATTGCTTTGTTCAGGTCCTTTATGATGAGCTAAAAACCAGCACTATCTAATAGAAATGTAACACTAACCATAAACACATGCCACATATATAATCTTAAATTTTCTAAGGTATATTTTAAAGTTCAAAGAAAAAAACAGGTGAGATTAATGTAAAAACATATCTTAACCTAATACATGCAAAACACTAACATTTTAACATATAATCAATATAAAAAGTTAATGAACAATGATGACCCTGGGTCATGGAGACCTCATTTAAAAAAAAAAAAAAAAGAGGCCAGGAACAGTGGCTCACACTTGTAATCCTAGAACTCTGGGAGACTGAGGCGGGAAGATTGCTTGAGCTCAGGAGTTTAAGAGTCCAAGACCCCATCTCTACTAAAAATTGAAAAACTGGCTCAGTGCCTGTAGTTCAGCGGCTAGCACACCAGCCACATACACCAGGGCTAGCAAGTTCAAACTCAGCCCAGGGTCTGCCAAACAACAATGGCAACTGCAACAAACAGCCAAGCGTTGGCTCGGTGCCTATAGCTCAACCAGCTAAGGCGCCAGCCACGTACACCTAAGGTGGCGGGTTCAAATCCCCAGCCCGGACCCGCCAAACAACAATAGCTACAACCAAAAAATGGCCAGGCGTTG
>NW_003852396.1:24945043-24954132 GCF_000181295.1 Otolemur garnettii | reverse complement strand
AAAAAAAAAAAAAAAAAACAGCCAGGCGTTGTGGCAGGCGCTTGTCGTCCCAGCTACTTGGGAGGCTTAGGCAAGAGAATCAGTTAAGCCCAAGAGTTTAAAGTTGCTATGAGCTATGATGCCACAGCACTCTACCAAGGGTGACATAGTGAGACTCTGTCTCAAAAATAAAGAAAGAAAAATAAAAATAGACAAATTGAGGCAGAAGGATCCCTTGAGCCCAGGAGTTCTAGGTTGCTGTGAGCTATGATGATGCCATGGCACTCTACCCAGGGCAAGAGACTCTATCTCAAAAATAAATAGGCCAGTCACAGTGACTCACACCTGTAATCCTACCACTCTGGGAGGCCAAGGCAGGTAGATTGCTTGAGCTCACAAGTTTGAGACCAGCCTGAGCAAAGCGAGACCACATCTCTACAAAAAGTAGGAAAAAAAAAAAAAACTGAGGCAAGAAGATCACTTAAGCCCAAGAGGTTGCTGTGAGCTATGATGGCACAGCACTCTACTCAGGATCAGCACCTGTAGCTCAAGCAGCTAGGACACCAGCCACAAACACCAGAGGTGGCAGGTTCGAGCCCAGCCCAGGCCTGCCAAACAGCAATGACAACTATAGCCAAAAAATAGCTGGCACTTGCAGGCACCTGCAGTCCCAGCTACTTGGGAAGCTGAGGCAGGAGAATCACTTACGCCCAAACGAGTTTGAGGTTGCTGTCAGCAGTGATGCCACAACACTGTACGGAGGGCAACATAGTGAGACTCTGTCTCAAAAAATAAATAAAGTTAAAGAATTATTTTATTTCCCTTTTTCAATACAAAGTCTCCAAAGTCCAATATGTATTTTATACTTACAGCATATCTCTGTTTCAATCAGTCATATTATAAGTGCTCCATAACCATGATGACTAAGAAGCTACCAAATTGAGCAGCACAGCTCTAAACTTTTACCTATTCTCAGGGCCTTCATGTTCCCTCTGCCTGTCATGCTCTTCATCCCATTTTCTGCATGACTGAAACCTACTTATCTTGCACTTCTGTGTAAATGCATCATCTCCTCAAATGAAGTCTTTCTCTTACCATTCCAAAGTTCTCCATGAGTCCTTAATCTCTGGAGGACTTATCAAAACCTGCCACTATGCATTTATGTATCTTCTTGCTTTTCTCTGGAATGTAATTTTTATAAAAGCAAGGACAAGGACCATGTCAGTATTGTTTATCATTGTACTCTATGTAAAATGGTTGGCACATAGTGAGAAATCAATAAATATTTGTCCATTAATTTAGGAATAAATAGAATCACCAGAGAGATATACAGACGCTCCTCAACTTACATGTATGTATAAACCCATAAGTTTAAAATACTTTAAATAAAAATGCATTTAATATACCTAACCAAACAAACATCATGGCTTAGCTTTGCCTAACTAAAACAGGTTCAGAGCCTACATGTCTGCAAAATCATCTAACACAAAGTCTATTTCATAATAAAGTGTTGACTACCTCAAGTAATTTATTCAATACTCTACTGAAAGTGAACAATTATGCGGATACTCAAAGTGCAGTTTCTGCTAGTAGTGTATTACTTTCAAAATATTGTAAAGTCAAAAAATCATTAAGTTGAATCATGATAAGGAGGTACTATCTATATTGAGTTTGTATATGTATGTTGCTCCTACTCAAGCCCACAAGAAAGATTATACTCAGTAGCCATTCCTAACTGTCCTGGAATATTTACCAAAAATAGTCAACTTTTTCTATTCTTTTCTGAGACAGAGACACACTCTGTCACCCGAGGTAGAGTGTGCTGTGGCATCATCATAGCTCACAGCAACCTCAAAGTCTTAGGCTCAAGTGATTCTCCTGCCTCAGCCTCCTGAGTATCTGGGACAAAAGGCGCCCACCACAATGCCTGGCTAGTTTTCCTATTTTTAGTAGAGATGGGATCTCACTCTTGCTTAGGCTAGTTTTGAACTCCTGAGCTCAAGCAATTCACCCACCTCGGCCTCCCAGAGTGCTAGGATTACCGACATAAACCACCGCACCTGGCCCAAAGTAGTCAATTTAAATTGATTCTTTGCCAAGTAGCAATGATAGAAAAATGATTTTTGGAAAGACAGCTTTAACCAGCTATTACCTGTCTCCAAGGAACCTGGAAGCTTTTTTTATGTCAAGGGAAAATGAAAGAAGTGCCACTGCTTAAGGCAGCACCTGAATAATCAGAAGCAGATCACCAGATCTGAAAACAAGATGAATTAAAGATTCCAACTTGCAACCTCTCCACTATATAATCATGAACGAGCCACTTAACGTCTCTTCAATCGTGAAATTATGATGCCTTGAGGATAGAATTAAGTTAAATGAGACTGTAGGACCAGGCTCACACCAGTAATCCTAGCACTCTGGGAGGCTGAGGCAGGCGGACTGCTTAAGCTCATGAGATTGAGTTGTCTGAGCAAGAGTGAGACCCCATCTCTACTAAAAATGAAAAAACTGAGGCAAGAGGATCACTTGAGCACAAGAGTTTGAGGTTCTGTGAGCTATAATGCATTCTATAGCATTCTACACAGGGCAACAGAGTGAAACTCTGGCTCAAAAAAATAAACTAATCGAGTAATTAAATGAGACTATATATGAAAGAGTTTTGAAAACAATAAAGTACAGATGTCTATTACTTCTAGGATGCTCAAAAAAATGGGACTTTCAAAAATCTATCATTATGGATTTTTCATTTTGCTCATCTGGTTCTTTTTTTAATTACTTTACAAATTATATACATAATTTCATGAATTAATCAAGCTATATCAAGCTGGGAGCAGTGGTTCACTCCTGTAAACCTAGCACTCTGGGAGCCTGAGGCAGGTAGATTGCCTGAGCTCAGGAGTTCAAGACCAGTCTGAGCAAGAGTGAGACCTAGTCTCTACTAAAAATAGAAAAACTAGCCAGGCATTGTGGCAGGTGCCTGTAGTCCCAACTACTCCAGAGGCTGAGACAACAGGATTGCTTGAGCCCAAGATTTTGAGGTTGCTATACTCTAGAATACCAGGTCACTCTACCCAGAGTGAGAGTAAGACTCTGTTTCCAAAAAAAAAAAAAATTTAGCAATATCTAGCCTAATGCCAAATAAAAGTCTCAGACTCTGGCCTGTTCAGATGGGACAATAATGTTAAATGGAAGGTAAGGTTACAGAACAGCAATTTTTAAAAGGGTAATAGGAAAACCAAGTGTCCCTCCCACTATACCAAGTCCTTCTTCACCTGTCCCTCAACCTGGAAAATCAAGTTTTGCTCCTCTAGCCCATTGGGAATTATTTCCATATTGAAATCCTTTTACTCATGAAAGGTGAGGGAGGGCAGGGAGAAGAAAAAGAGAAGATTAAGAATCACTGTCAAACTATCGGTTGGAAAGTTGGCACCAAATTCAACACATCTATATGACAGCTGAGGGAAACAAAACAGGCTCTGGATGATGAAGTGATCTGCTGTGGTTACAGAGTTTTAACGATCATAAAAATGTCTTCAAATCACAGCTTGATGTCTCTGCTCCTAAATCCTTATCTGCAAAATAAGTATAAAACAGTACCTCTTAAAGGACTATTTTGAGGATCAAATGGAAAATCAAATGTGAAATGTGTGGCACTGTGAAAAGTCCTCAGTAAAAGGTCAGTTTAATGAAGCTGATGATGTGAAATTGTTCCTGATCTCATTTATCCCCAAATAATGAAGTTGGGGGAAGAAGGTAGCAGGAAAACAGTGAGGGCACCACCCACACTCATTTTTCTTTAAATTAGAAGAATAGATGACATGCTATTATTGACTATCTTTCTATGATACAATTCTGATGAATTTGTTGGTTACCTTTTATTCTGTGCTCTCTAAATTTTCTATAGGAAAAATGTATTATTTTCATAATAAACAAAATACAAATGTGTTTTCTTACAAACTAAAGGGCTTGCATAAAGACACTCAATTTGGATAGTTATCAGATAATATTTTAGTTTGCTGGACCCTGGTTACCAACTCCAGGGGTGGGGTGGGACAGAGAACATCTCAGAGATTAAAGAGAATCCTATAAAATGCCCACAGAATCTTAGACCTAAGATTCTGACCTTTAGAGGATTACTGTGCTGAAAACTCCCAACTCATACCCAACATCAGTCCAGCACCTTCCAGCTTACAAATTGCTATGCATATATCCATGAAGCTTACCTGATCCTTACAACACCATAAAGGTATAGGACCGTTATTGTGTAACAGAAGAAATACAAGCTAAAAGTCAGAAGAATTTGGCTTCAAATCTTAGCTGTACTGTAGAGTCTTGGCAATTTAATTAACCTCTCTGTGTTTTCCTCTATAAAATAAGATAAAACAACACCTATCCAGGCTAACCCAAGGAACTGTCCAAAGAAGAAACTGAAATATATTAGTAAAAGTATACTTTGTATAGTACACAAAAGGCCCTTCATCATCTGGGCCATGCCTCCCTCTCTGGTCTCCTACCTCCCTACCTTAAGTCCTATTTTCTAGGCACATTAAATGTCTCAGGGCTCCTCAAACAGGATCTCAAATCTTTCACCATCATACTACTCTCTCCGTCATACTACTCTCCTCAGCGTCTCCCCTATCTTCCCACCACTCCTTTATTGTGTTGGTTAACGCCTGCTCATCTTTCAGAACCCATCTCAGGTATCACTTCCTTTAAGAAGGCTTGCCAGACCACTTCCACTTCAAGTTCACATACACCTACACATATCTCTGTATGTCATTTTTGTCTCAATATTGTATAACTGTACACATACATATCTGTTTCTCCAAGACTACCCAAGGGTAGGGTCTGGGTATGATTCATCTCTCTCTTCCCAGCCCATGATAATTCCTGATATTTAACTTTAATGGCAATAAAAAACATTAAAAGCAATTAGTTTTTATATAACACATTAAAAAATTGGTGTTTAGGCCAGGTGTGGTGGCTGAGGCCTGTAATCCTAGCATCTGGGAGGCTAAGTTGGGTGGATTGCCTGAGCGCACAGATTTGAAACCAGCCTGAGCAAGAGAACCCATCTCTAAAAATAGCCGTGCATTGTGGCAGCGCCTATAGTCCCAGTTACTTGGAAGGCTGAGGCAAGAGAATCACTTGAGCCCAGGAGTTTGAGGTTGCTGTGAACTATGATGCCACAGCACTTTACTGAGGGCAACAAAGTGAGACTCTGTCTCAAAAAAAAAAAAAAAAAAAATTAGTTTTTATGTAACAGCTACATAAGATTTTTTTTGCAAAATATTGTAACATAAAACAGTGCTTCTCAACTTTTATTGCCTATCAGAATCACCTGTAAACCTTCAAAAACAGAGATGCCAAGATATTTCAATTAAATAGACCCCAGGCAACTGTATTTTTATAAATCTTCACCAATAGTTCAAGTGCACAGCCTAATTAAAACCAATGCTATAGGGCGGTGCCTGTGGCTCACAGGAATAGGGCAACGGCCCCATATATCGGAGGTGATGGGTTCAAACCCGGCCCCGGCCAAAAAAAGAAAAACTGCAAAAACCACCTCTATACATAATTGTAGTCATCAAATTATAGCTATTCTAGTTAACATCTATATAGTTCAATATTTTACAATTCATTTTCACATATATTATTAATTTGTAATCTTCACAAGTCTGTGAGTTAGGTATTACAGTATTTCTTCCAAATGAAGAAATGGAGATATAAATAATTGTCCAAGTAGCTTTTGGTCTAAGTTAAAATTTTGTGTTCTTCCCTTTATATCTATCTCCGTCTCTAGAAAGTGATAGATAATACTGCAAAAATACACAAAGTACGGTGAGGACATGTATTAAAATGAGAAAGACATCGATCCCAGCTTTGTGGGAATCAAGCAGGGAATAAGAAAAGCTGGGCCTTGAAGACAAGCTGGGCCTTGAAGACGAGGCAGGCAGATGAGGGTGGAAGCCATGCGTATATTATCATTGTCACTCACCATTCCAAAAGATTCAAAAGGCAGATTCTATAAAGGAGAAAAATGTTCTAGTCTGTCTCCACTGGTACTTACACAGTCTAAAAGGGAAAGAGATAATGGAGAGGACTGGAAGGAGAAAAGTAAAAGAAAGCAGTCCCCCAAACAAGAGTGGATTTCCCAATGCTACATTTAAATTACCAACCCTGACTCCGGGAAAACATAATGGACTTTTTATAACCAAGATTTAGATCAATTGTAGAGAATTAATCAATGCCACGTAAAATCACATTAATGAGGGATCAATGAACCTCTGGATCTTTCTAGACTTATTACTATACTCTTCCTTGAGAGGGACTAATGAGGAGGATCCTAGCACACAAGTGATTTCCCCCATCTCAAAAACTAAAAGGCCAGAAGAAAAAAGGAAGTGGTTCCTAAGAGAAAAGGCTTATAATAAAGGCAAAAAAATGCAGTATATTATGTTAATAGGTGTATTATGGCAAAGGAAAATGAATATTAAGGCACAGGTGATTAAAAATACAGCACTGGGGCTTGGTGCCTGTGGCTTAAGCGGCTAAGGCGCCAGCCACATACACCTAAGGTGGTGGGTTCGAATCCTCAGCCCAGGCCCGCCAAACAACAATGATGGCTGCAACCAAAAAATGGCCAGGCATTGTGGCGGGCGCCTGTAGTCCCAGCTACTTGGGAGGCAGAGGCAGGAGAATCGCTTGAGCCCAGGAGTTGGAGGTTGCTGTGAGCGTGATGCCATGGCACTCTACCCAGGGGGATAGCTTGAGGCTCTGTCTCAAAAAAGAAAAAAATACAGCACTGGATAAAGCCTGACCTTGCAACTTCAGTAAAGGAGTATTATCTTCTAAATCCACAATATAATGACCATCTACATAGGGTTTTATCAGCTACTGTATTTTTCTAGTTCAAACTGTGGACTTCAGTCAGGGTTTCTTAGGGAGAAAAGGCTAAAGAGATAAGAAGCAATCTAGGGCGGTGCCTCTGGATCAAGGAATAGGGCACCATATACCAGGGGTGGTGCGTTCGAGCCCGGCCCCACCAAAACTGAAAAAAAAAAAAGGAAGCAATCTAAAAGGATGTTCCTAATGCTCCCAAAGGTTAGTCTGACAGAGTCTAAAAGGCAATGATATACTGGAAAAGTACTACATTTGGAATTTTAAAACATAATTTTAAACCAATAGTCAGGCATTTGCCAAAGATGCGCCTTTGATCAAGCCAAGATTTCTATGATCCTCAGTCTCCTAACTCATAAAATGGGAATACTTATCCCACAAAGCTGTTGTGAAGATTGTACAAAATAATACCCAAGAAAAATGTTATTGCTTTACCTCTATGAATAATAAATATAAATAAATGTAAATCTATCTTCACCAATCTTTCTAATACACAAAAAAAATGCAGACTAAACAAAACGAAAATTTAACTCTCACAATAATGTATTTATTGGCAAAATATTCCTATATCCTCTATGCAAAAAAATTAAAAGTAGCCTAGGTACAAAAATAGCTAGGGCAGCACCTATGGCTCAGTGAGTAGGCCACTGGCCCCCATATATAAGGTGACCAGATGCCCCGCTTTTGGCGGGACAGTCCCGATTTCCAACAATTTGTCCTGCGTCCAGCAGCGTTTTAAAAAAGTCCCGATTTTTGGAAAGAATGCATGTCAAGCTAGGGAACAGTGGGAGAATGGGAAGGGAATATAGGGTTTGTAGCTGCTGAAAAGGTAAATGTAACTCCATTTGGGAATGAAGAGGTTAATGTAACTTCATTTGGAAATGAAAAGGCTAATGCAAACTCCCTACTCCCCTCCTGGGCAAGGTATCAGAAGGAGACTGGCTCCCTCCCTTGCTTCTAGGCAAGGACAATTAGCTCAGAAGGAGCCAAACTGTCTGGAACAAACAAGTAGCCCTCCCCCTTGGGGTAAGGTGACCAGAGGTCGCTTTCGGTGGGACAGTCCCGATTTTTAACCATTTGTCCTGCATCCTACAGTGTTTTAAAAAAGCCCTGATTTTTTGGAAAGAATGCATGACAAGCTAGGGAACACGGGAGAACAGGAAGGGAATATACAGTTTTTGGCTGCCATGTGGCTATTTTGCCAGGATATGCGTTTTATATTATTTTTGTTAATTTTATAATGTTAAACTTTAATAATAACAAATAATTGTTGAGACTTGATTATCGAGAACTGCTTATCAAAGTTTGCATTGTCAGGCCCCGGCCCCCCCAATGGTGTCCCGCTTTACCAATGTTAAAATCTGGTCATCTTACCCATATACCAAGAGTGGCAGGTTCGAACCTGGCCCCAGCCAAATTGCAACAAAAAAATAGCCAGGCATCGTGGCGAGTGCCTATAGTCCCAGCTACTTGGGAGGCTGAGGCAAGACAATCACCTAAGCCCAAGAGCTGGAGGTTGCTGTGAGCTGTGATGCCATGGCACACTACCGAGGGCAACAAAGTGAAATTCTGTCTCAAAGAAAGAAAATAGTACATAGCTGCTAGAGTCAGGCAGACACAGACTGGAATTAAGGTCTGCCACTTACATGCAATAAAATTTTAAACAAGTTCCCTTTACCACTACAAGCCTCAGCTTCCCTGTGCATGAAACAGAGATACTAATGAACATCTTACATAGTTATCCTGAGGGTTGGAGAAAACATGTTAAACACCTCATATAGTGCCTGGTACAGAACAGGCATTAGGTAATTTAAGCCATAGTTAATAAGTTTACCATCACCTAACAACCAGCTAACAAATTGTATTTTTCGAATGTTTCTTTGTAATCAGTATTTTATTTAATTGCTTCATGACCCTGAAAGCTAGTCATAGCAACTGTTGCTAACCCCATTTTACAGTTGGGACAAAGGCACAGAGATAAAAATTACTTCCACAAGGTCATGCAGTAACAAAGGCTAACATTCCTAGGGTTTCATTTTTCTTCCATCCCAATTATAACATTAACCCTTAGGAATTAAAATAACATCTATAAAGAGTTATACTCTTGGCCCGGCACCTATAGCTCAACCGGCTAAGGCGCCAGCCACGTACACCTAAGGTGGCAGGTTCGAATCCCCAGCCCGGACCCGCCAAACAACAATGACGGCTGC
>NW_003852396.1:24933973-24944479 GCF_000181295.1 Otolemur garnettii | reverse complement strand
AAAGCCAGGCATTGTGGCCGACGCCTGTAGTCCCAGCTACTTGGGAGGCAGAGGCAGGAGAATCACTTGAGCCCAGGAATCTGAGGTTGCTGTGAGCTGTGATACCACAGCAATCTACCCAGGGCAATAGCTTGAGGCTGTCTCAAAAAAAAAAAAAAAAATCCTCTTTTAGCTTTTTGAAGATAGATAATAAATTATAGTTGGGTATGTTCTTTTGATAACCTTAAACTTCTCTCTTTACTATACAAAAAAAAGAAGTCTCTCTCCTACATTCAGGTTACAATTTAGAAAGATTAAAAAGAGGAGGGAGTGGAAAAATTCATTAAAACTATCAACAACAAAAAAATGAGAATTATCTCAAACTGGCAACCATTGATTATATCATGACTTTTGTTTTAGTTTCCAAAAAAAAGCCACTGACCTCTTAAAAAAATTTTGAGAAGTCTGCTTATCAAAATGATGTCTATTTTACAAATTATTCTTAAATTGAGGGGGAAAAGTAGGCAATTTTCTCCCACATTAATGATTACACAGCAGTATTTTAAATCCCTCTATTTTTTCCCTTCATTTCAGCACTTAACATCATAACCATGTTATATCATCTTTGGTTCCTTAGAGACTTGGCCTGCACCCCAGTGTAGATGAACATCAGGCCCAGCATAGGGTCTGGCACATGGTTAAAAAGGATTCAATAAATATTAGTAAGTAAATGAATAAATAAATGAAGCCACTCTCCTAGAGGGAAGCTAGAACAGGAGAAAACTGGGAATGGTGTCTTAGAGCTAGTAAGAAAGTGAAAGAAACAAAGCATTTTAAAAGCTTCATAAGGAAGAAAAACCTTTGTGTGGAGTTAAACAAACAGGCCCTTATATGTCTGTATCACCAGAGAAAGACAAAAACCACAGGAGACCCAGAAGAGACAGTTTCAAGTTAAAAGACTTTCAAAAGTCAGGGTGCCTATTTAGACTTGCAAAACCAAGTTGCAAGTTCCCAAGAAACAATCCTAGCCTCGGGTATTACAACAGCAGTTTTCAGGTCTTGACTAAAAAGAAACAAAAAAACTCTGCTAAAAAATTCTGAAGAATTTGGCTGGAGAAAGATAGATGCAAAAGGGAAAAAGCTTAACCTAAAATAAATCTCAAAAAAACAATTAGGATCCCATTAGATCTGCATATTGGAATGTGACTCCTTTTCATTCTGAGAACTATTCTTGAATAAAATCCCAATGTAGCAATAAACGGGACTAAATCATCTTATATTATTCATTCGACAAACATCTGAGTGCCAGCTGTATGCAGTCACTACCCTAGGCAATGAACAAAAGAGACAAAGCTTCCAGGAAGCTTTCGTTCTAATGTCAAGAGATAAACAATAGGCTGGGCGCCTGTAGCTCAGCAGCTAGGGTGCCAGTCCCATACACCCAGGCTGGTGGTTTGAACCTGGCCCCCCACACCCCTGCCAAACAATGACAACTATAACAAAAAAATAGCCAGGCTTTGTGGTGGGTGCCGGTAGTCCCAGCTACTTGGGAGGCTGAGGCAAGAGAATCGCCTCAGCCCAGGAGTTGGAGGTTGCTGTGAGCTGTGACGCCAGAGCACTCTTACCAAGGGTGATAAATTGAGACTCTGTCTCAAAAAAATTTTAAAAAGAAAAAGAAAAAAGAGTAAACAATTGATGGAATGGCATGCCAGACTATAAGTGCTGTGGAAGAAAAACAACAGAGAGCAAGAAGCTCGAAGGATACTGGTTTAACCTAGTAGTTCTCAAAACTTAGCAAGTGGCTCGGCACCTGTGGCTCAAGTGGCTAAGGCACCAGCCACATACACCTAAGGTGGTGGGTTCGGATCCAGCCCAGGCCTGCCAAACAACAATGACGGCTACAAACAAAATATAGCCGGGCCGGGCATTGTAGCGGGCGTCTGTGGTCCCAGCTACTTGGGAGGCTGAGGCAGGAGACTCGCTTGAACCCAGGAGTTGGAGGTTTCCGTGAGCTGTGATGCCACAGCACTCTACCCAGGGGGACAGCTTGAGACTCTGTCTCAAAAAAA
This sequence comes from Otolemur garnettii, assembly GCF_000181295.1. NCBI lineage: Eukaryota > Metazoa > Chordata > Mammalia > Primates > Galagidae > Otolemur > Otolemur garnettii. The sequence continues at coordinate 24,942,431 of NW_003852396.1, read as the reverse complement.
AAAAAAATTAGCAAGCATCAAAATCACTTTAAGAGGGTGGCACCTATGGCTCAAAGGAGCAGGGCACCGGTCCCATATGCCAGAGATGGCAGGTTCAAACCCAGCCCTGACCAAAAACTGCCCCCCCCAAAAAAATCATTTTAAGAGCTTATTAAATAAAGCAGAGATTTGGGGGCCCCAAACCCAAAGTTTTTCATTTGTAGATCTCAGATTGAATCCACTAATTTGGTAACAAATTCCCAGACTATTTTGATGCAGTAGTCAATGGACCACATTTGGAAAACTAATTGTTCTAACCCAAAGGATTAGGTAAACTATTTCATAGGCCTTGACTTGCTTCTTCATTCATACATTCATTCATTCAAAGACTTATTCAGTGCCAGGAACTTTGCTAAGCCCTTAAACTAAACAGATTCAAGAAATTAGCAGGCTAATGGAAAAAAAGAGGCACAAACTCAAATAACTGCAATAGAGTACTGTAGAGAGCTATAAAAGTGATATGTGTATGAGCCAGAGGATAGAAGTCTAACTCATTCTATCGGTGGAAATAAGAGTAAGAGTCCAACAAAGACATCCATAGGCAGGTAAGGAGTAAATGCGGGTATTGCAAGAAGAAAACAGCAGAGATGAGTGACAGAAGAATAGAAAATGAGGTTGCAAAAGTGCCCAGTGGTCTAGGAGAGTGTCTTATCCGTGTTAAGAATTCTGAAATTTATCTTTAGACAATGAAAACTCAGGGGTAGGGAACACTGGTGTGATCAGGTTTTATTTTACAAAAATCCCTCTGGATGCACAGTGCCTTCCTTTGAGGCACTGCTTTCTTCAAGCCAAGCACAGGGCCTCAAAATGTGTGCTTAGTAAATGTACAGTTAATTCAATTGAACAAGCTTTTTATCAAGTGCCCTCTTATAGATAAAAGACAGGTGATTACCTTCCCTGCAAGACACACTTTGGCCAGGATAAGACTTGTAAAATAGGTCTAGTATCCTCAATTATTGCAAACTACTCACCATACAACTGGACTCCCCCAGAGATTAGGTCAGGCCTTCATTGTTTAATTGTCTATCTCACCCATTAGACTTTAGAGTGCTCTGAAGACAGGGAGCATTTTTTTTTTAATTGAATGGTAACTTTGTACATTAATGCACTTCTGGGGTACAGCGTGGGGTTTTCACATGCAATCCGAAATACTTCCATCAAACTGGTCAACACAGCCTTCATGTCATTTTCTCAGTTATTGTTTTAAAACGTTCACATTCTACTCTTAGAAAGATTCACTTGTACCCCTATAAGATAAACCTCAGAAGTGATCCCTCCAAACCCCCTCCCAGGAGCATCTTAATAGATTCAGAATTCCAATAGCTCCAATAGGAGCTCTGAAACAAAGTAGTTCTCCAGACTCCAGTGATACTGGATAAATAAATGGCTGAATATAAGCAAATTTACCGGGTAGACTCAAGAGTTCATGTAGATAAGGTCATGGATAAGCCAGGAAATGCTTCAGAAACTCCACGTTCCCAAAACCCTTTTTGAGAAGCAGAATTTCTTGTTGAAGTGGGGTGGGTTTCATATGCACCTGTTTGAGAACTTTCCAAGCAGGAGCAAAAACGTTTACAAGTGCTATTAAAGATATCCAGCTTGGGCCTTGGGAAGAAGTTAGTTTAGCCTAAAAGAAGGGATGGGACGATGTCAACAAAAAGTTCACAGTGGGGGGGGTTCTTCAGCGGACTCTTGAAAACTGCATAGGTGCTTGCTACCCGTCTGTTTCTGCAGCATGAAAGCAAACTTTTGGGACTCTTAAGGCTGGAAGTAACCTGCACAAGGTCACACAGAAGTAGGTGAAGCCACAAATAAGAGAGATGAGGCATCTCTGTATAGATGACTCCTGTTTTCTCCAAAGTTGAGAGAGAACCCAAAAATACAGGAGGTAAAATTAAAGATTTTCCTCAGGAACAATTCTTAAAAAGAGGCAAGAGTAAAGAATTAGAATTTTTATTGGCAACCACAGTACTAACACTCCCCTTGACTGCACACAGTTCTTCAAATAAAGCATAAAACAGCTACCCAAGGGGTTTAACAAATGAGGACTGCTCACAGCACCAAAGAACATCCAATACTTCCCCAAATATTCTTCCAAAACACTACCAATAATGTTGACTGTTAAAACATTCAAGACAGAGAATAACTATGTCTTTGGAAATGAAATGATGAACATAAAATAACTATAATTCTCCTTTCCCCATTTGTTTTTTAACTTCCCAAGTTACAGAGTATTCGGGGTTGGGGAGGGGCTGCATAAGTCAAGTTCTACCAGTCTCTTTTTCAAGGAGTTGAACCCTAAAGGTGATTCCCCAAGCCCGGACGGGATGATTTTTCCATGCAGAGTAAACGAGGAGCCGCTTTGCTGGGCTTCCTGGTAGCAGACCAGGATTAGCGCCAGAGGACCGCAAAGTTCGGGAGAGTCGGTCTCGGACCCGGCCCGATACCTCCTTGGTTTCTGCCCTCTCCCGGTCCCCTGTGCCTAAGCCCGGCGATCGCGCCGGTGCGCGCACTGGGGGCCTTTGTTGGCCCGACCGCGGCCGTCAGCCTCGCGGGGCGGCGCCCGCCTCACCTCACCTGGCGCCCCCTCCCGCCCGGGCACCTGGCCCCGCCGCCGGGAATGAATGGGCCCAGGCCCCCACCCCTGGCCCTGCCCACCCGGCGCCCTAGCTGGGGCAGCCAGCGACGCCAGAGCACCGGGAGCCAGGCCGGCTCTCACCTTCCGCGCTCGCTCGGTTCTGCTCAGCTCCTCCTCCTCCTCCTCCACCGGCCGAGTGGCGGCGGCCCAGCCGGAGTGGGCGCCCGAGTGTGCGCGAGCTAGCGCTTCCCTTACTCCCGCCTGTCGCCGCTCGCGCCGGGGATCCCCTCAGGAGAGCGGCATCTGCGAGCGACGGGACAGTGAGGGGGGCGGAAGGGAACTAGGCGACGCGAGCAAAGGATCGCTGGGCTGAGGGGGTGGGGATGTGAGCGGCTCAGATGGCCTCCCAGGGAGGAGGTGGGAAGTCGAAGCGGAGGCCGCCTTCGAGGGGCTCCTGAGAACGCCGGGCTCTGCGAAAAAGGGAGGAAGAGTCTGGGAGGTAAGCGTCTGTGGACTGGACGGCAGAGCCTGGGAGGGAGGCGCGAAGGGCGAGCGCAGGGGAGGGAGGGTGCGGGGAAGCCGTGAGGGGGCGTCTACGGTGCAGCCGGCACCTTCAGCTCCAGCTGCAGCGCCCGCGGGGCCGCCTCCCCCGCCCGCGGCCCAGCTATTGTACGCCGGGGCCGGCCCCCACCTCCCTCCTCCGCTCCGTCCCGCCCCTCCCCCGCGAGGCTGCGGCGCCGGCGGAGCCCTGCCCGCCCCGCCTCCCGCAGGTGGGAGGGGGCGGGGAGAGCTGGACAGAGCTTGGAGAGCCAGACCAGCCCCGGCCCGGAGGAGAGCTAGCGCCTGGGATGACGTCATCGGCGCGTGACGCCACGGGCTGGGGAACACCGGCTGCTTCGTGACGTCATTGCGTCCGCTTCTCTTTGGCGGTAGCTCTGAGGTTGCAGGCTGTTGTTTGTTTGGTTTTTTGTTTGTTTCTTTTTTGGTAGAGACAGTCTAACTTTATTGCCATCGGTATAGTGCCGTGGCGTCACAGCTCACAGCAGTCTCCAACTCCTGGCTTTACGCGATTCTCTTGCGTCTTGCCTCAGCCTCCTGAGTAGCAGGGACTACAGGCGCCCACCACAACGCCCGGCTATTTTTTTTGTTACAGTTTGACCGGCCCGGGTTCGAACTCGCCACCCTCGGTATATGGGACCGGAGCCGCCCATTGCAGGCTGTTTTGACAGGACACTCCTCCTGGAAGATTGTGGAATGATTTCTGGGAGGGCTGGTGATGAGTCAGGAATGAAGAAGGCTAACTCACTCAGTTTGGGTCCTTCTCAAGTTACAAAGCGCCACAGCCACTGTGAGCTCATAAACAAGGGCTAAATTGAAAACTATCTGATCTCGTGTGATCCCAGAGCCAGACATCTATTATTTTGTTTGTGGGGGGGGGAGCAAGGGCGGGGGAGTGGGGGACAAAGAAACGATAACAGAAGTTGGAACCATCGTGAACTGACGTAGAAGAAAATGGGCTCCCTTTTCCTTTTTGCTCTGCCATGGAGGCTACTTTCAACCTACACTTTTTCCCTGAGCTTCAATTGTGTATTTGCCAGTACCTCCCGAACAGCACTACGTACGCACCCCGCTGTATCTCAAATTCATCATGACCAAACGTGGCAAGGCGTTAGTGGTTAAGGGCCTGGAATCAGATTGCCTGGTTTCAGATCTTAGGTGTACGTATGTTAGCAAAAGGACCTTTACTTTTTAAGCCATAATGTCTCAGTACTAAGTAGTATCTGTGTTCTTGGTTCTCTAAGCCTCAGTTTACTATAATAATGACTACAACTTAACACGTATTAAGCCCTTTAGAATATTAGCTATTACTATGGTTATTTCCCCAAAAACTTAGGTTACTGTTATATTCCTTCCTGGTCTCAATGAATGGACCATCATTCCCCAGCCCTCTAAGCTAGAGACCTAGACATAGATCGCCATTCTTCCTGGCAACATCCACATCAAATTGGTCACCAGCTCTTGTAGATTCCCCTAAATATTTCTCAAGTTCTTACCCATCTCTTTCTCCACTACCATCACCTGAACAACCATTAGTCTGTTCAAATCCAATCTATTTTTCTCACCAGTCACCAGAGTAGCCTCTTAAAATCTGATGATGTCCTTCCCTGTTTATTTATCCTTTATTTTTTTTCCTTCCTCTTTTAAACACTCTGAAATGGGGCAGCGCCTGTGACTCAGTGGGTAGAGCGCCGGCCCCATTTACCAAGGGTGGCGGGTTCGAACCTGGCCCCCGCCAAACTGCAACAAAAAAATAGCCAGGCTTTGTGGTGGGCGCCTGTAGTCCCAGCTACTCAGGAGGCTGAGGCAAGAGAATCTCCTAAGCCTACGAGTTGGAGGTTGCTGTGAGCTGTGACTCCACAGTACTCTTACCAAGGGCAATAAAATGAAACTCTGTCTCTAAGAAAAAATAAAAATAAACACTCCAAAATGAGGCAGTGGCTCACTGAGAGGACAAGACCGGTGATTGACGGAGCTCAGAAATTCCAAATTGCTGGGCGTTATAGTGGGCACCTGTAGTCCCAGCTATCTAGAAAGGCTGAGGCAAGAGAATCACTTGAGCCCAAGAGTTTGAGGTTGCTGTGAGATATGATGCTACAGCACTCTACTGAGGGCAACAAAGTGAGACTCTGTCTCAAAAAAAAAAAAAAAAAAAAAACACACTCTGAAAGGACTTTATTGCTTTGCAGATAAAGTCCATACTCCTTAACTTGGCACTTCACGACCTGTATGTTTACACTAGCTTTTTTAGCTTCATTGCACACCATATATCTTTTGCTCCAGCCACACTGAAATACTACTTAACCTTTTAACACATTTCTTCATGTCTCTGAGCTATTCTCTCCTTATCTCACGGGCCACCACTTATTCTACAAAACCAAACTTGAATGTCATGTTCATTTATTCATTTCACCAATATTTTTGAAGTCTCTTGGAGCCTTAACAATGCTATAATCCTATAGTACTGCCATCTTTTTATGGTATGTAGTATGTACTTACTCCTTGAGTTCTTTGAAAGCAAGTCATATTCCTATCCACATCCCTAGTGCCTAGAATAGAGCTTGACATCGAGTAGGAATCAATATGTTGTTAAGATGTTTGTTTGTTTGTTTGTTTGAGACAGAGCCTCAAGCTGTCGCCCTGGGTAGAGTGCCGTGGCATCGCAGCTCATCACAGCGATTCTTGCCTCAGCCTCCCAAGTAGCTGGGACTACAGGCACCTCACCACAAGGCCCGGCTATTTTTTGGTTGTAGTTGTCATTATTGTGTGGCAGGCCCTGGGCTGGATTCAAACCCACCAGCTCTGGTGTATGTGGCTGGTACCCTAGTCACTGAGCTACAGGCGCCAAGCCTGTTAAAATATATTTAATAAATAATCGTATTGTGCTTAAAGTGCTAGGTACTGTTCTGAGCACTTTACAGACATTATCTCCGTTAAATCTTTAACAATCTTTTAATATAGATAATACTGTTAATCCTCCTTTTCATCATATGTATGAGAAAACTGAAACATAGAGAGATCAGGTAACTTATCCCTAGGTCGTAACCTAATAAACTGATTCTAATCTGGACTGTGTTTGCATGGTCTCTGTGGTAGTCAGAAAAACGGGGTCATTGTCCAGATTCTAATCCCCAGGAGCTATGTATACCTTCGAAGACAAAAAAAAAAAAAACCTTTGCATATGTGATTAAATTAAGGTATTTTTGTTTTGTTTTGTTTTGTTTTTTAGTTAAGGATTTAGAGATAGAGACTCTTCCCATGAATTTCACTCTCTCTTGAAATTAAAGATTTTGAAAGCAGACTCAAGAAGATGGAAAATTCTCCCTGGGAGGCCCTCCAGAAAGGAGCAGATTCCTGATGAGCCTTAATCTTAACCTATTGACATTTTATATAATCTTAGCTATTCTGACTTGTGAACTACAGAACTGTAAAATAATAAATGTGTACGTTTTAAGGTGCTGCATGTGCGATAATTTATTACAGCCGCCATAGGAAACTAATATAATCTCCAATCCAGGGTGACTGCTCTGTGCTAGCAAATACTAACAGCATACGAAGAGTTATAACTGTCCACCACAGCTGCAGCTGAAGCTAGAGATAGACTAGAAGTAGAGTAGATGGGGCATAGGATAAATATGTACAATATATGTCATTGATAGGTTCTTAGAGGCTGCAACTTTAGGCAAAATAATGAAACCAATTTTACCATAGAGTAATTGATATAAATTAGAGTTAAGTTCCTGCAGCATATTTATGGTTACACTATCACCAAACTTCTGAATAAAGGCAAAACTCTTTTTCTTTCTTTCTTTTTTTTTTTTTTTTTTTGTGATAAGGTCTCTGGTTAGAGTGCAATAGCATCATCATAGCTCACTGCAACCTCAAACTCCTAGTCTCAGTCTTGTTTGTTTAGGTTCTTTTTTTTTTTTTCAGTTTTTGGCTGAGGCCAGGTTTGAACTCACCACCTCCAGTATATGGGGCCAGTACCCTACTCCTTGAGCCATAGGCACCACCCCAAACTCTTGGTCTCAAGTGATCCTCCTGCCTCAGCCTGCTTAGTAGCTAGGACTACAGGAACTCACTATCACACCTAGCTAATTTTTTTGTGTTTTTTGTAGAAATGGGGTCTTGCTGTTGCCCAGGCTGGACACAAACTCCTGGCCTCAAGCCATCCTTCTGCCTTAGTCTCACAAAGTGCTAGGATTACAGGCATGAGCCACTATAACTGCTATAAGACAAAACACTTCTAATATTGAACATTCAAATAAATGTGAACTGTACATATATTTAGTAAAAATTAGTGTTCTCTTGGGCAGCACATACACTAAAACTGAAATAATACAGAGAAAATTAGCATGGCCTCTGCACAAAGATAACACGCAAATTCATGAAGCTTTTCATATTTTTTCAAAACCAAAATGAGATATCATCTCATCTCAGGATGACTATTATCAAAAAGACAAAAAATAACAAATATTGGTGAGAATGCAGAGAAGAGTGAGCTCTAGGGCCAGGCAGGGTGGCACATATCTGTAATACCAGCGCTTATGAGGCCAAGGCAAGAGGATTGCTTGAGTCCAGGAGTTAAAAATTGGCCTTGGGGGAAGACTAGCCTGGACAACATAGGAAGCCCCCATCTCTACAGGAAATTTTAAAAATTAAACAGGTGTGGTGGCACACACCTGAAAAATTAAACAGGTGTGGTGGCACACACCTGTAGTCTCAGTTACAGAGGAGGCTGAGGCAGGAGGAACACTAGACCCCAGACATTTGAGGCTACAGTGAGCTATGATTCCCACCACTGCATGCCAGCCTAGGCAATAGCATAAGACCCTGTCTCTAAAATACAGAAAGAAAGAAAAGAAAAGAGAACTGTTATACACTATTGGTGGGAATAATGTAAACTAGTTCAGCCACTATAGGGAACAATACAGAGATTCTTCCAAAAACTACAATTAGAATTACCATATGATTTAGCAAATATCATTTCTGGGCATTTATCCAAAGGAAGGAAAATCAGTACATTGAAGAGACATGTGTACCTCTATGTTACTGAGGAGAAATGTGTACCTCTATGTGGTGGCTATTACAATAGCCAAGATACAGAATCAACCTTGGTGCATAAGAACAGATGAATGGATAAAGAAAACTTGGTACAAATATTCAATGGAATACCATTCATCCATAGAAAAGAATGAAATCCTGGGCTCGGCGCCTATAGCTCAACCGGCTAAGGCGCCAGCCACATACACCTAAGGTGGTGGGTTGGAATCCCCAGCCCGG
>NW_003852396.1:24932272-24933767 GCF_000181295.1 Otolemur garnettii | reverse complement strand
AAAAAAAAAAAAAAAAAAAAAAGAATGAAATCCTGATATGAAGACAATTAATGATAATTAATGACATGGTGGGGCATGGGGGAAGGGGAGATCAGACAGAGAAGGTGCGAGGAGTATGGGGGAAAAAAATAATGACTAATTCTCACACAAACTGGATTTTGATCAACGTATAGCCAGGCGTTGTGGCGGGTGCCCGTAGTCCCAGCTACTCAGGAGGCTGAGGCAAGAGAATCACTGAAGGCCAAGAGATGGAGGTTGCTGTGAGCTGTGATGCCACAGCACTCTACTGAGGGTGACAAAGTGAGACTCTGTCTCAAAAAAAATTACCTGCTTGCAGAATTCCTGTTAAGAGAGAGACACGTTACATTTTATTAAGCTATTTGTTTCTCAGGATTCTTTTACTTGTAGCCAAAAGCTATTACTCATTGGTACAGTATATTTTGTAAGTTTCCAAATGTATACTTTGTTTTGTTTTGTTTTGAACTATCTTTTCATTGCTGTGTTTTGAACATGGCAAGCACCCTCCCCATCTCAGGCCCTTCGCTTTTGCTATTCATTGTGCTTGGAATTTTCTTCCCCTAGACAGCCAAGTCTTATTCCCTCACCCCCTGCAGTTCTCTGCTTAAATCAGAGAGGCTTTCCTTGACTGTTGATCTAAAATACCATACCTCTAAGCTGATTTATCTTTTGTTATACATATATCACCACCAAACATCACTAAATATTTTTTAAAATTTGTTTTATCATCTATCCCCTTGCCCTCGGAATGTAAGCTTTGTGACCGTGGGGCTTCATCTCTTATTGGCTGCTTCAAATCCAGCTTCTAGAAGATTATCTGGCATGTAGTGGATGCTTAATAAATATTTCATTTCTAATATAATTTCATTGTGATGAGAAGATATGCTGTGTATGAGAACATCTTTTTAAACTTTTTGGAGACATCTTTTTGCCCTAGTACATGTTCTAGGGTATTTTTGAAAAGAATGCATCTCTATATATGTCAGGTGCAATATTCTATTTATATTAAATCGAATATATTAACTACATCATTCTGGTCTCTATTCTGTTTAATTTGTATCTGATCTACCAACTTAATATAAAAATGTGCTAAAATCTCCAGATATAACTATGCATTTGTCAATTTCTCTCTTGTTGCTTTTTAAGTGGAATCTGTCATTAGGCTTACAATTTGGGTAAACTGTGTCTTTTAACAATGTGTCTTTTGGCTCAGCGCCTGTGGCTCAAGTGGCTAAGGCACCAGCCACATACACCTAAGATGGTGGGTTCAAATCCAGCCCGGGCCCGCCAAAACGACAATGATGGCTGCAACCAAAAAAATAGCCGGGCGTTGTGGTGGGCACCTGTGGTCCCAGCTGCTTGGAAGGCTGAGGAGGAGACTTGCTTGAGCCCAGGAGTTGGAGGTTGCTGTGAGCTGTGATGCCACAGCACTCCATCCAGGGGGATAGCTTGAGGCTCTGTCTCAAAAAAAAAAAAA
>NW_003852396.1:24930426-24931614 GCF_000181295.1 Otolemur garnettii | reverse complement strand
GCCACCTTAGGTGTACGTGGCTGGCGCCCTAGCCCGTTGAGCTATAGGCGCCGAGCCTAAATTGTCTTTCTATTCTTTTAGTGGTTATCCTTAAGAATGAAATATATATATTTAGCTATACACTTTCATAAACTGTTGGTGTCTTATCCTCCTCCTAGTAAGATGACAACCTCAATACGCTTTAACACTCACTTATCATCACTCACTCCTGAATTCATTTTACTTAGTTTTTGTACATGTCTGAAAATGATTTTATTTTTCTTCATTCTTGAATGATGTTTAGCTGGATAGGTAAACATGGATTTTCCTTCAAACTCTGATTACTACACATTGATTCCAGACTCTATTTTGATGAAGAGGAGTATGCTAATTATTATTCTTTTATAGTTAGTCTGTTTTCTTTTAGATTTTCTTTATTCTTAACTTTTACTATAATATGTATAGGTGAGATTTGATTCTTACTATTCCCTTCAGAATGCTCAATTCAAAAATCTGTTTTGCTCAAATTTCAGAGAATCTCAGCCATTATCTCTTTAAGCATCACCATTAAATCCGTCCTCCATGCCTGTTCATTACCTTTTTAAATATCTAATGTCTTGCAGGTTTTTTTTTTTTTTTGACCGAGGCTGGGTTTGAACCCGCCACCTCCGGCATATGGAGTCAGTGCCCTACTCCTTTGAGCCACAGGCACCGCCCTCAAATATCTAATATCTTTATCATCGTATCATCCTGTGATACATTCTGGGTTACCCCCAAGTAGTCTCTTCCCATTATAATTTTTCTGTTTGACTTTATCCAATATAAATTTATACCATATATTTGAGTGGGGGGGGTTATTTTAGTTTTAAGGAGTGTAAATTTCATTTCTAGGATTTCTAATTGCTCTATTTTTTAAACACCTTGTCCTACCATGATGACTAACTGGAATTAAGAATACTCTCTGGGGGCGGTGCCTGTGGCTCAGTGGGTAGGGCGCCGGTCCCATATATTGAGGGTGGCAGGTTCAAACCCAGCCCCAGCCAAACTGCAATAAAAAAAATAGCCAGGCATTGTGGTGGGTGCCTGTAGTCCCAGCTACTCGGGAGGCTGAGGTAAGAGAATCACCTAAGCCCAGGAGTCGGAGGTTGCTATGAGCAGTGTGATGCCACAGCACTCTACTGAGGGTGATAAAGTAGGACTCTGTCTCTA
>NW_003852396.1:24928028-24929458 GCF_000181295.1 Otolemur garnettii | reverse complement strand
GGGAAGCAGATAAAAAACCATAAGTAAGTCAAAAAAAGTTGATCTACAGGAAAAAAAAAAAAAAAAAGGAGGCCAGGGAAGATGCAGAGGTAAGTCGAGATCAAAGGCAAAGTGGACCCACAAGAGAAAACCTGAGTGGCCTCAGCAACCATCTGCTGCATATCAGTCCCTGTGGGCTTGACTGTACTCTGGTTCTGGTGGTTAGATTGTTCATTAAGCAGTTTAACCGCTGGGTGGGTGCGGTATATTCGTACTCAACCTCTATTACAAGCTCCTTTTAGAGTACTCTCTCTGTTACAGAGCCTAATAACATAAAAAGATCATATTTAAGACTTCCGCAAAGCTATGAATCTATATCCAAATTAGGTTCCATCAATTAGAGGCACTCAAGGGAATTTGGGAAAGCAGAAGTCAGGCAGAGATCATCTTCCGGCTGCTGGAAAAAACAGTTGTGGAGACTGGGTTTTCCCGCAACAGTGTCTCAGTGGCCAGTCATTAACTTTGTGAATAGTAAGAGGGATTTGCCTACCAGCAGCAGCAGCATTCTGATCCCTCAGTTGCAACTATAATAGTGTGTTCTGGAGCATCCATTATTCACTGATAGATGAACTTATTCCATTGATGGCCTCCTGATTTCCCTAATTGTGGCAGAGGTGACAGCTCCACTGGCAGGCCAGTTTTGTAGTGTTCTGGGACTTATTCCTGGAGGTCTAGCCTACAGCTTATTCCTCCTGAATTTGCAACAAGTTATAAACACCTCATTTCCCCGTAAGTCTTTTTCTACTTAACAGTAGCTGGAGTGATTTCCATTTCCTGCACAGGAAGCTTGACTGATACATACCTCCTTTTGCTTGAACTACTTTAAAAGGGTTCTTGTTCCTTGCTACCAAGTGATCCTACTCTAAGATACCAGTTAAAAGTTGACTCTTGCTAGAAGGGGTGGGAAACTGAAGAGCCCATTGAGGCAGGGTTAGAGCTAATTCACTCAACCAACTCATTTTTTACTCATTTACAATTTTACTCATTGCCTACTCTGTGTCAGCCCCTCTAATGGGTTCTGGAGATACAGAGACAGAACATGAACATCTCTTGCTCTCAAAGAGCTCAAAAGCTTGTTAGGGAGAGAAACACACATATGAATAAATCACAGTACAACATGTTATGACCTGTAAAGGAAACTAATTAAATGTAGTAGGAACACAGAGGAAAGAGCAATAGTTTGACCTCTCCAAGGAGTATTAGGAGATGGCATTGAGCTAAGTCTTATAGGATGAGTGAGCCTGAAAAGAGGAGAAAAAGGACCCACCACTCACAAACCTTACTGAACTGAGAATGCATCAGTAATGTTGAACATACCATTCTATTTAAACCTTACAACATCCCTATAAAATAAGTATTATTATTACTATTTCTTTTTTTTTTTTTTTTTT
>NW_003852396.1:24925724-24926995 GCF_000181295.1 Otolemur garnettii | reverse complement strand
AAAAAAAAAAAAAATGGTTAAGATAAGTCAGTGCAGTGGTTATACACTTATATACTTATATACACTTATAATCCCAGTTACTCAGGAGACTGAGGCAGAAGTGACACTCATCTATATAAATGAATAAATATTTTTTAAAAATGTTTGAGATGGGCCAGGCGTGGTGGTTCATGCCTATAATTCTAACACTCTGGGAGTCCAACGCGGGTGAATCGCCTGAGCCCTGGAGTTTGAGACCAGTCTGAGCAAGAGTGAGAGCTCATCTCTAAAAATAGCTGGGTGTTGTAGTGGGCATCTGTAGTCCCAGCTCCTTAGGAGGCTGAGGCAAGAAGATCACCTGAGCTTGTGAGATTGAGAGGCAGCTGTGAACTATTATGACACCATGGCACTACCCATGGTGACCCAGGGTGAGACTGTCTCAAGAAAAAAAAAAATTTTTTTCTTTTTTTTTGGCTCGGTGCCCGTGGCTCAAGCGGCTAAGGCGCCAGCCACATACACCTAAGGTGGCGGGTTCGAATCCCCAGCCTGGACCCACCAAACAACAATGATGGCTGCAACCAAAAAATGGCCGGGTGCTGTGGTAGGCGCCTATAGTCCCAGCTACTTGGGAGGCTGAGGCAGGAGACTCGCTTGAGCCCAGGAGTTGGAGGTTGCTGTGAGCTGTGATGTCATGGCACTCTACCCAGGGGGACAGCCTGAGGCTCCATCTCAAAAAAAAAAATTTAAGATGGTAAATTTCATGTTTTATGTAGTTTACCCATTAAAAAAAAAACATAAGTCAGCATAAGTAAAGAAGAAATTATTGATAATATTTACTCTTGGGATTAGAAGGATGAAAGTAGAGGAAATTTTACGTATTTTTACTTTATATCATTTTTAAAACCAGGGATCATAGGTAAGATTTGCTTTCCTAGTTGTGTTTTTCAGTGTGTGTGTGTGTGTGTGTGCGCGCGCACGTGTGCATCTTTTAAACCTACTTACTGATTGATAGGGCCAAGGTCTCACTCTGTTGCACAGGCTAGAGTGTAGTGGAGTCATCATAGCTCACTACAACCTCAAATTCCTGGGCTCAGCCTACTGAGCACTGCAGGTACGTGTCACCACACCTGGACTTTTCTACTTTTTGTAGAGCCAGTGTCCCACCGTGCTGCTCAGACTATTTCAAATTCTTGGGCTCAAGCAATCCTCCCATCTTAGCCACCTGAAGTGCTAGAATAATTGATGTGAGCCACCAACCTGGTCAAAATTCTTAATTTTTTTTTTTTTTTTTT
>NW_003852396.1:24920659-24925555 GCF_000181295.1 Otolemur garnettii | reverse complement strand
TTTTTTGGTTGCAGCCATCATTGTTGTTTGGCGGGCCCAGGCTGGGGATTCGAACCCGCCACCTTAGGTGTATGTGGCTGGCGCCTTAGCTGCTTTAGCCACAGGCGCCAAGCCAAAATTCTTAATTTCTAAAGGATAAAATAATGTTTTTAACTAGAAATAAAAATAAAAGCTGAAATGGATGATTTGAACCTAGCACCAGTCCCAGTGGCCACTGGAGGAGGCTCTTCCCAGGCAGGACTGAAAAGGCCCCTGAATCTGCAGGGTGAACGGAGCTGAGCTAGCGTCCATCTGTCCTACTGTGTGAAAGAGAACTAAAGGGTGTGGGATTCCTTCGGGAACTGGGTGAATGTCCGCAAGTCCTCAGAGGGAAAGATGTGCCCAGGTCCTTATCTCCCCAGGGAGATGAGTCTATAGGGTGGCCACAACGATAGGCGCCAGAGTTATGAAGATGAATGGAAATAATCTTTGTTCTGTACAAAGAACAGTAATAACAATGACAATTCACATCTGAAATAATATTTTTTGCATAGGTCTATATAGCCTTAAACAACTTACAAAATATTTTCTCTTTTTTCCTCTTAACTTGATTCTCCCATAGCCCAACAGGGCAGCCCCGTTTTACAGATGAGGAAACTAAAACCAGAAGAAAATGATTCACTCAAATTGCACATACCAACTGCCTTTTACCAAGTAAAAGCCATTAACTCATGACAAGAGGTACAAGTGGGCCTAAGAAAAGCTCTCAGGGAGAGCAGTGCTAGGCTCTGAGGTTGTGTGTATGTGGTGCATTTCTATCAGATGATACATTCTGTTCAGCTGTTTGAGCCAAGAATTTTGTCCAATTCAGCAGCATGGAAGGGGGTCAGTTCTGGTCTCGTCCAAAGGGCAAAGCTGTTCAGTACATGGGAATGGAGAAAACACAGGCTCTCTCCCTTGCTTTATCCTCTCATTCTTACTTAGGCCTGCCATCCTCGGTTATTTACATTTTCTGTCTTTGCAATAGTGCTCACATTGTTGTATGCGAGTATTTTGTATTGTTTTTCACTAGAACATTAAGCTCCATAATGGCAAAAATACTTAATTCTTTGGTGTCGTCCAAAGATTCTTCCAAAGAATGTTTCCTTTCAAAAATCTCTACTTTTTTTTTTTTTTAGCCTCAGTTTCACTTTATCATCCTTGGTAGAGTGATGTGGCATCATAGTTAACAGCAACCTCAAACTTTTGGGCTCAAGTGATCCTCTTGCCTCATTCTCTCAAGTAGCTGGAACTATAGGAGCCTGCCACAATGTCCAGCTATTTTAGAGACCAACTCAGGCTGCTCTCAAACCTGTGAGCTCAGGCTATCCACTCACGTTGGCCTCCCAGAGTGCTAATTACAGATGGGAGCACTGTGCCCACCCCCAAAATTGCTACTTATAATAAGAAATACAACCTATATAAAGATATATGGAGAAATACAATCTATATAAAGATAGAAGAACGATTTTTGGTTGTTGAGACGGAGTCTCACTCTATCCCCTGGGTAGAGTGCTATTACATCATAGCTCACAGCAACTTCAAATTTGGGGGCTTAAGAGATCCTTTTGTCTCAGCCTCTTGAGTAGGTGCCACTACAGGCACCTGTCATGATTCCCAGCTAGTTTTTCTATTTTTTAGTAGAGACAGGGTCTTTTTCTTGCTCAGGCTAGTCTCAAACTCCTGAGCTCAAGCAATCCACCCAATGTGGCCTTTCAGAATTCTAGGATCGTAGGTGTGAGCCACCGTGCCCAGCCAGCAATTTTTTTTTTTTTTTTTTTTTTTTTTTGTAGAAACAGAATCTCACTTTATCACCCTTAGTAGACTGGAATGGCATCACAGCTCACAGCAACCTCTACTTCCTAGGCTTAGGCGATTCTTATGCCTCAGCCTCCCGAGCAGCTGGGACTACAGGCACCCGCCACAACGCCCAACTATTTTTCTGTTGCAGTTTGGCCGGGGCTGGGTTTGAACCCACCACCCTCAGTATATGGGGCTGGTGCCCTACCCACAGGCGCTGCTCAATTTTTTTTTTTTTTTAAGACAGGGTCTCACTCTGGCACCCAGTGGCACAATCAGAGCTCACTGCAGCCTCTGACTCCTGGGCTCAAATAATCCTCCCAGCTCAGCCTCCCAAGTAGCTGGGACTATAGGCATGCACTGCCATACTGGGCTTATTGTTAAGATTTTGATGTTTGGCTCGGTGCCTGTGGCTCAAGTGGCTAAGGCGCTAGCCACATACACCTAAGCTGGTGGGTTCTAATCCAGCCCAGGCCCGCCAAACAACAATGACGGCTGCAACCAAAAAATAGCCAGGCGTTGTGGTGGACGCCTGTGGCCCCAGCTACTTGGGAGGCTGAGGCAGGAGACTCACTTGAGCCCAGGAGTTGGAGGTTGCTGTGAGCTGTGATGCCACAGCACTCTAAAAAAAAGATTTTGATGTTTATGTATGTGAAAACACCACACTGTACCCCATGATTGCATTAATATACTCAGGTATCATTTAATAAAAAAAAAAGTTTTTTTAAGATTTTGATGTTTAATCTCTTCTACATGTATATGTATAAATAATTTTTTTACACAATAGTCATATTTTGCATCCCATTTCAGCGGTGTCCTTCCTCAAGCTACTTCCTCATCCTAGGCATGTTTCTTTGTGTCCTTCACTGTACAGTTTCTACTCATTCATCTAGACCCAACACACGATCCCACTCTGGGAAGCCTTTCTGTCCGCTCTGCTTTCCCATCCGTAGACGCCTTAGATACTACCTCTTAGGCATTCCAATGATCCTTTGGTTACACCTTTATTACACCTTTGAATCTTAATTAGTTCTTTCCACTCAGGCTATCCACTTATGTCGGCCTCCCAGAGTGCTAAGGATTACAGATGTGAGCACTGTGCCCACCCCATCCTTTCTGTCTGTCTGTCCCAACAGTCAGGGAATGTCAAGTTATGTGAGCTGACTTGGGCCATATTACTCCCTAAAACATTGAGTTGGTTCGTGCTTTTGTGCTGCCACAACACATACACACACGCACCAGAGCAGTAGACTTTTAGGCATTGAGGCTTCTACAGGTTGAATATGTCATTCTCTTCACTTTCTCTTGCACTCGCTTGACCAATCCACCCAGCCAACACCTCCATTCTCTGCTTCTACGCCTGGCTCCAAAAGTGGCTGGCAGGACTCTGAACACACACGCGTGCAATAGCAAACTCTGACTGGAAGTGAATGGAAAAAGTTTGCTCACGTCGAAAAATTGATTATAATCAGGTCATAAAGGTAGATGCCCCTGATCACAGAATTCATATAGCAAAGATGAGTGTATGTAACTCAGACTCAGTGAGGGGCCTCCTGCCCTTAAAGATAGAGATATAATTGACTGGAATTCCTCCTCCCTCCAATTTCACATCTCGTGGAAATCTTAAGTCCTCAAGATCTGAGTTCTTCCCCGGGGCCTATCACTACAGCCACCTGGGCTCTGGGCTCCTGACTCCCCACATCATCCTCTGTCCTGCGGTGTGTGGATCCGGATTCAAGCCTGAGCCCCTGCAATTTCCACCAAAACCCCACTCACATACAGCGATTTCGAGGTTAGGAGAATTTACCAGCACTATGAAGGATAAAGGGGAAATACAGAAAACTTCACATTGTAGCAAACAGTTCAAAATGGCAGGACCACCACCCAGCACAGGGAACTTTCCTGGCCCGTTCACCCAACTGGGATGGACTCTGTCCATCTTGCTGACTCCTCTTTCTTCATCCTTTACGCTTTACAGGGGACATCTTTCTCTGTGCCTGCCCTTCATGCATTGAATCCAGCCCTCCTCTGGGTTAATAAGCAACAGTTTTCCTTTGGGCAACCATCCTTACCCCTTCTCTCAAATGACTTGACAGGACTGACCCCACACTGTCCCAGTGATTCAAACAACTGACCACACTCAAGATCATAGGTGCATCCCACCCCCCTGGCCACACACTCCTGGTGAGCAGAGGACTCTTCCCCTGGGGTCACCAAGTGGTAGAAAGATCAGCATTGTTCTTGGCCATCTTTCCCACCACATGTGAAAAGCCTGCTTGAGAGTGAATCAGGAAAACAGACTCAAGAGATGAAGAGAGAACTCAAACATGAATGAAAAAGTTTGTGAGTTCATGAATCCAAACATGTTTAACTAGATATCTGGCTTTTTTCCCCCTTTTGAGAGATCTAGTTAAACGTTTGTCATTTGCAACTGTGAGCACTTGACTGATGATACCTCCTTTTCAGAAGCAATAAACTAAATTCCTTTCTCTGCTTCATGCAAAGCAGCTGCCTCTCCTCTGAGCTGGGCATCTGCTGACATCTCTGCCTGCTGGGCATTTCAAAGTGTTTTCACAAAGACAGTTTTCTCCTTATGACATATATTGGTCCCAACCATTAAGATGACGCCTTTTTTACACTTTGTCACAAAAATATTTGTCATAAAACTAATATATGTAAAGTTTCTTATGCTACTTTTTTCAGTTTCCAATCAAAAAATATTTATTTAGAAACTACATATATGCCAGGCATATACAAAGGCAACTACCACTTTATGTTGAGAATTTTCCCATGTCATTAGAAATGCTTTGTGTCTACTGTTTTTAACACAAAATATACAATCATATAAACAGTTTTAAAATTAAACCTTTTTTTTTGAGACAGAGTCTCAAGCTATATCACCCTCAGTAGAGTGCTGTGGCATCATAGTTCACAGCAACCTCAGACTCTTGGGCTTAAACAATTCTCTTGCCTCAGCCTCCCAAGAAGCTGGGACTACAGGCACCCACCACAATGCCTGGCTATAAACCCTTATTGTTGAACATTTAGTTTTCTTCCAAGTTCTTTTTTTTTTTTTTT
>NW_003852396.1:24916096-24918273 GCF_000181295.1 Otolemur garnettii | reverse complement strand
AAAAAAAAAAAAAAAAGGTTCAATAATCTTAAATGTATAGAATGGTGACTTTTGCATCTGTGTGCATTTGTATAACCACCATCCAGATCACAATAGGACTGCAGTCCCAATCCCAGGCCTCAGACTAGTACCAGTCAGTGGCCTGTTAGGAATAGGCCATACAGCATCACCACCTTAGCACCATGTGCCCTCCTCCCCAATGGAAAAATTGTCTTCCATGGAACTGGTCCTGGGTGCCCAAAAGGTTGGGGACCGCTGCAGTAGGGGACCTCTCTAGCGCTCTAGTGTTTCCATCAAGTCCCTCCTCAGTCACATGCCTTTCTCCACCAGGATAAGCATTCTCTTGGCAGTTTCTGAACTTTCATCAGTTCTTAAATTTCATGTAAATAGAATTATACAGTATGTACTACTTTGTTTCTGGCTTCTTTCACTCGAAGTTGTGAGATTAATCTCTGATGTTGTACTTCAGAAGTATGTTCTTAGGCTCCACTAAACACGTGATTGTGCCTCGGTCCAAAGGCTGCCAGTAGCCTTTGTAATGATGCCTGGTAGCCACCCTATAAAATAAAATGAATGTTTGGTTAGAGACCAAAACAATTGAATCCTTTTGGGGGAATCATTATCCCCTTTTTACAAGACTTGGCGATACTTTGATGAGAGAAGTAAAGAATTAAACAGTGGTGTGCTGGTAAACCTGATCTCTGAGCTGAAAAAAAATCTCAGATTTGTAGTGTTTGTCAGCTTTCATAGGTAAATATTCCCACAATAGTTGATGTTAAACAGTCAGTAGTGTAACAACTGGTATGCAAAATTCCTGGAAAATTAACAACTGGCTTTCCAACCCTGGTATCAGCCAGGTCCAGCACAGCTCTCAGTAACTCACAGACCCAAAAGCCCGCAGCAGCTGAGACTCTTGCTCAAGTTCCCATACCTGGTAAGAGGGTATCTAAGACCAGTGTTCTCTGACCTTAATGCTTGATGCTCTTCTCTCTGCTACCTCCTTGTGCAAATTACAGGGCAAAAATGCTGAAGCCAAGTATAGTGGTGTGTGCCCTATAGTCACACCTGGAGGTTGAGGTGGTAGTCTCCTTTGAGCTCAGGAGTTGGAATTCAGCCTGAGCAACATATTGAGACCCCCATCTCTAAAAAAAAATTTTTTTTAATGATCTGGCATCTGTTTATGGGCTTGAGTCTTACTGATGGACCTCACATGGATCCCTAAATTCAGAATTTTATAAACTTTCATTCTCACTAGTAGTCTACTAAATGAATTATCTATTCTAAAATGTGATATATATAAACAAAAATTAAGCTGTTACTAGAGTTTATTAAAGACTATAAATTTTCAGTATTCCACTAAGAAGCCTGGCTGCCAAGCCAATCTTGGCAATCCCAGTTTGCCTCCTACTGTTCCTGTCTTCACACGGAGAGCTGGAATGTCATTATGTTGGGGAATGGACTCTCTGTTATCAGAGCATCAGTCCTTGAGTTTGTCATGATTTTCCATCACTGCTATTCTTCCTCTTTAATTTTAAATTCCTGTCAGTTTAGCGTCCCCTTTTTGGTTTAGGTTGTTAAGTATTATAGAACATGTAGTGACATATATTTTCAGCAGCAGCATTTTCGCCCTATAATTTGCACAACTGGACTTTAAGACACGTACATTGTGACTTAGCTATGACTCTGCCATACCCCCATTGGCGAAGGCAATGTAAATATGAGCTCTCCAAATTTCGCTTTTGTGGTCACACTGCTGCGGTGACGTGCATGGCTGCCTGTGAAGGAGTGCTGCTTAAACCATTTGTAACATACTCTCAACATAAATGCTATAAATTACTGGGTTATTATAAATTTTACAGTCCATTGTTTATAATTCAGAATTGTATGAAAGTACCTGTTTGTCCATCCTGGAAATAATAAATGCAAATCCAATGATATACGTACTTGCCTCTGCATATATGGTCACAAGTGGGAATGAGAAAAATGGGAATGTTTCTTGTTTATCAGTGTTGTGTGTAGAAATTCTTAAACAGAAGATAATGTGATATAGTTGAAGACACAGAATCAAAGTGATTTTCTTTAAAAATGAATTTGGGGCTCGGTGCCTGTAGCTCAACCGGCTAAGGCGCCAGCCATGTACACCTAAGGTGGCAGGTTCAAATCCAGCCCGGACCCGC
>NW_003852396.1:24913952-24915021 GCF_000181295.1 Otolemur garnettii | reverse complement strand
GGTGTATGTGGCTGGCGCCTTAGCTGCTTGAGCCACAGGCGCCAAGCCGATAATTCTATTTTTAATATTTTGAGGAACCGCTATACTTTTTTTCACAGTGGCTGCATCATTTTACATTCCATGAGTTCCAAGACTACTTATATTTTAATAGTATTTTAAAAATTATAGTATACAGGCTTGGGACCTGTAGCTCAAGTGATTAAGGCACCAGCTACATACACCAGAGGTTGTGAGTTCGAATCCAGCCAAGACCTACCAAACAACAGTGACAACTACAACCAAAAATTAGCCAGGCATTGTAGCAGGCACCTGTAGTCCCAGCAACTTGGGAGGCTGAGGCGAGAGAATCGCTTAAGCCACGGAGTTGGAGGTTGCCATGAGCTGTGATGCCATGGCACTCTACCCAAGGCAACAACTTGAGGCTCTGTCTCAAAAAAAAAAAGAAGAACTCAGGCAGTGCCTGAGGCTAGTGGGTAGGGTGCCAGCCCCAAATACCAAGGGTGGCAGGTTCGAACTTGGCCCTGGCCAAAGTGCAACAAAAAATAGCGAGGCATTGGGGTGGGCGCCTGTAGTCCCAGCTACTCAGGAGGCTGAGGCAAGAGAATGGCCTAAGCCCAAGAGTTGGAAGTTACTGTGAGCTGTGATGCTACAGCACTCTACTGAGGGCGACATAGTTAGATTCTGTCTCTAAAAAGAAAAAAAGAGGAACTTTAATTTCTCATTTATTTTATTGAAATCTTTAAAAACATCTTTCCAGCCAGGCACAGTGTCTCACGTCTGTAATCCCAGCACTGTGGGAGGCTGAGGAGGGAGAATTGCTTGAGCTTAGGAACTGGAGACTTACCAGAGAATGAGACCCCGACTCCGAAAAAAATGGAAAAACCCAGCTGGGCGCTGTGATGAACACCTGTAACCCCAGCAGCTTCCGGAGGCTGAGGCAGCAGGATGCCCACAGCCCAAGTCTCAGGTTGTAGTGAGCTATGACGCCACTGTACTCTGCTCAGGGCTATGCCCAGGATGGGACTCTGTCTCAACAACAACAACAACAACAAAAAAAAAAAAAAAAAAA
>NW_003852396.1:24912791-24913932 GCF_000181295.1 Otolemur garnettii | reverse complement strand
ATAAAAAATAAGCAAGGAAATAAAAAAAAATCATTCCAAGTTTCAGTAAAAAATTAATAGCATATTAATTAATACTATTGATAGTATATTCAACTTTTTGAATGAATTTTTTTCTTTTTTGTATGTTCAGGTTTCTCATCCAAGTTTTTGAAAATATACCTTAGTGTCTTTAAATGTGTTTTGTAACTATATTTCAAGACTTTTCTTTCTTTTTTTGGTCTTTTTGTTATTGTTTGTTCCTTTTGAGAGAGTCTCCCTCTGTTCCCTAGACTAGAGTGCCATAGCATCAGCCTAGCTCACAACAAGCTCAAACTCCTGGGTTTAGGCAATCCTCCTGCCTCAGCCTCCCAAGTAGCTTGGACTACATGCATGTACCACAATGCCTAACTAATTTTTCTAGTTTTAGTAGAGATGAGGTCTCACTCTTGCTCAGGCTGGTCTGGAATTTCCAAGCTCAAGGAATGTCTCAAGGTGTCCTGTGACACCTTGTCCTTCACAGAGTGCTAGGATTACAGGCATGAGCCGCTTGGTCAAGACTTAAACAACTTTATAATAGATTGACTCCTTCACTGAATTTTAGCTCCTTATTTTATTTTTTTGAGAGAGTCTCACTATGTCACCCTCGGTAGAGTGTCGTGGTGTCACAGCTCACAGCAACCTCAGACTCTTGGGCTTAAGCGATTCTCTTGCCTCAGCCTCCCAAGTAGCTGGGATTATAGGTACCCACCACAACGCCCAGCTATTTTTTTGTTGTAGTTGTCATTGTTGTTTAGTGGGCACAGGCAGGGTTCTAACCTGCCAGCCACGGTGTATGTGGCCAGCGCCCTAGCCACTGAGCTACAGGTGCTGAGCCCATTCTAGCTCTTTAAAGAAAAGTTCACAATGGTATGTGTGTTGACTCCATCTACAAAAAAGAAACAATTGCTGTAATTAACACCATCTAGTTTTCTCTTAGAGTATCTTCGCAGTAGACAGAGCATTCACAAATATAAAGTTATAAAACAGGAAAAAAATCTTGGAAATTGAAATATAAATGTCAGAAAACATTCAATAAAAAGGTTTTAAGATAAAATAGGGGCTTGGCACCTGTGGCTCAAGTGGCTAGGGCGCCAGCCACATACACCTAGGGTGGTGGGTTCGA
>NW_003852396.1:24911124-24912649 GCF_000181295.1 Otolemur garnettii | reverse complement strand
GAGTTGGAGGTTGCTGTGAGCTGTGATGCCACGGCACTCTACCCAGGGGGACAGCTTGAGGCTCTGTCTCAAAAAATAAATAAATAAATAAATAAAATAGGGAAATAACTGCATAAAATGTGAAACAAAAGTAGAAAGTCTAACATTTGACAAATAGGAAATCCAGAAAGAGAATAGAGAAAATGGCAGGGACAAAACAGACCAAGAAGTAATAGAAAAGAATGACATGAGGCGGGGTGCGGTGGCTGGGGCAGGTGGGTTGACTGAGTTACAGGATCAAGACCAGCCTGAGCCAGAGCGAGACCTCATCTCTAAAAAAGTAGCCAGGTATTAGGGTGGGAGCCTGTAGTCCCAGCTACTTGGGAGGCTGAGGCAAGAGAATTGCTTGAGCCCAAGAGTTTGAGGTTGCTGTGAACTATGTTGCCACAGCACTCTATGGAGGGTGATAAAGTGAGACTCTGTCTCAAAAAAAAACAGAAAAAGAAAAAGAAAAAGAAAAGAATGACATGTAGCTGAAGGACATGAGTCCTCAGCCAAAGTTCACAAAAGCATAACATGATGCGGGGCTCAAGGTCCACACTCAGAGAAATTGTTGTGAAATAATAGGACCACAAAGATAAAGAGAGAAAAACAGGTTACTTGTGAATGATGGCATCTGTCTGGCAGAGGATGTGTCCTGGAAATACAGGACATCTGAAGACTGTCCTTCCAAATTCTGAGGGAATATGACTTTAAAGTTGTACAACTTAAATTGAACAGAGAGAGTATCACTGAGAATAATGTAACATCTGTGAGTCCATCACGAAAACCAACATGTTAACAATGTTTTGGTTTTGATACAGAATTTTTAAAGTAAAAAATATAGAACGCCCCTTACTCTAAGGCAATTATTCTCACAAAATGGGTTGTAACTTCTGGTTTATATTTTCATACTTTGACAACCTGTATGTGTACCTGTGAGCAATATAAACAACATAAAGTGGGATTCACGGGTTTGAAAAGTATCTGAATTAAAATTTTCCAAAGTCTAGTCAGGCGAGGTGGCTCACACCTATAATCCTAACACTCTGGGAGATCGAGGTGGGAAGATCCCTTGTACTCAGAACTTCAAGATCAGCCTGAGCAAGTTTGAGACCCTCCCATCTCTGGTAAAAATAGAAAAATTGTCTGGATGTTGTGGCAGGTGCCTATAGTTCCAGCTACTTGGGAGGCTGAGGCAGGAGGATTGCTTGAGTTCAGGAGCTGTGAGGCTGCTGTGTGCTAGGCTGATGCCACTATACTCTAGTCTGGGTGACAGAGCGAGACTCTGTCTCGAAAAAAATAAAAGAAAGAGAGAAAGAAAGACAATTTTAAGTTTTAAAAAGCTGACAGCC
Source organism: Otolemur garnettii (assembly GCF_000181295.1). Classification (NCBI taxonomy): domain Eukaryota; kingdom Metazoa; phylum Chordata; class Mammalia; order Primates; family Galagidae; genus Otolemur; species Otolemur garnettii. The sequence goes on along the minus strand of NW_003852396.1, from coordinate 24,911,276 downwards.
AGAGAAACATAACATTTTTTATTAATTAACTACACAACACACCTCTACATATTTACTTTCTCTACAACTTCTAGCTGTTGCTTCTTAAAAATTATTCTTACTACCAGGTGAGGACACAGCAGGAAGCTGTTTGCCTTTTTTTTTTTTTTTTT
>NW_003852396.1:24909956-24911087 GCF_000181295.1 Otolemur garnettii | reverse complement strand
TGGGTAGAGTGCCATGGCATCACAGCTCACAGCAACCTCCAACTCCTGGGCTCAAGCGAGTCTCCTGTCTCCGCCTCCCAAGTAGCTGGGACTACAGGCGCCCGCCACAACACCTGGCCATTTTTTTGGTTGCAGCCGTCATTGTTGTTTGGCGGGCCTGGGCTGGGGATTCGAACCCACCACCTTAGGTGTATGTGGCTGGAGCCTTAGCTGCTTGAGCCACAGGTGCCGAGCCCTGTTTGCCTTTTGATAGCCTCTTTATAGAATAATGATTTTTGTAATATTTTTAATAGAGCAAATGGGAAAATAATTTAGTTTTGTCTCTATGGTTTTTCTTTGTAGTTGCTAATTTGTTCTTTGCAGTTGTAACTTAGAAAAGTCCCTCTCTTCGTTTTTAGCTTTTATTATTTCTAATTGAGACAACAGTACATATTTATGGGGCACAAGGCAGTAACATGGTACTTAGATGCAACGTGTAATGATAGGAGAGTTTCTCTCTACTTCATGCATCTCCACTGTTAGGATTGCTGTCCACTTCGGGGACACCTCCCTCTTACACTCTTTGAGTTTCTCATAGTGACTGTTCTTATTTTGTGGTTGCCACCATCCTCAGCGAGAACATTAATGAGATGATTCTTTGAAATGTGTTCATTTAGGTGTTTCTGGCTTATTCCTCTGAGTTCTCTCTGCTTCCTCTAGTTATTATTTTTTCTGTCTGTTTCTCTCGTCCTTTGTTTTACTGAAATCTCTAGTCGTCTTTGGTTATTTATGCATGTTTAAGAATGAGGGCAGAGAAGAGCTGAGGGGACTTCTGTGTGGGAGGGGTGGTGGAAGCTGCACAGCTGAAAGCTTTGTTTCATAATGAGCAGACGGGGAACCAACGGTTACACAACCTTCTATGGAGGATAGTCCGGAATTCATTCAGTTTCTTTAGAACAAACCACCTTCTTTCTTGCAAGGGTGTGGAGAGAAGCCTGGAGGCCACACCTTGTGCACACAGAGGGGAGAGTGGGAGCTTTAATTATTAAAGTTTCAGATCTATAGTTCATTTCTGCCAAGAGGATGGTGGTGACAGAGACACTGGCTCAGCGCCTGTGGCTCAAGCGGCTAAGGCGCCAGCCACATACACCT
>NW_003852396.1:24907938-24909356 GCF_000181295.1 Otolemur garnettii | reverse complement strand
CCCTGACAACAAGGCCTAATTATAAGCTGCAAGAACAACTAAATCAGGAGTGTGGGGCTTTTTCCCTTTTTCCTTTCTCTTTTTTTTTTTTTTTTTGAGACAAAGTCTCACTCTGTCGCCTTGGATACAGTGCCACAGCATCACCATAGCTCACAGCAACTTCAAACTCTTGCCTCAACCTCCCCAGTTGCTGGGATTACAGACAGGGTCTCACTTGCTCAGGCTTGTCTTTAACTCCTGAGCTCAAGTGATCCACCTTGCCTGGCCAGAAGTATGCATTTGATTAAAATATGAGTACGTCATTTTTGGCTGGTGGGTTTTAGATTAACTAGATGGCCTCAGGTCAAACTGGAGATAGTTTCCAGTTTTACACAGAGCCCCAAATCCTTAGGGTCTGCATGTTGTAATATGCATAACAAGGCGGGGGGGTTCCACACTATCCCAAAGTGAAGGCTGGGCCAAACTAGTTCTGTCCAGTCTCACTTTGGCAGAGGGATAAGGATTTCCCTTCAGGGCACCATAACCCCTCAAGGAGGCCCAGTCCCCTCACTTTATGTTCTGGGGTTTACAAATGTTGATGTAGCTAACATATGAAGGGTCAGGTGGGGAAGGAAAGTTGGCTAACGCCTCCTGGGTAGAAAAAATCAATCCAAATCAGATGCTCTGGGACAACCAAAATTTGATGGTCCACTTCAGACACTAGCATGTGGGACAGCTGGTCACCAAAACAGTTCCCTCTGGTGGTTCCTCCTCCTTCCACCTCTCCCTCCTCCCCTCTCAGATTTCTCCACACCTTCCTCTTTTGTGGTCCAAGGCGAGGGCCCACCCCTCCTCCCACTCTAGCCTACAGTCATTTATTTATCTGGTCTCTGCAAGCAACAAAACCTGCAGGTTTGCAGACCGAACTTTCCATTCGGAGCAGTATTTCTAGCCTTATACTCTTGAGTTTTACGTTTTTCATAGTGACTGTTCACTAGGGGGGACTCATCCCTATCAGTACAGGCCAGGAGTACAGCTCCCTATGGGAGCTACTGTTAGATTGAAATTAACAGGTTTGCTGATCCCAGTGAGACTACAGGGCAGGGTGAGAGGCAGAATGACTATATCCCTTTTTTTAAGATTCCCCCCTCTAATCAACTTTTTCAAGTAATTGACTGTTGGAGGAAGACGAGGAGAGAAAGAGCACCCAAACACTACGTTTATAAAGAGGAAGGGGTTTATTCACCAGCCGGAAGCTTAAGGCATAGAAGAACTCCAAAAGGCCCCGCTCCCCGACTGGCTTGGTCTTTCTCCTTTTATCGACAGTCAAAAAGTTCCACCCCACAGGTACCCTTCCCATTGGCCAGTTTGAATCAAGCGGGAGATGCTAGTCCAGCCCCTACAGAACTACAGGATTTCACAGAACTTGGAAATTTCCA
>NW_003852396.1:24905446-24906867 GCF_000181295.1 Otolemur garnettii | reverse complement strand
ACCACAAGTGCCTGCCACAACGCCTGGCTATTTTTTTTTGGTTGCAGCCGTCATTGTTGTTTGGCAGGCCCAGGCTGGATTTGAACCTGCCACCTGAGCCACAGGTGCCGAGCCTTAACAGGTCTTTTAAGAAAAATACTCTACCTTAATCTAAGTGATTATTTCCAGATTCCAATAATCCTCATATGAAGTCCTTTCTTAAATTCAAGCTAATTTAAATTCTTTGGGTTTGTATTCAAGGTTATTTTTCTTCTTGTTTGTTCTGCTTTAGAAATGAAAAAAAAAAAAAAAAGCTAAGCAAGTTTTTCACTCGATAAACTAACCTGTAACTGTCTTGGCAAAAAGCCAAGTCCAGTAAAGAAAGAAAGCTGTGATGAATTGGTGATGTGACCTGCTCTGGGTTTTGGACTGGAGGGTGTCACACAGTTGGTTATATTTGCTCTCTCAGATTTTTGTAACGTTAGGGGAGGGGGGAAGAAGTTTTATCTACTTACAAGAGCCAAAGTTATTCCCCAGTGAATCAGCAAAGAAAGTGATTAGCACTTTTTAGATGCAAAAGAACATTGCAAACCATTCAGTGTTCTGCTTGAATTTGCTGAGGTGCCACCTCAGGTGTTAATAGGAGATGTGAGAGAGAGAGAATCATGACACTCACCAACAGCCCCACCTTCCACCATGAACTCATCGTCTGAGAGGCGTGATTACTGACGCCAGATGCGCTTTGAGGGCTTACTGGGGAGCTGACAGCTACAGAGGAGCAAGTTTGCAGAAACTTTTTCATTTGCAGAAACTTTTCATTTATTTGTTCCACTGATATATAAAGATCAGGCTGAAATGTCATCCAGAAGATTTTTATCTTGCCTGCCTCCGCACTAGCATTTTTATTACAAAAAATTGTAAATAAACAAAATTAGAGAGAATTGTATTTTTTAAATGCCTGTCACTCAGATTCAATAATTATTAAAATCTTGCCATCCATCCCTCTCCTTTTTCTATGCAACTATTTTAAAGCAAATCCCAGACGTCATGTTATTTCCTCTCTAGATACTTCATACATGGATATTTTCTTACCTAACCACACTGTTAGTGACATACCTAACAAAAGTAATGATTCCTTGGCGTCATCTGAGACTATTTTCATACTCTCTTGATAACTAAAGAAATGTCTTTTTAATGTTGGTTCTTTAGAATCAGGATCCAGATAAGGGCCTCACGTTGTGTTCGATAACTCTTTTTTTTCCTTCTTCTTTTTTTGAGATAGTGTCTCACTCAGTCACCAAGCTAGAGTACAGTAGCTTTGCTGTAGGTCACTATAACCTCAAATTCCTTGGCTTAAGGATCTTCTGCCTCAGCCTCCCAAGTTGCTAGGACTACAGACATGTGCCACTATACCTCGGCAATTTTTTTTTTTTTTTTTTGCA
>NW_003852396.1:24903156-24905268 GCF_000181295.1 Otolemur garnettii | reverse complement strand
TGGGACCACAGGCGCCCGCCACAACGCCCGGCTATTTTTTGGTTGCAGCCGTCATTGTTGTTTGGCGGGCCCGAGCTGGGGATCGAACCCGCCACCTTAGGTGTACGTGGCTGGCGCCTTAGCCGGTTGAGCTATAGGCGCTGAGCCGCTGGGGCTGAATTTGAACCTGTCACCTCTGGCATATGGGGCCGGCACCCTACTCCTTTGAGCCACAGGCTCCACCCTAATTTTTTTGTTTTTACTAAAGATGGGGGTCTCACTCTTGCTTTGGCTGGTCTGGGACTTGAGCTCAAGTGATCCTCCCACTTTGGCCTTCCAGAGTGCTAGGATTATAGGCATGAGCCACTGCACCCCACCCATGATGACTATCTTTTGAATCTTTATAAATCTGGAACAGTCTCTTTACAGCCCACCTCCACTTTTCTTTTATGCCATTGACTTGATTAATCTGATTCAATTGGTCTATAGAACTGGATTTCTATTTTTTTTTTTTTTTGAGATAGAGTCTCACTTTGTTGCCCACGGTAGAGTGCCGTGGTGTCACAGCTCACAGCAATCTCAAACTCTTGGGCTTAAGCTCTTCTCTTGCCTCAACCTCCTAAGTAGCTGAGACTACAAGTGCCTGCCACAACACCTGGCTATTTTTTTGTTATTGTTGTAGCAGGTCCTGGCTGGTTTAAACCCATCAGCCCCACTGCATGTGGCCAGCACTCTAACCACTGAGCAACAGGCACCAAGCCTCAGATTTATTTTTAAATGCAATATTATCTATCTGGATATTCTGAATTTATCCATTTATATCCCTGTAATTGTCACTTAGACTTGAGTCTCTATCATCTATGTTTTATATAAACTGGAAGCTAGTTCTCTAGGCTATATTACATTAAGGGTTGGTTTTTTTTCCATAAAGGGGGCATCTCAAGAGCCACTGGGTAGGGGAAGCACCTGTGGCTCAAAAGGGTAGGGCACCAGTCCCATGTGCCGGAGGTGGTGGGTTCAAACACAGCCCCAGCCAAAAACTGTAAAAAAAAAAAAAAAAAGAGCCACTGTGTGGTTGTCATACTCTGAGTGTAGTTAACATTGATCACTGGCTTCCAGTGGTGTGACAGTCAGATCTCACTTTTCTAAAGTTCTTCTAAGCCTTTTATCTAATGCTTTCATCCTTTTTTGATTTTTGCAAAATGGTGATTTTTTAAAAATTCCGTTATCCCTATCACATTTATTACATGGGATTTGTCTGCAAAGAGGAACTTTTCCTCATCAGTTATAGGCTATTTTGGACACAATGAAATGCAGATTGTTTTGGAAAGGCAGAATAATGCTTATTTCCCTCAAATTGCCAATTTTCAGAGAAAGGATGAGATATTACCCACGGTCTCCAATGAATTTATTTATCGATTTAGGTACTCTCCATTCCCTCCTCATAAATACATTAGGTTTTTATATAGCCTATGCATTTCAGTTGAATTCCATTATTATTATTTATTGATACATAAATTATCCCCTCTTTGGCCAATGGGAGCCCCTTCTTGAGTTCTTTTGATACAGCCCACTGATCATGGATGACTCATAGCTTTTGGCTCATCTCCATGTTCAGACTCATCTTGCACATGTACTGCCCCAGACTTGGAACCAATCATCCAGTTCTGGTTCCTTTTAGGAATGTCATTTAGGGACCACAATCTGGGCACTAGCCACAGCTCATTGCTCATGGGTTTTTTTAGTAGTTCTAGACCTTTCTGTAAAGGACAAAAATGGCATACATGCTCTTTTGAAAAGGAGAAAAGAATCATGAGTTTATGCTGACATTTCTTATTCAAGTTTAATATTTATTTATATTAATGCCCTTGATTTTATGTTTCTTCTCTTACCAGGAAAATCTTGGTTTCTAACAACACTAACATAGTTACATAATTACAACATAATTATTACTTTATCGTATACTATGTAGAAAATAGTTTCTTTTTGTTGTTGTTGTTGCAGTTGTCACTGTTGTTTTAGCTGGCCTGGGCCGGGTTGGAACCCGCCAGGCTCAGTGTATGTGGCCGGCACCCTACCCACTGAGCTACAGGTGCTGCCCTAGAAAATAGTTTCTTTTTTTTTTTTTTTTTT
>NW_003852396.1:24894221-24901293 GCF_000181295.1 Otolemur garnettii | reverse complement strand
AGACAGAGTCTCACTTTGTCATCCTTGGTAGAGTGCTGTGGCATCATAGCCCACAGCAACCTCAAACTCTTGGGCTCAAGCAATTCTCTTGCCTCAGCCCTCTCTACTAGCTGGGACTATAGGCACCCAACACAATGCCTGGCTATTTTTTGTTGCAGTTGTCATTCTTGTTTAGTTGGCCCAGGCTGGGTTCAAAAACAGCCTTGGTGTATGTGGTGGGCACCATAATCACTGTGCTATGGGCACTGAGCCAAAATCTCTTTTCTTCATAAATTACCCTGTCTGTGGTATTCCGTTATAGCAGCAGAAAATGGACTAAGACATCCAGTATGCCTTTTTTTTTAGAGACAGTCTCACTTTGTTGCCCTCAGCAGAGTGCTGTGGCATCACAGCTCACAGCAACCTCCAGTTCCTGGGTTTAGGCTATTCTCTTGCCTCAGCCTCCCAAGTAGCTGGGACTACAGGTGCCCCCCACAATGCCTGGCCATTTTTTGGTTGCAGTTTGGCCGGGGTTGGGTTCAAACCCACCACCCTCAGTGTATGGGGCCAGTGCCCTACTCACTGAGCCACAGGTGCCGCCTGTATCATTTCATATTTTTAAGGTAGTCCACAATCAATAGGCTGAAATCCAGCTAATCTAAACAGGCATTCCCCTGCCACACCCCGCCTACGTCATTCATTCTGGTGGACATTTTTCATGGTCTTTCCCCCCAGTTTGTCATTTGGGAGCCCAGCACCTTTTGAACACCCTTGTAATGTTTGGAGAATTTTCCTGTTTTGAGTCTCACCAAGTAAAAAGGCAGCATACTTCTTCCCTTTCCTCCTCTGTGCAGCTGGGACACAGCCATGTCACTAGTGCTCCTCCAATCACACTTGCTTATGTGAGAAGTCAGAGGAGATGCTGAGTGAGGATAAGACTGCATGGTGCATTTCTTTTGCTGGGAAGGTGGTAGCAGATCCCTGTGGTTTAGAGGGTCTGAAGTGGTTTGTAAGCTTGGGAAGTGGCACTTCAGCAGTAGTGGCTGCAGTTAAATTGAGCTGCTGGCAGCATGTATTTGTCTAGTGGTAACAGGCAGTAGCCACAGTTTTCTCATCTGGCCAGTAGTGCTGCATAATTTTGGGTGATTTTCTTGGAAGTTTAGCCTCACAATTGTTTCCTCCAGCCTTCCCAACAATTCTGAGTCATCCACTATCCTTTCAATAAATCTCTTTCCTGCTTAATCTGTCAGCATCAGCTTTTGTCACTTGCAGCCAGGAAGTAGCTGACACAGCAGATCCTAAAAGGGGGGACATTTCCTTTTCTTTTTTTTTTTTTTCCTAGAGTGTCTGATTCTGTTGCCCCAGGTTAGAGTGCTGTGGCATCAGCCTAGCTCTCAGCAACCTCAAACTCATGGGTTCAAGTGATCCTCCTATCTTAGCCTCCCAAGTAGCTGGGACTACAGATGCCCACCATGACACCTGGCTAATTTTTCTATTTTTAGTAGGGGTGAAGTCTCACTCTTGCTCAGGCTAACCTGGAACTCCTGAGCTCAAGCGGTCCTCCCACCTCGGGCTCCCAAAGTGCTAGGTTAGAGTAGGGTGAGCAGATTTTAACATTGGTAAAGCAGGACACCATTGACCGAGGGTGGGGGGGTGGGGGGTGGTTCTTAATTAAAAATTTGGTCTATGTGGAGGAAAATTTTCATAGAGGACAAAAATAGTATTGTAATATATTTTTTAAAATTTCAACATAAGTACAATTTACAAATATAATACATTTAAAAAAATTATGTATAGGGCGGCACCTGTGGCTCAAAGGAGTAGGGCACCTGTCCACCTTTCCCAGGAGGGGAGTAGGGAGCTTAGCTTTTTCATTTCCAAATGAAGTTACATTAACCTCTTCATTCCCAAATGGAGTTACATTAACCTTTTCAGCAGCTGAAAACCAGTCTATTCTCTTCCTGTTGTCCCACCGTTCCTTAGCTTGTCATGCATTCTTTCCAAAAATCGGGACTTTTTTAAAACGCCACGGGTCGCGGGACAAATTGTTAAAAATCGGGACTGTCCTGCCAAAAGTGGAACATCTGGTCACCTTAGGTTAGAGGCACATGCCAGTGTGCCCGGCAGCGGGTAAGAGGGATCATTTTAAGTAGCACACAAGGACTCAGCACCTGTAGCTCAGTGAGTAGGGTGCCGGTCACATATACCGAGGCTGGCAGGTTTGAGCCCAACCCAGACCTGCAAAACAACAATGACAACTGCAACCAAAAAATAGCAGGTGTGGTGGCAGGCTCCTGGAGTCCCAGCTACTTGAGAGGCTGAGGCAAAAAACTCTCTTAAACCCAAGAGTTTGAGGTTGCTGTAGCTGTTATGCCACGGCACTCTACCAAGGGCAACATAGTGAGACTTTGTCTCAAAAAAAAAAAAAAATTAAGTAGCACATGAGCCGGATCATCCTCCCACTTGCTTTCCCACCCTTCTCCTCCACCTTCCTTCATGTTGAGTTCTGGGAGAGAAGGGACTGTGGTCACTGGGGCCCAGCAGCTCTTCTGCAGGAAGCTCCTTTGAAAACAATCTCTCATAAGAAGCAGTGTGTTGGCTTGGCACCTATAGCTCAAGTGGCTAGGGTACCAGTCACATACACCAGAGCTGGCAGGTTTGAATCCAGCCCAGGCCTGCCAAACAACAACGACAACTACAACCAAAAAAAAAAAAATTATAGCCAGGTGTTGTGGTGGGTGCCTGTAATCTCAGCTACTTGGGAGGCTGAGGCAAGAGAATCGCTTAAGCCCAAGAGTTGGAGGTTGCTATGAGTGTGACTCCATGGCACTCTACTGAGGGCAACAAAGTGAGAATATGTCTCAAACAAACAAACAAAAAAAAGCAGAGTGTTTTTGTGTAGTTGCTGGAGGGGAAGAAGAGAGCCAGATGTTGGCTCAGGTTGAGATAAGGTCAGCAGGGACCCAGCAGAGCTCCTGGGGTCTGAAAAACAGAAGGGTGGTGAGAGCAACCGGCAGAACAGAGGACGAAGCATAAGACTCCCATTCCCATCCCAAAGGCTCCTTGAGGCATAATTGGAGATTTTGAGGGGAAAAAAAGAACTTGCAGATAAATAAAAAGGTGAGTCTAAAGAATCAGGCCTTGGACAATCTTGTGAATGGTCGTATCTGGACCCAGCAGCAGGCTACACCAGGTCCTGTGTATTAGGGCTGCTAATCTGTTATCTGTCATTGAGTGCAAATATTCCCCCCAGTTTGTCATTTGTCCTTTCATTTTGTATTTCTTGATATAGATATTTTTTAACTTTGTATATAGTCAATTCTAAGGATATTTTCCATTAATCCTATGTTCATATAGCTTTTTCCCTTTCTAAAAATATGTTCAATATTCTCGTGTATTTTCTTTCAGACTTTTGCTGTTGTTGTTGTTAGTTTGGTTGGTTTCTTTATTTGATTTAAGGAGGTTTACTCTGAGCCAAATTTGAGGACCATGACCTGGAGCCACACCCAAAAAGCCTTGAGCAAATGGACTGCCCTTTATTTTTTTTAAACAGTTTTATTCTTTACATTTAACCTTTTATTCTATAATTCATTTTGGTTTGGGGGATTTTTTTGTTAAAAATATTTATTTTAGGCTCGGCGCCTGTGGCTCAAGCGGCTAAGGCACCAGCCACATACAGCTAAGGTGGCGGGTTCGAATCCAGCCCGGGCCCGCCAAAAAACAATAATGGCTGCAACCAAAAAATAGCCGGGTGTTGTGGTGGGCGCCTGTGGTCCCAGCTACTTGGGAGGCTGTGGCAGGAGACTTGCTTGAGCCCAGGAGTTGGAGGTTGCTGTGAGCAGTGAAGCCATGGCACTCTACCCAGGGGGACAGCTTGAGACTTTGTCTCAAAATATATATATATTTATTTTAATGCATTCTATTATAAATAAGTCAGTAGAAGTTCCACACTGCTACAGATGCATCTGTGCCATCCAAATGGTGACCATCTGAAGGATGTCTCATCTCTTATCACAGCCAGAGCACAAACTCTTCCATGCTGTTCCTAAATACTGATTGCTTCTAAATCGAGATGACCAAATAGCCTTTTATCTTGGAGAGTATGTTTTCAGATAAAGTCTCACTCTGTCATCCTGGGTAGATGGCCATAGCATCATAGCTCAAACTCAAACTCTTGGGCTCAAGTGATCCTCCTGCCTCAGCCTCCTGAGTAGCTGGGGCTACAGGTGCCTGCCACAATACCCAGCTAGTTTTTCTATTTTTAGAGATTGGGTCTGACTCTTGCTCAGGCTGGTCTTGAACTCCAAAGGTCAAGGGATCTAACTGCCTCGGCCCCCCAAAGGGCTAGGACTACAGGTGTGAGCCACTGTGCCCAGCCTTCTATAATTCATTTTGGTGTACAGTATGATCACGTATCTTAATGCTTGGGCAAATCTGATAGACTTAAAACAAGTTTTATTGGCTCAGTGCCTGTGGCTCAAGCAGCTAAGGCACCAGCCACATACACCTGAGCTAGTGGGTTTGAATCCAGCCTGGGCCAGCCAAACAACAATGATGGCTGCAACCAAAAAAATAGCTGGGCATTGTGGCGGGCACCTGGAGTCCAGCTACTTGGGAGGCAGAGGCAGGAGAATCACTTGAGCCCAGGAGTTGGAGGTTGCTCTGAGCTGTGATGCCATGGCACTCTACTCAAGGCGACACCTTGAAGCTCTGTCTCAAAACAAACAAACAAGTTTTGTTTTGCAATAATGAGACATAATTTTACTCCTAAAAACTTACAAGTAACATGAAAAAAATATCTAGTGAAGGTGAGCATGAAGGAAAACGGCCCTTAAAGTGCTGTTTTAGATTTATCCATTCTTGTTTTTTTTCCTTGAGACAGAGTCTCAAGCTGTTGCCCTGGGTAGAGTGCCTTAGTGTCACAGCTCACAGCAATCTCAAAGTCTTGGGCTTAAACAATTCTCTTGCCTCAGCCTCCCAAGTAGCTGGGACTACAGGTGCCCGCCACAATGCCTGGCTATTATTTTTGTTGCTGTTGCAGTTGTCATTGTTGTTAAGCTGGCTCAGGCTGGGTTCGAACTGCCAGCCTCGGTATATGTGGCTAGCGCCCTACCCACTGAGCTACGGACACCACGGAGATTTGTCAATTCTGTTTAAGAGCCTACAGTATAGTTCTGCTTAAGAGCCTACAGCTGACCAGTCAAGGGGGCTTAGGCCTGTAATCCTAGAACTCTTGGAGGCCAAGGGTGGGAAGATTGCTTGAGCTCAGGAGTTAGAGACCAGCCTAAGCAAGAGTGAGACCCCTATCTCTACTAAAAATAGAAAAACTAGCCAGGCATCATGGCAGGTACCTGGTATCCTAACTACTCCGGAGACTAAGGCAAGTGGATCACCTGAGACCAAGAAACTGAGGTTGTTGTGAGCTAAGATGATGTCACGTCACTCTACCCAGAGCAACAGATTGAGTCTCTGTCTCAAAAAGAAAATGAAAGAACTAGTTAGGTGTCATGGCAGGCTCTAGTAGTCCCAGCTACTTGGGAGGCTAATGCAAGAGGATCTCTTGAGCCCAAAAGAGTGGGCTCTGTGAGCCACAAAGACTGATGACATCTCAGCACTCTACCCAGGGTTTAACTCTACCGTTAAATAAATAGAAAAGAGAGAAACAGAGAAAGAAGAAAAAGAGAGTATACACTGATTAAAGCAAACAAGAAACATCTCAACCAAATACTTAATGTGGAACTTGTTTAGATCATGATTTAAACTGGCTAACTAAAAAAAAAAAAAATTAGGAGACACTTGGAATGAGAATACTATACATTTGATGATGATAAAGAATAATTCTTTGGGTGGCGCCTGTGGCTCAAAGGAGTAGGGCGCTTGTCCCATATACCAGAGGTGGCAGGTTCAAACCTAGCCCTGGCCAAAAATTGCAAAAAAAAAGAACAATTGTTTCTTTGGTTAGTTGTAATAATTGTGGCTATGCTTTAAAATAAGATCTTTGTCCTTAAAAGATACATACTAAAAGATGATGTCTGGGATTTATGTCAAAATAAGGCTTTGGGCTTGGTGCCTGTAGCTCAAGCGGCTAAGGTGCCAGCCACATACACCAGAGCTGGCAGGTTCAGATCCAGCCTGGGACTGCCAAACAACAATGACAACTACAACCAAAAAATAGCCAGGCATTATGGCAGGTACTTGTAATCCCAGCTACTTGGGAGGCTGAGGCAAAAGAATTGCTTAAGCCCAAGAGTTGGAGGTTGCTGTGAGCTGTGACACCATAATACTCTACCCAGGGTGACAGCTTGAGACTCTGTCTCAAAAAACAAAAACAAAAACAAAAACAAGACTTTGGTGGAAGAGAGGAAAGGATATAAGTGAAATAAGGTTGACTGTGAGTCCTTAATTTTTGAAGCTGGATGATGAACATTGGGGGATTTATTATACTCTCTTTCTATTTTTATAGATATATTAATATAAATGTTTGAATTTTTCCATAATAAAAAGTTAAAAAACAAGGATTTAAAAATACATAATGGCAGTAAACTAGCACTAGAAATTGCTAAATATCCCCAAACAGGTAAAGCTCCAGGTTCTCAGAGTGGCACATTTAGACCAGATCATAACCTTGCTTAATCGGGCTGAGTTTATAGACATCAACAACAGCAAATCATTACTGAGAGCCTTCAGTGTGGCAAGACCAATGAGAGGTAAGAGTTCTCTGAGGGAGAGGGAAATGGAGAGAGAGAGAGAGAGAGAGAGAGAGAGAGAGAGACAATATATCGGCAGCGCCTGTGGCTCAGTGAATAGGGCGCCGGCCCCATATACCAAAGGTGGCGGGTTCAAACCTGGCCCCAGCCAAATTGCAACAAAAAAATAGCCGGGTGTTGTGGTGGGCACCTGTGGTCCCAGCTACTTGGAAGGCTGAGGCAAGAGAATCACCTAAGCCCAAGAGCTAGAGGTTGCTATGAGCTGTGACACCATGGCACTCTACCAAGGGTGACAAATGAGACTAGAAAGAAAGACAATATATCAGTTATAAAAACAGTATAATGGGCTCGGCGCCTATAGCTCAACCGGCTAAGGCGCCAGCCAC
>NW_003852396.1:24891493-24893450 GCF_000181295.1 Otolemur garnettii | reverse complement strand
CACTATGTCAACCTCCCTATAGTGCCCTGGTGTCACAGCTTACAGCAACCTCAAACTCTTGGGCTCAAGTGATTCTCTTGCCTCAGCCTCCCGAGCAGCTGGGACTATAGGCGCCCGCCACAGTGCCTGGGTATTTTTTTGTTGCAGTTGTCATTGCTGTTTAGCTGACCCAGGCTGGGTTTGAACCCACCAGCCTGGGTGTATGTGGCCGGCGCCCTACCCACTAAGCTACAGGTGCCGCCCTTCCAGTTTCATCTTTCAAGTCATTTTCTCTGAGAAAACTTCTCCAAGCTGAACGAGCTGCCCCTCTTCTATGTTCTCTGTATACAGGGGCTTTGGGGGATGTCAGGGACATGTCTTATTTCTCCCATAGATTCTGAGGGCAAGGATAGAATTCCATTTATTCACAGTATGTCACTTGAAGTCTGAGTCATACCAGAAGATCAAGGATTGCTTGTTGACTGACTGAATGAAGCCTCCTTATCAGAATGTAAACCCACAAGGGCAAAGATTTTTGTTGTTTTGTTTTGCTTTATCCTTAGAACACAGGACAATACCTGACACATGAATATTTGTCAAAATAATTAAAACTACCTGTCAAAGAAAGAGCAACATACCTATTGTAAAGGCCCATACTGACAATTTGCCAATGGTCAGCCTATCTGTGGATTAGCAGAAGACTTGTTTGGGGCTTAAAAACAAATACAAAAAGTGTTTTGGAGGTGGAATACAATGAAGTGTTTTCTAGATTTCACGGAGTTAGTAACTTGGATTTTAAAACGTAAAAACCTATCTCTAAATCCAAGAGTGAACAGGACATGTATTAACTTAATTGTTTTTACATGCAATGTTTTAGAGGCTGCTAAACAAAATGTTAATTTTATTTCACAAAAAGCAATCAAAAAACATAGAACAAGTAGATCCTTATGTGGAACAGATCATTTTCTGGCAATACTTATTTCTCAACTGGCCGTGAAAGGGTGTCAGTATGTGCCCATATTGCCTATGGACCTACAGAAATACACGCGGCAAGGGAGCACTCATGATTCCTACATCTGGAACAGCCAGGACCCAAGGAAAGCCTTGTGTCATGAATGACATCACCTTAGTGATCTAATTTCTAAAAGACAAAGGAATCATTTCTTCTTGCCCAAACATTACAGTGGTTTGGACCAGTAACTTCATAGTGGGATGATGGGAGGGCTCCGTGGACAAAGGATAATTGTCGGCCCTCCCTTGGCAGAGGGTGGTTTACAAAGTGATCTTTCTTGAGAGTCTGCCTGGGACTGATGATACACCACATGACAGGTGCTTTTACATAAGCAAGGCAGAACTGGATTCAATGTGGATTTCTTTTTTTTTTTTAAATCATCTTTCTCTAGAACTGTCCTCTCTGAAAGTCACTAGAACAACCGGAGGGAAAGTGAGCTCTTAACTCCCCAGGGAGTCGGGGCTGCATTTCCTTCCCTTTCTTTACTCACCCACCTTTCCGCGGTTGCCATCGCTGGGATCTCTTTTGAGAAGAGGTTTTATTCCCCCTTTTTCTTTCAGGATCCTGCCTCACATAATCGTCACTGGCCTTTCACAAAGAAAACTAGGACTCCCATTTATTTTATCCAATCCACCGCCACATTCAGCCTTGAAAACAGCATGCCGCGTATTATCCTCTAACAAGAACAAATAGCAGAATGAAGCCTATTTTCCATGAGGCTGATTTTTGCCAATCTAACACATTTATTCTGACACCCTTTCATGGCCAGAAGAGAAATAAATGGTATCAGAAAGGACATTATTTCTCAGTATATGCAATTTAGAAACATATTAAGAAGGCCAGGTGTGGCTCGGCGCCTGTGGCTCAAGCGGCTAAGGCGCCAGCCATGTACACCTAAGGTGGCGGGTTCGAATCCCCAGCCCAGGCCTGCCAAACAACAATGACGGCTGCAACCAAAAAATGGCC
>NW_003852396.1:24887262-24890079 GCF_000181295.1 Otolemur garnettii | reverse complement strand
AGACAGGAACTCACTGGAGTGCAGTGGCATCATCCTGTGAGCTGTAATGCCAGGGCACTCTACCCAGGGGGACAGCTTGAGGCTCTGTCTCAAAAAAAAAAAAAAAAAAAAGAGTGAGACTCCATATCTAAAAAGAGCTGGGCATTGTGGCAGGTGCCTATAGTCTCAGCTAATCAGGTGGCAGAGGCAAGAGGATCACTTGAGCCCAAGAGTTTGAGGTTGCTATGAGCTATGACACCACAGCACTCTACCGAGAACAACAAAGTGAGACTCTGTCTCAAAACAAAACAAAACAAAATACACCATATGGATGCATATATCCATATATATTTATAGACGTAAAGAAAAAGGCTGGATAGATACTAAACTCTCAATTACTTCCTTCTTCTGAAGAGTGAGATTGGGGAGTATGGTGAAGGCAAATTTCATTCTTTACCTCATACACTTTGGATTATTTACGTCTATTTTAAAAACCAATATAGGGAATTAAAAACAACTAGATTGGCATAAGGTAGTCAATTTATGGAGCAGTTATTTCACACTGGGGATGTAATAGACACGTTATATCAACATATATATCTTCTCACATGTTTCTCCAACCTTCCAAAATAGGCAATATTATCCCTATTTACAGACAGAAAACTAGATTCAGGGAAGTGATTGACTTGCCCAAAGTAACAGGGCTAGTCAATAGCATAGCTGGGATTCAAACTTAGGCCTTTCCGATGCCAAAGCCAAGATCTTTCCCTGGTCTAACTATCCTATCTCATATGATAGTCCTGGCTCAGTAGATAGGCTTATTAACACTGCCACATTGCTGCTATTAAGTTTATCTTTTACAACTTATTATGGAAAATTCAAACACACAAAACAGGAAGGAATAGTATAATGAATTCCATGTGCCCATTATCATCCAGAATTAATAATTATTAATACTCAGTGCTTTTTGTTTTTTGAGACAGAGTCTTACTCTGTTGCCCAGGCTAGAGTGCTATGGTGTCATAGCTCACAGCAACCTCAAACTCCCAAGCTCAAGCAATCCATCTGCCTCAGCCTCCCAAAATGCTAGGATTACAGGCCTGAGCCACCATGCCCCACCCTTGTGTCATTGTTTTATCTATCCCCACACACATTTTTGGGAGATCATTTTAAAGCAAATTCAAGCTATATCATTTTGGGGTGGCGCCTGTGCCTCAGTGGGTAGGGCATTAGCCCCATATACCGAGGGTAGTGGGTTCGAACCTGGCCCCAGCCAAACTGCAACAAAAAAATAGCCGAGTGTTGTGACGGGCACCTGTAGTCCCACCTACTTGGGAGGCTGAGGCAAATGAATCACCTAAGCCCAGGAGTTGGAGGTTGCTGTGAGCTATGACATCACATCACTCTACTGAGGGTGATAAAAAAAAAAAAATATATATATATATATATATAATTTCATCTGTCTCTTAAAAATATATATATATATATATAATTTCATCATAAATATTTCAGTCTCTATAAGAACTTTAAAAAGACCCAGTACCGGCTCGGCGCCTATAGCTCAACCGGCTAAGGTGCTAGCTATGTACACCTAAGGTGGCGGGTTCAAATCCCCAGCCCGGACCCGCCAAACAACAATAATGGCTGCAACCAAAAAATAGCCGGGCGTTGTGGCGGGCACCTGTGGTCCCAGCTACTTGGGAGGCTGAGGCAGGAGACTCACTTAAACCCAAGAGTTTGAGGTTGCTGTGAGCTGTGACTCCATGGCACTCTACTGAGGGCAAAAAAGTGAGACTGTTTCTACAAAAAAAAAAAAAAAAAAAAAAAAAAAGACCCAGTACCATCATCACACATACAAAGTTAACAATAATTCCTTAATATTATCTAAAACCCAATCCACAGAAGTTTCCCCAACTGTCTCCAAAATATGTCATTCTTTGTTTGTGTTTGTTATGTATGTCTCTGAAGTCTTTTAGTCTTCAAATCTGTAATTTTCCTGTTCCCCTCATTTTTTTTTCCTTTTTTTTTTTTTCCCAGACAGGAACTCACTGGAGTGCAGTGGCATCATCATAGCTTGCTGCACCCTGGAACTCCTCAGCTCAAGCAAGCCTCCTGCCTTAGCCTCCCAAGTAGCTGGGACTACCAGTGTGTGCCACTACATCTAGCTAATTTTTAAATTTTTTGTAGAGACAGGGTCTCAGTATGTTGCCCAGGTTCATCTCAAACTCCTGGCCTCAATCAATCTTCCCTTCTGAGCCATCCAAAGTGCTGCAATTATAGGAAAAAGCCATCACGCCTGGCCTCCCTTTTCTTCATACCAGTCATTCATTGAAAAAATTGAGTCAGTTTTCTCATAGAATTTCCCACCTTCTTATCTTTTGATGTAATATTTTATGTTCTTTTTTCACAGAGGCTCATTCCGTCACCCTGACTAGGGTGCTGTGGTGTCCTCAGAGCTCACTGAAACCTCAAACTCCTAGGATCAATCTCAGCCTCCCTTGTGACCTGCCCCTCTCGCCTCCAACACAGCTACCACTCCCTTAAACCTTTCTCTCCAGCCATGTAATACATGTGCAATTCAAGACAGGTTCTTGTAATGTTGCTCGGCTGGTCTCAAACTCCTGAGCTCAAGTGATCCTCCCACCTTGGTCTCCCAAAGTGCTAGGGTTACAGGTGTGTGCCACCACACCCAGCCTGATATTTTATATTCTTATGGTGTCAATTTGCATATTTCTCTGTTCTTCATATTTCTCAGAAATGGTTGGTTAGAAAATTAAGTTCAGGCTCGGCGCCTGTGGCTCAAGCGGCTAAGGCACCAGCTACATACACCTAAGGTGG
>NW_003852396.1:24879388-24886168 GCF_000181295.1 Otolemur garnettii | reverse complement strand
AAAAAAAAAAACAAAAAACAAAGTAGCCTTATACATTAGAAAAGGATGGGATTTTTAAGTGTCACTAATTCTAAGTCTGTTCTGACTCACTCTGCATTTGTTGTAGCTTCTGTTCTGGTTCTAAAGGCAAACAGAGGGAAGGCCGGGTTCTATCCTCGGTTCACAATCACCTGCTCAGATATAACAGAGAAACGTCCAGAAGGCTCCAGAGGTGCAGGAAAGAGGCACTCCCAGACTACAGAATCAGGGGAAGCTTTTCAAAGGAGATGCTGAGCTGAGTTTTGAAGGACAAGTAGAAAGTAACTAAGGGGAGGGCATTCCAGGAGGAGAGAAAACCTACACAAAGGCACAGAGCAGGAAAGAATAGGCCCTTTCAGAGCACTGCACAGGTATTGCACGACCTGAGAGTAAAGTTTACAGGGAGTGGTGGCTGTGCTGGAGGCGAGAGGGCCAGGCCATGAGAAACCTGGTCAGCCAGGCTAAAGGGCTAGGATGTGCCTGAAGGACTTTAAGCAGAAGAGTGACAGAGTCTGATTTATTATGTATACTTTTTCCTCAGGACATTATTTTTTCTCTTTTTTCCTACTGATGGGAAATTCACATGACATACAACTATTATATCTTAAGATGAACAACTCTTACAACAAGCCCATTCACACTGTTGCACAACCACCCCCCCCCTCACTCTAAAGCATTTTCATCACCCTAAAAGGAAACCCTGTGCCCATTAAACACTTATTCTCCATCCCCTTCTCTGCCTAGCCCCTGACAACCTGCAGGCACAGCTCCTGTCCCTGTTCTGTGGTTTTACATTTTTATTTTCTTTTTTCTCTTTTTTTGAGACACAGTCTGGCTCTGTCATTCAGGCTAGAATGAGAGAGGGCTGTGAGTACAGTGGCATCATTTCATAGCTCACTACAAAAAACTCCCGGGTTCAAGCAATCCTGCTCAAATCCCTATCCTATGAAAGGCGTGAAACCCAATGCCTCAGCCTCTCCAGTAGCTGAAACCATAGGTGCTTGCCACCATGCCTGTCTTATTTGTCTATTTTTTCATTTTTCTTTTTAAAAATTATGCAAGTAATATGGATTCATTATAAAAGAATCAAAATGCAGATGAACAAAAAGAAAATAAATATTGTTACCATCTCAGCATCATGAGTAAATTATGTATGCTATGAATCCTTCTACACAATTTTCTCTGAGTCTCCTCCCCTACCTCCCCGAATCCCCATGTATTTTATAAGGTCTGCCAATCTTCCAGAGCAGCAGTTCTCAACCTGTGGGTCGTGACCCCTTTGTAACAATGAAAATACATCCTGCATATCAGATATTTACATTACAATTCATAATAGTAGCAAAATTATAGTTATGAAGTAGCAACAAAAATAATTTTATGGTTGGGGGTCACCACAACATGAGGAACTATATTAAAGGGTCACGGCATTAGGAAGGTTGAGAACCACTGTTCTAGAGTCTCCCCAGCCTTTGAGATATAAAAGAGAATCCTGCTCAAATCCCTATCCTATGAATGGCCTGAAACCCAAATCCCTACTAATATCTTTAAAAGGTCTTATGTTTCCTCTGATCTCCTCTAGCTCTGGTCTGCTGCCTTGATCTCCACCCCTCATCTCAGCTCCTGGGCACCTTGACCCTTCTTCTACACTACATCACCCAGTTGCACATTTCCTGAACTGCTTCTTTCCCCCAAATATGGCCTAAACAAGGTTGTATGTTTAGCACACATTTGGGAAATATTTGGGGGAAGAGAAGCTAGCTTATTTTGAAACCCAGAGAACAAATTGAAACAGTATTAGAAAAGCAGGTCTTTTAAGAGTCCATCAGTCATCTCCATCACTGGAAATTCTCACTGGCCATTCCTCCAGCAGCGGCCTGGCCTCCCTCCTTCTCTCTCTTCCCTCGTGTTCCCTTTTCATCTTCCGGATTTAATCTCCTCTAGCTGTAAACTCCAAAGCACTCATTTCCAATTCCCATTTCCTTTTGTACAAGGCATTTCATTGCTCCTTTTGTTTTGTTTCAACCAGCAGAGATTCTAAATTATTCTGCTAAATCAAAACAGTCTCTCTCTGTGAGAAGGCGCGGGCCAGACTGTCAAACTAACAACTTGTCTCCCCGACTGCCTGCATTTCCATGCTGTCTTAATTTTTAAAATATCCTTCCTCAGTTTGTCTAGCAGATTTTCTCAGGTTTTCACTGGAAAACCTGCTATGAAAAACTAATATCCTTCTTTAAAATTTTTTTGGTTCCTAAACACTCTTCTAGGGTTTTTTGTTGTTATTGTTGTTTTGAGACAGTCTTTCTCTGTCTACCTGGGTAGATGTCACAGCTCATAGAAACCTCAAACTCCTGGGTTCAAGCAATTCTCTTGCCTTAGCCTCTTGAGCAGCTGGGACCACAAACGCCCACCACAATGCCTGGCTAATTTTTCTATTTTTAGTAGAGACAGGGTCTCGCTCTTGCTCAGACTGGTCTCAAACTCCTGAGCTCAAGCAATTCACCCACCTCAGCCTCCCAGAGTGCTAGGATTACAGGCATGAGCCACCGCACCTGGCTCTTCTACTTCTTTTAAAAAGGCTACTTATGGCTCGGTGCCTGTGGCTCAAGTGGCTAAGGCACTAGCCACATACACCTAAGGTAGCAGGTTTGAATCCGGCCAGGGCCCACCAAACAACAACGATGGCTGCAACCAAAAAATAGCCAGGCGTTGTGGCAGGCACCTGTGGCCCCAGCTACTTGGGAGGCGGAGGCAGTAGACTCGCTTGAGCCCAGGAGTTAAGGTTGCTATGAGCTATGAAGCCAGAGCACTCTACCCAAGGGAATAGCTTGAGGCTCTGTCTCAAAAAAAAAAAAAAGGCTACTTACATTCCTTGGTTTTGGACAAATCTTTATTATTATAGACAGTGGCATGATATATATTAAGGGTATCAAAAAGATTAGTACACTATGTGCATGTATATATATATTTGGATAGTAAGTAGATCTCCTTATCTCTTTGGTATTCATTCCTAATAGTAGAAAACACTCTGTAAGGACTGTGTAAGTTTATATACCCCAAAATGATTGAAAGTGACTGAATCTCCTAATTCTTTTCTCTTCTGTTTTTAGAACATCTTGTTCTGTCACCTGGGCTAATTAGAGTGCCATGGCCTCAGCCTAGCTGACAGCAACCCCTAAACTCCTGGGTTTACATGATCCTCCTGCCTCACCCTCCCAAGTAGCTGGGACTTCAGGCACTTGCTAAAATGCCCAGGTAATTTTTCTAGTTTTAGTAGAGGTGGAGTCTTGCTGTTGCTCAGGCTGGTCTGGAACTTCTTGGCCTCCCTGAGTGCTGGGATTACAGGCTTAGAGTCTAGGTGTAGTGGCTCATATCTATAATCCGAGCACTTTGGGAGACCAAGATGAGTGCATTGCTTGAGCTCAGGAGTTGGAGAGTGGCCTAAGCAAGAGCCAGACTCCATCTCTACTAAAGATAGAAAAAAAAAGAAAACTTTACAGCCTTAGCTTGAGAAGAATTAATACCTTTACAATATTAAATTTTCTTTTTTTTTTTTTTTTTTTTGAGACAGAACCTATTTTTTGGTTGCAGCCTTAGCCGGTTGAGCTATAGGCGCCGAGCCACAATATTAAATTTTCAAATATAAAATAGAAGAACCCGGGCCAGACCTGCTAAACAACAATGACAACTACAGCAAAAAAAAAAAATAGCCAGGTGTGCGGCTAAGGCGCCAGCCACATACACCTAAGGCGGCGGGTTTGAATCCCCAGCCCGGGCCCACCAAACAACAATGATGGTTGCACCCAAAAATTGGCCTGCGTTGTGGCGGGTGCCTGTAGTCCCAGCTACTTGGGAGGCTGAGGCAGGAGACTCGCATGAGCCCAGGAGTTGGAGGTTGCCGTGAGCTGTGATGCCATGGCACTCTACCAAGGGCAATAAAGTGAGACTCTGTCTCTGTATAAAAAATAAAAAAAAAAAAAAAACAGAAGAAACGGGCGGTGCCTGTGGCTCAAAGGAGTAGGGCACTACTCTCATATGCCGGAGGTGGCGGGTTCAAGCCCAGCCCCAGCCAAAAACTGCAAAAAAAAAAAAAAAGAAAGAAAGAAAGAAACTTGATGTTTGTTCATTGCTCTAATTCAAACTCCAGCATTCTCACAATGGCACTGAAAACATACAACAATAATGAATGCCAGCCAGTAAGACACCACCATACGTGGACATTAGCACAGCTGTGAGACACTGATATAGCAAAGTTACAAAACCTTACCAAGTTGTTTGTACAGTGCTGTCAATGTAAGCACCCGGTAACAAGTTTGAAACCTAATTATCAGATCTCATGGGCTTTGATTAAACTTTTACTATAAGAAAGAACATTTAAATCAACTCTCCATTTCAACTACCAACAAGCTATTTAAAGCATGTGTTCTGGCTCGGGTGTCTGTGGCTCAAGCAGCTAAGGCGCCAGCCACATACACCTGAACTGGTGGGTTCAAATCTAGCCTGGGCCTGCCAAACAACAATGATGGCTGCAACCAAAAAACAGCCAGGCCTTGTGGTGGGCACCTGTAGTCCCAGCTACTTGGCAGGCAGAGGCAGGAGAATTGCTTGAGCCTAGGAGTTGGTGGTTGCTGTGAGCTGTGTTGCTATGACCCAGGGCAACAGCTTAAGGCTCTTTCTCAAAAAAATAAAAAATAGGGCAGTGCCTGTGTCTCAATGAGTAGGGTGCTGGCCCCATATACTGAGGGTGGCGGGTTCAAATCCAGCCCTGGCCAAACTGCAACTTAAAAGTAGCTGGGTGTTGTGGCGGGTGCCTGTAGTCCCAGCTACTTGGGAGACTGAGGCAAGAGAATCATCTAAGCCCAGGAATAGGAGGTTGCTGTGAGCTGTGACACCACAGCACTCTACCAAGGGTGATAAAGTGAGACTGTCTCTACAAAAAATGATAATAATAAATAAAAAATAAAGCCTGTGTCCTATTTTTCTGAAGTTTCAACATGATGTAATGAGAAAAGGAATAAAAAGGCGATACTATAGGGCGGCACCTGTGGCTCAAAGGAGTAGGGTGCCGGTCCCATATGCCAGAGGTAGCAGGGTCAAACCCAGCCCTGGCCAAAAACTGCAACAACAACAAGAAAAAGAGGATACTATAACTGAGTGAAGAGGAATTTGACGTGAGAAAGACAGAGTTGGACAA
This sequence comes from Otolemur garnettii, assembly GCF_000181295.1. Lineage (NCBI taxonomy): Eukaryota > Metazoa > Chordata > Mammalia > Primates > Galagidae > Otolemur > Otolemur garnettii. The sequence continues at coordinate 24,880,959 of NW_003852396.1, read as the reverse complement.
AGGGAGAACTGTCAAATTAGAAGATAAAAAGGGGATTTAAACATCAGTGTCAAAGCAGCTACTGATCCTGCTCAGACTTGCCTATTTGGTGTATTCCCTAGGTCTGGTTAATCAAAGAGAACAACAATACGATTTTATTTATACATGACATCAAAAGATAACTAGCGACCAAAAACTATCATTATAAAATGTCTATTTACTTTCCTACAACAGAACCAGCTTTCTTTTGCTTTTTTGAGCCAGGGTCTCACTGTGTTGCCCAGCCCCAGAGTGTAGTGGTGTCAGCCTAGCTCTCTGCAACCTCAAACTCCTGAACTCAAGCAATCTTTCTGCTTAGCCTCTTGAGTAGCTGGTCAGTGCCACACCTGGCTATTTTTTTCTATTTTTGATAGAGATGGGACTCACTCTTGTTCAGGCTCATCTCTAATTCCTGAGCTCAAGTGATCCTCCTGCCTCAGCCTCCCAGAGTGCTACGTGTACAGGCATGAGCCATGGCTCCTGGCCCAGAACCAGCATTTTTTTTTTCTTTTTGAGACAGTCTCACTTTATTACCCTCAAACTCTTGGGCTCTAGTGATCCTCTTGCTTCTGCCTCTCAAGCAGCTGAGACTACAAGCACCTGTCACAGTGCCCAACTATTTTTAGAGACAGGGTCTCACTATTTGGTTAGGCTGGTCTTGAACTCCTGAGCTCAAGCAGTCTATCTGCTTTGGCCTCCCACAGGGCTAAGATTACAAGTGTGAGCCACGGCACCTGGCCTCTTAATTATAATTTTAATAGTTGGCTATGGGATAAGGATAGACAGATAATAAGAGTAAAACCAAAGGCACAGAGGCAGGAAAGAACTCAGTAGGATGAAGAATGATACACCTTGACAGTTTTGAAGGATATATCCAAGAACTTTTAGAATTCCTAAAGGTTTATATACCTTTTATATATCATAAAATTTTTCCCACAAAATGCTTAGATGACACCGAGTCTATAGGTACCAAGCTACACGTGTGATGTGAAGGATGGCCCAACAGCTGGGCTAACTTACCAACTAACTAAGTGACTTGCTTTTATTTTTCACAGTTCTGGAGGCTAGGAAGTCCGAGATCAGGATGATGGCATGGCAGGGTTCTGGAAAGGGCCCTCTTCCTGGAGCAGACTGCTGACTGCTCACCGTATCCTCACATGTTGGAGAGAAGAGCTAATGGATTTGCTTCTTCAGGCCCTGGTGCATAGGATTCGAATTTAGTTCTCAGCATAATGATACATGACCACCTCTTACTCAGTAATGGTCAAAACAAATCTTGGATGCTAAATCCATAAATATCTACAGCCCATAGCATTTCCACAAGGCTGTAGTGCTGAACATAAATCAGCCCAGAGAAGAATCCTACTTGTTTTACAATGAACGAAAACATTCTATCATTTCTGTTTGAAATTTCCTGGCTCAGTGCCTGTGGCTCAAGCGGCTAAAGCGCCAGCCACGTACACCTAAGGTGGCGGGTTCAAATCCCCAGCCCGGGCCAACAAACAATGATGGCTGCAACCAAAAAATGGCCAGGCGTTGTGGCGGGCGCCTGT
>NW_003852396.1:24877816-24879112 GCF_000181295.1 Otolemur garnettii | reverse complement strand
AGTCTCCTGCCTCCACCTTCCAAGTAGCTGGGACCAGAGGCACCCACCACAAGGCCTGGCTATTTTTTGGTTGCAGCCATCATTGTTGTTTAGTGGGCCCAGGCTGGATTCGAACCCACCACCTTAGGTGTATGGGGCTGGTACCTTAGCCACTTGAGCCACAGGCACTGAGCCTGATGAGCCATTTCTGCATAAACATATTCAGTGTTTTGTATTCTCTCCCATCGCACCTCTTAGTTAAAGGCAAAGGAAAATGGATTTGCAGATCAAGGAGCAGAACTGGACATGCTCAGCCCTTAGGGGCCTTGTAGGCCTCTGGAAACCAGAGCAGCAGTAGCTTCCCCATCATGGGTCAGGTACAAGTGCCAGCCTTAGAGATAAGTAGGACCTTACGGTATTGATGAGGGAAAAAACTTCAACTTCAGTCACATTCTAGTTTCTCTCACCTGTTGGCGCTCGCAACCTTTAAGCTGAAGAAGAGAAAAAGGAGATTGCAGAAAAAAACACAATTAAGATTGCACTAGCTGACCAACAAGGATAATTACAAAATAAAACCCATAAACCCATCGTCTCTACCACTTGATTCAGTGCCAGAAACAGTAGACGCTGTTATGAGAAATTACCAAGAAGAACCTATGTCCACAAAGCAAAGCCCTGTTGAGTAAATGATCAACTGAAGCCTAAAAAGGTTTTCAGAAGCTGCAACTAAAGGCTTCAGTTAACAAGAGTGGTGATCAGGGTAGTGCCTATGGCTCAGTGAGTAGGGTGCTGGACCCATATACAGAGGGTGGCGGGTTCAAACCCGGCCCCAGCCAAATTGCAACAAAAAAAATAGCAAGGCATTGTGGCGGGCGCCTATAGTCTCAGCTACTCGAGAGGCTGAAGCAAGAGAATCACGTAAAAGTCCAGGAGTTGGAGGTTGCTGTGAGCTGTGTGTTGCCACAGCACTCTACCAAGGGTGATGGAGTAAGACTCTGTCTCAAAAAAATAAAAAAACTTAAAAAAAAGAGTGGTGATCAGAACACTGAAGATCTGAGAAGAAATAAACACCAATTAAACGCATAGTCACTATCTTGAGATATTAATATTGCAAATCTTATTTTAACTCAAACCAAAAAGAAAATGTCCTGCTTATTAGGAAAATATTTTTCTATCCTCCTGGTGTTGTAACATAATGAATGGATACAGCAAAAAGAGTTAAAGCCATGTTTCAGCAGATTGTGTAAATATTGAATTAAAAAAGGAGTAAGAAAGCATTTCTTCTTTTTTTTTCCTTTCCTTTTTTTTTTTTTTTTT
>NW_003852396.1:24873635-24877323 GCF_000181295.1 Otolemur garnettii | reverse complement strand
TCACAGCTCACAGCAACCTCCAACTCCTGGGCTTAAGCAATCCTCTTGCCTCAGCCTCCCGAGTAGCTAGGACAACAGGCACCTGCCACAATGCCCAACTGTTTTTGTTGCAGTTGTTTAGCTGGCCCAGACCCAGTTTGAACCCACCACCCTCAGTGTATGTGGCTGGTGCCATAACCACTGTGCTACGGCACCAAGCCCTGGTATTTTTGTTGTTGTTGTTGCAGTTGTCATTGTTGTTTTAGCTGGCCCCAGCTGGGTTTGAACCTGTCAGCCTTGGTGTATGTGGCTGGCATCCTACTCACTGAACAGGTACCCACCATCACCTGACTACTTTTAGAGGCCAAGGTCTTACTCTGGCTCAGGCTGGTCTCCAACTTGCGAACTCAGGCAATCTACCCGCCTCAGCCTCCCGGAGTGCTAGGATTGCAGGCAAGAGCCACTGCACCCGGCCCAAGAAGGTATTTCTTATCACTAGTTCCTGAACTTCACCTCTAAAAGCCTTAAAATGTAAAACTTAATAGACTATTAGGCAGTTGTTAATGTGATCATTAATAAGGGTACACAGAAACATGGGTAAATGATCCTTAAGTAATGTTGAATTAAAAAATCAAAATATAGGCTCAGCGCCTGTGGCTCAAGTGGCTAAGGCACCAGCCACATACACCTGAGGTGGCGGGTTTGAATCCAGCCTGGGCCGGAATCCAGCCTGGGCCTGCCAAACAATGACAGTTGCAACCAAAAAATAGCCAGGCGTTTTTTGGTGGGCACCTGTGGTCCCAGCTACTTGAGAGGCTGAGGCAGGAGACTCGCTTGAGCTCAGGAGTTGAAGGTTGCTATGAGCTGTGATGCCACAGCACTCTACCCAAGGGGATAGCTTGAGGTTCTTTCTCAAAAAAAAAAAAACCCAAAATATCAAACATTTGGAATTATATTAAAAGCCTAGATTTATTAAGGATTCACAATAGAAAAAATATACACTGTGAGTATAGATTAGAATGGAAATAGTTGCATCAACATATGAGATTTGGGGGTAATCTTTTTCATTTCCTTGAAATTTTCTTTTTATATTCTTATCACAGCAACTGATAAAATAATCAAATAACTAATTCTAGAGGAAAAACTAACTGATGAATACCCAAATTACACATGAAACATTGATTTTTCATGTATTCTGCCCTGTGGCCAAGTTTATGACGAAAAGGTATTGACAGGAAATTTCAGTTTTATGGAAAGCAACAAGCAAGCAAATCATCTGTAAATGGACAATTTTTAAAAGACTAAAGATGAGGAATTTGGGTTTGAAAGTATAAAAGGAGGCAGGGTGTGGTGGCTCACGCCTGTAATCCTAGCACTCTGGTAGGCAGAGGTGGATGGATTGCTTGAACTCAGGAGTTTGAGATCAACCTGAGAAAGAATGAGACCCTGTCTCTACTAAAAATAGAGAAAAAAAAAAAAGCCAGCAGGTCATTGTGGCAGGAACCTAAGTCCCACCTTAGGCTGAGGCAAGAAGGTCACTCAAAGTGAGGAGTCTGAGGTTGCTGTCAGCTATATGCCACAGCACTCTAACCAGGGCAACAGAGTAATACTTTGTTTCAAAAAAAAAAAAGAGGCAGGGTGCAGTGGCTCAGGCTTGTATTCCTTAGCACTCTGGGAGGCCTAGGCGGTAGACTGCCTAAGCTCAGGAGTTCCAAACCAACCTAAGCAAGAGTGAGACCCCGTCTCTACTAAAAATAGAAAAAAACAAAAAAAGCCAGCAGGTCATTGTGGCAGGAACCTAAGGCCCAGCTACTTGGTAGGCTGAAGAAAAAAGCTCACTCAAAGAGAGGAGTCTGAGGTTGCTATGAGCTATATGCCACAGCACTCTACCCAGGGTAACAGAGAGACACTCTGTTAAAAAAAAGAAAAGGAAGCCAGGCGTGGTAGCTCATGCCTGTAATCCCGGCACTCTGGCAGGCCGAGGCGGGTGGATTGCTTGAGCTTATGGGATCAACACCAACCTGAACAAAAGTGAGACACCTGTTTCTACAAATCAGTGGGTAGGGTGCCAATATACACTGAGGCTGGAGGGTTCGGACTCGGCACGGGCCAGCTAAAAGAACAATGACAACTGCAACAACAACAAAAATATCCAGACGTTGTGGTGGGCGCCCATAGTCCCAGCTACTTGGGAGGCTAAGGATAGAGAATCACTTAAGCCCAAGAGTCTGAAGTTGTTGTGAGCTGTGACACCAAGGGCACTCTACCTAGGGCAACAGCTTGAAACTCTGTCTCAAAAAAACAAAATTAAGTAAAAAAAAAAAACAGCTGAGGAAAGAGGATTGCTTGAGCCCAAAAGTTGGAGGCTGCTATGAGCTATGACGCTACAGCACTCTACCCAGGGCAACAGTTTGAGACTGTCTCAAAAAAAAAAAGTGTAAAAGGAAAATTTAACTTAAAAAATATTTATATCAGATACATGACATAAGGGGAAACCATAACATGCCATGCCTCTAGCTGTCCTGGGGAGCCCACAGTATGACAGTTTCACAGTTGGTAAACTCTACGTCCAGATTCCAACTCCATTGCTTAGTAGCTGTGGGTGCCTGATCAAGTGATTTTGTTGCAGGAAGATGAGGCCCAACAGAGAGAAAGAGCACCCAAACACCATAGTTATAAGAGGAAGGGCTTTATTCATCAGCCGGGAGCTTACGGCATAGAAGATTTCCAAATGGCCGTGCTCCCTGACTGGTTTGGTCTTTCCCTTTTTATTGACAGTCAAAAAGTTCCACCCCACAGGTACCCTTCCCATTGGCCAGTTTGAATCAAGCGAGAGATGCTACTCCAGCCCCTACAGAACTACAGGATTTCACAGAACTTGGAAATTTCCAAGTTCCAGGGAGTTAAGCCTATAAATTTCCAAGAGCTGAGTCACCATGGAGAGGGCCCTGCAGGTGCATCCTCGTGGTCTCCCTGAGAAGACCTGTTCTCCCGGACCTCGCCCCTCTCCAGTATCCTCTCTCAATTTCAGCTCTCTAATCCTCAACTTCCTCGTTTACAAAATGGAGATGTAGCTAACCTACTCATAAAGTGGTCTTAAACAATATAAGGCATGTAAAGCAAACACCCAGCACCTTGCCCGATAGGTAGTTCATGTTCAGTAAGTGCTAGTTCCTTTGTCTCTTCATTCTCTTCTTGGAAATCTGCCATGTAAAAGTGGACCTACCAGGGACTAGGTTAATCGTTAGATTATTAGTGATACCATTCACCACTTATTGACTACCAGCTAGGAGACTCAGTGCTTGGCACAAGGCAAGCTCCTAGTAAAAATGTTTTTTTTTTTTTTTTAGAGACAGAGTATCACTTTATCGCGGTTGGTAGAGTGCCGTGGCGTCACAGCTCATAGCAAGCTAAAACTCCTGGGCCTAGGCAATTCTCTTGCCTCAGCCTCCAAAGTAGCTGGGACTACAGGCGCCTGCCACAACGCTCGGCTATTTTTTTGTTGTAGTTTGGCTGGGGCCAGACTTGAACCCGCCACACTCAGTATATGGGGCCAGCACCCTATCCACTGAGCCACAGGCATTACCCCTAGTAAAAGTATGTCTAGGCTCAGCGCCTGTGGCTCAAGAGGCTAAAGCTCCAACCACATACACCTGAGCTGGTGGGTTCGAATCCAGCCCTGGCCTGCCAAACAACAATGATGGCTTCA
>NW_003852396.1:24865982-24873453 GCF_000181295.1 Otolemur garnettii | reverse complement strand
AAAAAAAAAAAGTATGTCTAATCGATAGATGAATGATTTAAGCTCTGTCTTCAGATCCCTAGAGGAGAGATACTGGGCTTGTTCTTTATAAGGAATACATCCGGACCAGGAAATATGGTGGTAACCTCTATTATTTTGAACAGAGAAAGCGGATTTGGCTAAACAAAGTCTAGTCTCTTGAGGAGGGGTCCTTGGGAAGAAGAAAAGTGAAAAGGAAGCTTCTCTGAGCAAGACACATACTCTCCAGGTCTTGGAAAGGGTGACCCTCTTTGGGTCGAGAAGACAGCACTCTGCCAGAAGCGTGTAGGCCAATTCCTCCCTTCCCTGGTCCTCTGAGTGTGCACAATGCTTAGGCCAAGAGGGAAGGGCTGGTGGGCAGGACATCCGAGAGCACTGGGTCTCCAGCTGGTGCCAGCAACACCCTAGAGCTGCTTGCATGGAAGACCTCACTCAGTCATAACCAGCCTTTCATGTTTCAAAGCCCAAATTAACTTAATTTCCTTGTCACATAGATAGAAGATACAGGGAGGCAGAGTTTAGCACAAAATCAAGAACAGTATTCTAATAAGCTTTCCAAACGTGGAAGAGGTGCCTCAAAAAAGTGGATTTTGGCTTAGCACACATAGCACAGTGGCTACGGTGCCAGCCACATACACCAAGGGTGGTGGGTTCAAACATGGCCCGGGCCAGCTAAACAATGACCACTGCAACAAAAGATAGCCGGGCGTTGTGGCAGGCATCTGTAGTCCGAGCTACTTGGGAAGCTAAGGCAAGAGAATTGCTTAAGCCTAAGAGTTTGAGGTTACTGTGAGCTGTGACGACATGGCACTCTACCAAGGGGAACATAGTGAGTCTCAAAAAAAAAGTGGGTTTCTTATCATCAGCTCCTGATATAGAAGGAATATTTTTCTCATTGTTGCTATGTTAGAATTCTAGCTTTGAGTGAGTGGTTCAATGAGAAGAACTCCTTCCAGCCTGGGATTTTCGCATTTCCTTTATGAGACTTTCATGCTCTCACAACTTGGATTTTGACTGACACCTAGAGGTTTACGTGCAGAAAAAAGAATATTACCACAAACCTGAGCCCAAGGAAAACTCCGTTCCTTCTCATGTCAAATTTTCCACTCCACCTGAGCCTACAGATGTTGCCCTTCTGTAGGTGTCTCTGCAGGGCGAATTTCACGAAAGTCTAAATATTATGATCTTGCAGTATCACCATACTTAACACAACTAAAGGACAAGGGCAGAAACACAGAAAAAGCCCCTTCTGCTTCCCACTCTCATGGGTTAAGGAAGTAGGTCAAGTACATGACCAAATTAATTACCTTGCCAAATAATGCAGGTGATTATTGCCAGAAGTTAAGTCAATGAATTGATACCTGAGGTCTTGAGTGGAAGGGATTTTAGGGAGGCAGTGGAATTAGACCTAGTTCTTGATGGAGCAATAACCCGGAAAAGATGGGGTAAGAACAGATGGCAGTAAGTGTAGCCAAAGAGCCTGGGCTTTGGAAGCCAACAGACCATGTCCAATTCTGAGTTCTCCTTACTCACTGCGACTCTAGCTGTCTCTTAAAGTCTCTGAACAACAATTTCCTCCTCTTGCAATGGGGTTACTCAAACCTTCCGTGAAAGTTTATTTGGGCTTGGCGCCTGTGGCTCAAATGGCTAAGGCACCAGCCACATACACCTAAGGTGGCGGGTTTGAATCCAGCCTGGGCTGCCAAACAACAATGACAGCTGCAACCAAAATAAAAAAAATAGCCGGGCGTTGTAGCGGGTGCCTGTGGTCCCAGCTACTTGGGAGGCTGAGGCAGGAGACTCGCTTGAGCCCAGGAGTTGGAGGTTGCTGTGAGCTGTGATGCCACAGCACTCTACCCAGAGGGATAGTTTGAGGCTCTGTCTCAAAAAAAAAAAAAAAAATTAAAAGGTCAATTTCTAGGGTAGCACCTGTGGCTCAAGGAGTAGGTGCCTGCTCTATATACCAGAGGGGTCAGGTTCCAACCTGGGCCCAGCCAAAAACTGGAAAAGAAAGCCATCAATTTCTAAATACAGGCCATAACCAAATACATTATTTTTTTATTTAATATTTTTATACAGAAAAGGTGGCCCACAGAGCATGAGTGGCCACGAAACAAATAAAATGCTGCCACCTTGTGGCGCTTTTGGTAAGACCAGGTGTGTAAGTAATTCAACAGCGAGGGGAGCCAGGCCTGCCACTGCTCCTTCCATTCCCTTCCTACCTGTAACATCATTTTGTTTTTCCAAAGGAACTAATGTCAGCAAGGTGAGATGGTAGATAACAATTGAAGAGAAAATGATAAATTGGCTTCTCTTTTTATTTACCAGTAGTGTATAACCTTTGTTGGAATTCTTTAACTTTTCTGGTCTGAAATGTTCTCATCTATAAAATGGAAGCAATAACACTCAATTCACAGTATTGCTAAATTACAACACATATGTAAATTCCTGGCACACTGTGGACACTTGACCAACGTGGCCAACTATTCCTCAACTTAAACACTTGTGCTGTTGTAGGAACTGCAAAGCAGAACCCCTCCTGTTGCAGTTTTCTGGTTACTAACAGCACCCTAAAATCTCGTCAGAGCCTAGCAGCCCCCAGTTCTGCTTTTCCCCTACCCCTGACCCTTTCTCCTCAATCCTGGGTGACCTGACACACTTCAACTTACTCTCTGGCCTCATTTCCCAGAAGTATCCCCTTACTCTGCTCTGCTCACTGGCCTCCTGATTTTTGCTGTTCCCTTGCCTGAAAGTCTCCCCCAGATACCCACATGGTTTGTTCCCCCACTGCTACCCATGTGAGTCTGACCTAGTGGTCTGGGGCTCCTTTCAAAAAACACTGCACTGCAGGAACAGATTAGCCTAGAAATGAGTTTACTAGAGCAGAATGCCCCTAGACAGTTTCTCAACCTCTGTGCTAAGGACATTGGGGCCAAATAATTCTTGGTGGTGGTGCTTTCATCTACATTGTAGGATGATTAGCAGCATCTCTGGCCTCTGCCTACTAGATGCCAATAGCACTCCTCCACCCCCAACCTGTGACAATCAAAAATGTCACCAGGTCTCATGCCTGTAATTCTAGCACTCTGAGAAGCCAAGGTAGGACTGCTTGAGCACAGCAGTTCAAAGCCAACCTGAGCAAGAGCAAGACCCCCTACAAAAAATAGAAAAATTAGCTCAGTCCCAGCTACTCGGGAGGCTGAGGCAGGATTGTCTGACCCTACGAGTTTGAGGTTGTAGGGAGCTATGATGCCACTGCACTCTAGTTGGGGTGACAAAGTGGAGACTCTCTCTCAAAAAACAAAACCAGGCAGGGCCCATAGCTCAGTGGGTAGGGTGCCAGCCACATACACCCAGGCTGGCGGGTTCAAACCTGGCCTAGGCCAGCTTAACAACAATGACAACTGCAACAACAAAAAATAACCAGGCATTGTGGCAGGTGCCTATAGTCCCAGCTACTTGGGAGGCTAAGGCAAGAGAATTGCTTAAGCCTAAGAGTCTGAGGTTGCTGTGAGATGTGACACTACAGCACTCTACTGAGGACGACATAGTGAGACCGTGTCTCAAAAAAGAAAACAAACAAAAAAACACCAAGTGTCCAGGCAATGTCAAATGTCCCATGGGGGGCAAAATTGCTGCCACCACTCCCATAGAAAACTATGTGTACAAGGTCCTGGGCCAATGTGTGTGGTGGGTGGTGGGCTATCCATATTAACAATATGGCTTAAAATGTATTACAAAGTTCGTGAGCTCTTGTGAGCTGCAGTGATTTATTGATAAAGATTTAGAATCATGGGTAGAGAAAGGTACTTAGGTGTTGGTTTATTGTCCAGTCAAGGAACATGAAGATTATTTGTATGTCCAGGTGCCATCTCATGTTCCGGTCTGGGAACCCTCTCTATGTAATTTATTTTCAAACACATCATTCCTGGCTAATGTCACGGTTCCCACTTCTGGAGAAGCTAGCAATGGTGTTATTACTCACAATGCCATTACTCTTTGAACTTGTTTGCATGGAAACCTTATAAACCTCTTTGCCTCTGCTTATCTTCAAAACCACTGACTCATGACACTGCAACATCCACCATACTCTCATCACTTCCAGACACTATCAGAAAGATTGTTAACTATGCCTCACGGATGCTGGAGACCAATGCAGGTCTGACGCAGAGCTTGTAGGGAAATGTAGACGATAACTCATTTCCTGGTAATGCTAAGTCACCATTTCATATTTTTTTCTTTTTTTTGAGATAGAGCCTCACTCTGTTGCCTGGGCTAGAGTGCAGTGGTGTCATCAAAGCTCACTGCAGTCTCAAACCTGTAGTTGTAACTTTTGTTTAAAAAAAGTATCCTTTGTGGTCCAGGCCATTCAAATGCATTTGGGGCACATGTGTGTATGTGTATATAAATACATATGTATGTACATATTTCATAGATTTTTATATTTTATTTTTATTTCTGATTAAGATGAGGGCACAGATGATTAGATTACAATGTTTCCATTTGTTGTGTAAGGTCTCTGGTGTAGCTGTGTCCCTCACCCAGGTGTGACATACACCCATACCTTGTGCCCACTAGATGGGGGCACACCAAACTCCCCCTCCCCAAGGCCAACTTGAATTCAAGTTTTCCTCTTATACGAGCATGTATTAGTCCATCTAGTGGTTTCATGTTAGTACTGAGTACACTGGATACTTACTTTTCCATTCTTGTGATACTTTACTAAAGATGTTCTCCAATTCTACCCAGGTTAATATGAAAGATGTGAAGGCTCCGTGTTTTTTATGGCTGAATAGTATTCCAGGCTATCAATCCACTCATGGGTTGATGGCACTTGAGTTGTTTCCCCACCTTGGGGATTGTAAATTGAGCTGTGATAAACAATCTAGCACAAATGCCTTATGATAAAATGATTTTTTTTTATTCTGGGTAGATGCTTAGTAATGAGACTGTGGGATCAAATGGAAGGTCTGTTTTGAGTTCTTTGATACTTTTTTCCAAACAGGCTGTGTTAGTTTGCAATCCCATCAACAGTGTAAAGATTTTTATATTTTAAATTTTATGTTTAATGAATTTTAAAAAGATTTACAGAGATATCTTAGAAAAAAGTCTCCCCTCTTTGTAGATCACCTGCTTTTCAATCCACAACATCCTTCATGGTAAATACAGGGCTGCAATAGTCACAAAACAGTAATTCTTTGACTCCATTTCCATACATTCTGCAAGAAAGCCAGACATCTTTTTCTTCCAAAAAGTTTTGTGAAATTCCGGAGTACACCTGAAGAGCAGATGTTTCTAGCATCATTCTCCTCCAGCCTGCCCATCTCTGACTCCCTGTAGAGACTCTTGTTTCTGTTGAGACTTAAAGGAGCAGATAAGCTTCTGGTACTCAGTGCATTCTACAGGTGCCCAAAGCACTCTGCAGTTGCTGGGTGTCCACAGGTGCCAGCTTCAAGGCTACTGAAGTCCTATGTTGAGGCATTTCCTCCCTCCCTGCCCTTCCTTTCCACAGAATCTCAACTCCATTGCCCAAGTCAGAATGCCACGGCATCAGCTTAGCTCATAGCAACCTCAAACTCTTGCCTGGGTTCAGGCAAGCCTCCTGCCTCAGCCTCCAGCCTCCAGCTACAATGTCTACAATTTTTTTATATTTTTAATAGAGATGGGGTCTCGCTTTTGCTCAGGCTGGTCTGGAACAACTGAACTCAAGGGATCCTCCTGCCTTGGCCTCTCAGAGTGCTAGGATTATAGGTGTGAGCCACTGCACCCATTTTGAGGAGTACTCGTCAAGTAATTTGCAGATGGCCCTTCAACTGGGGTTTTTCTGATGTTTTTCTTTTCTTTTCTTTCTTTCTTTTTTTTTTTTTTTTTTGAGACAGTCTCACTATGTTGCCCTCAGTTGAGTGTCGCCGCATCACAGGTCCCAGCAACCTGAAACTCTGGGGCTTAAGCGATTCTCTTGCCTAAGCCTACCAAGTAACTGAGACTACAAGTGCCCGCTGCAACGCCTAGCTATTTTTTTTTTTTTTTTGTGGTTGCAGTTGTTTAGTTGGCCCCGGCTGGGTTAGAACCCGCCATCCTCGGTGTATGTGGCTGGCACTGTAACCACTGTGCTACAGGTGCTGAGCCTGATGCTTTCCTTATGACTGAATCAGAGTGATGCATTTTGGGAAGGAAGATCACAGAGGTAAACTGCCATCCTCATCACACCGTAACAAGGGTACATAATGTCAACCCAGCTTATCCCTGTTGATGTCACCTTCGCTCGCCTGTCAAGTATCTATCAGGTTTTTCCACGTTTCTGCGTTGCACTCTTTGGAAGAAAGCCAAAACACACAACTCACACTTAACATACGATGAGTACTACTTAGCGTCCCATAAGGCAGACAGGAATTATTTGGAATTTTTGGCACAGATTGTTCTATTCCCTTGTATTTACTTATTTATTCAGTCATTTATATATATCAGCATGGCTCAGGGTGTTTAATTTATACTTGGAGTCATAATGCATACTACTTTATTTTGTTGCTCTAACTCCTCAGCTTTGGCTAGCTCTAAGATCCTTTGGCTCCTATATCCCTTGGACATATCTCCATCTTTTCGTTTTTTCCCTACCATTTTTTTACTTCCTTCCACAGTAAGATGCTCCAGGCTCATCTGTGTATATATATCTCTTGCCTCAGTCCTCGCTGGGTTAGAACCTGCCACCCTCGGTGTATGTTGGAGCATAGGTATTAGAACCAAGCTCTGGGCACTAGGTGTGCTAATTGCTACTGGGGGGTCCTTCCTTCCAGGACTTCTCTGCTGACAGAGTAAAGAAATCTATGTGTGTTGGCTCGGCACCTGTTGCTCAAGCAGCTAAGGCGCCAGCCACATACACCTGAGCTGGTGGGTTCAAATCCAGCCCGATCTGCCAAACAACAATGATGGCTGCAACCAAAAATAGCCGGGTGTTGTGGTGGGCACCTGTAGTCTTAGCGACTTGGGAGGCAGAGGCAGGAGAATCGCTTGAGCCCAGAAGTTGGAGTTGCTGTGAGCCGTGATGCCACAGCACTCTACCCAGGTGACAGCTTGAGGCCCTGTCTCAAAAAAAAAAAAGAAATCTATGTGTATATACTAACTCATGTATATGCACTCATCTATAAATATTTATGAATGTAGCCATCTCTAGCTATGTTAAGTTCATACTGATATTTCCACCTCTAATTCATTACCATGTGAATCATTTTAGCTTTTTCCCTTGATTATCTGTAACCTCCCACTCTAACAGTAAGAAACCTGGTTCCTATCATCGGCCATCCATTTACTTAATTGTTCGATTCCAATACTGACATACGATGGTTTAAGAATTGTTAACTTGGCTCGGCGCCTATAGCTCAACCGGCTAAGGCACCAGCCACGTACACCTAGGGTGGCGGGTTCGAATCCCCAGCCCGGACCCGCCAAACAACAA
>NW_003852396.1:24860622-24863937 GCF_000181295.1 Otolemur garnettii | reverse complement strand
CCTGCCTCAGCCTCCCAAGTAGCTGGGACCACAGGTGCCCGCCACAACACCCGGCTATTTTTTGGTTGCAGCCGTCATTGTTGTTTGGTGGGCCCGGGCTGGATTCGAACCTGCCACCTTGGGTGTACGTGGCTGGCACCTTAGCCACTTAAGCCACAGGCACCGAGCCTAAATATTTTTAAGGTGGCCTTGTACCTTACACCTAAAATCCTACCACTCTGGGAGGCCAATGTGGGTGGATTGCTTGAGCTCACGAGTTCAAGACTAGCCTGAGCAAAAGCAAGACCCTGTCTCTACTAAAAACAGAAAAACTGAAGCAAAAGGATTGCTTTAGCCCAAGACTTGGAAGTTGTTGTGAGCTATGACACCATGGCACTCTACCCAGGGCAACAGCTTGAGACTGTCTCAAATAAACAAATAAATCACACTGTTTTCAATAGCAACTGCACCATTTTACATTCCTACCAACAGTGCACAGTGAAGGACATCCTGTTTCAAAGGGAGGCCAACACAGAACCCAGGTCAGCCCTCACTTGTCTGAAAATCATGCATTTTCAACACATTTTATAACTATTTTTTAAGTTTTATTTTCCCCAAAGATGTTCACATCTTATACAGTTATTCTTGCCTATAAGTGAGAAAAGAGAACTGGGTGAGTCCAAAGCAACCCGGAAAACTATCCTATATTCCTGACCCCACCTTCAGAACTTTCACTCAGCATTGAACATTGTTTCTCTTTCCTTCTAAGGCAGTGGTTCTCAACCTTCGCCACAATGTGTTTTCGTTGTTAAAAAGGGGTCATGACCCACAGGTTGAGGAGGGATGTTCTAAGGAAATACAAAACTATAGCCTGCGCCCCATCCTCACAAGATCACAGAATTTGAACAATTCATCTGTTTACAAATTATCAATAATATTTTCTATTCAGCCAGGTGGGGTGGCTCACACCTATAATTCTAGCACTCTGGGAGGCACAGGAGGTAGGATCCCTTGAGCTCAGGAGTTAAGACCAAGCTTAGTAAGAGCAAGACCCCATCTCTCCTAAAAATAAAAAAAAATAGCCAGGTTTTGTATTGGTACCTGTACTGCCTGCTACTTTGGAGGCTAAGGCAGGAGGATCTTGAACCCAGAGTTTGAGGTTGCTGTGAGCTATGAAGATACCACAGCACTCTAGCCTAGGCAACAGAGTAAGTGAGACTGTCTCAAAAAAAAATGTTTTTTCTGTTCAAATAAATATAAAATTTGATGAATCTTCCTAGCACATACTTATTGATTACAAAAGGAAAAAGAACAACTTTATGGCAAAGAAATCTAGTAGGTATCACCTTTACCATGAGATCAAAAGTAATTAATATTGGCCAAGCATGGTGGCTCATGCCTGTAATCCTAGCACTTTGGGGGGCTGACGTGGGTGAACTGCTTGAGCTCATGAGTTCAAGATCAGCCTGAGAAAAGGCAAGACCCTGTTTATACTACAAATAGAAAAACTGAGGCAAGAATATCTCTGGAGCCCAAGAGTTGGAGGTTGCTGTGAGCTATGACCCCAGACACTCTACCCAGGGCAACAGCTTGAGATTCTGTTTCAAAAGAAAAAAATTAATAATTAACATTGCACAGTGGTTCATGCCTGTAATCCTCACTATAGCAGGCTGAGGCAGGAGGATTCCTTGAGGGCAGGAGTTCAAAACCAGCACAAGCAACATATTAAGACTACATCTCTAAAAATAAAAATAAATAAAAATAAAAAAAATAAAGCCCATAGCACAGTGGTATGGTGCCAGCCACATACACTGAGGGTGTCAGGTTCGAAGCTGGCCCAGGCCAGCAAAACAACTACAACAACAAAAAAAATAGCTGGGCATTGTGGCAGGTGCTTGTAGTCCTAGCTACTTTGGAGGCTGAGGCAAGAGAATCATTTAAGCCCAAGAGTTAGAGGTTGCTGTGTGACACACCATGGCACTGTACCGAGGGTAATAGAGTGAGACTCTGTCTAAAAAAAAATTAATTAAAATTTAAAAAAGAAAAAGAAGGTCAGGTATGCATGGTCATGCATGGTTCCAGCTACTCAAGAGGCTGAGGTAGGGGGACTGCTTGAGCCCAGGAGTTTGGGGTTATAGTTAGCTATGACTGGGCCACTGCACTCCAGCCTGGGCAACAACATGAGACACCACACACACACTCCCCCCAAAAAAGAAAAAGTGATTAACATCAGTAATGGGACAAATTAAAATTATGTGTCATCTGATAAATGCAATGAGAAAAACACAGCATCACTTTTGTCTTATTCCTAGTAAAGACACATAACCTGAAACTAATATCTAGCAAACATCAGACAAATTCAAATTCAAAGAGGGTCTACAAAATGACTGACCTGTAATACTCAAAATTGTCCAGGCCATGCAAATCAAGGGAGAACTGAGGAACTATTCCAGATTCAAAGATAGTAAAGAGCCATGACAACCAAGTGGAATTAGTGATTCTGATCTGGATCCTTTCGCTTTACAGTACAATGTTGTGCAACTGGCAAAACTTTAGATGGAGTCTTAGGTGTAGGTGGTAGTAACAGTGTTGATTTCCTGCTTTTGACAGTCTTACTATGGTTATGTAAGTGGCCATTGTTGTTTGAGAAAATAAACACTAAGTTACTCTGGGTAATGGAACTGGGTAATGGAATATATATAACATTAGTAACTCACTTTCAAATAGTTCAGGAAAAAAACATTTCTTTGTACTATACTTGTAACTTTTCTTTTGGGGGGGGGGAGGGGTTTTGCAGTTTTGGGCCGGAACTGGGTTTTGAACCCGCCATCTCTGGCATGTGGACTGGCGCCCTACCCTTTTAAGCCACAGGTGCCGCACCTTGTAACTTTTCTGAAAGCTTCATTGTTTGAAAATAAAGTATTTTTTAAAATGTTATGACTTAAATCTCCTTCCACGTTTCTGCCACTGAGCCGAAGGGCATACCTTAAGAAGCTATTAAACACCTTGTCTCCTTTCACAGACGTCACTGGAATGCAATTCTAAATTTTGGTGGGGTCTTTTCTCCTTCATTTTCCCTTATATTGTCTGAGGCTGAAGAGCAAAATTGATTGTTGTTTAACTATTATCTACTATACCTCCATTTGTATATAATAACCTTTATTAAGCACTTAATATGTGCTGGGCCATGGACTAAAGTACTTTTCAGGCATTATCTCCTTTAACTTCAATCTCTTTCTACTTCTCCCTTCATACTCCAGCCTAGAGCATCCTGACTGCTATGGGCTTTCTTTTTTTTTGAGACAGAGCCTCAAGCTGTCCCCCTGGGTAGAGTGC
>NW_003852396.1:24840204-24859997 GCF_000181295.1 Otolemur garnettii | reverse complement strand
AGTGCCGTGGCATCTCAGCTCACAGCAACCTCCAACTCCTGGGCTCAAGCGAGTCTCCTGCCTCAGCCTCCCAAGTAGCTGGGACAACAGGCGCCCGCCACAACACCCGGCTATTTTTTGGTTGCAGTCGACATCGTTGTTTGGCGGCCCGGGCTGGATTCGAACCCGCCACCTTGGGTGTACATGGCTGGCGCCTTAGCCACTTGAGCCACAGGCGCCGAGGCTAGTGATTTCTTCTGAAAATAAAAATGCCTGTATGATTTCTACTTTATGGGCGCTGCCTATGGCTCAGTGAGTAGGGCGCCAGCCCCATATACCGAGGGTGATGGGTTCGAACCCAGACCCAGCCAAACCGCAACAAAAACATAGCCAGGCATTGTGGCAGGCGCCTTGTAGTCCCAGCTACTCGGGAGGCTGAGGCAAGAGAATCACCTAAGCCCCAGAGCTGGAGGTTGCTGTGAGCTGTGACACCACAGCACTCTACTGAGGGCAACAAAGTGAGGCTCTGTCTCTAAAAAAACAAAAAAAAAGGATTTCTACTTTACAGTTCCTGTAAATCCTGCCCTTCAATGGAAACAACCTTGACTATGAATCCTGCCCTTAGATTCACAAGTAATGTAAAAGAACATTGAAAGCCCTTTAATGACAATGCATATGAGTGATATAAAAATTCCTTAACAAAGTAAAAAAATAATAATAATAATTCTTACCAAAATCCAAAAGACTAGTTTTCTTGCTAGGAAAAATGAATTATTAGCAGATCAGTAAACAAAATACATCCACATTAATTCTCAAGTGACTTCTATTAAAAAGGGGGCAATGAAAGGGTTACCTGAACAAGATGTGATGCAGCCTCTTCTCCAAAAGCTCTCCCAGGAGGGTTCATCCTCTTTTTGTTTCTTTGTTTTTAGACAGAGTCTCACTCTGTCACCTGGGCTAGAGTGCCATGGCATCATCTTAGTTCACTGGGCTGAAGGAATCCTGCCTCAGCCTCCTGAGTAGCTGGAACTACAGGGATAAGCCACCATGTGAGGTCAGCAGTCACTCTTTTAACAGCAGTGATAAACAGTTTAAATTTATTTTAAATTCTTCCTGATCAGGCAGCAACACAGGAAAGAGAAAATGACTTCATTTTCTCCTAGTTTGTTTTGTGAAAGAACTGATTTGTTTTGAAATACAGAGAATGTCTATTGGCACCAAAATCTTGGTTCATTATGTTACAAAAGGACAAGTTGAGATAGGTGAGCAAACCTGAAGAGAACCAGCAAGAGCACAAAGTCCAAGGAAGAAAGAGACTGACAAATCCAATTTCTCCAAAAGAAACATTTAACAGACTTACAAAACAGAAGCCTCCAGGGGTGGGGGTGGGGGGGATGGAAGACCCTCCCACCATTACCTCCCAGGGCTTTCATACCCTTGGGAAGGAATGGAGAAGACATTTGAGATCAAAGAGAAAGGCAAGAATGCTGTGTGAATCTAAGGGCAGGATTTATGGTCAAGGTTGTTTCCACCTAAGGGCTCAAGTGGAAATCTTACAGGCGTTCCTGGAATGGGGGTTAATCAGAAGTCAATATGGCAGATGAACATCCTAGATGGAGTTACTTTTTGTTTATCCCCCCGCCCCCCAATAGTCAAGTTGGAGGCCAGAGTGCAGTGGCTGTTCACAGGCCAAGATCTCTCGACAGAACGGCCCTGGAATTTTGACCTGCTCCAGTTTCTGATCTGCTGCTTCAGCCCTCCTTAGGCAACTTCCTTCGGTCCCCCATTCCCGGAGGTCACCATATTGACCAAGAACTTAGCGCAGACACCTGATGGGCACAGGCACCAGGACTTCTATGTTCAAGCGATCCTGCCACCAGCCTCCGGAGTAGCTGTAACTACTGGCACCCCAGCCAAGACAGAAGTGCTTCCCTAGCCACAAGGCCTTCCCTAGCCACAAGGCCTTCCAAGAATGGTCTAGCACCTGTACCTAATGATTACCCTCATTTTTGTTCCTCTTTCTCCCTTCCAGGACTATGACGTGTACATTTGTGCAGAGCCCAGAGGAGGCAGGACTGAGGCTTAGGAGTGTGAACCCCCACACTAAAGCATGCCACGGTTCCACTAGCACAAGACCTCCCTAGATGCAGCGAGGTCTGAGGAACCTCAGACTTTTCCACAACGGGCCACCCCGGGAGGACGAGCTTTTGGGACCGGGGCGTGAAATCTTGAAATCTGCTGTTTCAATTTAAGCTCCCACTTTTTGAACACTTTCTGTGAGCTGGGCTCTGTGTTGAGTGTTTTTCACGCTTTCTAAAGCAGATCAACGTGACGTGTCACGACTCCCAACTCTATCAAGCAGCTCTCTCCAGAGATACATTTTGGGTCTCCTCTCCAGGTAAGAAGAGTGCCATGAAATGGCATATTATATGTTATATATTACAACCATTACAAAAAGTTCTCTTCGCTGGTGAAAAAAAACTAGGGTTCAAGGAGCCCTAGTTCCACGCCCTTACTCACACAGGTCAAAGGTTGGTTCGCAAGTCTACACCACCCCGTCTCCCGCGCTGCATCTCTCCTCTCAATCTCGGACGCACCCTTAATAAAAACCAAGTAGTTGTCCGAGATGACCTTTAGGGGGCTTTCCAGCTCGACAGCTTTACAGTTTTGGAGCGGTTAAAAAAAAAAAACTTCAAGGTCCTCCCACAGCAGCAGCTACCTACCCCAGCGTGGTACTAGCTCCTCCTGCCCCGGCGCACTGGCCGCAGCGCGCGTGCGCAAAGGGCTCCGGGGCGCGCCGCCTCCGCGCCCGGCCCCGCCCGCGCCCAATCCTAAGCAGGCCCGGGAGGAGCCGGAGGGCGTGTGCGTGTCCGGCCGGCTGACCATTGTCCCTCCACCTGCTCCCTAGCAGGGCTCTCCTTGCAGTCCCTCGCCGTCTCTCCTCTCCCCTCCTCCCCGGCTCTGGTCCCAACAACCTAGCAGAGCCCGGGAGGAGGGGAGAAGCCCTCCAGCGTGACGCCCTCGGGGCCCCCGGCTCCTCCGGAGTCTGCCCGCCCCGAGGGGCGTGAGGAGGAGGCGGGGCTGCGGACTTCGGACTCCAGCCACACACCGCCTCCTGCGCGGAGTCCTAGCCCGCAGCCGGGTCAGTCGCTGAGGGAGCCATGTGGGCGCTGCTGGGGCTTAGGCCCGAGGTGCAGGACACCTGCACCTCGCTGGGACTGATGTTGGCGGTGGTGCTGTTCATGGGGCTGGCCCGCGTGATCGCCCGGCAGCGGCTGCACAGGCCCGTGGCCCACGCCTTCGTCTTGGAGTTTATAGCCACTTTCCAGCTCTGCTGCTGCACCCATGAGCTGCAATTGCTGAGCGAGCAGGACCCCGTGCACCCCACCTGGACGCTGACGCTAATCTACTTCTTCTCGTTGGTGCATGGCCTGACTTTGGTGGGCACCTCCAGCAACCCGTGCGGAGTGATGATGCAGATGATGCTGGGGGACATGTCCCCCGAGATGGGTGCGATGAGGCTGTTGGCTCAGCTGGTTAGTGCCCTATGCAGCAGGTACTGCGTAGGCGTCCTGTGGAGTTTGAATCTGACCAAGTATCACGTCAGTGAAAGGAGCTTCGCTTGCAAGAATCCTATCCAAGTGGACTTGCCCAAAGCAGTAATCACAGAAGCCATCTGCTCCTTTATCTTCCACAGCGCTTTGCTGCACTTCCAGGAGGTCCGAACCAAACTTCGTATCCACTTGCTGGCTGCACTCATCACCTTTTTGGTCTATGCAGGTTTGTCATTCCCACAAAACACTTGGCACGTCTAGAGCCTCTATGATCTGAGGCTCTAAGTTCTTTATCAAATACATCTGAAACCCCTACGCCACTGAGATGCAAATATAGATATCCCCGTTATTCTAATAACAATTTTGCAGCCCAGTCTCAACCAATCGGGCCCACATATAGATCCATCATTTAATGCTTTTTTTTTTTTTGAGACAGAGTCTCACTGTTGTCCTCTGTAGAGTGCTGTACTGTCGCAGCTCACAGCAACCTCAAACTCTTGGGCTTAAGCAATTCTCTTGCCTCAGCCTCCCAAGTAGTTGGGACAGTATAGGCACCTGCCACAACGCCCGGCTATTTTTTATTGCAGTTGTCATTGTTATGTAGTTGGCCCGGCCCTGGCCGGGTTCCAGCCCACTAGTCTCCATGTGTGTGGCTGAAGAAAGGAACCACTTCTTTGCTGAAACTGAGACACTGCCCAGGGTTCAGATATCCTGCAAAGGGATTGTTTTAATGGTAGAGAGGGAAGATAACTTATTAACTACCTCTTCAAGGTGGTATAGATCCTTTCTGATACTCACTGAAAAATGATCCTGCTTTCAAGTTAAAACACAAGGTACACGATCGGTTAGTAAAAATGGGGAGTATAAAGTCTTTAGTTCCCATTTCTTATTTCTATAAATTACTTAGTTATTTATTATTTCCTTAATAATTCACTCTGAGTAATAAATGATCTTTAAACAACCTATCAAAGACATGTTTAAATGAAAACTTGCTTGAAATTAAAGAAACTTTTTATTTTATTACTTTTTTTTTTGAGACGGAGTCTCACTATGTTGCCCTGGGTAGAGTGCCATAGTGTCACAGCTCGCAGCAACCTCAAACTCTTGGGCTTAAGCGATTCTCTTGCCTCAGCCTCCCAAGTAGCTGGAACTACAGGTGCCCACCACAATGCCCAGCTATTTTTTTGTTGTTGTTGTCATTGTTTAGCAGGCCCAGGCCAAATACAAACCCCCTAGCCCTAGTGTATGTGGCTGGCGCCCTAACCACTTAGCTATGGGCGCCAAGTCTAAAGATACTTTTTAAAAACAACCCTTGAAAGCTGTCTATTTATCTTGATAGATTTTAGATGCAGTAATCTAAAGGGGAGGAATCCATTAAGTGTTTAATGATGAATCATTTAAAATTATTACAGTCGAGTATCTTTCTTAGGACTGTATCAAAATTATAAACATTTTGGAGGCAAGAATATAATGAAGGAAATTTGTAGTAATCATCTATCTTTTGCTTATTAAAAGTCTAAAAAACTATGAGTAGAAGGAAACCTCAAGATTAAGGACTCCTAGACATACATGCTTGACCTAGGGCAAAAACAAAAGCCTTTCCAATTGAGTTTGCCTTTTTTAAATCTAGTACCTTTTTTTTTGTAGGTTGACACAGATGGAAATAAATGTTTTTTTTTGTTTGTTGGTTTGGGGGTTTTTTTTGCAGTTTTTGGCTGGGGCCAGGTTTGGAACCCACCACCTCTGGTATATGGGGCCATTGCCCTACTCCTTGAGCCACAGATGCCACCCAGATGGAAATAAATGGTATAAAAGGGTGAATACATGAATATTTGAAGGATTGGTGAATAGTTGCTTATTTATTAAACTTTTAGCTTTTGACTAATGTAGAAACATCCCTAGTGTGTGAACAGAACTGCCCCTGGAAAAAAGTTGTGCCACAGTTTAGCTCTGTGTTTGTACAATTAAAAGCAGTAGAAATTTAATAGATTTTTTTTAATTAATAAAACATAACTACAGATCTTTCAGTCCCCATGTTCCTCTTTCCTCTCAGTGATCTTGAAGTTGATATTCTGTCTACTTTTATACCTTTAATACACATTTATGATTCTATAAATAATAATGTAATATTAGCCATTCTTACTTTATAATTGACAAAGATTTTGAGAGAAGAGAAATGAGATAATATTTGAAGTTATAAATACCTGCATAAGGAAAGTTAGTGGAAAGAATTTATAACACATCAATTTAAGTATCCAAAATGCTTTTTTTTTTTTTTTGAAATTAGAGTACTAATTCATGGGAGAAGGGAAGAACAGTGGTTCTTAGCCTTCTCTCTACATTAAAATCACCTGTGGAACTTTTTAAACACACCTGTTCCAGGTGCAGAGATTAAAATTTAATGACTCTGGGAAGGAGCCTACACAGTGAGTGGTGTATTTTAAAGTTCCCAGATGACCCCATTATTAAACAAACCTAGCTCTGTGCTGTCTAATTCAGTAGCTATTTTGATTTACCTTAATTGAAATTAAAGATTCAGTTCTTCATTCACAACAGCCGCATTTCAAGTGGGTCACTAGTCAAATTGTACTATAGCTAGTGGCTATGGTAATGGACAGTACTGGAAGCTGTTTATAGGGATCGAACCAAATGGACAATGATTGATTGATACTAGTTACAGAAATTCATAATGTATTATGATCCTCCTTTTTGTTTTCTTTTCTGCCAATGTAGGGATAAGAATATTCACTGGGCACCTGTTATAGGTCAAACATTTTGCTAGAAATTTATATTAAATTTAAATTATTAAGCCTGCGTTAAACAGGTTTTCTAATTTTAAGACTTCACAGAGTCTTTATTATGTTACTATATATTGTGAAACTCCAAGAGGAGGATTTGGCCCACCATTTTTCAAACTTATGAGATCCTTTTGTCTAGGAGTGTGTAACAAAAGAGAACATACTCTAAGAAATGCTGCACTAAACCCTATCATTCCCCATTATTTTCTATGGATATAAGTCATAAATTTGAATCAGAGTTGTTCTACATAAATGGACTGTCCCGGGACTAGTTAAGCATTTGTCCCGTAAGCAGAGGCAAGGCTTTTGTGCTAAAGATTTAAGAATGAGCTTGAGCAACAGTGAGACCCCATCTCTACAAAAAAATAGAAAAATCAGCCTTTGTGGGTTTGAGAGATGTGGTGTCACATGCCTGTGGTCCCAGCTACTCAGGAGGCTAAGGCAGGAGGCCCAGGAGTCTGAGGTTGCAGTGAGCTACTGTGTTTCCCTGAAAATAAGACACTGTCTTATATTTATTTTTTCTCAAGAAGACACACTAGGCTTATTTTCGGGGATATCTTATTTTTATTAAGTATAATACAACAATCTACATTTATTCAAATACAGTTAAGTCATCTTCTTCTGGAACCTGACAGGGGGAGCCAACCTTGTGGGTGGGGCTGGAGCTAGTGATGTGTGAACTCCTTTTCCCCTAGCTGTTTGCATATGCACAATAGGATGCCTGCAACTGGGTTCCCACACACGCATGTGCAAACAGCTCGGAGAAAGGAGCTGTGGCAGATAAAAGGTATTCTAGTCTTCCAGATACGCTGCATAGCCACACTCATCACTAGGTCTTATTATCAGGGTAGGGCTTATATTTAACAAATGCATAGAAATCCTGCTAGGGCTTATTTTTTGGGTAGGTCTTATTTTGGGGGAAATATGGTATGACCATCCCACTGCACTCTATCTAGCCTGGGTACAGAGTGAGCACCTGTCTTTTGAAAAAAAAAAAAGGCAGTGGTGAGGGGAGGAAGGAGAGGCAGGGGAAAAGCTGGCTAGGTCAGGCATCATTGCAAGTTATGGTATTTTGATATGCCTTTCTTAAATTTCCAAGGTACCACAAGTATGGGTTTCACAAAGTTCCATGTTATAAAATTTCTCTAATCATTTATACTTAGAGAGTACTCAGAAGTGACCAATACAGGTCACATCAAAATAATTGATTATGCACAGAATGTAACTGTCCAGCAACATAGCCACAGGCTGCTAGGATGACCAAATGTCTGATTGTGTGTTTATTGATTTAGCACCTCGAATTTTGACATGCACATGGAGGCCTCGAGATATCGTTACCACTTACATATTTATTAGCTTCCCTAATAATGTTTGGTTTTGTTTTTTTTTTTTTTTTGAGACAGTCTCAAGCTGTTACCCTTGGTAGAGTGCTGTGGTATCACAGCTCAAAGCAACCTCAAACTCTTGGGCTTAAACGATTCTCTTACCTCACCCTCCCCAGTAGCTGGGACTACAGGAGCCTTCCACAATGCCCGACTATTTTTTAGTTGTAGTTGTCATTGTTGTTTAGCTGTCCTGGGTGGGGTTCAAACCCGCCACCTTTGGTGTATGTGGCTGACACTGGAACAACTGTGCTATAGGTGCCAAACCCCTAATAATGTTTTTTATTTTTTTTATTTTTTATTTTTTTTGAGACAGAGTCTCGCTTCGTTGCCCTCGGTAGAGTGCCGTGGCATCACACAGCTCACAGAACCTCCAGCTCCTGGGCTTAGGCAATTCTCTTGCCTCAGTCTCCCGAGTAGCTGGGACTACAGGCACCTGCCACAACGCCTGGCTATTTTCTTTTGTTGCAGTTTGGCCGGGGCAGCATTTGAACCTGCCACCCGCAGCATATGGGGCTGGCACCCTACCCACTGAGCCACATACACCTGAGTGGGTGGGTTCAAACCCAGCCCAGGCCTGCCAAACAACAATGAAACTACAACCAGAAAATAGCCAGGCATTGTTTTTTGGGAGGTACTACATGGGAGGTTGAGGCAAGAGAATTGCTTAAGCCTAAGAGTTTGAGGTTGCTATGAGCTGTGATGGTGTGGCACTCTACTGAGGGCAGCATAGTGAGACTCTGTCTCCAAAAAAAAAAAAAAAAAAGCTATGTGATTTATCAGCATATTAGAGCTATAAACTATTAATGCAAATTTCAAGCAAATCTTCCTTAATTGGGTGTTGAAAGAATTTAGTTCAATGAACAGCATAAGAGAAAGCTGCATTTTTATACATAGATTATGAAAAAAAAATCTGTCATTTTACAAATAGAAGTTGTCTTTATTACTGTATTGTTTCTTTGCAGAATTATTTATTTATTTAGAGACAGAGTCTCACTCTGTCACCTTGGGTAGAGTGCCATGGAGTCATAGCTTACAGTGATCCCAAACTCTTGGGCTTAAGAGCTCTCCTTGCCTCAGCCTCCCAAGTAGCTGGCACTACAGGCTTCTGCCACAATGCCCAGCTAATTTTTCTATTTTTTTTTTGCAGTTTCTGGCCAGGGCTGGGTTTGAACCTGCCACCTCTGACGTATGGGGCCAGCACCCTACTCCTTTGAACCACAGGTGCCGCCCTAATTTTTCTATTTTTAATAGAGATGGGGTCTCACTCTTGCTTAGCCTGGTCTCAGACTTATGTGCTCAAGCAGTCCACCTGCCTCAGCCTCCTAGAATGCTAGTATTAACAAGTACAAGCCACTGTGCCTGGCCCTTGGTAGAATTTAAAATTTTACAGTTTTCTGATATAATGACCTGTCCTATTTTGCCAGTTGTTAAACTTTGATTGAGTACAGAGACCAAATTTGTTTTATTCATCATAATGTATGACCATCATAGTATCATCTGGTACAAAGCAATCAGTATTTTTAAAATGAGTGAATGAACTAGCAAATAGTCTACTTTAAAAAATTATAACAAAAGAAATAATATATATCTGGGTATTCATATTTTATATCTGAGGGCTTCATGTTTTAGAAGACTTCTTTTTTTTTTTTGAGACAGTCTCACTCTGTTGCTCTGGGTAGAGTACTATGCCATCACAGCTCACAGCAACCTCATACTCTTGGTTGGACTGAACAGCGCCTCCTGCCTCAGCCTCCTAAGTAGCTGGGACTACAGGCAACCACCACAACACCCAGCTAGTTTTCCTATTTTTTAGTAGAGACAGAGTCCCATTTTTACCTGAGCTCAAACAATGCACCGGCTTTGGCCTCCCAGAGCGCTAGGATTACAGGAATGAGCCACCATGCCCAGCCTACAAAAATGTATTTTAGTCTAATACATTATCTGATTAGATGTGGAACTTAGCCTTTGGGTGTGGTCACTTCCCCAAATTCATGCTGTCCTCTAACTCTTGGCCGTCAGCCAGCTGGATCGCCCAGTTTTACCTCTGCTTTAATATGCGCTGTCTCCCCTTCAACTGTCAATAAATAGTCATTTTTTTTGGTAAGCCATTTTCTGATATTTCTGTGCCTGCTGATTTTAAATATGTTCTCTTTGTAAAAAACAGAAACACTGAAGTGCCTTTTGACTGCCACTTTCCTTGTCTAGCTCCTTTCCTGCTCTGCCTCCTTTTCCCACCAGAGTGACCCTTCCTGGGTGTCGTGTGTCCTTCCAAACTCCTTTTATGTGCATTTATCATAATTCAGATAAGACCCCAAAGAAATGATGTTACAAGATATAGAGTGAACATGAAGTTCGTGTGCAATTTAAAATAGTTTAACAAAGGCTTGGCTCAGCGGCTAGGGTGCCAGCCACATACACCAGAGCTGGTGGGTTCGAATCCAGCTCGGGCCTGCCAAACAACAATGACAACTACAACCAAAAAATAGCTGGGTGTTGTGGTGGGCACTTGTATTCCCAGCTACTTGGGAGGCTGAGGCAAGAGAACCACTTAAGCCCAAGAGTTAAAAGTTGCTGTGAGTTGTGTTGCCACAGCACTCTACCAAGGGTGACAGCTTGAGGCTCTGTCTCCAAAAAAAAAAAAAATAGTTTAACAGGCTTGGCACCTGTAGCTAAAGCGGCTAAGGCACCAGAGCTGGCGGGTTCAAATCCAGCTTGGGCCTGCCAAACAACAATGACAAGTACAACCTAAAACAGCCAGGCGTTGTGGCAGGCACCCTGCTACTTGGGAGGCTGAGGCAAGAGAATTGCTTAAGCCCAGGATTTGGAGGATGCTGTGAGCTGTGTGACGCCCCAGCACTCTACCGAGGGCGATAAAGTAAGACTCTGTCTCTACCAAAAAAAAAAAAAAGTATCATTCCTTATTCAGCAGACTTACTCCTCATATCCAAAAACTGGAACTAACTTTCAGATGTCCATTATCGAACAAGTGATTAAAGAAACTGTGAGGTAGTTGTGGAAACGGCGCTGTGTGTAGAGATAACAGACTGGAGGAAGCACCCAGACGTGGGTTATGACGTGGGTGATATAGGACAGATAAACAATTTGCTCTTCTTGGTGGTAGCTGTTCATTAATATATTGTGGAGGCCTAACTACTTTAGTAAAGAGATTTCTCTCATTATTTAAATATATGGCATGATACTCCAAAGTAATAATAAACTTGTTTATTTAACTATTTTCCTATGAATGGGCATTTAGGTTTTCTCCCATTCTTTGTTACTATAAACAACCTTATATTATATGTCGTCTTATATACAAATTACCAGTTTTTCTTTAGGACAGTGGTTCTCATCTGGGGACAATTTGGCCTCCCAGGGGACACTTGGTAACGCCTAGAGACTTTTTGGTTGTTATAATGTGGGGAGAGGGGTGTACCGGCATATAGGCCAGAGTGCTGCTAAACATCCCACTGAGCATAGGACAGCCCCCATAGCAAAGATTTATTCAGTATAACATGAAAGCCTAAGCCTTATTTGGGGCTTTTGTTAACACAGAACCCAGACCTCATAAGGATTTCTCTATCAGTTGACTATAGAGAAACTAAACCATCTATAACTAAACAATCCCCAAACTTAAAATTATAGTAACTTATTCTTCCTGATTCTGTGGGTTAGCTGGGCACTTCCTCTGAGATCAGTCACATAGATGGATTCATCTGGACAGTGGAGGAGATGGAAAAGCCAAGGCAGCCTCATGCTTATATCTGGCAGTTGGTGCCTCAGTTCTCCATGTGGCCTCTCATCCTCCAGCTAACTTGTATGCTCAGGGCATTCGTTGTTCCCAGAGAGCAAAAAGTGGAAGCTGATGGTTTCTTTGAGACTTGAACCTAGAATTCACACAGCATCACTCCTGCCACATTAAGAATTCATATAGGCTCAGCGCCTGTGGCTCAAGCGGCTAAGGCGCCAGCCACATACACCTAAGGTGGCGGGTTCGAATCCCCAGCCCGGGCCCGCCAAACAACAATGATGGCTGCAACCAAAAAAAAAAAAATGGCCGGGCGTCGTGGCGGGCGCCTGTAGTCCCAGCTACTTGGGAGGCTGAGGCAGGAGACTCGCTTGAGCCCAGGAGTTGGAGGTTGCTGTGAGCGTGATGCCATGGCACTCTACCCAGGGGGATAGCTTGAGGCTCCGTCTCAAAAAAAAAAAAAAAAAAAAAAAAGAATTCATATAGTGTCGCTTCTGCCACACTCTTGTCACTCCAAGTTGCAAAGCCAGCCTATATTCAAGAGGAGAGACTACCTCCTGCTGAGAGGAGCCACTTCCACCAAGTCACACTGGACAGATTGATGATGGGAGGATTAGAAGACAAGGGAGGTAAAGCAGTCTGAGTTTTAGTATGGCATAAGACTGACCTAATGGAAAGTCTTCAGTATACAACGGCCTAAAACACTGAAGTAAGTAAATTGAGGCAATGGTTCAGTCCATTTTTATTGATAAAAATGCCTGAAAGTCACAGGTCACTTGTATCTCATATTATATCATACTATAAGTATTTGTGCAAGTGTTTATCTTTCTGTCCACAGTGTCTAGTACATAGGAACTCAATATATTTCTTTATGTAATCAAACGGAAACAACCAGCTGCCAACCAAACAATTCTGTTGACCCTTGGCAATCACAGGTTTAACATTCCAGGATTTAACCATTCAAAAATGATTCTGAAGGTCCATGACATGTCATTTATGATTCCTGAAGCATGAATACAAATCCCTGTGAAGCTGGTGTGCTAGAATAATCTTGTAGCTATCAAGTGACCTTCATCTCAACACAGCACCATTGTTCATAGCCTATTCAAGTGTGAAATCTCATTAGTGAAAACATGTGAAAGGGTCACTGAATTTCCAATTTTACTGTACTGCATTTTATAAAGACAACATGCTATAGTGATGAATGTCAATTTAAAACTTGTGAAAATGTAGGATGCTATCTCTGTACCTGAGTAAAAAAGGAGAAGTGTGTGCCTAAACTTTCATTTGGGAAAACTTCTGGAAATACCATTGAATGCTTTTAGGGTGTACTTTGAAAAGTGAAGCCACAGCTCTGGTGAGTACTGTTGGATAGGCGTCCTCTGCCTTGCCTTACTTGCCGTGTGGCCCAACTATAAACTTCTAAGCCCCAAGTCAAAGAGATGCGCTGGGTGCAGAGCTAGAACATGAATCCTAAGACAGTCAACAGTTAAACTTTGTGCTTGTCTTTTATGGTTACTCATAGTCAACTTTATTTTTATTTTTGAAACCACTTTATTGAGATACAATTCACATACTATTCAGTCATTTTTTTTTTTTTTTTGAGACAGAGTCTTGCTCTGTCACCTCAGCTAGAGTGCAGTGGTATGAGCCTACCTGGACTCAAGTGATTCTCCTGCCTCAGCCTCCTAAGTAGCTGGGACAACAGGTGTGTGCCACTACCCAGTTCACAGTCACTTAAGAACTCTGTTGACAAGTAAAAGTGGAACCAATGATACTATGTAATGCTTTGATCACTGGTCCATTTTACTTTCTTTTTTTTTTTTTTGAGACAGAGCCTCAAGCTATCCCCCTGGGTAGAGTGCCGTGGCCTCACAGCTCACAGCAACCTCCAACTCCTGGGCTCAAGCGAGTCTCCTGCCTCCGCCTCCCAAGTAGCTGGGACCACAGGCGCCCGCCACAACACCTGGCTATTTTTTGGTTGCAGCCGTCATTGTTTGGCGGGTCCGGGCTGGGGATTCGAACCCGCCGCCTTAGGTGTACATGGCTGGCGCCTTAGCCGGTTGAGCTATAGGCGCCGAGCCCATTTTACTTTCTATTTTTGTTTTTTTGGAGACCAAGTCTCACTCTGTCACCCTACATAGAGTGTAGTCATCATAGCTCACAGCAACCTCAAACTCATGGGTTCAAGTGCTCCTCTTGCCTCAGCCTCCCAAGTCACTGGGACTACAGGGACCTGCCACAATGCCTGGCTAATTTTTCTATTTTTTGTAGAGATGGGGTCTCACTCTTGTTCAGGCTAGTCTTGAACTCCTGAACTCAAGCAATCCACCTGCCTCAGCCTCCCAGAGTACTAGGATTATAGGTATGAGCCACCAAACCTGGCCCGACTTTTTGTTTTTATTTAATTTTTTATTGAGACAGAGTCTTCATTTTGTCATACTTGATAGAGTACTGTGGTATCACAGCTCACAGCAACCTCAAATTCTTGGGCTCAAGCGATTCTCTTGCCTCAGCCTCCCTAGTAGCTGGGACTACAGGCGCCCGCCACAGCTTCTGGCTACTTTTTTGGTTTGTTTGGCAGGCCCCAGCTGGGTTTGAACCCACCTGCCTTGGAGCTTGTGGCCAGTGCCCTAACCACTGAGCCATGGGTGCTGGCCCAACTTTCTGTTTTTAATACAAAACTATGCTTATGCCCAAGAGGATCCTGGGGTACTCTGTGTTTTCATTTTAATTTTATTGTAATTCATTCACACTGATAAATATAAGCCAAATCTTCTATTTTATAAAAACTGTTAGGAATAATAATAAAACACACTAACATTCAGTGTACATTTTATAACATAGATAGGAAAAGCATTGGATTTAAACTCCAGTGTCCTTTCTCCTTTGTTTGGTACCTGGCATATTATAATCTGTTATCTATTATTATACTCTGTAATATGTCGGGTGATTCTGCAAAGGAAAAGCACAGAATAAGAATACTTCAATATCTAAAATAAAAGTCACATTATTAACCTATTTACTTCCAGCTATAAAAAAATCTTAAGATAAATCATTTGGAGTCACTCTGCTTAAAATGTATTACAGGAGGAAGTCTAACGGGAGCTGTATTTAATCCAGCTTTGGCACTTTCACTACATTTCATGTGTTTTGATGAAGCATTCTCTCAATTTTTTATAGTATATTGGCTGGCTCCCTCTTTAGGTAAGCATATTTTAATTTATTGTGTCTGAAAGATTGGGGTATCTTAAGATATGTTATGGAATGTCACTGTAAATGTCAATTTCCAAAGCCAAAATAGGCACAAAAAAGGAAAAGGTAGTTAACATGCCTGAAATAACATTTTATTCCTTTAAAACTGTTTTTATCTTCAAAGAAACAGTTTTCATTTTTTTTTTTTTATTGAGATAGTCTTCATTTTGTCACCCTTGATAGAGTACTGTCATGTCATAGCTCACAGCAACCTCCAATTCTTGGGCTCAAGCAACTGAGTGGGTTTGAGTCTGGCCTGGGTCTGCTAAGCAACTATGACAACTGCAACCAAAAGACAGTCGGGCATTGTGGCAGGCGCCTGTGGTCCCCTACTTGGAAGCCTGAGGCAAGAGAATCGCTTAAGCCCAAGAGTTTGAGGTTGCTGTGAGCTGTGATGCCACGGCATTCTACCCAGGGTGACAGCTTGAGACTCCACCTCAAAAAAAAAAAAAATCTCAGCTGCATGTAGTGGGCTCATGCCTACAATCCCAAATCTTTTCGGAACCTCATTTGCAGAGAAGATGTCTTGCCTCCTACCTGAGACACTTGAGGAGGCAAGACATCATCTCTCTAAAAATTTTTAAAAAAGGCTCGGTGCCTATGGCTCAAGTGGCTAAGGCATTAGCCACATACACCTAAGGTGGCAGGTTCAAATCCAGCCTGGGCCCGCCAAACAACAATGATGGCTGCAACCAAAAAATAGCCAGGCGTTGTGGTGGGCGCCTGTGATCCCAGCTACTTGGGAGGCTGAGGCAGGAGACTCGCTTGAGCCCAGGAGTTGGAGGTTGCTGTGAGCTATGATGCCATGGCACTCTACCCAGGGGGATAGCTTGAGGCTGTCTCAAAAATTAAAAAAAAAGAAAAAAATTAGCTGGCATGGCAGCAGATGCCTGTAGTCCCAGCTATTAGGGAGGCTAAAGCAGGAGGATTGCTTGAGCCCAACTCAGCTTATTTATTTGTAGAGGTGGAATCTGGCTATGTTACCCAGGTTGTTCTCAAAGTCCTGGCCTCAAGCTATTCTCCTGCCTTGGCCTCCCAAAGCACTGGGATTACATGTAGGAGCTGCCACTCTTGGCTCAGACTCATCTTTTAAAAACATAATTTCAAATATGCACATGACAATTCATTTTTGCCAGGTGCAGTGGCTTACTTACACCTATGATCCCAGCAATGTGAAAGCTGAAGTGAAAGGATTCCTCTAGCCCAGAAGCTCAAGGCTGCTATGAGCCATGAACACATCCTGCCACTAAAACACAAACATAACAAGACCTTAACTCTTAAAAAAAAATACCAAAAACCATTTTTTTTGAGACAGAGTCCCAAGCTGTCAGTGCTGTGGCGTCATAGCTCACAGCAACCCCCAACTCTTGGGCTCAGGTAATCCTCTTGCCTCGGTTTTTTTTATTTTTAGTAGAGACAGGGTCTCGCTTTTGCTCAGGCTGGTCTTGAACTCCTAAGCTCAAGCAATCCACCCACCTTGGCCTCCCAGAGTACTAGGATTACAGGTGTGAGTCACCATGTGCAGCCCCCAAAACTACTTTTTAAAAACTTTTTATTGGCTGGGTATGGTGGCTCATGACTATAATCCTAGCTCTTGGGAGGCTGACGCAAGCATATTATCTGAGCTCACAGGTTTGAGACAAGCCTGAGCCAGAGCTCTTCTCTAAAAATAATAGCTGGGCACTGTGGTGGGCACCTGTAGTCCCAGCTACTCGGGAGGCTGAGGCAAGAGAATCGCTTGAGCCCAAGAGTTGGAGGTTGCTGTGAGCTATGACGCCACTCTACTGAGGGTGACAAAATGAGACTGTCAAAAAAAAATAATAAACTTTTTATTATATTTAAGATTTGAAATTATAGCATTGGCTAAGATTTTATTTTAAATATTTTGCTTGACACATTTCTAAAAGCTATTAATGGTTTGAGATTAATGAAAAGAGAAGGGAGGGCTCGGCGCCTGACAGGTTTGAATCCAGCCTGGGTCCGCCAAATAATAATGACAGCTGCAA
This sequence comes from Otolemur garnettii, assembly GCF_000181295.1. Taxonomy (NCBI): domain Eukaryota; kingdom Metazoa; phylum Chordata; class Mammalia; order Primates; family Galagidae; genus Otolemur; species Otolemur garnettii. The sequence goes on along the minus strand of NW_003852396.1, from coordinate 24,843,275 downwards.
CCAAAAAATAGCAGAGCGTTGTGGTTGGCACCTGTAATCCCAACTACTTGGGAGGTGGAAGCAGGAAAATCGCTTGAGCCAGGAGTTGGAGGTTGCTGTGAGCTATGATGCCATGGCACCCTACCCAGGGCCGACAGCTTGAGGCTCTGTCTCAAAAAATAAAAATAAAATAATTTAGAAAAAAAAAAGAAAAGAAAAGGGAGAAAGTAAATCTAATATACTCTTCTTACTTAAGGATTCCAAATGAAACTCAGTGATTTCAATTGCTTTATTCTCTGAGGGAGGGAGAGCGCTGCCATTCTAAAGAGAAGCAGATGAAGACTCAACTCCAGGGTTTCTCACCAAGAAAATCAGTAACACAGCCAGGATTAAAACCATAAATCTTTGGACTTTATCCTTTCAGTTCATTGTTTAGATCCTACTGGTTTTACTTAAGTACATAATGTTTTTGAACATTTATGGTTGAAGAAAAATGTGAGACTATTAGATTAAAAAATGTTTCATGTTGGCTCGGCGCCTGTGGCTCAAGCGGCTAAGGCGCCAGCCACATACACCTAAGGTGGCGGGTTTGAATCCCCAGCCCGGACCCACCAAACAACAATGACGGCTGCAACCAAAAAATGGCCAGGCGTTGTGGCGGGCGCCTGTAGTCCCAGCTACTTGGGAGGCTGAGGCAGGAGACTCGCTTGAGCCCAGGAGTTGGAGGTTGCTGTGAGCGTGATGCCATGGCACTCTACCCAGGGGGGATAGCTTGAGGCTCCGTCTCAAAAAAAAAAAAATGTTTCATGTTGATGTAGTTAATTCTTTGAGAATAGCTTTCCGTAACTCTAGGTATGTAATTGTATACAATCTTTAATTATACCCACCTAGTGGTTATGAACTTCCTTAAAAATTGTTTTGTTTTAATTTTACTGTATTTTGTCTTTCAGGTGTATTGTTGATGATTTTGATGTTCAGCTTTTTCCTTCCATGGCTGCATAACAATCAGGCAATTAATAAAAAGGAATAACTATTCCAAAAGACTCAGACTAGGTTACATGACAGTCAAGATGGATGTGATAAGGATTTTATCACCTCATATTCAAAACGCTGCACTGGATTATCAATGTTAACTTCCTTTGAGGAAGCTGCCTTACAGTTTTCATCACTGAGACTTAAAAAAAATTACTGTGAAAACGACGTATCCTATATTTCTCAGTTAAGACTTGTTCTTTTGAGTGATGTATTAAATGCTGCTAGAGAAGACTCATTAAACATAAATCTCAAGTGACAACTGTTAACTTTGATGAAAAACAAGAGTATAGGGTGAGAAGGGAAGGGAAGGTGATGGGAGAACCAAAGAAATTGTGTATCAAGTGTCACCTCAATGAACAGCATTTTTAACCACAGGACACCCAGTCAAGCTTACAGAACTGTGGAGAGGATACTTTTCAGGCACTATACACAGTGATACCATCAGCAGTGTCACCTTTCAATAGGAAAGTTGCTTTTGGAAGTAGATTATGTATCCACTCATAGTGAAGGGGTTTCCTAAATTTTAAGCATTTTATAATCTAATAACCTAAAATATTTTCTCTAAACAGACAAGCTCACTAGCTTCAGGCAAGTTATCTTTTATAAACTATATTAAAACAAAGCACCCACACAGTCAATATTTAGGCTTTTCACATTCTCATTTGATCCTAACAGCTACCTTGTGAAGTAGGTAGGACATGCATTTTTAATCTCCATTTTACAGATAAGGAAACTAAGTCTAGAGGAGATTGCTGCCCTGCTTCAGGTCACAAAGAGCCAATACCACCTTTAAATTTTACAACAATCCAAAAACTCTTCTTGGTTTGACTATTACTGAAGAAAATTGAAGGTTCTGAAGAAACATTAAATACTTGATAATAATGCAATTTAGGAATTTAGTAATTAACTGGTATTTTCTGAGGTTTAAAGAACCTCCACATTGGCTTGGTGCCCTTAGCATAGTGGTTAAGGTACCAGCCACATGCACTGAGGTTGGTGGGTTTGAGCCCAGCCTGGGCCAGCCAAACAATGACAACTGCGACAAGAAAATAGCTGGGCACTCTGGCGGGCTCCTGCAGTTCCAGCTACTTGGAGGCTAAGGCAAGAGACTGGCTTAAGCCCAAGAGTATGAGGTTGCTATGAGCTGTGACGCCACGGCACTCTTCCGAGAGCAACATGGTGAAACTCTGTCTCAAAAAAAAAAAAAAGAGAAAAGATCCTTCATATTTTACTCTATTAGAAGCTTTCTTTTATTGTGTTAGTTCTAATTTTTACTGAAAGTTCAGGCAAAAGGCCTGGCAAGGCAAGAGCTTTTGAATTCGAGATCACCCTGAGCAAGACCCTGTCTCTACTAAAAATAAAAAAACTGAGGCAAGAGGATCGCTTAAGCCTAAGAGTTGGAGGTTGCTGTAAGCTATGACGCCATGGCACTCTACCCAGGGTGACAGCTTGAAACTCTGTCTCAGAAAAAAAAAAAAGTTCAGGCAATAGAGCTCAGGCTCTGTAGTCTCAGCACTTTGAGAGGCTCAAGTAGGATGATCAGTTGAGGCCAAAGGTTCAAGACAGCCTGGGTAACACAGTAAGACCTCATTTCAAAAAAAAAGAAAAAAGGAAAAATATTACCTGACTGTCATGGTTTATGCCTTATAGACCCAGATACTCGAGAAGCTAAGGCAGGAAGATCACATAAGCCCAGGAGTTTGAGGCTGCAGTGAGCCATGATAGTTGTACCACTACATTCCACCCTAATCAAACCCATTTCTTTCTTTTTTTGAGACAGAGTCTCACTATGTCACCCTGGGTAGAGTGCTGTGGCATCACAGCTCACAACAAACTCCAACTCTTCAGTTTAAGCCATTCTCTTGCCTTAGCCTCCCAAGCAGCTGGGACCACAGGGCGCCCACCACAACACCCGGCTATTTTTTTATTGCACTTGTCATTATTGTCCAGTTGGCCTGAGCTGCTTTTGAACCCGCCAGCCTTGGTCATGTGGCTGGCGCTGTAACCACTGTGCCACAGGCACCAAGCCAAAGCCCATTTCTTTAAAAAAAAAAAAA
>NW_003852396.1:24835119-24839332 GCF_000181295.1 Otolemur garnettii | reverse complement strand
AAAAAAAAAAAAAAGTAATGGTTGTTGCCTTTTAATCAGTCCCATCTTCCAAATATGAAGCTGAGTTTCACTTACTATTTCATGGCTGTTTTTCTTACAGAAACATTTTTACCCACATCTCTAGCATGAGGGCCTTTGTGGTTTAAGGAAAGTGAGTATTAATTTGTGAAAACAATTGAGTCCTCTGAACTTCACCTGTCAGACTTTTAAGTTTCTGACTTCTGATGACACTGCTTCCCCTGTAGCCCTCTCAAGTGGTCACTGTCTTCTCTCCCACATCTTTTTTTTTTTTTTTTTAAAGATTTAAGGTTGTGTTGGCTTGGCACCTAGCACAGTGGTTGTAGCACCAGCCACCTGCACCAAGGCTGGCAGGTTCAAACCCAGCCCGGGCCAGCTAAACAACAGTGACAACTGCAACAAAAACTAGCTGGGCGTTGTAGCAGGCACCTATAGTCCCAGCTACTTGGGAGGCTGAAGCAAGTGAATTGCTTAAGCCCAAGAATTTGAGGTTGCTGTGAGCTGTGACGCCACGGCACTCTACCAAGGATGACACAGTGAGACTGTCTCAAAAAAAAAAAAAGAAATAGATTTAAGGTTGTGGGTGGCACCTGTGGCTAGGAGTAGGGAGCCGGTCCCATATTCCCATATGCCATAGGTGGCAGGTTCAAACCCAGACCCGGCCAAAAAAAAAGATTTAGGGTTGCAGTAGACAGCTGTAGATTTAAAGATTTTGCAAACCAGCATCTATGCATCCTTCCTATTTGGGATAATCCACTCCTGTGAGAATCTGCACAGAGGCAGTACCCTTTTGCCAAAGCACATCTACTCAGGCAACTAAGAACCAGAACTTTGAAACATATAGGGACAATTAAGAAATTATTCCAAGGTTGGGCACAGTGGCTCATGGGTATAATCCTAGCACTCTGGGAGACTGAGGCAGGTAGACTGCTTGAGATCACGAGTCTGAGACCAGCCTGAGCAAGAGCAAGAACCCATCTCTACTGAAAAATAGAAAAACTACACAGGTGTGGTGGTAGGCACCTATAGACCCAGCTACTTAGGAGGCTGAGGCAGGAGGAACAGTTGAATCCAGGAGTTTAAGGTTACTATGAGGTATGATGATGCCACTCTACCTAGAGCAACTATCTCAAAAGAAATCAGTCTAATACCAGAGGAGAATCAAACATGTTATGTAAATCATTACTCGTTCCTAATCTTGTTTGTTATAGGCCTGGTTTATTTCAACTTTCCTGTCCACTTTACAAACCACTTAACACTTTTTTTTTTCTTTGTAGAGACAGCATCTCACTTTATATCCCTCGGTAGAGTGCTGTAGCATCACAGAGGTCACAGCAACCTTCAACTCCTGGGCTTAGGCAATTCTGCCTCAGCCTCCCAAATAGCTGGGACCACAGGTGCCCACCACAATGCCCGGCTATTTTTTGTTGCAGTTTGGCTGGAGCTGAGTTTGAACCCACCACCCTCGGTATATGGGGCTGGCACCCTACCCACTGAGCCACAGGCACCGCCCACTTTTTTTTTTTGAGACAGTCTTTTATTTTGTTGCCCTCAGTAGAGTGCCATGGTGTCACAGTTCACAGCAACCTCAAACTCTTGGTCTTAAGCAATTCTCTTCCCTCAGCCTGTCAAGTAGCTGAGACTACAGGTGCCCACCGCAATGCCTGGCTATTTTTAGAGGCAAGGTCTCACTCTGTCTCAGGCTGGTCTTAAACTCAGGAGCTCAGGTAGTCTACCTGCCTTAGCCTCCCAGAGTGCTGGGAATACAGGCGTGAGCCACCACGCCTGGTCCTCACCAGCCTTAACTTGTACAGATATTTTAGGTGGCTTACATATTTGGGGGGGAAAATGTCTATGCCTTTAAAGTTTCTCTGTATCAAAAACAAAACAGCCAGATGAAGTGGCTCACACCTATAATCCTAGCACTCTGAGAGGCCAAGGTGGGTGGATTGCTTTAGCTTAGGAGTTCAAGACCAGCCTGAGCAAAGTGAGACTCTTGAATCTACTAAAAATAGAAAAACTAGCTATGGGTCATGGTGGGTGTCTGTAGTCCCAGCTACTCAGGAGGCTGAGACAAGAGGATCGCTTGAGCCTAGGAATTTAAAGTTGCTGTGAGATAGGATGCCATAGCACTCCACCCCAGAGCAAATGAGACTGTCTCAAAAAACACAAAAAACACAAAAAACACCAAACAGGGGCAGTGCCTGTGGCTCAAAGGATTAGGGCTCCAGACCCATATAAGAGGTGGTGGGTTCAAACCTGACTCCAGCCAAAAACTGCAAAAAAAAAAAAAAACCACACCAATTCCAACCACCCCAAAATTAAGCTCAAATGCATTCAATAAATATTGGCTGGCTGATCATGAATTTCTTTTTTTAAAGAGTCTGACCTGAGGCAGCACCCATAGCTCAGTGGGTAGGGCGCCGGCACATACACCAAGGCTAACAGGTTCAAAACCAGTCTGGCCCTGAGAAAAAATCTTTTGAAATTAAAAAAAAAAAAAAGAGTCTGACCTCATCTTTCTTCTCAGCTTCTCCTATTTTCTCAAAGCTAGGAATACAACTGTCCTATATGATAGAATATTACAGTTGAATCTTTGAAAGTGATTTTATCTAATCGTCTCATTTGACAGATGAGGAAATAGGCTCTCAGATGTTAAATGCCTTGGCTGCCAACCCAGAACTGGGTGCTTAGTCTCCTTCCTCTTTGTTTACTGCATTATCCACAAAACCAGGCTGACCATAGTAATACCAACAGGAAACAAAGTGCACTGTGAATCCCCTTGATAGTTTGTTATCAGGGAGTACTTTACACTTCATTGAAAGTCACAATTACAAATTTGTTCCTTTCAAAAGGAAGGAAAATGGAATTTCTAATATTAGCCTGTAAGAATTAACATTGAGGGCAGTGCCTGTGGCTCAGTGGGTAGGGAGCCGGCCCCATATACCAAGGGTGGTGGGTTCGAAGCGGGCCCCAGCCAAACTGCAACAAGAAATAGATTGGCATTGTGGCAGGTGCCTGTAGTCCCAGCTACGCAAGAGGCCGAGGCAAGAGAATCGCCTAAGCCCAAGAGCTGGAGGTTGCTGGGAGCTGTGTGCACTCTACTGAGGGTGATATAGTAAGACTCTGTCTCTATTAAAAAAAAAAAGAAAGAAAAAAGAATATTTAACATTGAAGACCCTGCAGCAGTAGAGAGAATCTGCTTCCTTGTGGCTGCTGGTAAATGGTCAGGCTGTATGTTTTGGAGCATACACACAGCTCATGATTTACATGACTTTCAGTAAGGTACTTTACCTCTCTATAATCCAATTTCCTCATCCATGAGGCAAGAATAAAATATCTACATCTCATAAGGTAGTAAAGAATATTATAATATATATACAAAGAATCCAGCATAGTGGCTAAGAGAAGTTTCAGTAGATTTCACTTTCCATTTCCAGTGGCCCTTTTCCACTTGGCTACTGTAACAGTTTCAGAATTTCTGAGACTCTGATTAGAAAAAGAAAAATAGTTTTTTTCAGTATACCTTTCAGGATGAGGGAAAATAAGCAAAAGGGCTGATAGGAACATTGAACCTGACTTGTATCAAACTCAAGTTTAGTCACTAATTAGCCAGGTGATTCCAAATAGCCTGTCTAACCTTATTTTAAAGGCCATGTATCTGTATCAAAAGTCCAAGTAGATAGGCTCATGCGTGTAATCCTAGCATTCTGGGAGGCCAAGATGAGTGGACTGCTTGAGTTCAGGAGTTTGAGATCAGCCTGAGCAAGAGCAAAGCCTCATCTCTACTAAAAAATAGAAAATACCAGCCAGGCATCATTGCAGATGCCTATAGGCCCAGCTACTTAGGAGGCTGAAGCAGAAAGATATCTTGAGCCCAAAAGTTTGAGGTTGCTGTGAGTTGTGACGTCACAGCAATCTATCCAGGGCAACAACAATAACAAAAAATATCCAAGTATAGGCCAAGCATGGTGGCTCACACCTGTAATTCTAGCACTTTGGCCAAGGCAGGGCCAAGGCAGGAATATCACTTGAGGCCAGGAATTTGAGGTTGCAGTGCTACAATGATGCTACTGCACTCTAGCCCAGGAAACAGGAGTGGGATCTCAAAAAGTTCAAGTACAGCTCGGCGCCTGTGGCTCAAGCGGCTAAGGCGCCAGCCACATACACCTAAGGTGGCGGGTTCGAATCCCCA
>NW_003852396.1:24825749-24834909 GCF_000181295.1 Otolemur garnettii | reverse complement strand
ACAAATCTACAATTACAAATCAGTCTTATAAATACCTAGGTGTTTATGAAAACTAAAAAGTGAGAGCTGATAAATACAAGTAATTATTCCTGATCCAAGAGGTAGTAGCAGAAATGTGTTAAATTCTTGTCTTTCTAAATACTTGCTAGAAGCTCTAACTATACATTTTCTTCTAAATTTCATGTTCATATTCTCAACAAGTAACTAAGACCAACAAAATTCTCATATTTGCCAGCACTTTTTCCAAAAAACATTTCTCATTAATGGTTTTAGTCAAGAATGAGAGCCCAGTAATATAGAAAACCTAGATTTATTTGTTAAGCTATTACAAAGACAAAACAATCACCATTTGGATTTCATCCCAGTTTCACTTTTTCCGTTACAGAACTAACTTAAGATGTTGGAAAGTAAAGGATACAACTGAAGAGGTTGTAACAGAGCAGACTGATGAAACAGGACAAAGGAGCAAAATCTGGTAGCATATGTGGCTGGGATATTACTAAAGAGGTTACCTAGAAATGCCTCAATTAATTAATCTAGGCCCCAAATTAATAGAAGACTCTGGTCCGTGTGAAGAATGAGCAGAGGCTAGGATTCCTCTGAGACCTTTCTTTTTAGGAGTATGGGTATCCTAACCCCAAAGAAGCATTTCTTAGCTTCAACCTCTCTCTCCCACCTAGTCTACCTGTACCTCCAAGCTCCTGTGTGTTTTCACCACATAGGCCTACTAGCTGACAGAAGATGCATACAGTAAAAGCAGGAATTACAGACTTCCCCAGAGGGTACCCTAGACACAGAAAGTTTTGGGGGGTAGATAATGAACTACAAGTACCCTCTTGGTTAAGTTAATTCACCTTTGTTAATAAAATTCTGCTGGTGACAACATGTCTCAGTACAGTCTGTCTCAAGAAAGAACTGGTTCAGGTGAATTTTGGAGAAGGAAAAAGACTTGTCATCAACCCACTCCAGAGTGGAAGAGGCACCAAATTCTCTCCTACAGTTATGAGCAGAATCTGAAAAACAAAAGGTTTGCAGTGTTTATAGTAATAAGAGCTTTTATTAAATGTCTAGTCAAGAGTGCCAGAGAACTGAGATACATTATATCTCGGTCTTTGCAATAACCCTAGCAGGTATGTCTTATTCCCATTTTAAACTAATGTTTTCCTATGGGGAAAATAAGGATTCAAGACATTACGTGACTGTCCCAAGTCATAAGCCAGTGGGTGGTAGATTCTACCATTCATGTGTTTCCCTCTACCCCACCTCATGCACTGAAAGATCCTAGTTCCATTATCTTGAAATTAATAGTTGCATACATAATGATTTATTGTTCATTCTTTAAAGGCACATACATTTACAACTTTAAATGATTAAAAATTCACATTGTTTGGAATTCAGGTCAATTATCCAGATGAAAAACATGTATAAATTTTATGAATAAAATAATTTCCTGCCTCTGAACTCCACCATAAAATAAACAGAAAATAAACCTCATTAGTTTGTGGCGGAATCCTAAGAATTCTCACCAGGGACTGCAACATCCCATTTGTGTAACCATCAGTGATATACCAAATGAGTTTCTCATTATCTTTTTTTTTTTTTTTTTGAGACAGAGCCTCAAGCTGTCCCCCTGGGTAGAGTGCTGTGGCATCACAGCTCATAGCGTCCTCCAACTCCTGGGCTTAAGCGATTCTCTTGCCTCAGCCTCCCAACTAGCTGGGACCAAAGGTGCTCGCCACGATGCCTGGCTATTTTTTGGTTGTAGTTGTCATTGTTGTTTAGCAGGCAGGCCCAGGCTGGATTTGAACCCGCCAGCTCTGGTGTATGTGGCTGGCGCCTTCGCTACTTGAGCTACAGGTGCCGAGCCAAGTTTCTCATTATCCTTATTAACGGTGGTTGCTATTCTCTGAAATATCTATTTTGAAGAAATATATAAAATCCTAAAGGTCCAAAAATCTGTTTGCCAGTTCCAATAAAACAGATGCTAAGCAAGTATCCCTGAGCTGAAAAAAATCAATATGCTATAAAAAAATGTGATGAGAAATAAGACTTAACTTGGTACTAAAAGATTTCCAATGAAGTAGAATGATGAAGTGATCTGAGGCTGTGAGAGCTGAAAATGAAAGTTAACAGAGCTCTAGTGATTCTGAACACACTAATTGCTGGTTTTAGACCTATGGCTACCAGTGACAGAACTAAATGTATTAGAATTAAGTATTTATGGGAAAAAATAAAAATCACAGAATTCGAAGAGTTTATTTTCAGATGTTTCCACTGGCAGGATGTGAGAAGAAAGCAGGGATCCAAGATCACAATTCATGGTGAGTATAAGAAGCAATGCCATACGGCATTCACAACAGCAGTAACCGAGATTTTAAAAGGCTGGTTTCCAATTTAAATGGAATGGAGAAAAGGAATTAAAATTTTTAAGTAGAGAAGCAGCCAATGATTGCTTAAGATTCAGAACTAAAATCTATATCAGAATAAAACAGAAGGAATTTTGAAATATTTAGTGTAGCAGGGAATAATGAGAGATCTCACAACCTAACTGGATGACTGATAGTAATAACAGAGTCAAGTCAAAATATATAAATCTTGTCATGCTATTACTATATGCTTTAATAAAATAAAAGGACCTGGGGAACAGTGGCATCTCAAACACTAGAAAACAACCAGCATTTAAGAAAATAGTGCAGCTGGGCCCAGTGGCTCACATTTGTAATCCTAGCACTCTTGGAGGCTAAGGCAGGTGGATCATCTGAGCTCTACCAAAAGAACTGTTGGTAGCCAGCCTGAGCAAAAGCAAGACCCTGTCTCTACTAAAAAAAAAATCATAATGACAATAATAATAGAGAAAATAGCCAGGCATAACAGCTCATGCCTGTAGTCCCAGCTATGTGGGAGGGTGATACAAGAGTTTGAAGTTACTGTGAGCTACGATGCCATAGCACTCTACCCAGGGAGACTGAATGAGACTCTGTCTCAGAAAAAAGAAATAAGAAAGTAATGCTATTAAGGGTAAGAGGCAGAAGGACATCGTAGGGGGGAAAGAGACAACAACTTAACAATAGCTTATAAAGGAAGGCCTATTATAATTACTTGTTGTAGTTCAGTATGATGTGAACTAGGTACACGACCTTCACTTATAACTTAACATATAGCTGAAATACTCAGACTGGCAAAGGACAATATATTTCTCAGATTAGCAGGAAATAAATAGGGACAAACTTTAGGCAAAGCTTATGAGAATGTGTTAAAAGGAAAGAAAACTGGCAGAAAGCTCTTATGTCAATCACGAAAAACAGGCAGGAAACAACTTGGGAAATGATGACTTTTGGACAACTGTACAAACTTGTTATGGTTTGGCCAGTCAGTCCTGGACACTAAGGTAACCAGACCTTGGTCATCTATTATTTTCAGAAGGAAGGAAACTGATATAAAATTATGATTAAAGCCTTAAATTCAGTTTGGAATTACTTCTATGCCCCCCCCAAACTGAAAAGCAGTGAGTTGTAATAAATTTCTGCTTTGTGTTTCTGATGAGCACAGTGAGAAAAAGTGACTCAAGAGCAGACCAGGACATGATCTCGAGTTCTACTGCTGTCACCTGAGCCAGCGAGAGGTCTCTTTCTATACAAATGGCTCCTAAGTTCACTGAAGATGGTCTGTCTCATTCTCCTACATAATCTAAAGGCCTCATGCAGTGCTCAGCATGTGGGAAGTGTACAGGAAATGGTAAACTGGACATCACTATGTTGCAGTCTTTACTTTCTTAGGGGGAAAAACCATGTAATTTTCAATAATTTTGGAAATGGATAATAAAATTTTTCCAAATTGCTAATTATAAAAGTCTCTTGATGAGGAGGCGCCTATGGCTCAGTGAATAGGGCACCAGCCCCATATACTGAGGGTGGTAGGTTCAAACCCGGCCCCGGCCAAACTGCAACAAAAAAACAGCCAGGAATTGTGGCAGGCACCTGTAGTCCCAGGTACTCCTATGCCCAAGAGGTGGAGGTTGCTGTGAGCTGTGACACCACGACACTCTACCGAGGGTGACAAACTGAGACTCTGTCTCAAAAAAAAAAAAAAAATTTAAAGGTCTCTTGATGTATGAAAATAAAAATTAATCACTTCACAGGATTTTCATGTTCAATGACAAGAGATAAAATAAGATACTCACCTTCAAACAACATAAACCATTTTCAGTGATCAACATCTGCATCCTCAAACTGTCCAGCAACTGTTGGTGTAGTATCCACTTCCATCCCATCTAAACAAAAAATGAATTGCTGAGCAATATTCTACTGAGCACTGCAGACTACAGGTAAACACTCAACTTCTAAGACCAGGAGGAAGCTAGTGCCCTCTACTGGTAAGAGTTGCTATTTTCTTTTTCTTTTTTGAAAAGTACAGAAGAACAAATAGAGAAAGGAAAATGCGACCTGTGGATTTAGGGTGAGTTAAAGTCAGACCACATTAAACATTTACTTATAAATTCTCAATCTCAATGGTAAAAGAACTGTTGGTAGCCAGACATGGTGGCTGACACCTATAATCCTAGCACTCTGGGAGGTGGAGGCCAGAGGATCACTTGAGATAAAAAGTTCAAGTCACAGCTCGGCGCCTGTGGGTCAAGTGGCTAAGGCGCCAGCCACATACACCGAAGGTGGCGGGTTGGAATCCAGCCTGGGCCCGCCAAACAACAATGATGGCTGCAACCAAAAAATAGCTGGGCATTGTGGTGGGCGCCTATAGTCCCAGCTACTTGGGAGGCAGAGGCAGGAGACTCACTTGAGCCCAGGAGTTGGAGGTTGCTGTGAGCTGTGATGCCACGGCACTCTGCCCAGGGGGACAGCTTGAGGCTCTGTCTCAAAAAAAAAAGTTCAAGTCACATAAGAGGGTTTTTCTCCAGTATTTTTCCTCTCCAGTCAGTTTTCCATATCGCAACCAGAATTATCTTCTAAAAATTAATCAGTGGCCAGGTGTGGTGGCTCACACCTGTAATCCTAGCACTCTGAGAGGCTGAGGTGGAAGGATTGCTTGAGCTCACAGGTTCAAGACCAACCTGAGCCAGAGAGAGAGACCCTGTCTCTACTAAAAATAAAAAAAAACTGAGGCAAGAGGGTCACCTGAGCCCAAGAGTTTTAGGTTGCTGTGAGCCATGATGTTGCTATGGCACCCTACCCAGGGCATCAGCTTGAGACTCCGTCTCAAAAAAATAAAACATTAACCAAACTAAATTTCTTTAGTAGCTTCCCACTAACCTAAGAGCTCCTCTAAGACATAGCATAGTTCACTACTCCACCTTTATCAGTTACTATAATAGCTACTCTTCACAAAGTTCCAGACACAATTAACTACTTTCAGTTCCCTAAAGCTGAACACTCTCTTGAAACTCTGCACATGACTAATCTGTCTACCTGCCTTTCCTCCCAATCTGTGTGCAATCCCTCTTCATCTAGGTCACTTCTATACATTGTCCAGATCTTGGTTCAAATGCTCTTTACTTCACAAACTTTTAACTTTTACCTTGACTGGTTGATGTAGTAAGTATATCTTTTTTTGCACATCAGCTCATTTTATCCTGTGACCACTTGTTAGATGTTTGACCTCAGGCAAGTTACATAACCTTTCTGTGCCTCTGTTTCCTCACTTGTAAAATCATAATAGCTAGCATTCACAACATGGTGTTCATGGAAGGATTAACTGAGTAAAGACCACATATGCATAATGTGTTTAAATTACAGTCTGGAACATACATAATAAGCATTATCTAAGCAATATATTGCAGGTAGCAGGAAAATTATTGGAGATACTTGGAGCAAAGACAAAGATGTCTCTTCAGAGTCAAAACTACAGCATCAGGAAATCACTGAGGGACATCTTTATAGGAGTGCCCATGAAAAAGTATTCTAAGAAGATGGTGACGAAGGGATGATAGAGGCAAGAAATTTTCTATCATAAATCCAGTGTGACAAAAAAGGACCTACGTTTGGAGAACTGTAGTGGTAATAGCAAGGACACATGAAAGTAAGGGCAAAATCCATGGAACTAAGTATCAGACTGGACGAAGGAATAAATGGTAAAGTTTGCGTCAAAAGAACATTTTACAGTTCTAATCAAAACAGGATTATTTAGGAAAGGAACCAGTTTGATAGAGAAAATGCAAACAAGCTTCAAAATAGAAGAAAATGGAAACATTCAAGCCAGTTAAAGTGCAGAAGCTTGTCATGAGAACCCAATTTTCTTGAATACTACATAACCCTTTATGTCAACTAACTATGCTAGTTTTGCATATAATCATGTAGCAATTCATTATAAGATAAAAATAGTAGTATCCTTTTGTGTACACACAAACACATATAAGCAAACAAGACTGGAAGGATAAACAACAGAAAATAATAGATATCTTTCAGAATCATACTTGATTTTTTCCTACCTCTTCTCTGCCTGTGTACACTTTTAAAATTTTTGACTATGGGCTTGATGCCTGTAGTGCAGTGGTTACAGCGCCAGCCACAAACACCAAGGCTTGCAGGGGTTCGAACCCAGCCTGGGCCAGCTAAAACAACAATGACAACTGCAACAGAAAAATAACTGGATGCTATGGTAGGCACCTGTAGTCCCAGCTACTTGGGAGGCTGAGACAAGAGAGTCACTTCAGCCCAACAGTTAGAGGTAGCTGTGAGCTGTGACACCATGGCACTCTACCAAGGGCAACATAGTGGAACTCTGTATCAAAAAAAATAAAAAATAAAATAAACAAAATTTTTGACTATGAACATAGACTATTTTTGTAGTATGGAGGGTAGATACCAATAAAAAATTACATAATATATATAAAATCAGCACATTGTATCCTATGATTGCATTAATGTACACAGCTATGATTTAATAAAAAAATTACATAAAACTTCCCATTCTATACGATAGTGAGTTTACTCTGAGATTTCTCCTTTAGTGTTCTAGGTTGAATTCTGTCTCCCTGAAAATCATGTGCATGTTCTAACCTCCAACACCTCAGGATATGACCTTATTTAGAGACAGGATATTTATGGAGGTAATCAAGGTAAAGCAAGGTCATCCGAGTGGGACTTGATCCAATATGGGGGTGTTAATAAGAAGGCAAATAATGTTATGCATCCACTTCACTAGGCCATAGTACCCAGAGAGCCTGTCAAACATTATTTTGGATGTTTCTGCGGATGTTATTTTTTAGATACGTTTAACATATAAATTGATAGACTCTAATCTAAGCAGACTACCCTCTATAATGTGACAGACCTCATCTAATCAGATGAAGGTCTTAATTGAACAAATATTTAACACCGTGAGCAAGAAATTCTGCAGCATGGCTTGGTGCTTATAGCATAGTGGATAAGGCGCCAGCTACATACACCAAGGCTGGCGGGTTTGAACCCAGCCCAGCCAGCTAAATAATGATAACTCCAACAAAAAACAGCTGGGCATTGTGGTATCCCAGCTACTTGGGAGGCTGAGGTAAGAGAATTACTTGAGCCCAAGAGTTTGAGGTTGCTATGAGCTGTGATGCCACAGCACTCTACCGAGGGCTGCATAGTAAGACACTGTCTCAAAAAAAAGAAAAGAAATTCTGCAGCAAACTGCCTTCAGATTGCAACATCAGTTCTTTCCTGGGTATCCAGCCTGTTGGCCTACCCTGCAAATTCTGGACTTGCCTGCTTTCATAAGCATGTGAACCAATTTCTTAAATAAATCTCTACACACACACACACACACACACACACACACACCCTACTGCTTCTATTTTTAGAAATCTCCCTCAAGCTTTAGTATTAGATAAACACAAGAAAAGAAAAGAATCTGTTATGCCAACCTGTCTGTCACTGGACATGCTAACTTGTCTAATAATTGTACATTTGGGGAGAATATCTACAACCCTAATAGAAGGTAACTTGGAAAAAAATAGTAAACACAGAGATAGGGAAGATGACACAAAGACAAAGGGAAAGACAGTTATCGACATGCCAAGGAGAGAGGCCTGAAACACAGCCTTCAGAGACAACAAATCCTGCACTTCTATCCTCCAGAACTGAGACAACAAATTTCTATTGTTTAAGCTACCCATCCCACGGCACTTTGTTACAACGTTACTAGCAAACTAAAACAGAAGCAACAGAAAATGAATAGTAAGTATCTCTCAGAATTATACTTGATTTTTTTCACTGCCTGCACACATTTAAAAAATTTTTGTGGCCAGGTATGGTAGCTTACACCTGTAACCACAGCACTTTGGAAGGCCAAAGTGGGAGGATTGCTTCAGGCCAGGAATTTGAGACCAGCTGGGGTGAGGCTCCATCTCTATAAAAAATTTAGGAAAAGAAAAAACCAAAAAGTGAAGCATGATTGCACCTATAGTCCCAGCTACTCAGGAGGCAGGAGGATCCCTTGAGCCCAGGAGTCTGAAGCAACAGTGAGCTATGTTTGTGCCACTGCATTTTAGCCTGGGGGACACAGTAAAACCTTCTCTCTTAAAATAATTAAAATTAAAAAATAAAAAATTTTCCAGTGGTGGCTGTGGCACCAGCCCCATATACCAAGGGTGGCAAGTTTGAACCTGGCTCCTGGTCAAACTGCAACAAAAAATAGCCGGGCGTTGTGCCAGGCACCTGTGGTCCCAGCTACACGGGAGAATGAGGCAAGAGAAAATCACCTAAGCCGGACAACATGGCACTCTACTGAGGGCAAAAGAGTAAGATTCTGTCGCTAAAAAAATAAATAAATAAAATATAAATAAATAAATAAATTTCACTGTGAATAAAGACTGTTTATGTAGTCTGGGGGAAAAAATCACTAAAAACAAATTATGTAAGAATTTCCAGTCAGGCATGGTGGCTCACCTGTAATCCTAACACTCTGAGAGGCCAAGGTGGGAAGATCAGCTGAGCTCACAAGTTCAAGATCAACCTGAGCGGCTCGGCGCCTGGTGGCTCAAGTGGCTAAGGTGACAGCCACATACACCTAAGGTGGTGGGTTTGAATCCAGCCCAGGCCCGCCAAACAACAATGACAGCTGCAACCAAAAAATAGCCGGGCGTTGTGGCAGGCACCTGTGGTCCCAGCTACTTGGGAGGCTGAGGCAAGAGACTTGCTTGAGCCCAGGAGTTGGAGGTTGCTGTGAG
>NW_003852396.1:24821274-24824531 GCF_000181295.1 Otolemur garnettii | reverse complement strand
TGGTCCCAGCTACTTGGGAGGCGGAGGCAGGAGATTCGCTTGAGCCCAGGAGTTGGAGGTTGCTGTGAGCTGTAATGCCACGCACTCTGCCCAGGGGGACAGCTTGAGGCTCTGTCTCAAAAAAAAAAGAAAACCTGGCAGGTTCAAACCCGGCCCAGGACAGCTAAAACAACAATGACAACTATAACAACAACAACAAAAACAATAGCCGGGCAGTGTTGTGGCGGTTTGCTGGTAGTTCCAGTTACTTGGGAGGCGGAGGCAAGAGAATTGCTTAAGCATAAAAGTTTGAGGTTGCTGTGAGCTACGACGCCCTAGCACTCTACCTAGGGTGACAACTTGAGACTGTCTCAAAAAAAAAAAAAAAATACACATTCCTTTCAAAAAATCTGAAAGTCTGCAAAATCTTTTACCCTTAAGCTAGGAAGCACTTCTCTAATTTGTCTACTGCAAAGAGCTTAGGTATAAAGCAGTGGTTCTCAACCTTTTTTTTTTTCCAGTTTCTGGCTAGGGCTGGGTTTGAACCACCACCTTCAGCATATGGGGCTGGCACCCTACTCCTTTGAGCCACAGGCACCACCTAGTTGTCAACCTTCTTAATGCCTCCTAATGCTGCGACCCTTTAATACAGTTCCTCATGTTGTGGTGATTCCCCATCATAAAATTATTTTCGTTGCTACTTCATAACTGTAATTTTGCTACTGTTATGAATCGTAATGTAAATATCTGATCTGCAGAATGTATTTTCTATGTTACGAAGGGGTCGCAACCCACAGGTTGAGAACCGCTGGTATAAAGCACACCACTATGTCATTGACTTTTATTAATATATCATATTGGAGCTCAGCGCCTGTGGCTCAACTGACTAAGGCGCCAGCCACATACACCTAAGGTGGCAGGTTCAAATCCAGCCCGGGCCTGCCAAACAACAATGACGGCTGCAACCAAAAAGTAGCCAGGCGTTGTGGCAGGTGCCTATGGTCCCAGCTGCTTGGGAGGCGGAGGCAGAAGACTCGCTTGAGCTCAGGAGTTAAGAGGTTGTTGTGAGCTGTGATGCCATGGCACTCTACCCAGGGGGAAAGCTTGAGGCTGTCTCAAACAAAAAAAAAAATCATATTGGGTAATTCATGCAGAAATGAAGAACTACAATCTCCTATCCCTAGTACACACTTAAAATGAAACACGAAACAAACAAAAATACTTAAAAATATCCATTTCACTAACCATGTGCTTCCACATCATATTCCTCTCCATCATAATCATCTGAATCTTCATCCTCAGGATCTGGATGCAAGGCCTGGCATTCACACATTGCAGTGAACATTGCCTCCACTGAACAAGGAAATTAAATTGTTACTAATATTTTTTTCAACCTAAAATAAAATTTTATAGTACAAATAACCATCAGGGCAAATAAATTTAATGGATACACAAAGGTATACTAGGTTTACAATATTTATAAAACCTGCCAAATTCCACATGAGATTGATCTTCAAGGACTTGAGGCACTGAACAAGTCACAAAGTAATAAAAGTTCATCTCAAGATATTAGTAAGATCTCTTCATGACTAGTTGGATTTTCTGAGAAAAAGGGCCAGAGTCTTGGTCAGATTATCAGTATCAAGCCCTTCTCAGCTGAGAGGGCTCTTTCCAGCTATTCTGGCATTTTCCATTTGGAACTGCTGTGACTCCTCTGCCATCCCTTAGGTGAGATTCACATCAACAGCATCAATCAATTCAAGGACAATTAAGTTTGCAAACTCATCCTAGAAAAAGAGCTACATAGCTCACTGTAGAATATCACTATGGTCACCTTCAAAGTAGTTTCCTTGCACTGACACCAGTGCCTAGTCCACCCTTCAAAGCAATTTTGGAACTCTTTTTCTGGAATGGCCATCGGAGCTATCACCATTATTACCCTTGATGTCTCTATGTCCTCAAAATGTCTTCAATATTTCCTTTATCTTCAGGTCAATAAAAAAAGTCACTGGGAGCCAGATCAGCTGAGTAGGGAAGATGTTCCAATACAATTATTTGTCTATTGGCTAAAATCTCCCTCACGGACAGTACTGTGTAAGCTCTTTTTCTTCGTCAGTTAGCTCCTTCGGGACCATTTTCCACACACATTCCTCATGCCAAGATTTTCCGTTAAGATTTTCCCAACTATTTCTCTATCGTTGTTTACTTGGTCTGCTATGCTTCTCATAGTCAGCCATCAATTTTGAATCACAATTGGACAATTGTTCTGCAGTGTTTTCATCAGTTCTGCCCATTACTGGCCACCCTGACCTTTCTTTATCAGTGACGCTTTCTCTCTCCTCAGAAAAACATTTAATCCATTTGTGTATTGTCATTTTCTTCATGGCATTATCTCCATAAAATTGGATAAGACGCCCCTGATTTCACTTCCACTGTTGCCAAGTCTAACAAGAAATCTAATGTTTGTTTGTTGCTTTAATTCAAGTCTGACATTCTTGAGATGGCAAACAAAACATGCAACAATACTAACAATCACCACATGCTGAAATGAACATGGCTGTGAGACACTGATACACCAAGATCATGAAACCTTACCAAGTTGTCTGTACACTGCTGCCAACAAAAGCCCATGGTGGCAAGTTCATGAACTTAATTGTCAGACCTAGTAAAACTAACCAGACTCCTCAATTCCCAAAATATACCAGGTAACAGCCTATCTACAATACTTTCACTACATTCACAGCCTTTGATGTTAACAGGTATTTGGTCCTCAATGATACTAGAGATTCTAAAATGAAGACAAAGAAATAGAATGGAGGGAAGAGTGGTGAAGGCGAGAGTTCTGTGTGTACCTGTATACATCAATGAGGGGAGCATACCTGGCACATAAACAGAGAAGACTATTACAGAACACTTACATGCTGATTTATCACTAGGCACAAATCTAAATTCAGTAATAGGTTCAACATCATCATCACTGTCGTCTTCTTCTTCATCAGCCACAGATTCTTTTGATTCTTCTAGAAAAGGAATAAAAATAACTTTTTAATGTTATTGACTTTTAAAAATAAACAAGCCTATTGATATATCTGAATATTGTAATTCAATTCTTACTTCTTTTTTTTTTGAGACAGTGCCTCAAGCTGTCCCCCTGGGCAGAGTGCCGTGGCACTACAGCTCACAGCAACCTCCAACTCCTGGGCTCAAGCGAATCTCCTGCCTCCGCCTCCCAAGCAGCTGGGACCACAGGCGCCCGCCACAACGCCCGGCTATTTTTT
>NW_003852396.1:24815220-24821254 GCF_000181295.1 Otolemur garnettii | reverse complement strand
TCATTGTTGTTTGGCGGGTCCGGGCTGGGGATTCGAACCCGCCACCTTAGGTGTACGTGGCTGGCGCCTTAGCTGGTTGAGCTATAGGCGCCGAGCCTCAATTCTTACTTCTAATTATGGTTCTTTTAGAGCTAAGAAATGTCTGGATAGTCTCTGGTCTGGCCACCTTGTGCTTTACTGAACCTTTAGGATTCCAGAGCTCCCATAGGGGGTGAGAAAACCCAAATACTCAAGGTGCTAATAAGTATGGGTCCACTGTCATCTGCTCCTCTTACCTTTCGCTTTAAAAAAAGCCCCAGCAGCAGTTTGTAAACCACTGACATAATTCATCACTAGCAAATTACAAATGGGAAAATTTAGGCTCATAAAAATTAACTTAGGCAACCAATAAATTAATAGTTTGTAGGCAACAAAAGATAGAAATGTTTGGCTTGGTGCCTGTAGCTCAAGCAGCTAAGGCGCCAGCCACATACACCAGAGCTGGCAGGTTCAAATCCAACCTGGGCTTGCCAAACAACAATGACAACTACAACCAAAAAATAGCCAAGCATTGTGGCGGGTGCCTGTAGTTCCAGCTACTTGGGAGGCTGAAGCAAGAGAATCACTTAAGCCCAAGAGTTGAAAGTTGCTATGAGCTGTGACACCATGGCACTCTACCCAGGGCAACAGCTTGAGGTTCTGTCTCAAATTAAAAAAAAAAAAAGAAAGAAAGAAAAGAAAAGATACAAATGTTTTAATAAAAAAAGGCCAGAAGCAAGGGCCTCACATTTATAATTTCAGCCCTTTAAAGAGGAGGCTGAGGAAGGAGAATTGCTTGAGCCCTGTAGTCCTGAGCCCAAACAACCCCATCTCTATAAAAATATAACGAAGTTAAGTCAGGCATGGTAGCATGTGCCCATAGTGCTAACTACTTGGGAAATTGAGGCAAGAGGAATTAAGGTTACAGTGAGCTATGACGACCCCATTATACTCCAGGCTGGGCAACAAAGTGAGACTATTTCTTTTAAAAAAAAAAAAAAAAGATTTCTAATAAGAACACTTAAGAAAATAGGCATAGGCAGCACATTTCTTAAACTAATTGCAGCCATCTATGAAAAATCCACTGCTAACATCATGCTAAATCGAATAAAACTGAAAGGTTTTCCATTTAGAAATGGAACCAGACTAGGATGTCCTCTATCACCACTATTATAGTCAATGCAATCAGGTAAGAGAAGGATATAAAGGGCATCCAAATGGGGGTAGAAGAGGTCAAACTCTTCTTCTTTGCCAACAATATGATCTTATACTCACAAAATCCCAGACACTCAAACACAAGACTCCTGGAAGTGATCAAGAAATACAATAATGTCTCAGGGTATAAAATCAATGTCCACAAATCAGTAGCCTTTGTATAAGCCAATAACAGCCAAATCCAGAAGCAAATCAAAGACACAACTCCCTTCACAGTAGCTTCCAAGAAAATGAAATACTTAGAAATATACCTAACACTGGCTCAGCGCCTATGGCTACGGTGCCAGCCACATTCGCCTGAGGTGGTGAATTCGAATCCAGCCCAGGCCCGCCAAACGACAGGTGCAACCAAAAAATAGCCAGGTGTTGTGGCGGGTGCCTGTAGTTCCAGCTACTTGGGGAGGCAGAGGCAGGAAAATCGCTTGAGCCCAGGTGTTGGGGGTTGCTGTGAGCTGTGATCCCACAGCACTCAACCAGGGTAACAGCTTGAGGCTCTGTCTCAAAAAAAAAGAAGAAATATACCTAACAAAAGAGGTGAAGGAGCTTTAGAAAGAGAATTATGACACCCTAAGAAATAGCAAAAGACATTGATAAATGGGCTGGGTGCCTGTATCTCAGTCACTAGGGCACTGGCCACATGCTCCAGGGCTGGTGGGTTTGAACCCGGTCCAGGCCTGCTAAACAAAAAAAGAAAATGGGCAGCGCCTATGGCTCAGTGGGTAGGGCGCCGGCCCCAGGGGTGGTGAGTTCAAATCCAGCCTTGGCCAAACTGCAAAAAAAATAGCCGGGCATTGTGGCCGGCGCCTGTAGTCCCAGCTACTCAGGAGGCTGAGGCAAGAGAATCACTTAAGCCCAGGAGTTGGAAGTTGCTGTGAGCTGTGTGATACCACAGCACTCTACTGAGGGTGATAAAGTGAGACTCTGTCTCTACAAAAAAAAAAAGAAAAGAAAGAAAGAAAAGAATAGGAAAAAAACAATAGACAGGGAGGTGGCAGGCACCTGTAGTCCCAGCTACTTGGGAGGCAGAGGCAAGAGAATCGCTTGTGCCCAAGAGTTGGAGGTTGCTATGAGCTAAGATGCCATAGCATTCTACCAAGGGTGACAAAGTGAGACTCTGTCTCAGTAAAAAAAAAAAAAAAAAATACATTAATAAATGAAAGGACATACCATGTTCTTGGCTGGGAAGAATCAAAAATGTTAAAATGTCTATTCTAAAGGCTGGGCGTGGTGGCTCACACCTGTAATCCTAGCACTCTGGGAGGCAGAGGTGGGTATGGTTTGCTTGCACTCAGGAGTTCAAGATCAAGCTGAGCAAGAGCAAGACCCTGTCTCTAAAAAGTAGCCACACCACATCTCTAAAAATAGCCAGGTATTGTGGCAGGCCCCTGTAATCCCAGCTACTTGGGAGGCTGAGGCAAGAGGACTGACTGCTTGTGCCCAAGAGTTTGAAGCTGCTGTGAGCTATGACACCATAGCATTCAATCCCAGGGTGACTGAGTGAGACTCTGTCTCAAAAAAAAAAAAAAAAAAGACTATTCTAGGCCAGGTGTGGTGGCTCATGCCTATAATCCCAGCACTCTGGGAGGCCAAGGCAGGTGGACTGCCTGACCTCACAGGTTCTAGACTGGCCTGAGCCAGAGCAAGACCCCACCTTTAAAAATAGCAGGGCGTTGTGGCAGACACCTATAGTCCTAGCTACTCAGGAGGCTGAGGCAAGAGAATTGTTTGAGCCATAGAGTTTGAGGTTGCTGTGAGCTATGATGCCACAATTCTCTACAGAGAGCAACAAAGTGAAACTGTCTCAAAAAAAAAAAAAAATACCAACATCATACTTTGAAGAACTAGAAAAAATAGTACTTTAGGAAAAGACCCCTATAGCCAAGACAATTCTTAGTAATAAAACAAATCCAGAGGCATCACTGTACCAGACTCCAAGGTATATTACAAGTCCACAGTAATCAAAACAGCATAGAATCAAAACATAGAGACTTATAGAACAGAACAGAAAACCCAGAGATGAAACCAGTCTCTAGTTGCCATCTGATCTTTGATAAACCAAACAAAAGCATACACTGGGGAAAAGAATCCCTGATATTCAATAAATGATGCTGGGAGAACTAGATAACCACGTGTAAAAGCCTGAAACCGGACCTCCACCTTTCACCACTTACAAAAATTAACTCAAGATGGATAAAAGATTTAAATCTAAGACATGAAATGATAAAAATATTAGAAGAAAGTATGGGAAAAATTCTTGATGATGTTGGACTAGGGAAAGATTTTATGACAAAGAATTTAGTGGAAACTGTAACAACAAAAATAAACAAATTGGACTTAAGCTGAAAAGCTTCTGCACAGCTAAGGATACAGTAAGGAAAGCAAAAAGACAACCTTAAGAATGGGAAAAGGATATTTGCAGGGTATGACTCTGACAAAGGGTTGATAACTAGAATCTACAGAGAGCTCAAATTAATCAACAAAAAAAGAGCAAACAATCCCATCTACCACCCAGCAAGAGATATGAACAGAACCTTCTCTGACGAAGACAGGCAAACGGCTAACAAGCATTTGAAAAAATGCTCATCGTCTCTGATTGTCAGAGAAATGCAAATAAAAACCACCCCAAATTATCACCTAACACCAGTCACAAAGTCTCAAAGTTGCAGATGCTGGAGTGGATGTGGAGAGAAGGGAACACCTCTACACTGTTGGAGAGACTACAAAGGAAGTTAGTCTCAAATTAGAGCTCCCATTTGATCCTGCAATTCCATTACTAGGAATACTCAAAAGAAAAAAAATAATTTTATCATAAGGACATTAGGACTAGACTGTTTACTGCAGCTCAATTTATAATCACCAAAATGTGGAAACAACCTAAATGCCCACCAACCTATGAATGGATTAACAAGCTATGGTATATGTACACCATGGAATACTATTCAGCCATTAAAAAAGATGGAGATTTTACATCTTTTGTATTAACCTGGATAGAGTTGGAACATATTCTTCTTAATAAAGTATCATAAGAATGGAGAAGCAAGCATCCATTGTACTTAATTCTAATATGAAGCCAGTAGACCAGGTGTCCTCAAACTGCGGCCCCAGGACATTTATCCGGCCCACTGGGTGTTCTTGCTGCCACTGCCTGTCCTGCTTAGCAGCCGACTCGTCCCAGGGCCCACAGTCCAGCCCTCCAACAGTCTGAGGGACAGTGAACTGACCCCTGTTTAAAAAGTTTGAGGACCCCTGCAGTAGACAATCTAATACATACCCACGCAAGAGAAAAACTCAAACCAATTCAGGTGGGGGCAGAGGAACAAGGGAGTGGGGAGAGGGGAGTAGGGAAGGAGAGGGGTGTGCTCCTACTTACTGGGCACAATGTTAGGGTGTATGACATACCTCTTGGGGCTGGGACACAATTAGAAGAGGGATTTTACCTAACAAACGCAAACACTGTAACCTAATTCTTCATACCCTCAATTAACCTGAAACAATTAAAAAATAAAAAAGAACTAGCATATGTTGGTGAAAGTGAAAATAGCTACAACTATTTTAAAGATGCCCATATCCTACTATCCAGCCATTCCATATCTCAGTATTTATTCTACACACAAGGAATTTACACATAATTTTACTAGTATACTAGTAAATTTCATAATATACCTAGTAAAAATATAAAAAATAACTTAAAACACCCCAAAAAAGAAACAGATGTACTGTAACCAGATCATGTTTTCTAAACAGCAATTAAAAATGAACAAAATGTGATCTATAGGTATCAACATGGATTTTAAAAGTATAATTCAATGAAAGAACTACTTGTGGAAGATATATGATACCGCTTACATTCAAATTTGATTTTTAAAAAAATTTTTTTGTTGAGACAGAGTCCCACCCTATGCCCTGAGCAGAGTACAAAGGCGTCACAGCTCACTGCAACCTCAGACTCCGGCTGTGGGCATCCCGCTGCCTCAGCCTCTGGAAGCCCCTGGGATTACAGGCACTTGCAGGGGTGCCCAGGGTTTTTCATGTTTTTGTGAGTCAGATTCTTACTCTCGCTCAGGCAAGTCCTGAGCTCAAGCAATTCTCCTTCCTCGGCCTCCCACAGTGCTGGGATTACAGGCGTGAGCCACCATGCCCAGCTCAAATTTCAAACATAAAACAAAAAACCATTATATTGCTTATGGGCATGTACATATTCAGAAAAAGGATAAAAGCATACACAGGATGAATACATGTCACCTACAGAATACTGTCTAACTCTGGAGATAGAAGAGAAAGAATCGGAATGGTACAAAAAAAGACACAACAGTACTGATACCATTTTATTCCTTAAATATGTGCAGTAATTATGAAAAAAAGATTAGAATTTATGCTGGACATCGAATAATAGAAATTTACTTACTTCAATCTGTTTGAATTATTTCATAATGAAAAAAATACAGGTCACTAAAATACTCAAGTAGACTCCCCAAATCATCAAAACTTCTTCAAAATTAATAACCTTAAAATATAAATTAAATTTTATATTAAAAATGTCAATTAAGGCTTGGTGCCCGTGGCTCAAGTAGCTAAGGCACCAGCCACATACACCTGAGCTGGTGGGTTCAAATCCAGCCTGGGCCTGCCAAACAACAATGATGGCTGTAACCAAAAAATAGCCGGGTATTATGGCAGGCACTTGTAGTTCCAGCTACTTGGGAGGCAGAGGCAGGAGAATTGCTTGAGCCCAGGAATTGGAGGTTGCTGTGAGCTGTGATGCCACAGCATTCTACCCAGGGTGAAGGCTTGAGGCTCTGTC
>NW_003852396.1:24810600-24813955 GCF_000181295.1 Otolemur garnettii | reverse complement strand
TTTTTTTTTAAGAGACAGAGGCTCATTTTATTGCCCTTGGTACAGTGCCGTGGTGTCACAGCTCACAGCAACCTCCAACTCCTGGGTTTAAGCGATTCTCTTGTCTCAGCCTCCCAAGTAGCTGGGACCACAGGCACTCGCCACAATGCCCGGCTATTTTTTTGTTTCAGTTTGGCTGGGGCCAGGTTTGAATCCGCCACCCTCGGTATATGGGGCCAGCGCCCGACTCACTGAGCCATAGGTGCCACCCAATCTTTTTGTTTTTTAACTTTTATTTTTTATTTATTTATTTTTGCTTGTACAAAAGGTTTTTATTGGTGGGAGAGGGAGGCTGCACAGCAGCACCAAGGAGGAGAGAAAAAGAGAAGAGAGGAGAGAGAGGAGGGGAGAGAGATGAGGAGAGAGGAGAAGAGGACAGAGAGGGAGAGCAGAGAAGAGCGAGGGGGGAGGGGGGCGAGAGAGAACTTAACTTTTATTTTTATAAGTCGTATAAGCTCACTGCAAAATGAGAAAATACAGATAAGCAAATAAGGTAAAAAATCAAAAAGTGGCCACCATTAACAGTTTTAAGTAACAGATTTAGCATGACATTTTCTGTCCTATTTCTAATGTTACTATTATACATGGTTAAACAAACTCTAAACAAGTAAAATAACACAAAAATATTGGAGAATTCTAAATGGTACTGTACTACCGAACTTTTTCAATATATTTTACAAAACCAAATGGTAAGAACTATAACTGAATGAACATCGTTATTTATTTATTTTGAGACAGAGTTTCAGTTTGTCACCCTCAGTAGAATGCCGTGGCATCACAAGCTCACAGCAACCTCAGACTAATGAGCTCAAACGATTCTCTTGCCTCAGCCTCCCAAATAGGTGGGACTACAGGCGCCCACCACAATGCCTAGCTATTTTTAGAGGCAGGGTCTTGCTCTATCTCAGGTTGGTCTTGAACTACTGAAGCTGAGAGATCCACCCACCTCAGCTTCCTACAGTGCTAGGATTATAGGCATAAGCCACCACACCTGGCCAACAACAGTCATTTTCAAAGAGACTAATAGCATAGAGGCTGAGCGCAGTGGCTCACTCCTGTAATCCTAGCACTCCAAGGAGGCTGAGGTGGGTGGATCACTTGAGCTCAAGAGTTCAAGACGCGCTTGAGCCAGATTGAGACCTTGGCTCTAAAAATAGCCAGGCATTGTGGTGGGCACTTGTCGTCTCAGCTACTCAGGAGAATGAGGCAAGACAATTGCTTCAGCTCAAGAGTTTGAGGTTGCTGTGAGCTATGACATCATGACACTCCACGGAGGGCAACAAAGTGACTATCTCAAAAATAAAAAATGAAGAGACTTATAAAAATAAGCCAAAGAGAAAAAAAACTGCAACCTGAAGAATCAGAATGGGGGGAACAAAGGCTAATAATAATATGTAAGCACATGTCATCTATGAGAAGAATTCAAGATAAATAGAACTAGAGAACTACTTGCAGTAAATGAGACCCAGGAAGATACTAGTTTCTAGTAAGGAATGAAGTTCTACATATTTCAGTAAGGACTGATCATAATCACATTTCAAGCAAATAATCACAAAGAACATATATTTAAACTACAAATTGAGCTCTACCAAGCTGCTATTTCCTATAAGCATCCAAGCCAGGCAGAGTGGCTCATACCTGTAATCCTAGCACTTTGGGAAGACAAGGCAAGTGGATGGCTTGAGCTCAAGAGTCTGAGACCAGCCTGAGCAAGAGCAAGACTCCCTCTTTACTAAAAATAGAAAAATCCGCTGGGTATCGTGGTAGTCGCCTGCAGTCTCAGCTACCTGGGAGGCTGAGGCAAGAGGCTCTCTCAATCCCATGAGTTTGAAGTTGTGAGCTATTACACCACAGCACTCTCCTCAGGGCGACAAAGTGAGAATCTGTCTTAAAAAAAAAAAAAAAAAGCATCCTAGGTGTTTCTAATGTGCAGTCAGATTTGAGAACCAGAGACTAATAATACACTCTTCTAATTTTTTGGATGGAATAATTCAGGCTCACAGGTGAAAACAACTTGCCTAGCAAGTGAATTCTTATTATTCCATGTGCTTTTCCCATAGTTAGTACTTATTCAAACTCTACTTCTCTAGCCTTTTTCTAACATACACCTTTGCCTCACACCAATGCCTGACACTACTTAGGGACATTTCACTCCACCATTTGGAAATGACTTGACAAGAAGAGTACCTGTAAGGTTTTCCATTTATACAAATGAATGAAACTTGTACACTAAACAGTTAGTTAGGCTCAGCACCTGTGGCTCAAGTGGCTAAGGTGCCAGCCACATACACCTAAGGTGGTGGGTTTGAAACCAGCCTGGGTCCGCCAAACAACAATAATGGCTGTAACCAAAAAAAAAAAATAGCCAAACGTTGTGGCGGGTACCTGTGGTCCCAGCTACTTGGGAGGTGGAGGCAGGAGACTCACTTGAGCCCAGGAGTTAGAGATTGCTGTGAGCTGTGATGCCACAGCACTCTACCCAGGGGGACAGCTTGAGGCTCTGTCTCAAAAAAAAAAAATTTAGTTATAAAATCATAGTTTCATTTACTTAGATTTGGAGTGAACTCTACACCAAATACTTCATTAGGAAGTCTCACTACACCCCAAGGGCAACAGCCTTTTGCTTTTATTCATCCTCTTTTTTAATCTTTACTAGATTTTCATTCTGTCTTTAAACTCTTCCCAGTGGCAAGAATTTAAAGTCTTTAACAAAAAACTATTTTCAGACACCTGAATCCACTTAATGAGGTGAGACTTGCCAAAAGTCCTAAAAGATTCACTAAATAATTAGTGTTGCCCATGAATATAAATGATATAATATCTGAAAACACTAAAAGCCCAATTTGAAGGAGCAATAGTTTATCAAGCAAACTCACCGGACTATCTTTTATACACTATTTCCAAGAAAAGCAACCTATTATTTTAAACATAAATAACTTCACTAGATATTTTGTAGTTATCTCCAACAGCAAAACTTGGGGCTCATAGCCTAGATTCTCTAAACCCTGGCATTATGACATTAGGACTAGAGAATTCTTTATTGTGGGAAGGCTGTCCTGTGCATTACAGAATAGTCAGTAGCATACTTGGCATCCTCCCGCACTTCAGTCAAAATATCATTGCCAGGCTCGGTGCCTATAACTCAAGTGGCTAAGGTGCCAGCCACATACACCAGAGGGAGAGGGTTTGAATCCAGCCCAGGCCTGCCAAACAACAATGACAACTACAACCAAAAAATAGCCGGGCATTGTGGCAGGTGCCTATACTCTCAGCTACTTGGGAGGCTAAAGCAAGAGAATCGCTTAAGCCGAAGAGC
>NW_003852396.1:24807908-24810580 GCF_000181295.1 Otolemur garnettii | reverse complement strand
AGCCGAAGAGCTGGAGGTTGCTATGAGCTGTGACACCATGGCACTCTACCCAGGGCAACAGCTTGAGGCTTTGTCTCAAAAAAAAAAAAAAAAAAGTAATTGCCAAATATGGAGGGATGGGGAGGTGTGCAGGCCCATGAAGAATCCATCCCTATACCCTGCTGAGAACCAATACCTGTAACAAAACAAAACAGTTCTATCCTATTAGGTTATTAAGTATGAAAGGTCTGATTTCCTAAGTACTAAGTTTGACAGTGTCACATTTCACTATGACATCTACTTTATTTTTATGGTGAAGGCACATCAGTGCCATGGCATGATAGATCACAGCAACCTAAAACTCTTGGGCTCAAGCAATCCTCTTGCCTCATCCTCCCAAGTAGCTGGGACTGCAGTGCCCACCACAATGCCCATTTATTTTTAGAGACAGAGTCTCACTCTTGCTCAGGCTTGTCTTGAACTCCTGAGCTCGCCTTGGGCTGGTCTTGAGCTCCTGAGCTCCATCTGCATTGGCTTTCCAGAGTTCTAGGATTACAATGCGTTACGTTCTAATATGATTTCTATCATGAAACCAGTGCAGCTCAGACACGAATGTGCAGTACCTCAATGGTTTGATCTATTCCATTCTGGGAATTTAAACCTTGAAAATGAGCCACACAAGTATTCTGAGACCAAGGTGAATAATGAGCTGAAAGCTGCAGTGGCTGCAAATACATCTCAACTTACATGTGAATTAGCAGCAAGGTTTGACATTACTATCCCAACAATATTGGACTATTGGAAATAAACCAGCAAGGTAAAAAACCTGAATAGATGGGTTCTGCATGAATGAAATGGGCATCAAAAGAGACATTAACATCATCTCAAAGCTTGCCTTTCTTTGCTGCCATGACATAAAGGGGAACTATTTCTATACCATACTGTTACATGCAAGGAAAAATGAATTCTTAGGGCCAGGCACGATAGCTCATGCCTGTAATCCTAGCACTCTGGGAGACTGAGGCAGGTGGATTGCTTGAGCTCACAAGTTTGGGACCAAAAGCAAGACCTCCATCTCTACTAAAAATAGAAAAAATGAGGCAAGAGGATCACTTGAGCCCAAGTTGTAGGCTGCTATGAGCTATGATGTTATGGCACTCTACCCAGGGTGATAGTTTGAGACTCTGTCTCAAAAAAAAAAAAAAAAAAAGAAGAAAGAAAGAAAAGAAAAATGAATTCTTAGGCTGGGCACAGTGGCTAATGCCTATAATTCCAGTACTCTGATAGGCCAAGGTGAGCGGACTACTTGAATTAGACTCAGGTTACTTGAGATCAGCCTGAGCAAGAGTGAGACCCTGTCTGCAAAAAAAAAAAATAAATAAAAACAACACGCAGGCATCGTGGCATGCACCTATAGTCCTAGCTACTTGGGAGGCTTAGGCAAGAGGATTGTTTGAGCCCAAGAGTTTGAGGTTGCTGTGAGCTATAATGCCACAGCACTCTACTGGGTACAAGAAAGTGAGACTGTCTCAAGAAAAAATAAAATGAAAAGAAAAAGGAGGCTCAGTGCCTGTGGCTCAAGTGGCTAAGGTACCAGCCACATACACCTGAGCTAGAGGGTTTGAATCCAGCCCAGGTTGCGGAACAACAATGGCTGCAACCAAAACATAGCCAGACGTTGTGGCAGGTGCCTGTAATCCCAGCTACTTGGGAGGTGGAAGCAGGAGCATCGCTTGAGCCCAGAATTTGGAAGTTGCTGTGAGCTGTGACACCACAGCACTCTACCCAGGGTGACAGCTTGAGGTCCTTTCTAAAAAAAAAAGAAAGAAAGAAAAAGGAATTCTTGTTGATTATCACAAGCATCTGGCATAAAAACATAGTCCAAAACCAAAAATTCATCCAAAAAAAGCTAATGGTAAAAAAAAATAATAATTAAAAAAAATAATTAAAGGCAGCACCTGTGGCTCAGTGAGTATGGGGCTGATCCCATATACCAAAGGTGGCAAGTTCGAACCCGGTCCCAGCCAAACTGCAACAACAACATAAAATAGCTGGGTATTCTGGTGGGCACCTGTAGTCCCAGCTACTCAGGAGACTGAGGCAAGAGAATCACTTAAGTCCAGGTCTTGGAGGTTGCTGTGAGCTGTGACGTTACAGCACTCTGTCTAATAATAATAATTTTTAAAAAATAAAAAATAAATACAAAAAATAAAAATAAAAAAAGCTAATGGTGTCTGTGGTGGTCCAGCCTTAGCATTATCCACTACGGCTTCATGAAACCTGGTCAACTGATGACAGTGGATATCAACTGCAACCGGTTAGATGACATGATGAGGATGCTTGTGATGAAGCAGCTTAGATTGGTCAACAGTAGCCAATCCTCTTGTAAGACAATCCTCGAAAACATGTCACACAAACACCACACTGTTCTAACTACAAAAGCTAGACTTGGAAATTCTCTGTCATCCACCGTATTCACCGACCTTGCACCAACTATTACTTCTTCTAGGCTTTGGACCACTTCTTGCTAGGAAAAATATTCTATTTTCAACAAGCTGTAAAAAATTCCTTTCATGGCTCAGCGCCTATAGCTCAACCGGCTAAGGCGCCAGCCACATACACCTAAAGGTGGCAGGTTCAAATCCCCAGCCCGGACCCGCCAAAACAACGACGGCTGCAACCAAAAAATAGCT
>NW_003852396.1:24804619-24807778 GCF_000181295.1 Otolemur garnettii | reverse complement strand
AAAAAAAAAAAAAAAAAATGCCTTTCATGATTTTATAGCCACTTCCTACCCAGGCTTCTTTGCTGCTGGCCTAAACCAGCTACTGGTTGAGGATGGCAAAACTGTTCACAGTTTAAGTGCATACTATGATTAACTGCATTGCTTCTTGTTTGAGATACAATAAACTAAACTTCTGATTTAAAATTAGACATTTCAAGGCAGGGAGCAGTCCCTCACGCCAGTAATCCTAGCCCTCTGGGAAGCTGAAGTGAGTGGATTGCCCTGAGCTCACAGGTTTAAGACCAGCCTGAGCAAGAGTGAGACCTCATCTCTAAAACCAGCTGGGCATTGTGGCAGGTGCCTGTAGTCCCAGCTACCTGGGAGGCTGAGGCAAGAGGATCTCTTGAGCCCAAAAGTTGGGGACTGCTGGGAGCTATGATGCCATAGCACTTTAGAGGGTGAAAACGTGAGCGTCTGTCTCAAAAAAAAATAAAAATTGGACATTTCATATTTAATGACATCATAAATTCCCAGAAGCACAAAGTATACTGATCCAAATTTCTAAGGGGACCTTTACAAGAGAAAGAGAATAGTTAAACACAAGAGGAAAATACATATCCACAATAAATTCTAAATACAAATATATAGAAAACAAAGGCAAATATACACAAATGTTCAAATTATTTTACTATGTTAAAATTTTGCTTAACTACTGCTGAAAGTAGGTCAATATTACACTGATTATTATCAAAGACTGCTTTTAAAATTTTAAATTTTTTTAGAGGTAGTCTCACTCTACTGTCATTCTGGGTAGAGTGCTATGGCATCATAACTCACGGCATCCTCAGATTCCTGAAAATATAGGCACTGGGACTACAGGTGCCTGACACAACACCCAGCTAATTTCTCTGTTTTTAGTAGAGACAGGGTCTGCTTCTGTTGCCCAGGCTAGAGTGCAGTGGCATGATTGTAGCTCACTGCAGCCTGGAACTCCAGGGCTCAAGCAATCACCCTACCTGAGTTTCCCAAGTGGCTACTAACTACATTACCTGAGCTGCTCTTGAACACATGGCCTCAAGTGTTCCTCTACCTCAGCTTCCCAATGCATTGAGATTAATCTGTGAGTTACCACCCAACCAAAGACTGCTTTTTCTTTTTTTTTTTTTGTTGAGACAGAGTCTCATTATGTTGCCCCTGATAGAGTGCTGTGGCATCACAGCTCTCAGCAACCTCAAACTCTTGGGCTTAAGCAATTCTCTTGCCTCAGCCTCCTAAGTAGCTGGGACTACAGGTGCCCACCACATGCCCAGCTTTTTTTTGGTTGTAGTTGTCACTGTTGTTTAGCTGGCCCAGGCTGGGTTCAAACCTGCCAGCCCTGGTGTTATGTGGCCAGCGCCCTACTCACTGAACTCACAAATGTTATTTCCTATCAAAGGAAGCATTAGATTAAATTACACCATACATACCTCCACATTTGGCATTCACCATAACATACAAATGCTCTCGTGGATAGGCATTTAGGTCCCTGGACACAGCATGTAAACTAATGGTGGGGTACTCCAATGAGAATCCCAATCCAGAGCCATCTAACCAAGACAGGCGGCTGAAAAACATATTTTTAATAGATTATTTTTACAAATCAAATCCTAATTTTATATCCCACAGTTTATAAAGGTTAAGCTTAGACACTTATGCATGTGAAAAAATTCAGGCTTGGTGTTCAGAAATATTCCTAAAATGAGAAAATTCAGTAACAGTAATTTCATTTCCTTTAAAACCAATTCTCTTATGATTTCTTTTCCTCCAGCTATAAATTTGAATAGATTTGAATTTTAATTTTCCTAAGTCACATATGTTTCTATGATTTTTACACTTATTCTTTTTTTTTTTTTTTTTTGCAGTTTTTGGCCAGGGTCAGGTTTGAACCCCCCACCTCCAGTATATGGGCCTGGCGCCCTACTCTTTAAGCCACAGGCACCACCCATGACGATTATTCTTATTTGGATTGTCTTCAGGTGCACTCTTTGCTTTTGCAAATCCCTATTAAGTCCAACTTCCCTTCAACTATTCCAGTCCATAATGATCTTCCTTCTTCTTTTTTTTTTTTTTTTTTTGAGATAGAATCTTACTGTGTCGCCCCGGGTAGAGTGCTGTGGCATCACAGCTCACAGCAATCTCGAACTCTTGGGCTTAAGCAATTCTCTTGCCCAGCCTCTTAAGTAGCTGGCCCAGGCTGGGTTCAAACCCACCACCTTCGGTGCATGTGGCTGGCACCGTAACCACTGTGCTACAGGTGCCGAGCCATGATCTTCCATTTTCTAAACTGTATTCATACTCACTAATATACCATTTAGCACTTAACTTTATGGTCATGGATCTTATATGTACCCTTACATAATGTGAGCTGTTTGACAGTAGAAACTGTCATATTCCTTTACTTAACATTCTTTTTTTTTTTCCAGGCAGAGTCTTACCATGTCATCTTTGGTACAGTGCCAAGGCATCTGCCACAAGGCTAAGCCATGTTTTTTTTGTTTGTTTGTAGTTGTCATTGTTGTTTGGCAGGCCCAGGCTGCATTCAAACCCACCAGTTCCGGTGTATGTGGCTGGCTCCTTGGCCAAGGCATCCTCGAACTGTGGCCCGATGAGGATATTTATCGGGACCACCGGGTGTTTGTGCCACTGCTGCCTGTCCTTCTTAGCAGCCGACTCATCCTGGTACCCACAGTCTGGCCCTCCAATGGTCTGAGGGACAGTGAACTGGCCCCCTGTTTAAAAAGTTTGAGGACCCCTGCTAGGTGCTGAGCTACAGGCGCCAAGTCTGAGTCCTTTTACTTAACCTTCTTTAAAACCATCAGCACAGTGCTGAGTAAGTATGCAATAAATACTTGGTAATCATTCATTTCTCCAGTAGTCCTACATTAAATTATATACATATGAAATGGGTATAATCACACACATCGCAAGTTAGGAAATAATTATCACGTTGGGAGACAGACTCTATGAAGTCTTTCATTTATTCTATAGCTTGAAGAGAACATCACAGATAAGCCAGATCTAATTTTCCCTCAAAATGCGATCAAATGTGGCTCGGCGCCTGTGGCTCAAGCAGCTAAGGTGCCAGCCACATAAACCTAAGGTGGCGGGTTCGAATCCCCAGCCCGGCCCGCCAAACAACAA
>NW_003852396.1:24802289-24803454 GCF_000181295.1 Otolemur garnettii | reverse complement strand
GGTTGCTATGAGCTGTGATGCCACAGCACTCTACCCGGGGGGGACAGTTTGAGGCTCTTTCTCAAAAAAAAGAGAAGTTAATGCAATACCCTTCTATCATTCTATTTTCTCTCGTCCTTTTTTTTTTTTTTTAAAGAGACAGGGTCTCACTCTGTTGCCCAAAGTTTACTATTACCCCAAATCCTTAGATTCAAATGATCATCCTGCCTCTGCCCCCTGAGTAGTGGTGCTAAAAGTGCCTGCTATCATATCTGGCTAATTTTTAAATTTTTTTTGTAGAGACTATATTGCTGAAGCTGGTCTTAAACTCCTGGACTCAAGTGATCCTCTTGCCTCAGTCTCCCAAAGTGCTAGAATTACAGGCATGGCGTGTTTTGTTCTGTTTTCTACACAATTTTAATAAGGCTGGCCATCTAATTTCTAAACAGGCAACAGTGAAATTACAATAGGAGAATCTAGGACTCCCTTGGGTAAGAACAATGATAGTATGACAGTCTGAGATCATTCACATTCAGTGTAAAGGGATGATGAACTTTACACCTCAGTCCTCCAAAGGAAACCGATGTCTAATAGCACAATAACAAGTGCATATAACACAAGACCCTTCCATCATCAAAAGCAAGAATAGGCCAGCACAGTGGCTCATTCCTGTAATCCCCAGCACCCTGGGAGGCTGAGGCGGGCAGATTACCTGAGCTCACAAATTCAAGACCAATCTGAGCCAGAGTGAGACCACCCCACCACTACTACCACCATCCTGGTCTCTAAAAAATAGCCAGGCCTTGTGGCAGGAGCCTGTAGTCCCAGCTACTTGGGAGGCTGAGACAAAAGAATTGCTTGAGCCCAAGAGTTTTGAGGTTGCTGTGAGCTAAGATGCCATAACAATCTACTGGGGTAACAAAGTGAGACTCATAAAAAAAAAAAAAAAAAAAAAAAGCAAAAAACAAGTATTAGGTTGTGGTGGTAACTGTCTAACTCTGTAAATACACTAAAATGTAATAAATTGTATACCTAAAGCCAAAGGAAGAAAATAATCACTGTCATTAAGAAAGATGCCCACAGGGCGGCTCCTGTGGCTCAAAAGGGTAGGGCACCAGCCCCATATGCTGGAGGTGGTGAGTTCAAACCCAGCCCCAGCCAAAAACTGCAAAAAAAAAAAACAAAA
>NW_003852396.1:24801039-24802266 GCF_000181295.1 Otolemur garnettii | reverse complement strand
AACAAAAAAAAAAAAAACTGAATACTATTAAACAGAATAAAAATTAAAAAAAAAAAAAAAAGAAAGAAAGATGCCCACCTAACATGCTTACTAAAAAGAGAAAAAAAGAAAACTGGGGAGACTTAAAAGTGATAAACTTTAAAGTGCTGAAAGTGATAAAAGCTCTAGAAATTATTTTCCAGAATGACTCATTGCCATTGATTCCAAAGAAACATTTTATGATTTAGTCTAAATGTGTGCTGCACGTACTTTCCCATCTACTGCTTTCCTCTGACTGTGGAGATAAAATAGCGCTCAAGTATCACCAGTGTCCTGCTAAAGCTGTATTATTTTGAAGCATATAAACTGACGTTTTCTTACCTCAAAAATCTCCTGGCATTATCACAATTCAGAAAAGAACAGTCCAAGTTTGGGTGTTCAAATATTCAGAGCCACAAAACTTTAATGACGCAAGAGGAAAATGGAAAAACTGAAATCTAAACACTGATTTCAGTCCCTATCAATTTATGGCTTTACTTTAAAAAGCACATAATAATTACCCTGTAGTTCCTTACAGCTGCTGACAGAACAAAAATGCTGCCTTGGCACAGCATTTCCTATGTAGCGCTTATGAATCTCATACATGAACTTGTTTTATGCACTCTACAGACTAGAAGCAAATTCCACACCTAAAAGCAACATTTACTCTGATCATTAAATTCTGATTTTTACTTACTCTTTTTATATATTCTTTAAAAAAAAAAAGTCCTTCAAAATGAAAACTATCTAATACCAAGTCCTAAAGAGACTGTGAGTTTAAAAGGAAAGAGTTAGGAAGCTATACACCTTTTGTGTACTGGACATAACCACAAGACTGACTCTACCTAACAAAATCAAATATTTTGACCCGGTTGTTTGTACCCCCACATTAACCTAAAATTAAAAAAAAAAAGAAAGCTAGTAAAACATGTCAAGAAATGTCTTACTAGGCTTGGCACCCATGGCTCAGTGGTTAGGGCACTGGCCACATACATGGGGGCTGGGTGGTTCAAACCTGGCCCGTACCTGCTAAACAACAACAACAAAAAAAAAAGCCAGGTGTTGTGGTGGGTGCCTAGAGTCCCAGCTCCTTGGGAGGCTGAAGCATGAGAATCGCTTAAACCCAAGAGTTTGGCTCTGCGCCTGTGGCTCAAGAGGCTAAGGCGCCAGCCACATACACCTAAGGTGGCGGGTTCGAATCCCCAGCCC
>NW_003852396.1:24798030-24800537 GCF_000181295.1 Otolemur garnettii | reverse complement strand
TTGTTGTTTGGCGGGTCCGGGCTGGGGATTCGAACCCGCCACCTTAGGTGTACATGGCTGGCGCCTTAGCTGGCTGAGCTATAGGCATCGAGCCCATAATGAAACTTTCTCAGAAAAAAAAAGAAAAAAGAAATGTCTTGCTAAACTATAATTCTTTTACACAAATATGACCAGTATCTTTTATTCCAGGTATGGGGTGAAAAACAGGCCAGGAAGGTAAGAGGCATCTTGAATTTGGGTGACTTAATTATTTGGTTTAAAATTAATTTTGGAATGAGTCACAAAAAACCCCCATATTATTTCCATGCTTAAATTACCTATGTTAATTCAATCACCTATTTTATTTTATCCTGGTTTTTTAAATCTTTTTTTATTGAGACAGAGTCTCTCTTTGTCACCCTCGGTAGAGTGCTGTGGCAACCTCAAGCTCTTGGGCTTAAGCAATTCTCTTTACCTCAGCCTCCCTCGTAGTTGGGACTAGAGGTGCCTGCCACAACACCCACAAATTTATTTTATTTATTTATTTTTTTTTGTTTAGCAGGCCCAGGCCAAGTTCAAACCCACCAGCCCCAAAGCACATGGCCAGAGCCCTAACCACTGAGCTATGGGAACCCAGACTATTTTATCCTGTTTTAAACGACCTATTTTGTATTATTCATGCCTCTGTACCTTATTTAGACAAAATGTCAACTTCCTACGGAAACTAAGCTCTCAAAATAAGCCTAAGAGTTCTAAATCTCTCAATACACATCTTGGAAGCTAAAACCAAATTTACCTAAAACCCAATCTAAAACTATCCCTCTTCACCTGAAACCCTAAAATAGATTCCCCAAGGGGTTTTAGCAAAGCTCACGGCTCTCTTCCTCTCCAGCTCTATTATCTCCTTCCACTAGCCCTCATTCCCACAGAGAAAGAATCACTAGATTCTGTGTTGTTTCCACGTGTAAACTATCCACATACATATATACCCTGGCACTCTTGTCTCTGAACATCCCATTTTTTCTAATTAGAATATTTCTCTGGGCTCAGCGCCTGTGGCTCAAGTGGCTAAAGCACCAGCCACATACACCTAAGGTGGCAGGTTCGAATCCAGCCCGGGCCCACCAAACAACGATGGCTGCAACCAAAAAATAGCCAGGCGTGGCAGGCACCTGTGGTCCCAGCTACTTGGGAATCTGAGGCAGGAGACTCGCTTGAGCCCAGGAGTTGGAGGTTGCTATGAGCTGCGATGCCACGGCACTCTACCCAGGGGGACAGCTTGAGGCTCTGTCTCAAAAAAAAAAAAAAAAAGAATATTTCTCTGTAGCTCTCTACTCCATTCATCTGGTGTTAACCATCTGTCACATCTCCAAAAAGCCTTGTCAGTTTGTTGAGACTTTAATATCATCATGAGTTGGAAATGCCAGGTAGGAAGGAACATAAAGGAGGAAGAGAGATGAACAGAACTCTCTAAGCACTGGTAGTACTTTGTTCTTAACATGAACAGTAAATATACAGGTGTTGATTTTTTAATTTATTTATTCATTCATTCATTCATTGGAGACAGAGTCTCTCTTTGTCACCCTGAATAGAGTGTCATGGCATCACAGCTCAGAGCAACCTCAAATACTGGGCTCAAGTGATTCTCTTGCCTCAGCCTCCCATGTTGCTGGGACTACAGGCGCCCACCACAATACCCAATACTTTTAAAGACAAGGGTCATGCTCTTGCTCAGACTGGTCTCAAACTCCTGAGCTCAAGCAATCCACCCACCTCAGCCTGCAGAGTGGTAGGATTACAGGCGTGAGCCACCAAGTCCAGTACTCAGGTGTTCGTTTAATTATAATTAATATGTATACTACTTAAGATTCTTCCATACACATATATTGTACATTCTTTTTGTATGTACATTTAACAACAACAACAACAAAAATCTTAAAGAAGAAACAGAAACTTGTTAGTAAACAGCTAAAATAATAATTTTTTTGAAAATAGTTAAAACCTTTTAAGAGTTACAGCCCGGGCACAGTGGCTCATGCCTGTAATCTTAGCACTCTGGGAAGCCAAGGCGGGTAGACTGCCTGAGCTCACAGGTTCGAGACCACATCTCTAAAAAATAGCAGGGAATTGTGGCGGGTGCCTATAATCCCAGCTACTTGGGAGGCTGAGACAAGAGAATCGCTTAACCCTAAGAGTCTGAGGTTGTTGTGAGCTCTGACAACATGGCACTTCATATGGTGACAAAGTGAGACTCTGTCTCAAAAAAAAGAAGAGTTATACTTCCTGAGTGTGATAAATATGTTTATACAGGAAAATATTCTTTTTCTTCTGAGGTACATGCTAA
Source organism: Otolemur garnettii (assembly GCF_000181295.1). Lineage (NCBI taxonomy): Eukaryota > Metazoa > Chordata > Mammalia > Primates > Galagidae > Otolemur > Otolemur garnettii. The sequence goes on along the minus strand of NW_003852396.1, from coordinate 24,798,214 downwards.
AGTATTTAAAGATAACATGAAAACATGTCTGCAGTTCTCAATGGCTCAGAAAAATGACACACAAATGTGACAAAATGTTGGTTCGGCACCTATAGCTCAACCGGCTAAGGCGCCAGCCATGTACACCTAAGGTGGCGGGTTCAAATCCCCAGCCCGGACCCGCCAAACAACAATGACGGCTGCA
>NW_003852396.1:24796887-24797844 GCF_000181295.1 Otolemur garnettii | reverse complement strand
AAAAAAAAAAAAAAAAGTTAATGAATCTTTGTGAAGGGTATATGGGTACTAATTAGTAACATCTGCAACTTCCCTATAGATATCACATTTTTCAGAATGCAAAAACAAATACAAGACTAACCTCAAGGAGAGTTATAATATGGAAAGAAAGTCAGTATACAGAGATGCACTGAAGAAAAGACGATAGTGTAAAAGCAGGAGCGCATCCATGCTCCATCCTCCACCACTTAAAAAGAAATGGCTTTCTCCAAGATCGTCAAAGGTCTCCTTGTCAGTACCCAATAGATGCTCTTCAGATTTTATATGACCGTTCTTTTGTCCTCTTATCTCCAGTCTCTGCTTCAGTGCCTCACCTCTTAATGTAGGTGTATCATGTAGGTGTATCCCAAGATTCCCTTCTTGGTCTTTTTCTTTGTATATGCTTACACTTACTCTAGTGGCTTTCAAATGTCTATTTTCAATGCCACTCTCCCTAGACACACACTGATATGTCCAATTACTCCACACATGTCCTGACCAAGTTCACTATCTGCCCCTCACTCCAATCTTGTTTTTCCTCCCATCCACATTTCCTATCTCAGTGACTGGCCAAAAGCTTAAGTTTTGCTCAATGTCTAAATTTCTCTCAAAAGCAAGGCTTCTTTGCAGATTTTTGTGCCCTAGACTCTATTTAGGCAAATTTTGGCCTCCATGATCTTCTTCTACTAATGTCATAAAAGGATTTTGTAAATGTAATTAATGTTTCTAAGTAGTGGACAGTAACACAGGGACATTATCCAGTATTATATAGGTGGGCCCAATGTAATGGACATGAGTTCTTAAAAGTTGAGAATTTTTGGCTTGGCGCCTATAGCTCAGGAGGTTGCTGTGAGCTGTGATGCCACGGCACTCTACCCAGGCGGATAGCTTGAGGCCCTGTCTCAAAAAAAAAAACCAAGGAACATGATTCTCAGATGG
>NW_003852396.1:24792910-24796520 GCF_000181295.1 Otolemur garnettii | reverse complement strand
GCCCACAAGTTGGAGGTTGCTGTGAGCTTTGATGCCACAGCACTCTACCCAGGGGGATAGCTTGAGAATCTGTCTCAAAAAAAAAAGACAGAAGTGACTTACCAAAATGGGAAGCCAGAGAGATATGATGAACAGGAAGAATTCAATGTGTTATTGCTGGCTTGAAAATGAAGGGGACAGTGTTATTTCTTATGTGCTATACAGATAGTTGAAGGTTATTTAGCAGTATAACTATAAATAGTAATGCTGCCAGTCTCCTTCAGACAAGAAACTTTATAGAAAGTGGTTAAACGTATTGGGTAATTAACAGGTCTTTATCTACAAAAGATGTGACCATTTAGGTTTTTTGTTTTGTTTTGGGAAACTAAGATTTTAAAAGGTATGTTTGAGGGGTAGTATAATCCATGTATGATGGTTCAGAGAAGACTTTGGAGTTGATAGCCTGGAATTCTAATTCCAGCTTCAGCAATGCTCTGATTCTCTGAGCTTCAGTTTTTTTCTTGGAATAAAATGGGCAATGAATTCTGCTTGCCATGACTGTCATGACATTGCATATAAAAAGTGCTAAGTAAATAGTGGCTGTTATTAATCCTGTGTTTTCTATGCAGAAAAAAAAAAAAAAGAAAGAAAGAAAATGAAGGGGACCACACGTCAAGGAAACAGGGACCTAAGATCTACAACTGCAATATTTAAAGCGTATCTGTCTGACTACAAAAATATTAAATACAAAGTGCGACCAAATAAAAGGGTAATTCCTTTCAAGATCCCGAAACAGGAGTCAGGTCGCTTTGGATATGACCCCAGCCTACGTAGGGCTGAGGATTCTTCTTCCCACTCACACCTAAAGAAGAAAACCTATACTCCTTAATCAAACTGTCAAAGTCCTCCACAGTCTGAACCTACATATCCTGAACAGGGGAACGCCTCCTTCGGAAAAGCAAGGTACATCTAAGGATGTGGAACGAGCAACGTATGTCCCAGACCAGCAGTCAAAAGACAAGTAAAAAAGCACAATATGTGAGGGGAAATTCCGGGCAGAGACCAGACAACTGCTCCGGAGACAGGGACGCTAGAATCACCAAGGCTTCCACCCAGGAGAGGCGTCCCGAGGCAACGCAGAGCACGCGCCCCTCGCGGAGCCCCCGCGGCCGCGCCGCGCCCCACTCTTCCTTCGCACCGCCTGCGCCAGCAAGCAGGGTGCCAAGGCGCAGGCCAGCGCTGGGGCAGGAACCCTACCTCTCGGCGATGTAAAGGGTACCGGTGCCGAGGCCCTTCCCGTTCAGCACAGCCTCAGTGTCCGGCTGCTGCTGCCGGAGCCCCTCGGCAGGCCCCGGCGGAGGGAAGCTTTTGAGGAAGCTCATCGCAGCAGGGAATGCGGCAACACACACCCAGAGGGAGCCGGGGTACAGCTGTCCCACGCCGCGGCCAGCCCTGGAAGCGGTGGCACTCGCCCCGGAAGGACAACCGGGCCGGCACGGGAATTCAAGGACCATCGACCATAGAGACGAGACGTTCTAGGAAAAGCGCGCGGAGGTCTGCGGAGGCCGGGCCAGCCCGGTCACGTGACACCCTCCCCCACGTCCTCGCCATTTCTAAGGCTCGCTTGGGTTTCCAATAACCGAGTGTTCTCCGGGACATCTACTTCAAGGTCGTCGCAGCAACCTTGAGAACCAGCACAAGGAGTGTTACTCCTTTTTCTGCAAAAGAGGAAACGAAGACCTGAGACATGGAGTCCCTTGTCTGAGGGTGTACGTGAAGTAGAAGTCAGAAGTCTCGACTTGGTTCACGATTCTTCCCATCTGCCCCCGCCTACCCGTCTCCCGGGACTGTTCACATCTCGGTTTACACAGACGTGCACCAGACATCAGTGTAGGTCCCGACACCGCCCTCGTGCACGAGCCAAGTACCCCACGTGTGCGGCGGGCGAGCAGCACAGACCGGTAATTAACCAAGAGTGAAGGAAGAGCCGGCTACGTCAGAAAGGAGAGGAGAGGATCCACCAGACTCAGAACTCGTGCTTTATTTCTTCATTTGGTACTAAGAGTAAAGTAGCAATAAAGCTTACGAAACAGTCATAATAGCCGCTAAAGTTAACCCAGTGTTCTCTGCCAGGCACTTTAACCATATTATCACTTCACTTGCTCTTCAGGACAAGGGTGTGAAGAAGTTACTACTATTGACCCAGTTTTACAGGTGAGAGACCTGAGGCATTAAACTCAAGAGCAAGAGTTTGGCCCTGACAGATCTAGTGAAATTCAAGTCAGTCAATTTTTATAGGTTTCAGACTTGCTGCCTGTAAATGCTATGATAATACCTACTTGATAGGACGGTTGAGGATGGAGGACCGACGTCAGATAGTCAGACAGTTTTATTTCTGTCTTCTCAACAGTTAGGGGAGTGTTAAATTTTGAGTTGGATTATTTTGTTGGTAGTGAAATTAGAGGAGCATTCTGAACAGCGGGAGTATTAGGAAGTTGTTGCTAAGTATAGGCGAGACAGCGAGACAGCGGCAGTAGGTGCAGACCCAGACACATTCTAGAGCTATTTGAAAGGCAAAAACCTCTGAAGCCAGGCTGGGCATGAGGTTGCTGTTGTGAAGGTGAACACAGGATAGATGAAAAAAGGAGAGGTGACAAGGATTATCTGTAAATGTCCAGCTTGAGTGATTGTATAGATGCTGGCTCATTTCTCTAATTTGGTGAACTCAGCAGGAGGAAAAAATTTTGAGAATTAAGTAAGAAATGCAATTTAGGAAATGACAAGTTTGAGGTTTTCCACAGAACATCTAAATGTGGCTGGCTATTTAGTGAAACAGCCAATGCTTTGTTTAGAAATGGAATCCCCTAAATATTATAGGGGAAAAATTAGCTAAAACCAATATGATAGTTGCATATCAACTAGTTTTCATAATGTCATTTTAAAAACATGACTGCCAGGCAAGGCACGGTGGCTCACTCCATAATCCTAGCACTCTGGGAGGCTGAGAGTGGTGGATTCCTTGAGCTCAGGAGCTCTAGGACAGCCTGCGCAAGAGCAAGACCCGACTCTACTAAAAATACAAAAACTAGCTAGGTATTGTGGCAGGCACTGTAGTCCCAGGTACTCTGGAGGCCGAGGCAAGAAGATCACTGGAACCCAAGGTTTGAGGTTGCTGTGGGCCATGATGCCACAGCATCCTACCCAGATTGACAAAGTGAGTTTCTGTCTAAAAAAATAAATAAATAGAAATATGACTGCCTAATGACAAAACATTTTATTCAGGGCGGCGCCTGTGGCTCAAAGGAGTAGGGTGCCGGCTCCATATGCCAGAGGTGATGGGTTCAAACCCAGCTCTCGCCAAAAACTGCAAAAAAGAATTCAAGTTTATAACTGAAGGAGAGGGATCTTTGCTGTATCAAGGAGCTCTTCAAGAATTTGATACGGTGTCAGATTTAGAGGAGCCATTTGAGCAAATACATGTCAAAGCAAACTGAGGCATATCACCAAGAATTTAAAGGGGAGTATTTGTACCTTCTGCTTCTTATGTAAATGCTTATGAATAACATAAGCAGTAGACATTTAATAAATATCATATTTGTATAGTGTCTTTTCTTTTTTTTTTTTTTTTTTT
>NW_003852396.1:24790731-24792666 GCF_000181295.1 Otolemur garnettii | reverse complement strand
GATTCGAACCCGCCACCTTAGGTGTATGTGGCTGGCGCCTTAGCCGCTTTAGCCACAGGTGCCGAGCCTCTTTTTTTTTTTTTAAGAGACTCTTACTTTGTCACCCTTGGTAGAGTGCTGTGGCATCACAGCTCATAGCAACCCTCAACTCCTAGGCTTAGGCAATTCTCTTGCCTCAGCCTCCTGAGTGTCTTACTTTTTTAAATAATGCTTTTCTTTCTTTTTATTTATTATTATTTTTCTTGTACAAGACAGCCTTGGTCTGTTGCTGGAATGCAGTGGTGTGATCATAGCTTACCACAGCCTCAAACTCCTAGGCTCTAGTGATCCTTTTGCCTTAGTACTGGGATCACAGGTATGAGCTACTGTGCCTGGCAAGAATACTTATCTAGGCTGGTAGCTCACGCTTGTAATCTTAGCATGGCTGGGAGGCCAAGGCAGGTGGATTGCCTGAGCTCAGGAGTTTGAGACCAAGCCTGAGCTACAGCAAAACCCCATCTCTAAAAAATAACCTGGCATTGGACGACATCTGTGGCTCAAAGGAGTAGGGCACCGGCCCCATATGCCAGAGGTGGCGGGTTCAAACCCAGTCCCAGCCAACTGCAAAAATAACCTGGCATTGTGGCAGGTTCCTGTAGTCTCAGCTACTTGGGAGGCTAAGACAAGAGGATTGCTTGAGCCCAGGAGTTTGAGGTTGTTTGTGAGCTATGACACCATGGCACTCTATCCAGGGTGAAAAAATAAAATAAAAGAATGGGGGGAGGACACATTCAGACCACAGTAGCTGCTTACCTGTTTTTCTTGTGAGAGTGTAGAATTTTGGTATGTATTAGGCCAAGGGTATCTGTATGACCAGCCCCCAGTAAAATACATCGGCACTGAGTCTCTAATGAGCTTCCTGGTAGACTACATTTCACAGGTGGTGTTGTAACTTACTGCTGGGGTATTAAGAGCTCATCCTGTGTTACTCCACCAGGAGAAGAAGACCCTTGATAGCTTGCACCTGGCTTCCTTCAGATTTTGACTTTACTCCATGTGCTGTTTCTCTTTGCTGATACTGTTTTGTATCCTTTCCCTCCAATAAGACAGATATCATAAGCATGATTATATGCTGAGTCCTGAGTCCTCCTATTGATTCTGAGAGTTGTTCTGAGGATACAGTAGGTGTTCAAAGTGGGATTCACTAGAATGACTCTGACTTAGTGAAATGTGGCCAAAGCATTGTTTGGGAAAAGGAAGCATGAAGGGATAGGGTATGACCAACCTTTGGTGCCTGGGTAGCCATGGAACCATCTATGGTAGAATAAAGCAGCTGGAACTGCTATCTATTGTGAGGGCTGAAAGTTACCAATGGACTCTGAAAATGATCACTCTGACTCCAGCAGAGTTGGCTCACTGGAATCCCTAGCCACTTTTAGCTTTTCTGGCTAAAATGGGGGTAGGGAGTGAGGAATGTAGTCCAGATGATGCCTTTGGTAATTATTCTCTCCTTTAGATGGGGGGAAACAGTTAAATCAGTGCCTAGGGCTTGAGCAAAATTTTAGAGAAACTAAAGGGGGAAAAACACTAGGCCAAGGGTGTCTAGATGACCAGCCCCCAGTATAACTCATGAGCACTGAGGTAACTCTCAGATTGGATAGGAAAACTCACAGGACTCAGCATGTAATTATATCCGTGCTATTTGTCTTTTCACAGTGAAAGGATACAAAAGCCAGATGGGCACCTGTGGCTCAAGTGGCTGGGGCACCGGCCACATACACCTAAGGTGACAGGTTCGAATCCAGCTTGGGCCCGCCAAAACAACAAAGACGGCTGCAACCAAAAAAAAAAATAGCCGGATGTTGTGGTGGGCGCCTGTGGTCCCAGCTGCTTGGGAGGCTGAGGCAGGAGACTCGCTTGAGCCCAGGAGTTGGAGGTTGCTGTGAGCTGTGATGC
>NW_003852396.1:24783657-24789814 GCF_000181295.1 Otolemur garnettii | reverse complement strand
ACTAACAAAAATGATCAGTAAAGTCTTGTTTATCAATTAAACTTGGAGCACAGTTGTCTGGTCCTGAAGCATATTGACTTTGCCAGTGCCGAAGAAAACCTATTGGCTTTTGTGTCCTGAATTCAGATACCCTAATTGCCTGGACTGGATTTTATGTTAAAACTGTCTGCTTTGAGCCGTTTCAGCCTTTGAGCTGTGAGTTGTCCTGAATTGAAAGCAGACATAGGCTCAAAAACAGCTCTTCTACTCACGGACCATTGCAGATTTAGGACACCCCTTTGCGGGGCCATAAACTGAAAACATTCTGGATGGTAGCTGGTACATCTGGGTCAGTTGCAGATACCTACAGGAAAATGGTTATTCTCTGATGGGAATCATTCAAAATTGAACTGCTCATCATCTGTATTTTATTTTATATTTTATTTATTTATTTTTGAGACAAGGCCTCACTCTGTCGCCTCAGCTAGAGTGCAGTGGCATCACCATAGCTCACTGCAACCTCAAACTCCTGAGCTCAAGCAATCTTCTTACCTCACCACTCCCAGCTAATTTTTCTTTTTTTTTTTGTAGCGACAGGGTGTCCCTCAGGCTCATCTCAGACTACTGGCCTCAAGTGATCCTCCTACCCTGGTCTCTCAAAGTGCTAGGATTATATGCCTGGCCCATTTTTATATTTTGGATGAAGAAACTGAATACATTCCTAACTTGTTATGCTTGCCAAAAGCTGCAAGTGTTGGGGAGCTGCACATCACAAGGAGTGTGACCCCTATGCCCCTTTTACAGAGCAGACTCTCAACCCCTTCTGTGCTTGACTTTCTGGATTACTTGCAGTTTGCAACACTGGGCTAATAACTTGGCTCCACTTCTCGCGTCTTTTTCCTGGTACACAAACTTATGTGCAATTGGATTTTTTTTTTTTTTTTAGAGACAGAGTCTCACTTTGTCACCGTTGGTAGAGTGCCGTGGCGTCACAGCTCACAGCAACCCCCAGCTCTTGGGCTTAAGTGACTCTCTTGCCTCAGCCTCCTAAGTAGCTGGGACTATGCCCACCACAATGCCTGGCTATTTTTTTGTTGCAGTTTGCCCAGGGCCGGGATTGAACCCGCCACCCTTGGTATATGGGCCAGAGTCCTACTCCCTGAGCCACAGCCGTCGCATAGCAATTTGATTGTTAAATGCAGCTGTCCTCAGAAAGATGAGGCTTTCCTAAGCTGCCCACTGAGTAAATAATTAGGATTAAAGGGGTAAGAGTAAATGTAAACTGATTTTGGAAATTCAGGATATTGGCTCAGCGCCTATAGCACAGTGGTTACAGCGCCAGCCACATACACTGATGCTGGCTAAACAACTGCAACAAATAAATAGCCGGGAGCTGTGGCGGGCACCTGTAGTCTGAGCTACTTGGGAGGCTGAGACAAGAGAATCACTTAAGCCCAAGAGTTTGAGGTTGCTGTGAGCTGGGATGCCATGGTACTCTACCAAGGGCAACATAGTGAGACTCTGTCTCAAAAAAAAGAAAAAGAAAGAAAAGAAAATTCAGGATGTTGTCCTGACCTTTTTTTTTTTTTTTGAGACAGTCTCACTCTATTGCCCCCAGTAGAATGCTATGGTGCAGCAACCTCAAACTCTTGGGCTCATGTGATTCTCTTGCCTCAGCCAGCCAAGTAACTGGGACTACAGGCACCTGCCACAGTGCCAGGCTATTTTTTTTAGAGATAGGGTCTCATTCTTGCTCAGGCTGGTCTCAAACTCCTGAGCTCAGGCATTCCACCCATCTCAGCCTCCCAGGGTCATGGTGTGTTTTTTTGGTTAAGTTGTATACAAATATTTTTCTGTGGAAATTCTTTTGTCCCTCTTGCATACAGGCCTTGCAGATAAAAGATTCAGGTGAGTGTATGATTTTACAAAATGCAAGGTTTTGCCAGGTGCAGTGGCTCACACCTGTAATCCCAGCACTTGGGAAGCTGAGGCGGGTAGATCGCCCAAGCTCACAGGTTCAAGACCAGCCTGAGCCAGAGTGAGACCCCCATCTCTAAAAAAATAGCCGGGCATCATGGTGGGTACCTATAGTCCTAGCTACTTGGGAGGCTAAGGCAAGAGGATCACTTGAACCCAAGAGTTTGAGATTGCTGTGAGCTAAGACACCATGGCACTTTACCAAGAGTTACCAAGTGAGACTCTGTCTCAAAATAAATAAATAAATAAATAAATAAATGCAAGATTTGACCACTGGCTGAATGGAACACACTGATTTTGTAATAAAAGGGGAAAAACAAAGCCCTAGCACCTGGGGAGGGATGGGTATGGGGATGAGTAAAAAGGGAATGACCTTTGTTTCACTGAGTTGTTTCTCAAAGCTTTCCTTAACAAAAATTTCCCATGCTGCCTTTCCAAGCTGCTCTGAGCACCTTTTATTCAAACTGACTGCTGAGCCTGTGATCACAGCTGACAGAGCTAACCATGAGACAGCAAGAGTGTCTCTGTATTTTCTGTGCAGAACATTTAGAGGTGTCATTTCCACTCAGGAGGCTCATGAACTGATGTCATGGACAAGCAGAACAGTTTGAAACTGAACTGAATTATTTCAGACTAGATTAAATCCCTAGGGTTAGAGGCCCACAGTGGGAAGGCAGGGCCTTGTTTACCTATAACACAGTGCTTTTTTTTTTAGACAAAGTCTCATTATGTCACCCTAAGTAGAGTGCTGTGTCGTCACAGCTCACAGCAAGCTCAAACTCCTGGGCTTAAGAGATTCTCTTGCCTCAGCCTCCCAAATAGATGGGACTACAGGCATCTGCCACAATACCCAGCTAGTGCAGTGCTTTTTTGTTTGTTTGTTTTGCACTTTTTGGCCGGGGCTGAGTTTGAACCCACCACCTCCAGCATATGAGGCTGGCTCCCTACTCCTTTGAGCCACAGGCACTGCCCCTAGTGCAGTGCTTTTTAACCAGTATGCCTCAGCACACTGGTATGCCATGAGAAGATCTTAGGCAGGCATCCTCAAAGTATGGCCTGCGGGCCACATGTGGCCCACATGCGGCCCGCCTAGGACATTTATCCGGCCCACTGGGTGTTTTTGCTGCCGCTGCCTGTCCTGCTTAACAGCCGACTAGTCCCGGGGCCCACAGTCCAGCCCTCCAATGGTCTGAGGGACAGTGAATTGGCCCCCTGTTTAAAGTTTGAGGACCTTTTATCTTAGGTATACTGTGAAAATTTTTAGAACAGGCCCAGCCCAATGGCTCACGACTGTAGTTTTAGCACTCTGGGAGGCCAAGGTAGGTGGATTGACTGAGCTCAAGAGTTTGAGAACAGCCTGAGGAAGAGTGAGACCTCGTCTCTACTAAAAATAGACAAAACTAGCTGGGCACTGTGGCAGGTGCCTGTAGTCCCAGCTACTCAGGAGGCTTGAGGCAACCCCAAGAGTTTGAGGTTGCTGTGAGTTATAATGACACCCCGGCACTCTAGCCCGGGCCACAGAGTGAGACTTTGTTTCAATAAAAGAAGAAAGAGGGTACATGTGAATCTTTCTAAATGTGGATTATCAATGTCTTAACACAACAACTAAGAGAATGACATGAAGGCTATGTTGGCCAACTGGATGAAAGTATTTCAAATTGTATATAGAAACAACACACTGTACCCCATGATAGTATTAATGTGCACAAACACGATTTAACAATAAAAAAAAGAAGAAAGAAAGAAAAATTTTATATTCATTTATTTACTTATTTATTTATTTTTGAGACAGAGTCTCACTTTGTTGCTCTCACAGCAACCTCAAACTCCTGGTCTTGAGCAGTTCTGTTGCCTCAGCCTCCCAAATAGCTGAGACTACAGGCACCTGCCACAATGCCTGGCTATTTTTAGAGATGAGATCTCCCTCTGGCTGAGGCTTAGGCTGGTCTCAAGTCTGTGAAGTCAGGCAATCTACCCTCCTTGGCCTCCCAAGTGCTAAGATTACAGGCATGAACCACTGCACCTGGCCTTGAAAGAAAATTTTTATTTTAGAGACAGAGTCTCACTTTATCACCCTCCATAGAGTACAGTGGTGTCACAGCTCACAGCAACCTCCAACTCCTGGGCTTAGGGCAGAGGTCCTCAAACTTTTTAAACAGGGGGCCAGTTCACTGTCCCTCAGACCGTTGGAAGGCTGGACTGTGGGCCCCAGGACAAGTTGGCTGCTAAGCAGGACAGGCAGCGGTGGTAAAAAGAACCAGTGGGCTGGATAAATGTCCTAGGTGGGCTGCATGTGGCCCGAGGGCCATAGTTTGAGGATGTCTGGCTTAGGCCTCCCAAGTAGCTGGGACTACAGGCACCCGCCACAGATGCCCAGCAATTTTTTGTTTACAGTTTGGCCGGGGCTGGGTTCGAACCCATCACCCTCAGTATATAGGGCCAGAGCCCTACTCACTGAGCCACAGGCACCACTTGAAAGAAAATTTTTATTTTTATTTTGTATTTATTAATTTATTATTTTTTTAGAAACAGAGTCTCACTTTGTGGACCTTGGTAGAGTGCTGTGGCCTCACAGCTCACAGCAACCCCCAGCTCTTGGGCTTAGCCTATTCTCTTGCCTCAGCCTCCCAAGTAGCTGGGACTACAGATGCCGACCACAACTCCCAGCTATTTTTTTTGTTGCAGTTTGGCTGGGGCTGGGTTTGAACCCATCACCCTTGGTATATGGGGCAAGCACCCTACTCACTGAGCCACAGGTGCTGCCCCATTAATTTACTTTTGAAAGAATTTCAAAGCACAGTAAGTATATTCTTTTATTTTTGATCAATGTAATTTAATGTGCTATGAAAGTTTAACTATAAGTTCAAATGTGCCATGAGATACAGAAGGTTGAAAAACAGTGCTGTACTGCCTAGAGTATGTCCTGTCTGTAGGGCCTTTATGATGTGCTGGAAACAGTGTGTTCAGAGGTACCATGTACTTTCCATGGGAACGCACTTCTTCTGTGTGTGCCCCATCAGTGACTATTATGACCCTGCTTCTGTCCTGGAAGGAGGCATTTGGATCAGCTTCAGTTTAGTTCAGAAACTCTAAACAGAATAACTCACCCTGCTGGATGGAGTCCTATTGACAGACAAGGGCCAAAGGGATGGATTATGAAGAAAAATGTTACTCTAGCAAGCCTGAGAATACTTCACCTTAAAAAGGCCTGTTTGCAATGTGGGTCCTTCACTAGTGCCTGGGAACTTTGATTTTGAGAGTGAGCATTGTGCCTAAAGTGTTTGTGCAACCGTGTGGTTTATTCTGATCACCTGCTTTGCTTCTGGGGCTCTGGAATTTCGGTATGTGCTAGGCAAGATGGTGCTTGTGTGATAGCTCCTAATAAAACCTTGGCACGGAATTCTCTGAGGAGCTTTGAAGATAGATGACATTTCACATGTGTTGTCTTAACTTGTTACTGGGGGAATTAAGTGCATCTGTGTAGCTCCACTGGGAGAGGAACCTTGGAAACTTGTGCCCACTTACCTCCAGACTCTGTCCATGTGCCACTTCTCTTGGCTAGTTTTGCTTTGTAACTTTTCACTGTAATAAATCACAGCGATGAGTCCTCCTAGTGAATCATTGATCCTGGAAGCGGCCTTGGAGATCCCAACACAATAGCCAAGTGGGATTTATCTCAGGAATAGAAGGTTGACTCGAAATGGAAATTATTAACATAATCTACCACATTAATAAAGGAAGGAAGCCATATGATCATCTTAAGAGAAACAGCAAAAATATTTGACAGAATCTACTACCTTTCATGATAAAAACACTTGCAAACTAAAAACTTAAGAGCAGGTAATTTGCTCAACATGATAAAAAACATTTATGAAAACCCTCAGCCAACCTCATACTTAATTGTGAAATACTGAATGCTTTCACCTAACATCAGGAACAAGATAAAGCTGTCTGTGGTTACTACATTTATTCAACATTCTACTGGACTAGAGGTTCTAGCTAAATAATTAGGCAAGAAAAAGAAATGAAGGTGTTCAGTTATTTCTGTTCAAAGATACTACCTTGTATCTAAAAAATCCTAAGGAATCCATGCCCCAAAACCTATTAGAGCTAACAAAAGTTCAAGGTTTCAGGATACAAAATCAGTATATAAAAGATAGTTATTCTTTCTTTCTTTTTCTTTTTCTTTTTTTTTTTTTTT
>NW_003852396.1:24779819-24781008 GCF_000181295.1 Otolemur garnettii | reverse complement strand
CAGCAACCTCCAACTCCTGGGCTCAAGTGAGTCTACTGCCTCCGCCTCCCAAGTAGCTGGGACTACAGGTGCCTGCCACAACACCTGGCTATTTTTTTTGGCTGCAGCCATCATTGTTGTTTGGCAGGCTCGGGCTGGATTCGAACCTGATATCTTAGGTGTATGTGGCTGGAGCCTTAGCCACTTGAGCCACAGGTGCCGAGCCTCTGTCTTCTTAACTTATAGTAACATTTTGTAGTTTTCAACGTGTTAAGTCTTTCATTCTTTGGTTAATTTATTCCTAGGTAAAAAATCAATTGTATTTTTTTAATTTTCATTTCATTTTATTTATTTATTTATTTATTTGAGACAGAGCCTCAAGCTATCCCCCTGGGTAGAGTGCTGTGGCGTCACAGCTCACAACAACCTCCAACTCCTGGACTCAAGTGAGTCTCCTGCCTCAGCCTCCCAAGTAGCTGGGACCATAGGTGCCTGCCACAACGCCTGGCTATTTTTTGGTTGCAGCCGTCATTGTTGTTTTTGGTGGGCCCGGGCTGGATTTGAACCCGCCACCTTAGGTGTATGTGGCTGGTGCCTTAGCCACTTGAGCCACAGGCGCCAAGCCCATTTTATTTTTTTTTAAGAGATTGGGTGGGGGTCCCTTTTCTGAGGACTCTGGAAAGAAGAAAAAAATAAAAAGAGAGATGATGTCTTGCTCAAATGATGTCCTGTCTCAAATTCCTGGGCTGAGGTGATCTTCCCGCCTTAGCCTCGCATGTAGCATACCTGGGACTACAGGTGTGTGCCACCATGCTCAATTGTATTTCTATATACTAGCAATAAACAATCCAAAAGTGAGCCAGGCATGGTGGCTCATGCCTATGGTCCTAACACTCTGGGAGGCCAAGGCAGGTGGATTGCCTGAGCTCACAGGTTTGAGACCAGCCTGAGCCAGAGCAAGACCTCATCTCTAAAAAAAATATCTGGGCAATGCGGCGGTGCCTGTAGTCCCAGATACATGAGAGGGTAAGGCCAAGAGAATCACTTGAGCCCAAGTGTTTTTTGTTTTTTTTTTTGAGACGGAGTCTCAAGCTGTCCCCCTGGGTAGAGTGCCATGGCATCATGCTCACAGCAACCTCCAACTCCTGGGCTCAAGCGAGTCTCCTGCCTCCGCCTCCTAAGTAGCTGGGACTACAGGCGCCCGCCACAA
>NW_003852396.1:24775563-24778188 GCF_000181295.1 Otolemur garnettii | reverse complement strand
CCTGCCACAACACCTGGCTTATTTTAGAGATGCGGTCTCGCTCTTGCTCAGTGCCCAGTTGCCCCAGTTGATTTTTGACAATGATGCCAAGATAATTCAACAGGGGAAGGAATAGTCTGTATAACCACATGCAAAAGAATGAATTTGGATCTCAATCTCTCACCATATACCAATTAACCTACAAGGGGAGATCTAAACTTGAGTTAAGCCTATGAGACTCTTTTTTTTTATTTTTTGAGACAGAGTTTCACTTTATCGCCCTCGGTAGAGTGCCATTGCGTCACAGCTCACAACAACCTCCAACTCCTGGGCCTAGGCGATTCTCTTGCCTCAGCCTCCTGAGTAGCTGGGACTACAGGTGCCCACCACAATGCCTGGCTATTTTTTTTGTTGCAGTTTGGCCGGGGCCAGGTTTGAACCCGCCACCCTCAGTATATGGGGCCAGTGCCCTACCCACTGAGCCACAGGTGCTGCCCCTGTGAAACTCTTAGAAAAAAACATATACCTTCATGACATTGGATAGGGCAGTGGTTTCTTAGATCTGTGACATCAATAAGCACAAGCAATCAAAGCAACAGAAGGTAGACATCATCAAAATTAAAAACCTTTCTCTGTCAAAGGACACCATCAAGAAAGTGAAAAGACAACCCTCAGAATCAGAAAATATTTGTAAGTCATATATTTGGTTAAGGTCTGATATCCGAAATATAAGCTCATGAAAAGATGTTTAATGATATTTAACATCAGGGAAATGCAAATCCAAACCACAGTGAGATGCAAGTTCACATCCACTAGAATGGCAATAAGCCCTCATGCATTGCTACTGGGAATGTAAAAGGTGCAGCCCTTATGTAAAACAGATTGAAAATCCCCCAAAGTTAAACATAGTGTTACCATATGATGCAGCAATTCCATTTCTAGGGATGTACTTGAGAGTGTTGAAAACATATGCCTACACAAAAACTTATACATGAATGTTTATTATTCCACAGTTGTGATTATTCATAAAAGCCCCAAAGTTACCCACATGTTTATCAATTGATGAGTGGATAAACAAGATGTGGTATATCCATGCAGAAGAAAATGATTTGCCCATAAAAAGGAATGAAGTACGCTTCGTGCTACAAGCTGCTGAACCTTGAAAACATGTTGAATGAAAGAAGGTAGACACAAAAAGGCTACATGTTGTGTAAGTCCATTTACATAAAATGTCTGGAACAGGCAAGTTCCTAGAGACAGAAAGTGACAGTAGTTGTGAGGGGCTCTCCAGGAGGAAATGGGAAGTCACTACTCATGGGTCTAGATTTTTTTTTTAGGGTGATAATAACTTTGTAAATACCTTAAAGGCCACTAAATTTTACACTGTTTATACGGGTGAATTTTATGGTAATGAATTATATCTCAATAAAAAACAAAAGTTGGGCGGCACCTGTGGCTTAAAGGAGTAGGGCGCTGGCTCCATATGCCGGAGGTGGCAGGTTCAAACCCAGCCCCAGCTAAAAACTACAAAACTAGGGTGGTGCCTGTGGCTCAGACACCAGCCCTATATACTGAGGGTGGCGAGTTCAAACCCAGCCCCAGCTAAAAACTGCAAAATTAGGGTGGTGCCTGTGGCTCAGACACCAGCCCCATATACTGAGGGTGGCGAGTTCAAACCCACCCCCTGCCAAACTGCAACAAAAAAATAGCCAGGTGTTGTGACAGGCGCCTGTAGTCCCAGCTACTTGGGAGGCTGAGGCAAGAGAGTTGCCTAAGCCCAAGAGCTGAATGTTGCTGTGAGCTGTGACGCCATCGCACTCTACCAACGGTGACAAAGTGAGACTCTGTCTCTACAAAACAAAACAAAAGAAAACAAAAGTTTAAGGCCAGGTGTAGTAGCTCACACCTGTAATCCTAGCACTCTGGGAGGCCGAGGCAGATAGTTTGAGACCAGCCTAACCAAAAGCAAGACTCCATCTCTACTAAAAATGGAAAAACTGAGGCAAGAGGATTGCTTGAGTCTGAGTTGGAGGTTGCTGTGAGCTATGATGCCATAGCACTCTGCCTAGGACAACAACTTGACTGTCTCAAACAAACAAAAATCAAAGTTTTGTAAGTAAAACTCACGTGTAATTTGTTTTGGACACTGTCACCTAAGCACATCCAATTATTTAAAATGGTTATGTCAAAAAGAGGACCGTCATTAAAGACCACTTCTTAGCATTCCATTTCCCCTCTCACAGGCTTTCACTGGTTGAGGATCCACGCCTTTCCTCCTTGGCTCTTTGGCATATTTCTGGTTCTGCTCACAGCACCCCCAGTAGAGTATCAGTCTTCCATTCTGAATCATTTTGAATCTAAAGCTAACTTTCTGATTTTCTAACCTTTAGCCATCCTGCCTGTTTGTTGTTACTAAGCCCTAGTTACCATCAAACTCTTCCTTATAAAGAAACTAGATTTAAAGGAGAAATCTAGCTTTATGGTTCAAACTAAGGATAGTATAGGTTCTAATCAGGTTCTGTCATTATTAATCAAGTTCTTCCTCTAACTTTTTGGCTTCAAATAACAGAGTAAGAGCTATTATTTTTATTTTATTAATTTATTTATTTACTTTTTTGAGACAGAGCCTCACGTTGTCCCCCTGGG
>NW_003852396.1:24763523-24775392 GCF_000181295.1 Otolemur garnettii | reverse complement strand
CTGGATTTCAACCCGCCACCTTAGGTGTATGTGGCTGGTGCCTTAGCCACTTGAGCCATAGGCGCCAAGCCTTTTATTTTTTGAGACAGAGTCTCACTTTGTCACCCTTGGTAGAGTGCTGTAGTGTCACAGCTCACAGCAACCTCAAAGTCTTGGCTCAAGCAATTCTCTTGCCTCAGCCTCCCATGTAGCTGGGACTACAGGCACTCGCCACAATGCCTGGTTATTTTTTGAGATGAGGTCTTGCTCTGGCTCAGGCTGGTCTCGAACCTGTGAGCTCAGGCAATCCACTCGCCTCAGCCTCCCAAGTGCTGGGATTATGGGCATGTGCCACCACACCCAGCCCAGTAAGAGCTATTGCATGAGGTCATAGTGCAATTACTTGTGTCTCACTAGCAAACAATAATGCTAAAGAGAAAATACAATGCACATTCATCAGAAAGTGATGAAACAAGTCTAGGGGAAAAGGAACAGCTCCCGTGTTGTGAGATTCAGTTTTCTGTAACAGTTGTTCCTAATGATGGCATTCAAGTATGTTGCCGAGAAGCCTGCTGGTTTCCTGGAGTTTCTCTTAAGTATTTCTGACATTTCGGTGAGGCTCTCCAAATTACAGTTTAATGTTTTCTAGCCTATTTGTTTTATTTTAAAGGCTGGAAATAAAGTTAAGAAATAATCGGGAGATTGAAATAGACAGATCAGTCTTTCGCATGATGGGGAGAACTTTAAATACAGAGGAGTGAGTGTAAAAGGATGAGACCAGAGACAGAACTATCAGTGGAAGACTCAGAGAGGGTCTAGGAAAGGGACCAGATCAAGGCCACAGGCAGACAGGTTACTGCCAAAAAAGGAGTAACAACCTCCTCAGAGACAGGCTAGAGAGAAGGATGGGAGCTTGAATGTGGATGAAGTGGCTCCAAACGGGCGAGAGGAGTGATGAGGAAGCTATAGTAATGTATGCCATGACTAGTAGGTTCCTAGCTAACTTTTCACTTAGGACAGTGGTTCTCAACCTTCCTGATGCCTCCTAATGCTGCGACCCTTTAATACAGTTCTTCATGTTGTGGTGACCCCAACCATAAAATTATTTCCATTGCTACATCATAACTGTAACTGTTATGAATAACATAACTACTGTTATGAATCGTAATGTAAATATCTGACATGCAGGATGCTTTTTCATTGTTACAAAGGGGTCTCGACCCACAGGTTGAGAACTGCTGATTTAGGATGTACGTGTTAAACTGACATTGCAATATCAAGTCATACCCCCTTAGAATATTCTTTTTTTTTTCTTGTGTCCTGATGCACAGGGGCATGCTAATCTTCTCTGTATTGTTCCAATTTTGTATATGTGCTGCTGAAATGACACCTTTATTTATTTATTTTGAGACAGAGCCTCAAGCTGTCCCCCTGGGTAGAGTGCCTTGGCTTCACTGCTCACAGCAACCTCCAACTCCTGGGCTCAAGCGAGTCTCCTGCCTCCGCCTCCCAAGTAGCTGGGACCACAGGCGCCTGCCACAACGCCCGGCTATTTTTTGGTTGCAGTCATTATTGTTGTTTGGCGGGTCCGGGCTGGATTTGAACCCGCCACCTTAGGTGTCTGTGGCTGACGCCTTAGCCTCTTGAGCCACAGGCGCTGAGCTGACACCTTTATTTTTGATTTTTATTTAAGACTTTTAGGACTTTAAAGAGCTTATGCAAATTCTTTGAAGAATCATTTCATCCAGAGGAGTCTGAACATTTATTTTCACTAGAATATTTTCCTTATTTCTAATTCCACCTCTACTAAATAATTGCAGTATAGTACACCAATTATCAGATTTTAAAAGAACTCCTGTACATCTTTTGGTCTCAGTCTGAAAGAGAAGGGGGTTAAAGCCATGTTCTAGATCCTGCTCTGACCAGAAAAGACTCTTGAACTCTCAAGGTTGTCATAACACCATCACTTTTAGCTTCCAACACAGCATGTCACCTCCACTTGACTGATTCTGTTTAAGGGAAAATTACAAATATTAACAAAACGAGAAGCATTGTAAATGGCCATTTTCCTTCCCAGCAGAAACTCTTGAGTTTCTGATTCAAAAGGTCTTTACCTAAATAATCAATATTTTCAGTCAGAATTACAGTGATGAATTCTGTTGGTCTGTTGGCAAAAAATCAAGTTCTTCATGAATTTGGCTGTATTCCAAGAGTAAAGAAACATCGTCAAATCAACATTTACAGGTGAGAGTCACGGTGAGGGTTGGAAGGGTCTGATGGTAGCATGATCTAACCCTTTTTGAATGTGTTGATCTATTAGACTTCTGTCAAACGGCAGTTCAGCCTAGACTCAAAAATCCCCTCTTCCTCAGAATTTATTCTCAAGCTTGTTTATTATTACAGAACTAAGTTTCTTCCATAAAATGAACTGAAAACTTTTTGCCTCCTGGCTCCTGCCCTGTGGTTCTCTGCTCCCCAAGGGACCACACACACAAAAAGTCCATGGCTTCTATAAGGTGTCAGTTCTCTAGATGCTAATGACAGAAATCAAGAATAGTATTCTAAAATCTTATTTTTACCTAGTTGGCAAATAGCCTTGAAAATAATTTTGAGTAAATTACTAATTTACTTTATAGAAAGTGAGAGGAAAATTATTTTAACCTTCGTGTACTAGTGTAGAAAATCCTTACCATGTGCCACAGAATTTAAATATGTTTGCAAACACATCATGTTAAATACATCAAATTATTTAATTTTTTTATTATGACAATAGACATATTAAGTGAAAGAAATGACAGAAGTATTATAATAAAACATTTTGAAAGAAAAAGTTACACAATTAGGCCAATAGCTATAAAATGGCTGTAGGCCTGGCTTATAACACCAAAAGTTCTGATCAGACGGTAGTGAAGACAGTAAACATTTCATTAACAAAAATATTGGCACCAGCCACAACATATTTTGCTTGTCACTTACAAGGAATATTGAATTTAAACAACTATGCACTGCAATTCTAACACACTAGGTGTTCATACACGGCAGTTTCCCCTGAAGCTTTAAGCTACCAGGAATTGCCATACTTTATATGCACAAAATTTACTTTGTGTGTTATTGGAATCACATTTCCAGTTTTCAGATCTTCCCCCCAACACAATGCAGTACGTTATGTGAGGGAGAGCACTCTGGCTTCTCCTATTTGACTAACAGATGGTCCCGATTACCTCAAGAGTTAGTTTTATGCTTATCTCGGAGCTTCTGCTTTAACTCTTATCTCCTAGAATCAAAATAAAGCATTCTGAGAAACTATTCAAGGAATAAATTTTTTTATGCATAGGAAAATAAAACATTTCATATAAGCATGTCTGAAAAATCCAAGCGGTGTTCAGATCAAACACTCCTTGAATCCCAGCTATTACTTTAAAGTTGAAATGAAATTCTAAAATATACCATTTATAAATTCTTATCTGGAATTTGTATTCTTCACATGGAAATTCACGATCCCCAGGCTTCACCTCTAAATGGGTGAGGACTGCAAAGAAACTGACTTCCCACATTAGCTGACAACACATGAAGGGCAGCCTTAATAGAAATTATAACACACTTGGATGAACTTAATTCTTTACAAGAATACGCTCATGCTACAAAGGCGAGAAATTATAATGGCAAAATTATCAGATGGAAAAAAAGTACTGGCATTAAACAAAGGTGTCAATATAACATGATAGATAAAATGTGCCATGTAAGACTGTGCTAGAATCAGCAGTTCTGCAAGATTTCAAAATACTCATCAAATAAGGAAGGAATGGAAATTTGAATCTGATTTCCCTTCCTGCTGTGTTTAAACAGACAAATATTCCTGTGGAATTAAGCCCAATAAACAACCAAATTGAGCAATTCTAGTTTTTCTTTCTTTTATAGATTAAAAAGAAACCAAGCTCTGCCCTACTCCCACCCCCATCTCATCACAGGACATACCCTTTCACAAAACCTTGTGGCAGGCTTGGGCAAGTTACAACTCAGATACCATCATTAAGAAGCTACTTTCATAAGAGAACAAAACACCAGACCAACACTGAAAATACCCTAGGTAGGCATCACGAAAATCATGCACTGTTAGAATATGCTGTTAACACCTAAATTTGGGCTATTATCATTGTTCTGATCCTGAAAATCCATTTACACTAATATAAACTAGTTCTGTGTGTATATGTGTGTGTCTGCATGTGTGTTTGTGTGCAATTTTCATGCAGTGATCTTAAAGCTTTGGAGATAGGGCTTGTTAATCTAATTTCAAGGCTTGTCCATGTAGCAGTATTGACATGCATCAATTCTGCTAAAGGGCAGGAGAATGAAAAAGACATGGCACAAAATTTAAAACAATTTAGGTTTAATTACATAATGTACCTGTAGATGTTCTAGCATAAACACAATCGTAAAAATCTACATCCTATTTTAGGGCATTTTCCCACCTCCCATCCCTTAAAAGCTGTACAGTTATAAAAAAATGTGACTCTCAAGCAAAATAAACTTTTTTTTTTTTTTTGCAACATACAAAATAAGTTAAAATGATTCAGAAAGGCTTGAGCCATTAAGTTCCCCAGTAACTGTGTTCTGGCCATTCATAAGCAAGACATGCAGGCTCCTGGTCTATGAGCAAAACTCAATAAATATAGATGAAACAAAACCCAAATCACTTAAATTAGATTTCTTTAGAAACTGATGAAAGTCAAGAAAATATATAGTTAGGATTAACAATTCCATTCTCAACTTACATCATCCAGTGGCAAAAAGAAAAAAGGCAGATTATTTAATCCTTAGCACATTTTTTAGCTCGTACCAGTTTGGCAAAAAACAAAAACACAAATGTAGTTCTTTTTTTTTTTTTTTTTTTTTTGAGACAGAGCCTCAAGCTGTCCCCCTGGGTAGAGTGCCGTGGCATTACAGCTCACAGCAACCTCCAACTCCTGGGCTCAAGCGAGTCTCCTGCCTCCGCCTCCCAAGTAGCTGGGACCACAGGCGCCCGCCACAAACGCCCGGCTATTTTTTGGTTGCAGCCGTCATTGTTGTTTGGCGGGTCCGGGCTGGGGATTTGAACCCGCCACCTTAGGTGTACGTGGCTAGCGCCTTAGCCGGTTGAGCTATAGGCGCCGAGCCCAAATGTAGTTCTTTTGAAAATATTCTTTCAAAATGCCTAAAGAACTTAATAAAATTCTACTCTTCTATTAATTTGTTATGCCCTCTTATATAACTTATATATGATAGTCAAAAAGTTATTAAAATAAAATATGTTCATTAACTGAAACCACTGTAATCTGCCAGAATTGGGTTTACTGCATTTCACAAAGTGGTATAAACATGATATGAAAAAAAAAAAAAATTGAGCCTCGATGTACAAAATGAGGGAAAAAAATCACTAATGGGATTATATTTTAATCAAGTTCTGAGATGGTCTGTATGAATAAAAAGTGTTGAGTGTACAATCCAAAGCAGTTACACTAAGCTCACTCTATATTGGTTTATGACTACCTACTTGGAAAAGACTATCTTCAACATGTTAGTTACTTAGCAATTTTGACACTCAAAAATATTAAATGATAATTTAAGTTGGAAGAGTGAAAATGTGACACAATAACCCAGTTTAAATACATTGATAGTAAAAGGCCTTGTCCTTCAAGATTGGTATAAAAACAATGAAAAAAATCGCAGTTAACTTGCTAATTCCAAGGTAGTTTTACAGGTACACACTGGGAATGTTGGATAAAATAGGAATGGATTTCAATCTAAGGAAGTTCAATGATGGATCATAGTAAGCAAGAGAGGAATAGGTAGATTATAGCAGACAAGCAGTCTTGGCATTCTCTGCTTTTAGGAGAACCAGTAGCATATTTTGAGAATGTCAGACAAGTGTTTTTCTCTAGACTGTCTGTAAATGATGTTTGTAATTTTGTATCAGTTGTAATAGTTATTTGTCTTGTTTCTTTTAATTAAGTCAATTAATGAATTCATTTTCATTTCTTCGAATACTTATCTGAAGTGTATGTACATATATATACATACACATACACATATATATACACCATTTAAACAAGCGATTTGGGTCTCTGAATACTTGTTTTATATGTGACGCAATAACTTGAATTATGAACCTGTTCCACTATGCTGGTGAAGAGTGGAGTTCAAAACTTCTGATTATTAAATCTGTAGATTCATTAGGTTCTTTGCAGTTGTATGGTAGAACCAGAGAATGATTAACATCTCTTATGCCCACAAGCTAAAAAAGCATTCCTTGTGACAAAGGACATTCTATCAATTCCACTTAAAAATAGCTAACATTCTCCCATGTTAACTCTCAAGTAAATGTTCCTATTTTTCTTAATATATGTACTTTGTTCAAATGAATATTATGGGATGGGTTTTATCAACCAACATGTGAAAACTGGACAGTGTTTAATAACCTTTTAAAATTGATTTAGAAATCTTTTCAACAAGTTTGTTAGCATTTGAAGTTCTTGGTTCTTAAAAAAAAAAAAAATTACCAGTAGACATAGATTTATTCTAAATGCAATTCCCCTTTATCCTCTAAATCTACAACCCGGAGCATCTGGAAAAAGGGTATCAAGGAAATCTAACCTTGATATTTTGTTTATATTCTTGAAAATATCTCTGCCATCACTTTGCATTAATGTGCCAGCAATGGAAAATGTTTTACACTAAACATCATTTCATCAGCACAAGTGTACAAAAGCAAAATGTGCATTTTCCGTCTAAGTCCTTTTCACACATATTTTTATTCAAAGCTTCTGCTTTGTGAAAATCTGGCTAGTTTTCAAACCTTTACAGAAATTGCAAACTAAATACACTGAATGCTAATCTACATTTCCCCTTAATACATTTCCTGTAGACTAGAGTTTGATATTGAAAGTCCAACTTGTATTTTAAAAAAGAGGGTTAAAATTACTAAAGGGCTCTATTACACACAGCATCTATCACAAATCTAAATCCATGGTTACTGCTCTAACAAGGATCCAAGATGGCCTAAACTCTGGATCAGTCACTGCTTTCCTATACTTTCTCCAATGACTGTATTATACCTTTGGTTACAGAATATTTATTTTTTTCTGTGTATTGTTGGTGCTTTTAAACTTCTTTTAGCTTCAAGGTACCTTTAGAATAAATATTCAGTGAACATAGACTTCTTTGAGGGACTAAATCCAACCACCAAGCAGCATAAGTGTTTTTGAACTGTTCAAAACTTAATCGCCTGTAACAGTCTAGGTACATAATAATAGTAATTCCTGTTTATCAGCTGCTTGGATTACATTCTTGGTAGATGACCCACAGTTAACTGATTTAATGAAAATACAAGGAGAGAAAGAGTACACTCATTATCAAGTTGACACTGATTCAAGTTTGGTGACTATTAGGCGGCAAAAGTGGTATCATAACCCATGTCAGTAGGACATTTGCTAAATGGAATACTCAGTCTTTGCAATGATAAAAATTACCCTTGGCCTTCTATAGCAGAAGAGTAAAAAGAACTCCTTATTTCACATTAGGCATCCTGTTAAAATAAGTTATCTATTCATTTACCACTACTTCTGATCACTTGTCTTAACTGAGGAATCAAACTAATAGGTAGAAGAAGTGGAAGAAGCTGGTGTCCAGAGGTAGAGACAGGGAACACGGGAGAGTTTCTATGATAGTGGCTTTACCCAGCTGCAGAAGTAAAATGGTATAGGGAGACTAGGTGGCAGGGAAGGCCACCTGTACATTCGAATCACTTACCTTGCACTAGTAGAAATCCTTTCATATTGTCTGCTTGTTTAAGATAGTTAAAATGGTTAGAATTCTTCGCTGACTTTTAAATAAATAAAACAAACCTAGCCAGAAAGGAGTTTCTGTAAGCAAGTATGGCTCCTTCCAAAGCCCTTCTTTACTTACTGTGAAGGAAAGCCCTTCCCTCCCTTCCAGTGGAACACTGTCTCAAAATAAAAATCACAACTTGCTTGGAACCACGTGCTATTGGTGCATCCTATTATTAGGCTGCTTTCATTATTTTATTTTTTATACAGATACATATACATTGCTAGAATCAAAGTGAAAATATTAATGGGCAGGTACTACAGAACTAAAGTGAAACAAAACAAGACAAAAGAACCAATAGCAACTGAAAAACAACAGCTGTAACTTCCAGGACCAAAAGATGAGATGTAAGGGCAACACCTGCTGAGGAAGGAAGAGGAGCATCAAGTTCCTAGAGAGGTATTTAAAATGCAAGTCTAATGCCAGCTTTCTAATTAAAAAAAAAAAAAAGAAGTGCTTTACTGTATACTGACTAGCACATATAATACATAATTTGGAAAGAAAAACTAATGAAGTTCCTTGGGCCAGCAGCAGATAAAGTGTGTCCATTGCCGGCAACAGACACAACACTGGAACAGAAAACCCCAAATCCCAGGGCAAAGTATTCACAGATGAAATGGGTGAAAGTTTCAGAATTTGACAGGCAAGGTTTAATCACAAGTGCTACACTCTGTACAATGTTATGGCTCCGCCTGAAATTTTATAGCTATAACAGAAACTAAATAAGATAAAGTTCATATTTTAGTGTCAATTACATGTTAGATATTTAGTTAGTTACAAATCCCTTTTTCTTGAAAGAAAGGATTTATCTTTCTTTAAAATGTTGAGATGTTTGAAATGGATGTCATGCCTAGTAAGTAGATCGGCAGTTCTCGTTCAACTCTGTGATGGTCATGTGACTATTAATGAATTTTAATAGAAGTTTGATGGCCAAAGGCCAAAACTACATTCAAACCCTGCTAATATATCTAGGCAGATAGGAAAATCCAATACACACGCGCGCGCGCACACACACACACATACACACAAAAACTCAAACTAAAAACCTCCCAAAGGAACTGCTTTGTTTGTAGACTTCAATTTGAAGTAGATACTAAGGGCAAGAATAGACCAGTTAAAATTCACCTGAAAATCCCTTTCCCATCTTCAAATGTGCTAAAATACTGCTGTTAGCTTAGCATCTCTTCATGTATGTTATATATAGATGTATTACTTTCAAAACGAATTTCAAATATTTAAACATCAAGTGGCCAGAAGACAAGAGTTACACTACTGGCAAAGTTTACATTCCACCTGGGCCTTAAGAAAGACCATACTCATTTCACTAATAACTCTCCATCAGATACAGATATAGTACATTAGAGGCCACCTTATCGCCACTGCATAAAGCTATTTTAAAAGTTTGTTGCTAGCACAGTCTGGTTGTCAAAGCTTCATTATACATTTACTGTACAAATGCTTTTCAGATGATTTTATTTTTTTAAACAAGAAATTCCGCTATAACAGAAACTTAGATTAAAGATTTTTATGATGGTACTTTCACGGTCTCTTCTTTATTAAGTGTGGTTATCTCCAATAGTAAACAAGTTGAATTCACGAAAGCTGTTACTAAATGTATGTATGATGTTATCTACAATTCTCAAATTGTAACAGTACAGACTTGGACTTTTAAACAGTCTGTTAATCATCATCTATGCCATGAGTGTTTAAATATAATATATATTTAATATGAAAAAGCTAAAGCACAAGTGCTTTCTCCCATCCCTAAATTCTGTTTTGGGCCCTCACAGATTCGGAATGCATTCTTATCCACCCTTTTTCACAAAGTCAGGAGAGCTCAGGAAATATAAAGTCAAAAATATACAAATCTTTGTTGTTATTATAATAAGATTATTTTTTCCATGAATGAAATTACCAAGGACCATGAACTTGGAAAAAGAAGAAAATCAAAAAGAATTTACAGCAATTATTTATCTTCAAAGTTCAAAACTGGTCACTTCACAGAAAGACTTTGGGGTTTGAAATTTTTCTTCTAAAAAGTCATTCTGTAGTGGAGTTTTCTAGGAAAAATTAAACAGCTTTTAATAACTGGCCCGCTGGTGTGAGAGCTACCGTGGAATAAATTAGCACAAAAATGGAAAAAAAGTCTTATAACTGTTCACTGTTACAGACATAATCAACAAGGTCAGTCACTCTCAAAAGCTCATCTTCCTCCTCTTCTGGTGCCCCTGCCTCCTGCCCACTACTTGTCCCATTGGAGGCTAGGCTTGCACTGGCTGTGCCGTTGTCCTTGGGGGTCTGAGGCTTCTCAGTTGGCTTGCCAATCAAGTTCTCAATAGCTTTGCCAGGACTCTGTCCATTGGTGGAAGGTAAGTCCACTAAGCTATAGTCCAATGGGCTCCCCACTTTGCCTACATTTTCAAAGTCCTCTTCCTCATCACTTTCTATCCGGTAGGGCCTCTTGCTGCTGTCTTGTTCTGAGGGCAGGACCCGTGGCTGGGTGTCACGGGCGGGCTGATCTGCATTTCCATGAATATTGTCACAACTTTCCTCCTCGTCTGTCTCAATTCGGTGTAGCCGTTTGCGGGATGGTTTGCCTTCCTCTTCCTCCTCTTCTTCATCTGCTTCTGAATACTCATCTGTACTTCTGCCCCGCTTTCGGGCTGACCGCTTTGATTCTTTAGCTAGCTCATCATCTTCAGAGTTCTTGGACATATAGCTCTCTAGAATAAACAGCACATTTAGCCATTGGCACAGTTAACCATAAATGGATTTAAGTTAATTGTCCTTTTCCTCCCCATGTTCACCCTATGTCCTACTCTCAGACTGCCTATATATAAATATTCCCCTTTAATACCTGGCTTGATTTCTCTCATCTCAGTCCTAACATGAGTATTATTCATATAGTACTTTATCTATGATTTTAGGCAACAGCAGATTCCCTTGGGAAGAAAACGGATGACTCCTAAATTAAATGAAGATAGTTTGGTCATAACCTAAGGAACTCTTTACCACTACTCCTCAAATTAGGGAATCATGTAAGCATACTGACAAAGAAGATAAAAACTGGCCATTCAACTCTGCACATTTGAAACACAGTGCCAACTGTCAACCCATGTTATTAAATGCCCTTGGCACTCTTTTTTTTTCTGAGACAGCCTCAAGCTATCCCCCTGGGTAGAGCACTGTGGCACCACAGTTCACAGCAACCTCCAACTCCTGGGCTCAAGTGAGCCTCCTGCCTCTGCCTCCCAAGTAGCTGGGACCACAGGTGCCCTCCACAACGCCTGGCTATTTTTCGGTTGCAGCCGTCATTGTTGTTTGGTGGGCCCAGGCTGGAGCCACCCAGGCCCGAGCTACAGGTGCTGAGCCCTTTTTTTTTTTTTTTTTTTGGGATAGACTCTCTCAAGTTGTGCTGAGTAGAGTGCTGGGATACTCTTGGGCTTAAGCAATTCTCTTGCCTCAGCCTCCCAAGTAGCTGAGACTATAGGTGCCCACCACAATGCCTGGCTATTTTTTGTTGTTGCGGTTGTCACTGCTGTTTTAGCTGGCCCTGGCCGGGTTTGAACCCGTGAGCCTTGGTGTATGTGGCTGGTGCCCTACCCATTGACTATGGGCGCTGCCTAGTACTTTTTTTTTTTTTTTTTTTTGCAGTTTTTGGCCAGGGCTGCGTTTGAACCCACCACCTCTGGTATATGGCATCACCCCTCCTTTTTTTTTTTTTTTTTTTGAGACAGAGTCTCACTAGGTTGCCTTTAGTAGAGTGCCATGGCATCACAGCTCACAGCAACCTCAAACTCTTGGGCTTAAGTGATTCTCTTGCTTCAGCTTCCCAATTAGTTGGGACTACAGGTGCCTGCCATAATGCCTGGCTATTTTGGTTTTGTAGCTGTCACTGTTGTTTGGCAGGGCCAGGCTGGGTTCGACCTCTCATCTCTGGTGTATGTGGCTGGCGCCTTACCCACTGAGCTACAGGCGCCACCTGGTACTCTTTTTTCTTTTCTTTCTTTCTTTTTTTTTTTTTATT
>NW_003852396.1:24761009-24762644 GCF_000181295.1 Otolemur garnettii | reverse complement strand
CGTCATTGTTGTTTTGGCGGGTCCAGGCTGGGGATTCGAACCCGCCACCTTAGGTGTACGTGGCTGGCGCCTTAGCCGGTTGAGCTATAGGCGCCGAGCCGACTTTCATATTTGTTTTAGGCAACCACTGAATTCCAGGCAAGTGTTATCAAACTTCCTACTCAATATCTATGCATGGGTATCTAACTAGGCATCTAAAACCTTGTCTGTCTAAAACTGAGCCCTAAAACTACCTCCTTCAATCTCTATGTAGCACTGTGGTCTGTGCCATCTTAGGTTTGGCAGCTATTCTTCCAGTTGCTCAGTTATGTTTGACTACTTTCTCTCTTCCAAACCAACAGTAAATCCTTTGGTTCTACCTTTCAAACATACTCATAATTTGACTGCTCCTCACCCCTTTACTGCTATTGTCCTAACCCACCAACTCTCATGTTTTACCTGGACTACTTCTTTCTTTTCTTTTCTTAAGAGACAGAGTTTATTGCCCTCAGTAGAGTGCCATGACGCCACAGTTCACAGCAACCTCCAACTCCTGGGCCCAGGCCATTTTCTTGCCTCAGCCCCCTGAGCAGCTGGGACCACAGGCGCCTGCCTCAACACCCGGCCAGGGCCGGGTTTGAACCTGAGACCCTTGGTACATGGGGCCAGAGCCCTACCCACTGAGCCACAGGCGCCTATTATTATTATTATTATTATTATTTTTTGAGCTAGAGTCTCACTTGGTCGCCCTTAGTAGAGTGCCATGGCATCTTAGCTCACAGAAACCCCAAACTCTTGGGTTCAAGTGATTCTCTTGCCTCAGCCTCCCAGGTAGCTAAGACTCTAGGCACCCTCCACAGTACCCGGCTATTTTTTAGAGACAGGGTCTTGCTCTTACTCAGGTTGGTCTCGAAATCATAAGCTCAGCCAATCCACCCGCCTTAGCCTCCTAAAGCTAGGAGTACAGGTGTGAGCCACCACACCTGGCCCAATTTGTCTTTTAGTTCCCTGCCCTTGTCCCCTTTAATCTATTCATAACATAACAGCAAATTTAAAACCAAGTCAGATCACATCACTCCTTTGCTTATCTCATACAAAATAAAAGTCAAAATCTACACAATGGCCTACTCTGTCCTATCCAATAAGGTAGACATTAGTCACCTGTGGTTACTTTAAATTTAGATTCGTTAAAATTAAATAAAATTAAAAATTCAGTTCCAGCTTGGCACCTGTAGCTTAGTGGCTAAGGTGCTGGCCACATATACTGGGGCTGGCAGGTTCCAATCCAGCCGGGGTCTGCCAAACAACAATGACAACTATGACAACAACAACAAAAAAATAGCTGGGCGTTATGGTGGGTGCCTGTAGTCCCAGCTACTTGGAAGGCTGAGGCAAGAGAATCGCTTAAGCTCAAGAGTTTGAGGTTGCTGTGATGCCACTGCACTCTACCGAGGGTGATATTAGTGAGACTTTATCTCAAAAAATAAAAAAGAAAAAATTCAGTTCTATAGTTACCCTAGCAACATTTGAAGTACACTCAATGGGGACATGAGATTAGTGGATACTGTCCTGATCAGCATGGAAATAGCAGAAATTTCCATCACTGAAGACAGTTCAACTGGACAATGCTGTTTTTATTTTTATTTTTTTTTTTTT
>NW_003852396.1:24737714-24760797 GCF_000181295.1 Otolemur garnettii | reverse complement strand
CTGGCGCCTTAGCCACTTGAGCCACAGGCGCCGAGCCACAATGCTGTTTTTATAAGGGGTTAGGGCAGGCTCTATCACAACTGCTCAATTTTTTGTGAAAGTGGGCACAGTGGGCACAATATGTAAACAAAGGGGCATGGTGGTCTTCCAATTATAAACACATGTGCTGTAGCTTGCTGACTACATTCTCTCTACTCTGGCAATGCAGATCTCTTTCCTTCATCTCATTACTCTTCCCCTCACTCATTCTGCCCTGGATTCCCTTCTCCGTCTGAACATGAAAGGCATAAACTTGCCTCAAGGCCTTCACTTTTATTGTTGCATCTCCTTGTATCATACCTTTTTTTCAGATTGCATAAATTCATGAGTCATCTACAATATTTCGTACAAGCCTTTATTCAAATGTTGTCTTCTTGGTAAGAATTTCCCTTAGCCAATATCTGAAATTCCAACTATTCTCCCATATTTAGCATTTATTTATCTGTCTCATTTGTCTCTCTCCTCTAATTGCAATAGGAGTTACGTAAGGACTACTGTGCTTATTGTTCTACTCCAGTGCTTAGAAGAAGGGCTAGTTCAATAAATATTTGTATTAAATGACTGAATTAATACACATATATATTTGTCTTTTTGCCAAATGAAGATAAATACATACTCAAAAAAGATGTTCAGGTGGGGCGTGGTGGCTCATGTCTATAATCCTAGCACTCTGGGAGGCCGAGGAGGGTAGATTCCCTAAGCTCACGGATTTGAGACCAAACTGAGCAAGAGCAAGACCCTGTCTCTAAAAATAGCCAGGGCGTTGTGGCAGGTGCCTGTAATCCCAGCTACTCGGGAGGCTGAGGCAAGAGGACTGCTTCAGCCCATGAGTTTGAGGTTGCTGTGAGCTGTGATGCCATAGCTCTCTACTGAGTGCAACGACGTGAACCTCTGATTCAAAAAAAAGTAAATAAATAAATAAAAATTTAAAAAGATGTTCACCTCTCCTTTTTGGCCTCCCACATCTAAACATTTTTTTCTCCTTTCTCTCTTCTCTTAGACTCAAACTTTATTATTCATTTCAAGTTTAATCTATGAAAGCCACGTATCTTCAAAACAGACTATAAACAACGGTGAATTAAACGCATAAAAAAGAAAAGTGGGAAGGTAAGGGGTGGGGTCATTTAAAATTAATTTGGACAGAGATGTAAAATAACTAAAAAGATTAAACAAAAGGAGGCTGGCCCCCTATAGTCTAGCTACTGGGGAGTTTGAGGCAGGAGGAGTGCTTGAGGCCAGGAGTTGAACGCTGTAGTGCACTATAATGACATGTGAACAGACACTGCCCTCCTGGGCAACACAGTGAGAATCCATATGTAAATATAAAAATAAAAATAAACTTGCAAATTTATATATTAGAGCTTTTCCCTACACTTCTGGTATGGAGCCCAACTAAAGGTATTAAAAAATAAAATATTTACCAACTGAAACATACAGGTAATACTGAGAGACAGTATGCATTTTGGTTTGAAGCTGTTCAACTACTCAGGGCATTGATGTCATTTTTTAAAATTTATTTTTATTTTTTAATTTTTGAGACAGAGTCTCAAGTTGTTGCCCTGCGTAGAGTGCTATACCATCATAGCTCATAGCAACCTCTAACTCTTGAGCTCACATGATCCTCTTGCCTCAGTTTTTTTATTTTTAGTAGAGACATGCTTTTGCTCAGACTCGTCTTGAACTAGTGAGCTTAAGTAATCCACCTGCCTCAGCCTCCCAGAGTAATTAATGTTATTTTTTTATTTTTTAAATTTTTCTTTATTGTTGGGGATTCATCGAGGGTACAAGAAACCAGGTTATACTGATTGCATCTGTTAGGTAAAGTCCCTCTTATAATTGTGTCTGTCACACACTGAGAGCCCCACTCCCTAATGATATTTTAAAATAAGGGTCATAAATAGTAGAGATGGAAAAGGAAGGAGAGTCAATCTTGATCAGATCACAATTTTCTGAGATTCTTCTAGTTTCAATAAAAAAAATTATTACCATGAAAATCTTACAAAGTAGCCTTTTATCTTTTTATACTTTTAATAATAAAAGTATTATTTATTGAAACTGGAATTACTGACCAGGCAGAGTATTAATGGATTTAATACCAAAGATACTACTGATTCTATGAGTTTTAAAGGAATGAAACAGAATCATAGTACTGACATCACTTTGTAACACCTACTTCTACCTTTTCTAAACTTCTACATATAAATTGGGTATCTATTCCTTACCTTCACTCTCTGAGCTGGAAAGTCTGCGCTTGTGAACTCGTCTTATTTCTTTGCCACGTCTTAAACTCTTCTGGGAACCGTCACTTTCTGAATCTTCTTTGTAATTAATCTGTCTTTTCTGGTTTCTCCTTGACCGCCTTCGACGAGTTTCTACAAAATCATCACTAAAATCATCACTGAAGTCACTTTCTATTAAAAAAAAAAAAAAGAAAGTCAAGTATAAAATTTAAGTCCATTAAGTAGAATTGTGGCTAGCTTAGGTTATAAAAATGAAAAATTACTAAGCAGAGTTTGGTCATAAAAATTAAATGAATAACAACTCACATTTTTTTCTTTTCTTTTCTTTTTTTTTTTTTTTGAGACAGAGCCTCAAGCTGTCCCCCTGGGTAGAGTGCCATGGCATCACAACTCACAGCAACCTCCAACTCCTGGGCTCAAGCGAGCCTTCTGCCTCCTCCTCCCAAGTAGCTGGGACCACAGGTGCCTGCCACAGCGTCCAGCTGTTTTTTTGGTTGTGGCCTTCATTGTTGTTTGGTGGGCCCGGGCTGGATTCAAACCTGCCACCTTAGGTGTATGTGGCTGATGCCTTGAGCCACAGGCACCGAGCCCACATTTTTTTCTTTAATAATGAGCCTATCTATGAGGGTTTTAATGCTAAACTTCACATACATATACTATTAGGAGTCCATCCTCAAGATCAGAAAATATTTTCTACTTAAAAATAATCCTTACTAAGCTGTGGTATATGTATACCATGAAATACTGTTCAGTCACTAAAAAAGATGGAGACTTTACATCTTTTGTATTAACCTGGATGAAAGTGGAATGCATTCTTCTTAGTAAAGCATCACAAGAATGTAAAAGCAAAAATCCAATGTACTCAATTCTGATATGAGGACAATTGATGACCTAGTACATGGTAGGGGGTAGGGGAATGGAGAAGCAGAGAGAGGGAAGGAGGGAGGGGAATGGAGGGGGTCACGGTGAGTGACACCTCTTGGGAGCGACACAATCATAAGAGGGATATTACCTAACAGATGCAATCAGTGTAACCTGGTTCTTTGTACCCTCAAGGAAACCCCAACAATAGTAATAATAATGACAATAATCCTCACTGCATTCGACCCAGTCAGGTACACAGCTGTCATGACTTCTCTTCTTGGCAGAACCTGCCTCCTGATAATCTGCTGTTCCTACCTGTGGCCACCCATGTCATAATGCACTGTAGAAGTTAAACCCTCTAGCCAAAGAAAATTTATGAACCTCCACCAAAAAAGAATAGAACTGGAGTTATATTTTTGCCTTTTCTCCACGTGGAATAAACCCTCAAAGTATTGCTAAGTAGCATCATTCTTGTCATCTCTGATCAAGAAACCAGAATGAGACTAAGAACTATGTCACAGCTGTTTTTTGGAGTGCTAACAAATTCTACTTAATTATCACATTTGGGCTTATTGTTCTCTTATGGGTTTTAAATATTTCAAAATAGCTAGCCAACAGGTTGAAATGATTCCCACTGGCCAAATCAAATCTAAATAGTGATGCTAATATAGTATATCCACTGGCTAACATAAGAATCCACAAGTACACACTGATAGAAACAAACACATACACTGATAAAAAGGGCAAGTTCTTTCTTACAGAACAACTAATAAATATATAACAGGGATGGTGGAGTGAGAAGATCATCAATAGATGAACTATCTTATAAGGAAGGAGCTATTTACACAGTATAAATTCCTACAAATAACTTACTAATTACAAGAAAAAAGAACAGTAACGCGTATCCTGAAATTTAATTATAGGAAACAAAAACCAAATTGAGGGACAAAGTAAGTATTATAGGTCAGTAAAGGTGATGAGGAATATTCAAGATTAAAGTAGACTAAAGAGATCTGAATAAATGCAGACTGGATTCTGGGCTAGGAAAAAAAAAAGATATTAAGGACAATATTGAGACGCGTGATAAAATTTTTTGTTTGTTTTGAGACAGTCTCTCTCACTCAGTTGCCCTGGGGTTGACTACCATGGCATCATAGCTCACAGCAACCTCAACCCAAACTCTTGGGTTCAAACAATCCTCCTGCTTCAGTGTTCCCAGTAGCTAGGACTACAGGCGCCCACCACAGTGTCCAGCTATTTTTAGACACAGGCTCTTGCACTCATTCAGGCTGAGTTCTAGCAATCCTGAGCTCTAGCAATCTACCTACCTCACCCTCCCAGAGTGCTAGGATTATAGGCTTGAGCCACCTTGCTGGGCCTGCCTGATGAAATTTGAATATTTAATTGTGATTAAATAATAGTATTATATCAATGTTAAAATTAGTGCTTTGATAATTACACTGTGATTATATAAGAAATGTCCTTGTTCATAGGAAATAATCACTGATAAAGGGGCATGATTTCATCACTTATTTAAAAGGTTGAGAAAAAAAGACACTAAGAAAAAAAAAAGCAAGGTTTGGTGGCTCATGCCTGTAGACCCAGCAGATTGAGAGGCTGAGGCAAGAGAACCACTTGAGGCCAGGAGTTTGAGACTACCTGGGCAACATAACAAGACTTTGTCTCTGTAAGAAAAAAAAAATTTTTTTAATTAGCTGGGCATGGTGGTATACGCCTATCTTCCCAGCTACTCAAAAACTGAGAAACTGAGTCAGGAGGATCACTTGAGCCAAGGAGATTAGGGCTACTGTGAGCTGTGAAGATGCCACTTTACTCCAGCACAGGTAACAGAGCAAGTCTCTGTCTCAAAAGAAATAAAACAAAATAACCCACAAGAATGGCCAGAGTCAGGGACACATCTGTGGCACTTCTCTATTACAATGACAGCTATCAATTTGGTAATTACATAAAACTTTCATATCTTTACGTTGTTGGGCCTCTCACTATTTACTCAGTCAATAGGGACAAGCATGTTATAATAACATTAATCACTGCTGCTAATTATTAAAAAAAACTAAACCATTAATTATGGTCTAAATAGGAGAGATAATAGAATTTCTTTTCTCTCAAATAGCTGGAAATCTGAAGAAAATGTTTTCAGCTTATTGAGAATGATTCCCAAGAAACACTATGAAGATAAAGGTTAGCGGGGGCTGGGCGTAGTGGCTCATGCCTGTAATTCTAGCACTTGGGAGGCCAAGGTGGGTGGATTGCCTGAGCTCACAAGTTCGAGACCAGCCTTGAGCCAGAGCCAGACCTCGTGTCTAAAAATAGCTGGGCATTGTGGTGGGCGCCTGTAGTCTTAGCCACTTGGGAGGCTGAGGCAAGAGGATCACTTGAGCCTGAGAGTTTGGAGTTGCTGTGAGCTATGATATCATGGCACTCTACCAAGGGTGACAAAGTGAGACTCTGTCTCAAAAAAGGCAAGGAAAAAAAAAAAGGTTAGACATGGAAACACTTGATACAAAATGATTCATCACAATACTAAACGAACATATATCAAGTTAACATTCTTTTTTTTCTCAGATATGCTTTATATGAAAAATTTAGTCAACTATTGAGTCTTAAGAATGGAATTTTAAGAACTTTATTCCAGAAATCATGATTAATTTCTTGAGTTGGTATGATATGGATCCAAGTTATTTTTACCAGAGTCTCTACTGTTCTCTTCAGATTCCTCCTCTTCATCATCGTCAGAATACTTTTTCTTTGGAGTCTTCCTCCGCAAACGCCTGCTTTGCCTCATTGGCCGAGAGGGATGTCGCCTTAGTCTACGACTACAGAAATCAGTGTCGCTGTCATCATTAGATGGGGGATCTTCTTCACTTTCATCTGGGTTTTCATCAGATACAACAAACTCATCTTGAGATCTGTTCAAGATAAATCAGATAAGTTATGATAGTACATTTTGAAAAGTAAACCCATTTTTGAGAGTTCTGAGTTCAATTTCTAATGAGTTTGGTGAATCATTAAGTCATGTAAACTGTAACATATCTGAATAATTCTAGCAAATGCCCTGTCTATAAAATGGAGAAGTCCTTCTATTTTTCTCTTGGGAAGAGTTATGAAGATGAACTGATACTGATTTTCATACATAAACTCTAGTCTCATTTCCCTTAATCTATTCTCCAAACAAATACCAGGATTGATTTTTCTGAAGATTTCTTTCACATTAGTCTGGAGTTTAAAACCTAGACTAAATGATTATCATTTTTAGGATAAAGTCCAAATTCTTATACATGACAAAACACTCCATAATCTGGTTCTGTTTTACCTATTTGCCACATCTCTAGCAGGGCACTACCCACTTGAGCCCCATATTCTTTCTATCCTGAATCACAAGAAGTTTCCCAAATATTCCATGGCACTGTATGGCTTGGAATACCATATTCTCTGTTTGGAATGCCTTCTTTCCTCATCCTGCTTCTAATCTCAATTGCTCCAATCTGCTCAAACAGTCACTCTTCAAATTTCAGATCAAGATTGAATTCTACTGGCGATTTTCTTTTTTTCTTTTTTGAGACAGAGTCTCACTATGTTGCCCTCAGTAGAATGCCATGGCATCACAGCTCACAGCAACCTCAAACTCTTGGGTTTAAGCGATTCTCTTGCCTCAGCCTCCCAAGTATCTGGGACTACAGGCGCCCACCACACCTGGCTAGTACTGCCCACCACACCTGGCTAGTACTGGGAGGTTTTCCCTGACCTCCCTGGATTGAGCTAACTCTCCCCTATATCCTAATTTATATATACTTTACCCGTATTTTAGTAGCAGTCACATAGAATGACTTTGTATTTTCTTTTCTTTTATTTTATTTATTTATTTTTTTGTTCTTGAGACAGAATCTCAACCTGTTGACATGGATAGAGTGCTGTGCTCCTAGCAACCTCAAACTCTTGGGCTCAAGTGATTCTCTTGCTTCAACCTCCCAAGTAGCTGGGACTACAGGTGTCCACCACAACACCCGGCTGGTTTTCTTTTGCAGTTGTGATTGTTGTTTTAGCTGGCCTGGGCTGGGTTTAAACCTACTGAGCCTCGGTATATATAGCTAGTGCTCTACCCACTGAGCTATGGGTGCTGCCCACTTTGTGGGGTTTTTTTTTTTTTGAGACAGAGTCTTACTATGTTGCCCTCAGTAGAGTGCCATGGCATTACAGCTCACAGCAACCTCAAACTCCTGAGGTTAAGTGATTCTCTTGCCTCAGCCTCCCAAGTAGTTGGGACTACAGAGACACCGGCCACAACACCCAGCTATTATTCTGTATTACTTTCCCTAAACCCATCACAGTATCTAATTACTTGTTTGTCATACATGACTAGGAACTTCTCATGGATGAAGCAGCAGAACACAGGGAAATCTCTCAACCAGGTGTCTTCAAATTACAGCCTGTGGGCCATGTGCAGCCCGCCGAGGACATTTATCCAGCTCACCGGGTGTTTTTGCTGCTGCTGCCTGTGCTGCTTAGCAGCCGACTCGTCCCGGGTCCTGCAGTGAACTGGGCCCCTGTTTAAAAAGTTTGAGGACCCCTGCCTCAACAATCAAAGTTCAACTCCAGTTAATCAAATTTAACAGAATGACAGCCATAAAACAAAAGTCAGCCCTGGACCAGGCACAGTGGCTCATGCCTATAATCCTAGCATTCTTCAAGGCCAAGGCAGACGGACTGGTTGAGTTCAGGAGTTTGAGGCCAATCTGACCAAGAACGAGATTCTTATTCTCTACTAAAAATAGAAAAATTAGCTGGGTGTTGTGGGAGGTGCCAGTAGTCCCAGTTATAATGATGCCAAGGTGATGGAGTAAGGCTCTTTCTCAAAAATAAATAAAGAAATAAAAAATGAAAAGCACCTC
Source organism: Otolemur garnettii (assembly GCF_000181295.1). Classification (NCBI taxonomy): domain Eukaryota; kingdom Metazoa; phylum Chordata; class Mammalia; order Primates; family Galagidae; genus Otolemur; species Otolemur garnettii. The sequence continues at coordinate 24,752,744 of NW_003852396.1, read as the reverse complement.
ACACTTAATACTATGTGAGTTATGTACAACTCACGTGGTAGTCAATGTGTTAAAAATGATTTTGAATAGTAAATAAGCCTGCCGATCTGTTTTAAACTAAAAAGGACCAAAATTACCATTCTTTTTTTTTTTTGGAGATACGGTCTTGCTTTGTCACCCTCGGTAGAGTGCCATGGCATTATAGCTAACAGAAACCTCCAAATCTTGGGCTCAAGTAATTCTCTTGTCTCAGCCTCCCAACTAGCTAGGACTATAGGCACCCACCACAATGTCCAGCTATTTTTTAGAGATGGGGTTTCATACTTGCTCAGGCCGGTCTCAAATCTCTGAGCTCAGGCAATCCACCTGCCTTGGCCTCCTAGAATGCTAGGCCTCAAAATTACGCGCCCAGCCTCAAAATTACCATTCTTGAATGTGCTTTAAATATCCTGAAAGTAAACAGAGATAGTCTATGTATACGAGGAATAAAAGTCTCATCACAATATGGCCAACCCTCTTTGCTAGCCTAGCCCTATTTACGCTTGTAGGAAGAGTTTGGAGTCTAGAGAAAGACCACACACCCATCACTGATCTTGAATTCATCCTCACTCTCTTCTTCATCTAGGTTGCTGTCACTGTCAAGATCATTTAGTCGCCGGCGTTTCTTCCTTCGAGCAGCAGCTGCCCTCTGGGGTCGTTTATTTTCTTTTCTTTCTTCATCCAAAATAGTAGAGATATCTTTCCCACGATGACCTGTGATGGTGGAGATGTCTTTTCCTCGGCCAACTCCTGAGTTTGGGATGGGTAGGGGAAGAGAGAACCGAATGTTTATTAAAAGCTCCCCTTAAATTTTTAGTTATTCATGCTTAGCAGCTTCTCCATTAGATTTTCTTCCTAAAAACAGGCAGTTTTCTTATAACTTCAGGTGGCGGAACTCTCATCAAGAAAGAGTTTTAGCGTTTGTTTACACCATTGAATAGAAATTCACTTGTTTTAAAGATTTTTACATAATTTCACATACAATAATGTTCACCGTTTTGAAGTATATATTTCAGAGACTTTTAGGATAGTCATAAAGTCATGTGACTATCACTACTAATTCCAGAACATTATGATAACCCCCAAAACAAATTTCATACTTAATAAGCAGTCATTTAAGAATCTCTTCTTGAAAGCTGTCTTTTGGAAAAGTCTCTAGAAAGAGGCAAATCCAACTTCTTTCTATTTAATTTTTAATAATGCTCTACTTAAACCAATATATCTAAAATGTCAGCTCAACAATAAAATAATTATTAATGGAATATTTTAAATTCCTTCTTTCATACTAAGACTTTGAAATCCAGTGTGTATTTTACACTTACAGCAAGTTTCGATACAGACTACCCACCCACATTCCAGGTGCTCAATAGCCACACATGTGTAGTGGCTACTATGTTGGACAGCACGCTCTGGAAGTATTTTCTGAAAATTTATGTAGAATGTTTCAGTGGTTTTCCAGTATTAAAAGGCACAACAGCAGAAATTAGGCTTAATAAAAGCAACCGTCTACATAGTGTAGGTAAACAGAGCACTGTGAAGATCCCTCACTGCCAATCCAATTCCTTCAAAACTATGTTTGCAGGACAGAGTAAGGGAAAATTCAGGAGCAAAGCTCTAGGCACAAATTTCTCGAAAAATTTATGACTTCTGCAGTTCCTCTACAAACAACCTACTAATTAATCCTTTCCAGAGTTTTCTTTTTTTCTTTTAGACAGAGCCTCAAGCTGTTGCCCTGGGTAGAGGGCCGTGGCATCACAGCTCCCAACAACCTCCAACTCCTGGGCTCAAGCAATTCTTCTGCCTCCGCCTCCCAAGTAGCTGGGACCCGCCACAATGCCCAGCTATTTTTTTTGGTTGCAGCTGTTATTGTTGTTTGGTGGCCCTGGTTGGATTCGAAGCCGCCAGTTCAGGTTTATGTGGCTGGCGCCTTAGCTGCTTGAGCCACAAGCACCAAGCCAGTTTCCAGAGTTTTTATAGTATCTAAGTGAAAACCAGAATGTTCCATATCAGAGCACTGGCTATATAGTGCTTTAATTAAATTGCTTCCATTTTTGAAATTATTTTAATGCCATCTAGTAAAGACTATGAAATTGATAGACTGATTTTTATAGGTTAATTTAAAGCAATCATTTAGATTTTATTTATCCATAAATTTTATTTGAAGTATAAAGACAACAGAAGTAAAATTTTTAATCTATGGAGAACATCAGCATTTTATAACAGACCATAAATGAAAACTACTTAAACTAGTAAGATCTGAGTCTACATACTGATACTGAGTCCGCAAATTATTTTGGATCTGAGACCAAGATTATTTTTGGTCTGAGACAATAAACAATAGTAGTGACTGTGATGCATGTTGGGGAGGAGGATAAAAAATATGCTCACTGCCCTAATTTGAGCATCGAAATTAACTTGTTGGCTGAGTTACACGAAGAATAAAGAATGACAAACACATACCTCCTCCATCTGCCTCTTTGATATCATCTTCTATAGCTTCATCAATTGCTTCATCAAATTCATCAAATCTAAAATACACACAATGATCACATTATTGCTCATCCTATTTTTGATTTTTTTCCTAAGATTTTGCATTTATTTTGTCAAGGAATTAGTCTTAACAGCTCTATGTAAAACATAAATGAAAATGAACTTTTTAACATTAAGAGAAACATATGGGTGGATTTTTTTCCCTAAATGCCTCACATTGTCCAAGATCGGAGCCACATTCTTTGATGTTTGGTTTTTTTTTTTTTGACACAGAGTCTTATTACGTCGCCCTTGGTAGAGTGCTGTGGCGTCACAGCTTACAGCAACTTCAGACTCTTGGGCTTAAGTGATTCTCTTGCCTCAGCCTCCCAAGTAGCTGGGACTACAGGCACATGCCACAACACCTGGCTATTATTTTTGATTTTTAAAGATCATTTGAGAACACAGTTAAAAGATGTCACCCATAGGCCAAAGGAAAAAAAAAAAGGCAAGCCCTTACCAACACCAAATCTGCCAGTGCCTTCCTAAGTACCAAAACTATGAGAAATAAATCTCTGTTGTAAGCTACCCAGTGAATGTCTATTTTGTTTTAGTAATCCAAATGAAGCAAGTCAGTTATCAATACACACTTTTATGAAGGACCAGACAGTAAATATTTTAGGCTTTTCAGACTATAGAGTTTCTGTTGTAACTGTTCAACTCTGCATAGCAAAGGCAGCTACAGACAGGAAGTAATGAATATGGCTATATTCCAACAAAACTTTATACACTGAAATTTAAATTATATGTAACTGTCCTATACATTTCATAGAATATTACTTTTCTTTTGATTGTTTTTTCCCGGCCATTTATAAATGTAAAACCATTTTTCAGTCACATGCTATATAAAAACCAGCAGTGAGTTGGTTGGATTTACCCCATAGGCCATTAATTTGCTGACCAGTTATTATAGAAATTACATGCCAGGGTGGCACCTGTGGATCAGTCTGTAGGGCGCTGGCCCCCTATATCAAGGATGGCAGGTTCGATCCCGGCCCTGGCAAAACTGCAATTAAAAAAAAAAAAAAGAGCCAGGCACTGTGGAGGGTGCCCGTAGTCTCAGCTACAGGCTGAGGCAAGAGAATTGCTTAAGTCCAGGAGTTGGAGGTTGCTGTGAGCTGTGATGCCACAGCACTCTACTGAGGGCGACAAAGTGAGACTATGTCTCTTAAAAAAAAAAAAAAAAGAGTTCTTCACATATAAAACTTAAGGGCTCAGGTTATAAACAGGATGAAGTAAATTTGTTTAAAACTATGCAAAAAAGAGTAATTAGTAGCCCTGGTAAGTATTTACATTTAAATTAGTTAAAATTTAAAGTTTTGTTCCACACTAGTCATTATTTCGATTATGGACATCAAAGAAATAACGACATTTCTGTCACCAGACTAAATACTATTGGAAGATGGGATTAGAAGTACAAAGCACACAGTGGATTAGCAATAGCATCAAGTAAAAAAGCTAGCGGCTGGTTACAAAGTCATGTGCCTATATACCAGCTACTCGGGCAGCTGAGGTGGTAGACTGCTTGAGCCCAGGAGTTTGTGTATAGGCTGGGCAACACAGCAAGAGACTCCATCTCTTAAAAAAGAACTAAAAGTTAGCCGGGCGTGGTGGCTCATGTCTAAAAGCCCAGAGCTCTGGGAGGTGTGTGGACAACTTGAGCTCACAGGTTCATAACCAACCTGAGCAAACACTGAGACCCCATCTCTACTAAAAATAGAAAAACTGAGGCAAGAGGATCATTTGAGCCTAAGAGTTGGAGGTTGCAGTGACCTATGACACTACTGCACTCTACCTAGGGTGACAGCTTGAGACCCTGCCTCAGGAAAAAAAAAAAAAAGAAGAACTAAAAGCTCAATATTCTGCCTTCTGAATTGATAATATATAGTTTCATAGAATTCACCAGTTGTAGGTTAAGAACTGTAATGTACCTTTGTGTGTGGTTTTGTGGTGCTGCATCTTATCAGGGTATTATAATTTATATAGTTAAAATCATTTACTTCCAGCAGCGCCTGTAGCTCAGTGGGTAGGGCACCAGCCACATACACTGAGGCTGGCAGGCTGGAATCCAGCCCGGGCCAGCTAAAGCAACAATGACAACTGCAACAGAAAAATAGCTGGGTGTTGTGGTGGGCACCTGTAGTACCAGCTACTTGGGAGGCTGAAGCAAGAGAATCACTTAAGCCCAAGAGTTGGAGGTTGCTGAGAGGGTGACAAAGTAAGACTCTGTCTCTTAAAAAAAAAAAGAAGGTTAATAAGATAAAACTAAACAGAGTAAACAGCATATGTAAAGGGATTACATAAGGCAGCCCAGCAAATGCAGGGAGGGGAAGGGAATGGAGCTGGAAAGGTAAGTAGAAATAAAATTAGGCAGTACTTTATAGACCTTGTTAAAACCATCAATCCTTATCCCAAAAGCTATAGAAATCTGACAAAATATACGGTAAGCTGAAGAGAATGACACAAGATTTATGTTTGGAAAAGATTACTCTGACAGCTTTAAAATTCTATGATGTTAAAGACAGAAGTTAAGAAATGTATATACTATTACTAATAATCATTGTGATGGGAAAAGTGTATACTTCTGGGTCGTACTGTCTAACTGTAAACAAATGTTTTAATATGCTTTCACTGTAAACGTTTCCATATACTTCATACCTGTAACTTATACATTTCCGTGTTCTTGTTGACCTTCTTTCAAGCAAGTTTGCTTTGGATTTTTTTGAATCTTTTTTCTTTTCTTCTTGATCTTCAGAAAAATCTGGCTCCTTTAACGATACAAATATATAGGTTATTACTTTTGCTCCTTGGAATTATTGATAATAGTTTTGAAATGACCACTTGTGCAGCACATGCAAAAGATATGAAAAAATTTGAGACGATTTCCCTAAAACTGAATAAACATGGCAACACTAAGTATACAGATTAAAAAGGAATACAGGTGATCTATACTAAAATTCTTATGCTTCTGTGAGTTTATAATTAGTACTTGTTTACCATGTTACATTTACTTTTATTTATGTGAGATCCTTCTTAATCAATAAAATCATAGACTAATCTATGAAAAATAATCCTTCAAAGAAACCAAGGATACAAATTGCAGTTTTCAGTAACCCCCAAAACAGAAAATTAAAAATCATATCTTCCTGAATTATTTTTTAGCAATTTTACATAAAATGCAAAAAAGCTAAAAGCAAATCACTCAAATAAGGGTAAAATAAATCATATACCCCAAATGATGAGCAATAAATTTAGTTTGGATGCAATATCACATTATCAAGTTATCTACACACATACAATTTCAATCATGGGGGATTATGAGCAATTTCTCTTTAAGGTCTTAAATCTGCATTTTAAATACTGGTATATTATGTGTTTAAACTCATTCACATTATAGAAGGTGGGTTAAATTTTAGAATTATGATAGTTTCCCCTTCAAAAATACTACAAACCACAAACGTACTTGTGGAGGAATGATGTTTTCAATGCTGATACCAACATACACCAACCGTTCTTTCCTTCAGGTAAAAAACAAACAATAAAAAAATGAGATTTGCTAAATAAAATTATTATGAAAATATCACTAATATGCACAACATTAAAATTATAATTTCATGGTAATAGTATAGGCTAAGTCACAGATGTATTAGCTATTACCTATAAAACTTAACAAAATATTGGTATCTGTGGGGAACACAAAATTTCCTAGTGATATGAAAACTATACCTTTAGAAGGGACTTATACCAGTGACATAAAACAGGTAAGTGATGTAGACAAGGTAACTTCATGAAGAGTCATGCTGTGACTCATTGTTGAAACCATTAGATGGAAAGTAGAAAACCATCTCTGATTTGACAAACGAGATAGTTGTTATGTCAGAGAAAGTTTTTAGGAGTATTCTGCACGTATGCAGTTACAGCCTCATGGTAATACACTATATAAAGAATGACATAAGCAAAACCAAGTTAAGATCTCAGTTAGTGACACTAGGACCATTCACTTCTTGATGTTGAGAAAAAAAAGCAATGCAGATATAAGGCTCTGCACTGTAGTGAAGACATCTTTATTATTTTATTTTTCTTAGACAGAGTCTCACTTCGTCACCCTCAGTAGAGTGCCATGGCATAACAGCTCTCAGCAACCTCAAACTCTTGGGCTCAAGAATTCTCCTGCCTCAGCCTCCCCAGATGCTGAGGCCACAGGTGCCCACCACAATACCTGCTATTTTTAGAGACAGTGGTCTCGCTCTGGCTCACGCTGGTCTGGACCTGTAAGCTCAGGCAATCCACCCACCGCAGTCTCCCAGAGCGCTAGGATTACAGGTGTGAGCCACTGAGCCCCAAAAATGAGGATTTGAACCACTAGTGACATCTCTACAGTTTCATTTCCAAGAAACAAACTTTTGTTCATTATAATTCAACAAATTATACATGAAAAACAGCATGCACCTTCTCTGGTTCTCCCAACGTTAAGCCAAACTCAACAAGGACAGCTGAGCTCTGACAAGCCATTGTACCATTTTTTCTCCCTTTACATGTTGTGAGACTAGGTCCTCTAAAGTATATCTAACCTTTAGTGCCCTATAAACCCTTGGCCCTGCTCACAAGAATGTCATCATCTTTTTAATGATAGGTTATGGAGCTATTAAATAAAAACTGATATGTGATAAAGTGATAAGTGATTTTAATCACAACCTGCTTTAAAAATATATAGCATAGTTACTGCACTTATAACCAAAAAAGGCAAGAACAGTATTAACTAGAAAACAGGGAAGACTCAGGGATAAGTAAGAGCTTCAGCTATTGGTTGATAAGTATGTTTGATATATATCTAACTGTTTTTATAATAACCAACTTTGAGAAATCTCTACTTTGACTTGGCCACTATTTCTCTACTCAATTCAACTGAAAAAACATTTATTAACATTCACCATAGCAGATCAGGACTTATGTCTGGAAGTACACAGAGCTCTGGAGGGGACATTTACAAATCACTTAGTAAGCTTCTTCTTTTTTTTTTTTTGAGACGGAGCCTCAAGCTATCCCCCTGGGTAGAGTGCCATGGCATCACGCTCACAGCAACCTCCAACTCCTGGGCTCAAGCGAGTCTCCTGCCTCCGCCTCCCAAGTAGCTGGGACTACAGGCGCCCGCCACAGCGCCTGGCCATTTTTTTGGTTGCAGCCATCGTTGTTTGGCAGGCCCGGGCTGGGGATTCGAACCCGCCACCTTAGGTGTATGTGGCTGTTGCCTTAGCCACTTGAGCCATAGGCGCCGAGCCACTTAGTAAGCTTCTAAAACATCAGATTTCACAAAATACCAGTTCCAGGTCTGTAGACAGTTGTTGACACTCACTGACACCTCCCTCTTTTCCACAAGACTATACCAACCTCTATGCTAGAGATCCCATTATATACATCTTCATGATTAAATTGTCTGGCATAAAGTAGGTAGGTACCCAGGAAATGGTAGTTAAATTTTGAATAAATACTCAAACAGGGAAAAGATGCACTTGTATCATGACATATGGAGTAAGGTCCTCAGGTGTTAAAATGAGTCCTAGAGAAGTTATTTCACAGATTTTAAAAACTTGAATGTTAAATGCTTACTTTAGAAAAATGGATGAAGTCAACTGGAATTTACAGTTAAATATTTATTTTAGAAACACACATATTTTGCTCTTTAGTGCTTCTAAGATTCGTATGTATATACACCTATATACGTACACATACATAAATATATACCATATATACACACGCATACACACAAACATATTCTAGGAGCTATAAATAACAAAGGTTTTCTTAACTAGATTCTTGGGGAGAATCAATAAACACCAGCAATTCATGTATTGGCTTTGTTGCTCTCCTTTCTATGATACAATCTCACCTGGGACTTAGTGTGTTATCTAAATCCACACTTACAGATGTCTTCTTAAAATTATGCCATTGAAGTAAAGAGCATTACCAGGAGTAGGAGAGAAAACAAAAGATCTAGTAAATGGGAGACCAATAACACAAACAAAGGTTATGGCACATATTTATATAAATTTCTAAAATTTAAAGTATTTCATAAATGCAGTGGCACATCTGATATATTGTAGAAGGCCACTGTCAAAAAATTTTCAACAGTTGAAAGGTATAAAGGGTATGAGAATGACAGGCCTCCTAAGAACAAGCAGATAAATCTGATTACAGCATTGTACATCTTAGTGCTGGCTTTTAGAAAGACTATATTCTCTTCTAAACCTGTGGTGAGAAAGCCTATTAACTATCTACAATGCTGAATCAAATCAGCTTCAGGGCATGGAAAAACGGTTTATTTCTAAAGACAGGCAGATTTCAGAAGGACTAAGGAAAAGGAAAATCTAGTTTTTATTTGTGATTTAATTACATACGGAGTCTTATTTTTTTCAGTGTCAAAAATAAAAACAGGAGAAACTGCACATCAAAATAGCCTTAATAATTTTATACAGGATTATTCTTTATTTTTAAAAATGTTTGTGGAAAAGCCAGGTGCAATGTGGCTCATGCTTGTAATCCCAGCACTTTGCAGGCCGAGGTGCAAGGCCTGCTTGAGGCCAGGAGCACAAGACCAGTCTGGGAAACGGAGATCACCATTTCTACAAAAATAAAAAAAACTAGGCAGGCCCAATGACATGTGCCTGTCATGTGAAAGCTTAATCCATTTTAAGGTCTACCTTTGCACAGGTAAAGTGGACTATGGAATGAGATTACTGTCTTAACACAAGGTAAATTTTTGGGGCAGACTATGAGACAGAGAATAAAAAGTTAAAGTAGCATCAAATGAAGGTATACAAGTACAAGATCAAGCAAGAGACACTGTCTAGATTTCCTCATACTGTCCTAGTGTACAAGTAGGCATCAAGTCCTATAGATTAATTCTCTGAAAATTCTCTCTAAAACCTCCATATTATTATCACAATAATTGACCCAATTCAGGCCTCCTATGCTCTCATAGACTTGGTATTACAACAGCACCAACTCTCTAATTCCTTCTGCTATTATCACTCCAGCATTTTTCTGGAAAAAAAAAAAAAGGCCTAATTACATATATCTCTGCTTTGATGGCTCCCCCACTGCCTACAGAGAATAATTCTAATTCCCTAGCCTGGAACGCTATTTATAAGTTGGACTCACTCTGCTTCCTTAGAGGTGTATCTCCTACCACTCTTCTACTCTCATTTTAACATTTTGCATTTACTCATGTTGATGCTCTTTATCTGAAATATCCTTTCTTTGCATGTTCACTTGTGTAACCCTAATTTATCTTCCAAGGCCTTCTCTGGGAACCCCAACTCCTATGAGAACTAAAATGCTCCTCCACAATGTTCTTGTATTGCTTTTAATATATCTCAACTTTTTATTATATCATTGTGTTATACATCTGCATTTTCTGAAAAAATGTGAGTTCAATGTAAGCAAGTGCTTTGTCTTATTGTCTTTAATCTTCGGTTTGGTACACAATAGATGTGAATGAATGTTTAGAAATAGATTAATCAAAGAAGGTGCCAATAAATATAAGCCTACTGTCTTGATTCTGAGCACACTTTTAAAGATTAGACTCAAGTCATAAATCCACAAAGAAGCCTTCTCCAACTGCTTAAAACCACAATGCATATTAAAAAGGGAGGCATCTCTTACAGTCAGTAGAACACAATTCGGCATTTAAATAGTCTATTCACTAGTATTAATTCTGCCCATCCAAAAAGATGACATGGGTAACTAAATCATAGACCAGTTCTTATAGTTTCCTTATAGTCTTTAAAATAATTAATTAGGTACATATCCCTCCACAATACTTGAGTCAGTATTTATTCAGAAAAGGTTGTGATAGATCAGGGGTTGGCAAACCTTTCCTATAAAAGGACAGATAATTATATTTTAAGCATGGCAGGTCATAAGGTCTCTATTATAAATACTCACATAAATTGGTGTAGAGCAAAAGTAGCCAAAGACAATATATAAACATATGGGCCAGGCATGGTGGCTCACACCTGTATTCTAGCGCTCTGGGAGTCCCTGGCAGGCAGATCCCTTGAGCTCAGGAGTTTGAGACCAGCCTGAGCATGACCAAGATCCCCATCTCTACTAAAAAGCAGAAAAATTAGCCAGGTATTGTGGTGGGTGCCTGTAGGGCCAGGCACACTGGAGGCTGAGGCAGAAGGATTACTTAAGCCCAGGAGTTTGAGGTTGCCATGAGTTAGGCTGACACCATGGCATGGCTCTCTAGCTTGGGGCAACAGAGTGAGACTCTGTCTCAATGAAAAAAAAATACATAGACATATATAAAAGGTATGAGCAAGGCTGTGTTCCAATTAAAACTTTATTTACAGCTGTGCATGGTGGCTCACGCCTGTAATCCTAGCATTCTGGGAGGCCAAGGTGGATAGACTACCTGAGCTCAGGAGTTCCAGATCAGTCTGAGCTAGAGTAAGACCTCTCTTTTTTTTTTTTTTTTTGAGACCCCGTCTCTTAAAAAAAAATAAAAGAAAAACTAGCCAGGCTTTGTGGTGGGCACCTATAGTTCCAGCTATTTAAGAGGTTGAGGCAGGAGGATTGTTTGAGCCCAGGAGTTTTGAATTTGAGGTTGCTTTCTGAGCTAAGATGTCATGACATTCTACACAATTGAGACTCTGTTTCAAGGGGAAAAAAAAAACAAAACACCTTTATTTATGGAGAATGAAATGTGACTATCATAAGAGTCTCACTATGTTACCCTTAGTAGAGTGCCATGGCGTCACAGCTCACAGCAACCTCAAACTCTTGGGCTTATGCGATTCTTGTGCCTCAGCCTCCCAAATAGCCGGGACCACAGGTGCATGCCACAGCACCCAGCTATTTTTTTGTTGGAGCTATCATTGTTTTTTAGCAGAGCCAGGCTAGGTTCAAACTGCTGGCTGTATGGTGTATGTGGCCGGTTCCCTAACAACTGAGCTATGGGTGCCAAGCCCGTATAATTTTCATGTGTCATAAAATATGATTCTAATTGTGACTTTTCCCCAAAACCATTCAAAAACATTTTTAAAAAATTCATAGTTAATGGGCAATATACACATAAAAACAAAAATCAGGCAGGACTGTGGCCCACAAGCACAGTTGCCAATCCCTGATCTAGATGGATGCAGTCTTCTATATCACAAAATAATTCTGCTATCATATTCCCAAGCAAAATATTAACACACACATCAACATACCTTCGTTCAGCGCGTTCTTTCTTCTTTAAGGCAACATCCAAATCCTGTAACTGTTCCTCTAACTTTTCACAGAGCAGTTTCTGAAGAAGCAAAATAGACGAGTATCACTTTAACACCTTCCCACAATCATTTACTACATACATGTAAAGTTGGTTCATGGGAACTGTAGTCTGAGAAGGGGTAAGTGCCATGTAGTAAGCGAATAATGAAGGTTTTCTTCATTATTTCCTTCATGATCATAAAGAGGTGCCTCAGCATCTATTGAACAGATGATGAGCATGGTATCTTTGAAACAAAGCACACTTTAAAGAAACTTATATAATAGCTATGTCCCCCAAACATATTCTGTGCCTATGCTGCTCACGACAGCATTTGATTCAATATGCATATGTAATAGTGATTATAGTTTTTTAAAAAAAGATACCAAGATATTTTAAGGGATATTATCACATAAAACAAAATATAATGGTGCCAGTAACTAATTTTTTTTATTTTTGAGACAGAATCTCATTATGTCACTTGGTAGAGTGCCATTGTGTCACAGCTCACAGCAAACTCAAAGTCTTGAGCTTAAGTGATTCTCCTGCTTTAGCTTCTCAAGTAGCTAGAACTACAGGCACAGACCACAATGCCCGGCTACTTTTTTTGTTGTTGTAGTTGTCATTATTGTTTTAATAGGCCTGGACTGGGTTCGAACCTGCCAGCCCTGGTGTATGTGGCCAGTGCCCTAGCCACTGAGCAATGGGTGCTGAGCCTCGATAATTATTTTTAACAAAAAGACACTGAAAAATGTGTACAAAACAATGCCACACGGTTACTAGGTCAAAATAGATCTGAAAAATTGTTCATTGACAAAGCTATGCTAGGTTACAGAAGTCCACTTCACTGGAAATGCATAAAGCCCATCACTTAAAAAATATTATCTTTTTGGCTCGGCACCTATAGCTCAAGCAGCCAGGACTCCAGCAACATACACCAGAGTTTGCGGGTTCGAATCCAGCCCAAGTCTGCCAAACAACAATTACAACCAAAAAATAGCCGGGGCATTGTGGTGGGCACCTGTAGTTCCAGCTACTTGGCAGACTGAGGCAAGAGAATCGCTTAAGCCCAAGAGTTTGAGCTTTCTGTGAGCTGTGACACCATGGCACTTTATGCAGAGCGACAGCTTGAGACTTTGTCTCAAAAAAAAAAAAAAAAAAGAAAAAGAAAAAAAATTTATTTTAAAATTTTTAGAGATAGGGATCTCACTATGTTGCCTAGGCTGGACTTAAATTCTTGCCCTTAAGAGATCCTCCAGCCTCAGACTCTTGAGTAACTGGAATTATAGGTACATGGCACTATGCCCACCTTAGCCTAGCATTTTCTTTTTTTCCCCAGACAATCTCACTCTGTTACCGAGGTTAGAGTTCCATGGCATTTGCCCAGTTCACAGCAGCCTCAAACTCCTGGGCTCAAGCAATCCTTCTGCCTCAGCCTCCTGTGTAGCTGGGACTGCAGGTGTGCTCCACCACACCCACCTAATTTTTTTATTTTTAGAAGAGATAGGATCTCCCTCTTGCTCAGGCTGATCTTAAACTCCTTTCCTGGCTCACACCCATCATTTTTTAAGGCAAAACAAGATTGGGTTTATAAGAGAAAAGTACTCAATGTATGAAGTAGCACAGAAATATCTGCTCTTCAACGTTCAGAAGTAATTTTGCTTAAAGTAAGATAGAGGAGGACAATCCATGTTTCCCCTGAACCTGGTAATATTATCTATAAAATCACTGACAAAAAGGTAGGTAGAAATGAGGAAAGAGGATGAGAAAATGAGATAAGAGATAAACAACAGTAAGAAACTTATTTCTTCCCATCTGTACATATAAATTTTGTGCTCTTTGCGCTTATAATAAATTGAGGAAAAATATAGTACAATTTTACAAAAATTTGAAGCTTTTGGACAATTGCTTTAGAAAAAAACAAAAGGAAATAAAAGATTAATAAAAGTAGAAATCTAAACAGAAGTAAAAACTGTTTACAAATTGCTTTGAAGATTGAAGACATTCAGTGGCAATAAAAAAACTATTCTTAATTTGAATACAAAGTCAAGGGCTGGTCATACATGCTGGCAAGGGGGGCAGAACCATTCTCCATCCGGGATGATCATCAGAGGAGGGCGAAGGCAAGCAGTGTGGTATCCACTGTCACAAGAGTCACACAGAAGAATCTGAAATAAACCACATTAAGGTCAACCTAAACTACAACTAATATTCAATGACTCTTCTGTTAAAGACATTTCAATATTTCTTAGTTTTAAGAAGGACTCCATTTGCATAAAGCTAATAAAAAAGCTTTACAGTATATGTATACCATGGAATACTATGCAGCATTAAAAAAGATGGAGACTTTACCTCTTTTCTGTTTACATGGATGGAATTGGAAAATATTCTTCTTAGTAAAGTTATCTCAGGAATGGAAAAAAAATATCCAATGTACTCAGTACTACTATAAAACCAATTTCTAATCACTTACACTTTTATATGAGAGATGAATCACAACTATAGCCCAGGATGAAGGAGGGAAGGGGAGGAAGATAGGAAGGGAGGGCGGTGGTTCAACAGAGGGAGGGTTAATGGTGGGACTATACCTATGAAGCATACTGCAAGGGTACAAGTCAAATCTATCAAGTATTGAATACAAATGTCTTGACACTGTGATTAAGTAAATGAGGTGAAAGCTATGTTAATTAGTAAGATGTAAACACTCCAATTTGTACAAATAATCAACACACTAAATCTCAGAAAGGCATAAATGTATTCAGGATCTATGTATATATGACTTAATTTTTAAAAAAAAGTAAAAAAAAAAAAAAAAAAGCTTTACAATTAGGAATCTGAGATGCTAATTTTTAAAAAATTTTTTAAAAGCAAAAAAAAGTCAAGCCAGAAAACTTAGTGAAAAAGAGGAAGTCCGTCCTGACCTGTAGTTAGAATTGTTTTCATTGAGCATATAGCCGTAAGTGCTAAAACATACTCATTATAACAAAGTTTTGTTTTGTTTTGTTTTTTTTGAGACGGAGCCTCAAGCTATCCCCTTGGGTACAGTGCCATGGCTTCACAGCTCAGAGCAACCTCCAACTCCTGGGCTCAAGTGAGTCTCCTGCCTCTGTCTCCCAAGTAGCTGGGACCACAGGCGCCCGCCACAATGCCTGGCCATTTTTTGGTTGCAGCCATCATTGTTGTTTGGCGGGCCCGGGCTGGGAATTTGAACCCGCCACCTTAGGTGTATG
>NW_003852396.1:24713465-24737191 GCF_000181295.1 Otolemur garnettii | reverse complement strand
TTGTGTGAATTTAAAATAACCAAATATCTAAAAGTTAACATGGCATACTCATAAATGTTTAACTCGCCCTCAGTTAAGTGCTGTGGTGTCTGTCATTATAACTCACAGCAACCTCAAACTCCAGGGCTCACCCTCCTGAATGGCTGAGACCACAGGTGCCTGCCACAACACCCAGCTAGTTTTTCTCTATTTTTACTAGAGACACGTCTCACTCTTGCTCAGGCTGGTCTTAAACTCCTGAGCTGAAGCACTTCACCTGCCTCAGCCTATTAGGATCACAGGTGTGAGCCACCATGCCCAGCTACATTTTTTTTTTCTTGGAGACAGAATCTCACTATGTCACCTTTGGTACAGTGCTGTGGCATCACAGCTCATAGCAACCTCAAACTCATGGACTTAAGTGATTCTCTTGCCTCAGTCTCCTGAGTAGCTGGGACTACAGGCATTCAGCACTACGGCTGGCTATTTTTTGGTTGTCATTGTTGTTTAGCAGGCCTGGGCCAGGCTCAAACTTGCCAGCATCCTACTCACTGAGCTATGGGCACTGAGCCATCAGCTGATTTTTTATTTTTATTTATTTATTTAATTTATTTTAATTTATTTTTTTTTTTGTAGAGACAGTCTCACTTTATTGCCCTTGGTAGAGTGCCGTGGCGTCACACAGCTCACAGCAACCACCAACTCCTAGGCTTAGGTAATTCTCTTGCCTCAGCCTCCCGAATAGCTGGGACTACAGGCACCTGCCACAATGCTGAGCTATTTTTTTATTGCAGTTTGGCCAGGGGTGGGCCTGAACCCGCCACCCTCAGTATATGGGGCCGGTGCCCTATCCACTGAACCACAGGCGCCACCCAGCTGATTTTTTATTTTTAAATAATTTTATATTTGCAGAAGAGTTGCAAAGATAGCAATTTTACCCAGATTTCACTAAGGTTAACATCTTAGGTACTCATGGTATATTTATTAAAATGAAGAAATTAACACAGCAATATGTCATAAAGTAAACAACAGTCTGTATCCAGATTTCATAAGTTATTCCATTAATGTCCTTTTCCTGATTTTGAATCTAGGATACCGATTACATCTAGTCATGTCTTGCTAGTCTCCTCTGATCTGTAACAGTTTTTAGTTCTGTCTTTTTCTATGACTAACAGTGGAAGAATATTACTCAAACATTTTTTATAAACCAATTCAAATTGTCCCTGAATTGGAGTTTGTTTGATGTGTTCACATGCGTAGACTAAGATTAAGGATTTTGAAGAAAGTTGAAGTGCCCTGCTCTTCATATCCCATCAGGTGTACATGATCAATATGTACCAGTATGCTGATACCAACTTTGATCACTTGGATAAACTAGTACCCATTGGTTTTCTCCATTGAAGAGTTACTACTTTTTACTTTCTTTTTTTTTTTTTTTTTTTGTTTTTAGACAAGAGTCTCACTATGTTGCCCTTGGTAGAGTGATGCAGCATCACAGCTCACAGCAACCGCAAACTCCTGGGCTCAAGTGATTCTCTCACCTCAGCCTTTCAAGTACCTGGGACTATAAGTGCCCGCCACAATGCCCAGCCTGGGTTTGAATCTGCCAGCCCTGGTGTATGTGGCCAGTGTCCTGTCTGCCGAGTTACAGGCTCTGAGCCTACTTTGTACTTTTTATACTCTATTTTCATGATAAACCACACTCAAGGGGAGGGTAATTAAGTTTTCTAGAGGTAAGAATATCAAAAAATTTGTTGGTATAAATTCACTATAGTAATTATTAATTTAATAAATAAATATTTTTGGCAGGAGATACATTGAAACTATGCAAATATCTTTTCTTTCCTTAAAGTTTTGCCCACTGGTTTCAGGATTCATGGGGGGAATCTTTTTTTTTTAATTTTTATTTTTGAGACAGAGCCTCAAGCTGTCCCCCTGGGTAGAGTGCTGTGGCATCACAGCTCACAGCAACCCCCAACTCCTGGGCTCAAGCGAGTCTCCTGCCTTAGCTGAGACCACAGGTGCCCGTCACAACGCCCGGCTATTTTTTGGTTGCAGCCATCATTGTTGTTTTTGGCAGCCCGGGCTGGATTCAAACCTGCCACCTTAGGTGTATGTGGCTGGCGCCTTAGCCACTTGAACCACAGGCACTGAGCCCATGGGGGGAATCTTGTGTACAACAATTATTAATTACTGTATGGTTCAGATAGTGATTTTCTATTTCTTTCATGTCTTTTAGATTTGTTATCTGGAAATCATGTAAGTAAAATATGTCCCTTCTCCCCATTTATTTGTTTATTCCATTCTTTACTTATATCAATATGAACTAATAAACATTTATTTTATTCTTTGGGTTATAATCTAAAACTATCATTATTAAATTTGTTGTTGGAATTGTTCCAGCCATGGGCACAATGGAAGCTCTTTCCAGGTCAGCTCCTGTGTCCTAGGACTTGCCTGCATACTTTTATTTTTGAGACAGGGTCTTGCTCAATAGCCCAGGCTGGCATGCAGTGGCACAATCACAAGTCACTGCGACCTCAAACTCCAGACTCAAGCAATCCCCTCCCCTCAGCCTCCCAAGTAGCTAGGACTACAAGCATGAGCCACTACACTCAATCTGCATGTTTTTTTGTTTTTAAAGTACTTTCTTACCTTCTAGGACTACTAATGCTCCAGGCATATCTTGTATTTTTCCTTTCCAAGCCTTAGAATCAGCATTTCTCCAAGAAGCCCTCATTCTATTATTGGAGAATAGTATTTAGAAACCAAGATCTGGGTGCTCTGGGGCTCACTGCTACTAGATATCATTACTTCTAAGGTCTCTCTTAGACGGCAGAGCTAAGAAATATATGTATGTATATGTGTATATATATTTTGTACCTATTATTAAAATAAGTATAAGTTCATACTAGTATCTCCACTTCTAACCCAGCACCGTAGGGGTCATTCTAGCTTTTGGCTTTGCTGACAGTAAGGACCTATTAGCCACACTTATACATGAAGTTTCTGAAATTCTGGGGGGAGGTGATGGTGGAGCCATACAATGTACCACCTCTTGCTCCCAAGATTCCAGTACTAAGGTAAATTAGTATTACACTTGAGTTTTATGATTGATTACACAGGCATCTGTGGATTAACATGGGCACCTAATTCCATTTATCACCTTATTTTATGGTCAAACATAATCTAAATTTCAAATAACAAAATTCCAAGTAAACATTTAGAATTTATTTCTAAAATAAAGACTGTGTCTACTCTGCAATAAAGGAAAAATCCTGGGCTAGCTGAAGTGCTATAACCCCAGCTCTTTGGGAGATCAAGGCAGGAAGTTCACTTAAGTCCAGCCCAGGAGAGCCCAGGAGTTCAAGACTAGGACAACATAGTAAGACTTCATTTAAAAAAAAAAAAAAAAGGTAAAATCTCACCAAATAAATATTTCCATATAAGATTTCCAAGTCTCAGGTAATGATCCATTATTTTGACTAAAGCATATGGGAAATCCCTTAGAGTTCTATATCTACTTATGAATTTATTGTTTTTCTACTCTAAGATCAATGAAGACAAAGGTCATGTCTCTCTAGCTCAGTATCATACTCCTACCACTTATATATAATAGTTGCTTGATATTTTAATTTCCTTAAGCACTAGACATAAGAAATTCACTACCTTTGGGATCCTCAGGTTCTAGTATCATTCTTCTTGGCACAGTAACCAGCAATGAGATTTCCCAAGTACTTAATAAAATGGTCAAATGCACTATAAATAAAAATCTTGTGCATGCTCCAAAACTTTCTCCTTCTCCTTTTTTTTTTAGAGACAGTCTCACTTTGTCACCCTGGGTAGAGTGCTGTTGCATCACAGCTCACAGCAACCTCCAGTTTTTGGGCTTAGGTGATTCTCTTGCCTCAGCCTCCCGAGTAGCTGGAATTATAGTAGCTCCTTTTTTTGTTACAGTTTGGCAGGGGCTGGGTTTGAACCCACCACCCTGGGTATATGGGGCCAGCGCCCTACTCACTAAGCCACAGGTGCTGCCTCGCCTTCTCTTTAATATAATTTCTGCTCACTTTCATTTTCCTTCTTATTTTCTCACACCCTTTTGTCAGGGTGCTAGTGCTGCCTTAGTTAAATGCACTCTTTTAGGTTATTTATTTATTTTTGAGACAGAGTCTTACTTTGTCACTCTTGGGAGATTGCCATGGCATCATAGCTCACAGCAACCTCTAACTCTTGAGCTTAAGTGATCCTCTTGCCTCAGCCTCCTGAGTAGTTAGAATTATAGGTACCTGCCACAACACCTGGCTAATTTTAGAGACGAGGTCTCGCTCAGGCTCAGGCTGGTCTCCAACCCATGAGCCCAGGCAACCCACCCGCCTCGGCCTTCCAGAGTGCTGGGATTATGGGTATGCGCCACCTTGCCAAGCCGCTCTTTTAGTTTAAAGCAGTGGTTCTCAACCTTCCTAATGCTGCGGCCCTTTAATACAGTTCCTGTGGGTCATGACCCACAGGCTGAGAACTGCTGGTTTAAAGAGACATTAGGAAATGGTAGGGAGAGAACACAAGTGTTGCTTTTTTCATGATTTAGAGAGTAGAAAAGAATACCATCTTGAATCTTTTCTTTCTTTTTTTCTTTTTTTGGCCAGGGCTGGGTTTGAACCTGCCATCTCTGGCATATGGGGCCAGCGCCCTACCCTTTTGAGCCACAGGCGCCACCCTTGAATCTTTCTTGGCCTTTCTCCAGACAAAATTTTTGACTTTCATTGCTTTGATGATAATAAAATGTATACATGGATCTTCTCAGAATAATTTCAACATCTATTTGCGGAGCTATATTTCTTTCTTTCTTTTTGAGACAGAGTCTCAAGCTGTTGCCCTGGTAGGGTGGTGTGATGTCATAACCTCCAACACTTGGACTCAATTGATCCTTTTGCCTCAGTTTTTCTAGTTTTAGCAGAGACAGGGTCTTGCTTTTGATCAGGCTGGTCTCAAATTTGTGAGCTCAGGTAATCCACCTGCCTCAGCCTCCCAGAGTGCTAGGATTATAGGCGTGAGGCACCTTGCCTGGCCCAGAGCTATAGTTCTAAGTTATATCTTTTACTTGAGCCCTCAGAAACTATTGGATGTAATAAATCTAAATGATGAATTTAGTTTCCAGATATGACTTTAACAGTAAGAAAGAATACATAAACCAGGATTAAATTTAATCTAGCACATAATATATATCAGAAACTGTGCTAAGCAACTTCATGAGTTGTTGAAAACACCCATCAGAAGTATGTGGTATGAGTCTCACTTTACAATGAAGAAATCAAGATACAGAGAAGATAACACCTGGTAAGTGGTGCAAACAGGATCTGAATGCATGCTATCTAACCACATGCTTTTCTCATCATATCACAGTGTTTTCTTTGTTAAAAAAAAAAAAAAAAAGAAGAGCCATACCTCTTATGAATGTTCTAAATTTTAGAGGATCTCAAAACATTTCTGCTCTACATAATGCTACCTAAGTGGAGCTAGCTTCACATTTCTTTCTACTTAGTAGTCAGAGCTTGCCTTTAAAGTATTCATTTAAAAGAACTACATAGCTGCATAAAATCAGGTATAATGAGATTGTTTCCTCAACAGACTATGAACTGCACATGACCGACATGGGTCATTATGAAAGTTTTGAAATACACAAAATTCAAGAAACTTAAAATAAATAAATGAAGGCTCGGCACTTGTAGCACAGTGGTTACAGCAGCAGCCAAATATACCAAAGTTGGTGGGTTAAAACCAGGCCCGGTTCAGCTAACCAACAACGACAACTGCAACAAAAAATAGCTGGGCACTGTAGTCCCAGCTACTTGGAAGGCTGAGGGAAGAGAACTGCTTAAAGCCCAAGAGTTTGCTGTGAACTGTGATGCTACGGCACTCTACAGAGGGTGACATAGTGAGACACTGTCTCAAAAATAAATAAATAAATGAATGAATAAATAAAGCCCTCCCAGGAACACCAATAAGCCCAGCAAGCTGAAACTTACACAGATGAATCAGAAAGGATGCTGTTGACTGTGTTTTTTGGAAGTGAAAAAATGCACCATAATATAGTGTCTCTCAAAACTTTCATAGTGATCCACAAACCCAAGTTAGGAACTGATTCTCTAGATTTAGGCCATCTTTGAAGAACTTAATTTCTGGGTAATGAAGCTCCATATAAACTTGATACTATTCTTCTGAATATATACCTGGTCCATAATTTATTCTCCTAAAACTATTTTTAACACTGCTTATTTAAAGACCTACTAGGTTACTATTTGATGGATACATTTTTAAAGGAAGGCAACAAGGCCTTCAGGCCTAATTTACTAAAAGCCAGCACTTCAGAAATACTATTATGAAGTAAGAAATTTATTTATTTAGTAACTTATTTATTTATTGAGACAAAGTCTCACTTTGTTGCCAGACTAGACTCAAACTCCTGGGCTGAAGGGATACTTCTACCTCAGCCTTCTGAGTAGGCAGGACTACCCTGTCTGACAGAAAGGCCATTATAAAGCAATTTAAAGGAAAAGATGAAAAAATTGAAGAATAAGATTAGATTAGAAGTACTTGGCTCGGCGCCTGTGGCTCAAGAGGCTAAGGCGCCAGCCATGTACACCCAAGGTGGCGGGTTTGAATCCAGCCCGGGCCCACCAAACAACAATGATGGCTGCAACCAAAAAACAGCCGGGCGTTGTGGTGGGTGCCTGTGGTTCCAGCTACTTTGGAGGCTGAGGCAGGAGACTCGCTTGAGCCCAGGAGTTGGAGGTTGCTGTGAGCTGTGATGCCACAGCACTCTACCCAGGGGGACAGCTTGAGGCTTCTGCCTCCAAAAAAAAAAAAAAAAAAAAGAAGTACTTGAACAAGTCCATCATTTCTGAGAGTAGATTAGGGTGCATCCTTATAAAGTAGAGAAAATACCAGCGTATAAGCTGGGTAGAATGAAAGTTGGATCATGATCACGGCCTCCCTAGGCTTTGAGAAACAGAAATAAAGGTAACTTTGCAGCAGATACGTTGTATTTATTTAGTTATTTATTTAATTTTTTTGAGACAGTCTCACTATGTTGCCCTCAGGAGAGTGAGTGCCGTGGCGTCACAGCTCACAGCAACCTCTAACTACTGGGCTTAAGTAATTTTCTTGCCTCAGCTTCCCACATGCCTGGCCATGCCTGGCTATTTTTTTTGTTGTTGCGGTTGTCATTGTTGTTTAGCAGGCCAGGGCCAGGTTTGAACCTGCCAGCCCAGGTATATGTGGCCAGCACTCTAACCACTGAGCTATGGGCACTGAGCCACATAAGTTCTTTTAAAATCATTAAAAATTCAACAAGTTAGGCTACTCTGGGCAACCACAACGTAACCATAACACAAATATCGTTCATTTACATTAAATACTTACTAGTTCGGGATGGTTTGGAAGGCCACATTTTTTGCACGGTTCATCATCATCTGCTAAGACAGCTTCTTCACTTTCCTTTTCTTCTTCTTCCTCTGAAGCTGCAGATGACTTTTCACTGTCAGACCCTTCACTTTCATCATTGCTGGAATATTTCCACCTGCCACGTGTTCGAGAACCAGTCCATCGAACTTTTCCTTTGGGCTTTACCTTGCATAAAATAGAAAATTGGAATATTTTTATATAATAAGAATGGCTTAAAATATCGCTGCTTATATACTTATTACAGAATATTGAGTCAATACACAAGAAAAAAAAGAAAATTATTGTATATCACCAGATGTAGCTACCATTAAATTCTGGTATATATTGCTGTAATTTTTCTACATTTTTGCCTGTCTAAAAAATGGAGTTATAATGAGCATTTTTATATTTTTTGTCAAGAAACACTCTCCTGATATCATATAAATGCCACCATATAACCGTATTTATTTAATCCTCTATTAGACATTTAGCTAGTTGTTTCCCATTTTTTCACTTTTAGTAACAATGTACTGTTATCCCTATAAATATAAATTTTTACATACATCTCTGTAGTAGGATAAATTCCTTGAAGAGGATTCTGGGTCAAAGGCCATAGATATTTGAAATATAACAGAATGATGACTATATTCTCATATATTGCTATATATGATTTAAATCCATTAGTGATGAACTTAAAAATTTAAACTAGGTTAGAGTTGCTTACAAAGTTCCTGACAAACTTTTAAAAATATATTATTTTGGGAGTAAGTTTACAATTAGATTAATAGCTTTTTACTGCTTTTTTTTTTATTCTTTTAACTCATATTTTAGTTCATTCCTATACCATCGGTTTCTAGCAAAAAACAAAGTAATTCTAACAATAAAAGGGAAAACTTTTTTTTTTTTTTTTGGAGACAGAGTCTCATTATGTCACCCTCGGTAGAGTGTTGTCACCCTAGGTAGAGTACAGCTCACGGTAACCTCAAACTCTTGAGCTCAAGTGATTCTCTTGCCTTAACTTATAATGCAAGAAAAATCCAATCACTGAAAATAAATTTAAAGTGTAAGTAACACTTTTAATTATAAGAAACTCCCAAAGGCTAGGCAAAAGACTTGTAAAAGATTTGCTTAACATACAAGGGCCATTGAAAAGAAGATTCTGGCCGAAGACTAAAGACTAATAAATAAAATGGAGGAAGTAAATACTCTCATAGATTGGTAATAATAGACAGTATTTTAACATGGCCTTTTTGAAGGGCAATGTGGTAATAACTATTAACAATTAAAATACACATGCCCCTTAACCCAGCAATTCCAACTCTAGAAGTCTATTCTAAAGAAATACTCACTCATGTCCGAAATGATCTTCAATGCAGCACTGCCTGTAATAGTCAAAAATTGGAAACAACCTAAATGTCAATCAATAAGGGAGTGGTTAAATAAACTGAGGTACATCCACACTATGGAATATTGTGTGGCCATTAATAAACAAAAGGAAGACTATCTACTCAGATGGTAAGAGTTCAGAGACACACTGTTAAGTTAAAAACTCAGAGAAAAATGAACATATTTGATCCAACGATCCAATTTATTTATAGATATACACATGAATGCCTGAAAAAAGGATTGGAAAGATGTACCCCAAACTGTTAATAATAGTTACAAAGAATTTTCATTTTATAATTCTACAGGTTGGGTATTACTTGAATAGTTTACAAAGAGAATCTATTTCTATACTGCCTGTAATAAAAAAAAATTAAGAGGGGCGGTACCTGTGGCTCAGTGGGTAAGGCGCCGGCCCTATATACTGAGGGTGGCGGGTTCAAACCCAGTCTTGGCCAAATTGCAACAAAGAAAATAGCTGGGCATTGTGGTGGGCGCCTGTAGTCCCGACTACTTGGGAGGCTAAGGCAAGAAAATCGCCTAAGCCCAAGGATTTGGGGGTTGCTGTTAGCTACGATGCCACAGCACTCTACGAGGGTTAATAAGTGAGACTCTGTCTCAAAAAAAAATTAAGAGAAGACAAGATTATACAGTATGAAATTTAATATGTGGAAATAATTACTGTGAAAAGATATCTCCAAGGAATAAAGATACATTTTTTTAAAATTGTCTTTGAGGCCTAAGTTTTAGCCAAAAGCAAAAGCCAAAAATACAGAAAGATATTTTAATTAAAAATTAAAACTCAAGAGTAGAGGTTTTACCTTGTTTACTTTAGAATTTGTATCCTTTTCTGTTTTTTTCAAAATTTCTTTTTTGTCAGTTTTTTGCAAAGCTGCTGTCTCTTCTTCTACTTCATCTTCTCCTTCCCCTCTTTTTTTATCAGCTTTCTGATCTCTGATCTCAGCCACTTTTGCTGTGGGTCTAGATATTCTCGGAGACCTCCTTAAAGTTCGGCCCACAGTTTTCTCTTCTTCCTTTTCTGTCTTTTCTAGCTTGCTTTCTGGTTCCAGAATTGTAGGGGGAGACTCTGGCTTCTTTTTCCGACTAGATATCCTAATTGTCAATTTGATACCCTCTTTCTGCCTTTCAGAGGTTATCTCTGTATTTTCTGCAGCAGTGGATTCTCCTTCAGAAATCAACTTATATTTAAATTTGCTTTTTTGCATAGAACCCTTTGTTTCAGAAGGATCCTCTATGCCAGAGGTCTTTGCATTGTCCAGATTATCTACTTCTACTTTCATGGACTCACAATCCTCTTGTAAAATTGCTGAGTCAACTTTTTTCACAGATTGACCTTCATCAGAACCTACGAGCTCTACCACTTCTTTTTCTGAAGCTAGTTTCTCACAGTGGTCAGTCAGATTAGACGGTGGAGAAGGTTCGGCTACCTCCAGAGAGCCGGGCTTTTCTGATTCTAGTGTACTCTTTGGAACTTCTTCTGGTATTGGACTCAATCTTTGTGTGTCCTTATCAAGAAAAGTCTTCTTGGACTTTTCTAACTTTTCAAAGCATTCTATGATTGGTGGGCGCTTATCCTTCTTACTTTTGGGACACTTCTCTTCAACTTTCATGGTATAAGACTCAGTGGTAGACAAAGCAGTTTTTAAAGACAAATCTTTTGCCATTTCAGAAGATTCAAGAGAGGTTTCCATTTCTGGAGGACTAGGTTCCTCTGCCTGCCCTTCTTGACTCTGAGTCTCCAAGACTGATAATGAACTATCCGCATCTTTCCCTAAAGGAACCACTTCTTTCTCCAGCTCACCTGCTCTCATACTCACTATGACAGAATTTAAGGAATCTTCTCCATTTCCCTCCATGGTAACATTTCTGTCTTTAGAGGGGATATAGCTATTTTCCTTTACATCATAAAACTTTGTTTCTATTTGTTCTGACTTAAAATTTGGAGTTACTTTTTCATCACTAACTTCTCCATTTACCAGTTGTTTTCCTTCATGACTCAAAGCAGTGATTGTAGAGACCCTTTTACAAGTCTCTTCCTCTTGTTTTATTTCATCTTTCAAAAACTCTTTTGTTGGAGTAACTGATTTACACAAAGGTCCTTTGACTGGACTGTCAAAATCATCACTCAGTTTAATTTCTCGTTTTTTTAGTGGTATCTTAGCCTGCTGGTCATTTTTAAGTTTCTCGGTTTCCTCAGTAGATTTCTCGGTAATTTCTTGAGAAGATTTAACGTTGCCACCAAATTCTATCCTCTCAGGCTCCTGTGCCACTAGCTTCTCCAAGCCACCCTTGGTATCTTTAGGATCTGTTCTACATTCCTTCACTTCCATTTTAATGGGTTTAACATTTTCCTTGAAAGAATCACTTTCTTCTTTAATAATCTTTTTTTCCTCACTTTCTGGCAAAGGTTTTTCTAGCTTCACTATGACTGGCAGTTTTACAAGTTCCTTTTCATCTTCTTTTTCTATTTTCACAGTAGTCTCTTCTAGAACATTGGCTGAAGAATAGTTTTCTGAATCTACTGGCTGCTCGTCACCTTTCATCTTTTCATTTTCTTTCAGTTCCTCTAAAAATCAGAAAAACTTTAATTACATGGATAGAAGGTATAAAATGTAAGACTTACTATTTAATACATATTTCCATTTGAAGTTTGTATCTAAAAGAGATGACATTGTCATTGAATATCTGACAATAAAAAATAAAATCTGACAATGAAGAAAATTATAAAACTTCAAAGTGTAACTGCTAGATATTAAAATAGTATTATTTACAAAGGCTCGGGTTTCTCCTTTCTTCAACTTTTAGCTTCAGTGTTCTCAATGGAATGCAAATATTTATATAGCTCAAATAATTTATTGAAGGTCAAGAGATAGTTCAAAAGTACGAAATTGAAAATACTAGATAAAACATTCCCAAAAGTCCATATTTGTTTTATAAACTCACAATTATTCTTTGCTAGTCATTGATAACTTCATTTCACTGAGATAAAATGAGCATGGCAGTGGGAAAATGAAAAAGAGAGAGAGAGAGAAAGGCCATAATCCTATTATCCAGAGACAATCACAGTTATATTTTAGACTACTTTCTTCTGGTCTTGTATATTTTTCACTAAGTTGGGATCATGCTGCCTCAATTTTTTCATTTGAAACATTGCATTTTCTTATGATGTTAAATGTCTTCTATAAAAATGAACCTTAATGGTTATATAATATTCTTCAATGTGCTTATATTACAATTTACTTTATCAAACTGCATAATTATTTTATAAATTTAGACTATACAAAAAATTACTTAGATTTGTCGATCTACTCCTCTTTTTACAGGATTGTCTATGTATTTTCACTGTTATGGAACACCTGATATTTGTAGAGACTTAAACATAACAAAAGCCATATCCAGTAAATACCACACAGTATAATCTCTGAATGGGATTACAAGAGATTGCATTTGTGCTCAGATTCTCTTTTCAGAATTCATTAACTACTAATTTTACCTACATTTTTTATCCCTTAAACTTATCCTCGCTACTGAAAAACCTTAATTCTAAGCCAAGTTGTACAAGGATATGAATTTCTTTCTAAACTTTTGAACAGATTCTCCTCAAGTCTATAAAACATAGTTATGGCTTGGTGCCTATAGCTCAGCGGTTAGGATGCTGGCCACATACACCAGGGCTGGTGGGTTTGAAGCCAGGACAGGCCTGGCAAACAACAATGAAAACTACAACAACAACAACAAGAAAAAAATAGTGAGACATTGTGGCAGGCACCTGTAGTCCCAGCTACTTGGGAGGCTGAGGGAAGAAAATCACTTAAGCCCAAGAAGTTGAGGTTGCTGTGAGCTGTGACGCCACAGCACTCTACTGAGGGCAATATAGTAAGACTGTCTCCAAAAAAAAAAAAAAAAGGCATAAATATGATTTCTCTCATAGGAATATAAATGGGATGGATTAAAGTGAAGAGATGAAGTAGGACATGTCTTTTAAAATGAAAATTCAATATTCTATTAATAGTGAATATTTTCATTACAAACCACTTTCTTTTATATCCAATCACTTTGAAAACCAATCAGAGCCTGAGATTAAAGTAACTCCAATCAGTAGTATTCTTGCCTCTCCACACTGTTAATACCATAAGGTAGGCTGTTAAAATACTTAAAAGACATTGATCAGCATTGATCAAATCTGCATGTATTCCTTGTCAAACTGATAAAACAGGTTTAATAAATTTTTTAATGAGATTGGTTAGAATATCAGGAAACCTAATTAAATGAACATCCTGGTTAACAGTTAAAACATAGATTACTATGTTTAAAAATACTTTCAACTTAATACTAAGTATTTATCATGAGTTAATATTAAAAATTAGCTGGGCACAGTGGTGCACGCCTGTAGTCCTAGCAACTTAGGAGGCTGAGGTAGGAGAACTGCTTGAGCCTAGAAGTTTGAGGTTTTCTCCAGTTATGACTGTCACTGCAGTCCAGCCTGGGTGACAGAGTAAGGCCGTGTCTCAAAAAAAAAGGGGGGGGGGATACATGTGCATAGGTAGTTTATATTATTTTTTATTTGAACTATTTCAGACAGACCTCAATTAGCTTATTTCACCTTCACGCTGGCCAACTATACAAGCATGGGAAAATTATCTGAACCTTCCTAAGTCTCTTCAGACTCTAAGCTCTCTAAAACTGAAACACAAATACTTACACCTACACCTGACAGGATGTTTTAGAAAATGAAGTTTGTAAAGCACTTTTATAGAGTACCTGGTAGTGATTATTATTTGGCCCCCTCTCCTTACCATAAACTTCAGTCACATCAGAAAATTCAAGGTTTCCTAAAGCTAGTATTGCTTTTTTGTTTTACTCTGTTTATTTACCTACAAAGAAATTTTGATTCTTCTTTACCTTATTCTTCCTAATTTGTAAAATGATTAAAATATCTGTAACTATTTCCTGTGTTGACAGTGATTACATTCAATACTACATACAAGGTCTTCACAAGAACGGCACAGGACAAAGCCCTCAATGTTGGCTAATATTAGAATTAAATGAAATGGCAATGAATTCTAGCCTAACTGTTGACAAGTAACATCAATACCTTTTATGATATGGTTTATATTAACAGAAAGTATTATTACATAACTCCAAAAGAATATTTAACTGTAAATTCTTTGAAGTGTATCTCACCAACTTACAAAGTAAGATCTGGGCAAGGACATAGATACTTAGATACACAGAATAGAGGAAGGATCAATAAATTCTTAGAAGACCCTTTAAAATAAAAATAAGACTAAACCCTCCCCCCCCCCAAATTTAGCCATGGATGTCAACCAACAATTTGGAGATGCTGAAATATTCAAATTCCAACAGTAATCTAAGAAATTAAAACTCAAAAGCCAGGCTAAGTGTGGTGGCTCAAGCCTGTAATCCTAGTACTCTGGGAAGCTGAAGTGAGAGGATTGCCTGAGGTCAGGAGTTTTAGTTTGAGAGCAAAATCAAGATTCTGCCTCTACAAAAACCCAGAAAATTTAGCCAGGCGTGGTAGCCTTGGTAGTGTCCTAAGTTCCAGCTCCTGGGGAGGGTGAGACAGAAGGATTGCTTGAGCCCAGAAGTTTGAGGTGAGCTCAATGCTGCCACTGCCCTGTACTCAGGGCAACAAAGCAAGTCTCTGTCTTGGGGCAGGGTGGAAAGGGGAGTGGGAGAGGAAAGTAATGAGATTTTGGGGCCAGGTGTATTGGCTCATACCTGTAATCTTAGCATTCTCGGAGCCCAAGCAGGGTGGACTGCTTGAGTGCAGGAGTTCAAGATCAGCCTGAGCAAGAGTGAGACTTCATGTCTACTAAAAATAGAAAAACTTGGCGGTGCCCATAGCTCTGTGGGTAGGGTGCTGGCCACATACACTGAGGCTGGTGGGTTCGAACCTGGCCTGGGCCTGCTAAAACAACAATTACAACTGCAACAACTTAATAGTCAGGCACTGTGGTGGGCGCCTGTTGTCCCAGCTACTTGGGAAGCTGAGGCAAGAGAATCACTTAAGCTCAAGAGTTTGAGGTTGCTTTGAGTTGTGATGCCACTGCACTCTACCCAGGGCAATAGCTAGAGACTCTGTATCAAAAAAAATTTTTAAAGTAAAAATAAAAAAACTAGTTGGGTGTACTGACTGGCACATGTCAGTGGTCCCAGCTACTTGGGAGACTGAAGCAAGAGGATCACTTGTATCCAGGAAGTTGAGGTTGCTGTAAGCTAGGATGTCACCATAATCCTCCCAGGGCAACAGATTAGACTATCTCAAAAAAAAAAAAAAAAAGGCAATGAGGTTTTTTAAATTATTTATTTATTTATTTTTGCAGGTTTTTTTTGGGTGGGGCTGGGTTTGAACCCGCCACCTCAAGCATATGGGGCCGGCACCCTACTCCTTTGAGCCACAGGTGCCGCCCTGGCAATGAGATTTTTAATCAAACCAATCAGCAAAGTTTTTATTTAGTGATAATGGTTAAAGCTTCTAAATAAGATGGAAAGAACTTTGTTCTTCTGTACAGGTTTGTACGTGGTTCGTGTTATTACAAACTAGGTACAACCAACTCAGTAACTGTTCAATAAATATTTATTAGAGGGCTTCCTTTACATCTGGAAACTTCTTAAAAATTTTTTTAAAGACATGGGGAAATTCTTAGGGTTGAATGGGTTTTTTTCATTTTTTAATTTCAGATTAAAGTGAAGGTAAAAACAATTAGGTTACAATGTTTCATTTGTTAGGTATTGTCCCTACTATGGTTGTGTTTTAGGGTAGAATGTTAAGTGGAAGATGCTGGATATAAAATTGTCTTTTTGTGTGTAATCCCAATGTACAGAGGGAGAAACACTCCATGTTCTCACATATATATGGTATCTAAACAAGGTAAATTCATAGAATCAGATAATAGAATGATGGTACCAGTGGGATGAGGATTGGGAGGGAGCTGGAAAGAGGCTAGTCAAAGGATACAAAATTTCAGATAGGAAAATAAGTACAAGAGATACATAGTATAGGCTGGGTGCAGTGGTTCAAACCTATAGTCATAGTACTGTAGGAGGCCAGGGCAGGGCAGGTGGATAGCTTGAGCTCAGGAGTTGGAGACCAGCCTGAGCAAGAGCAAGACCCTGTCTCTACTAAAAATAGAAAAACTAGCCAGGTACTGTGGCCCATGCCTGTAATCCCAGCTAC
Source organism: Otolemur garnettii (assembly GCF_000181295.1). Lineage (NCBI taxonomy): Eukaryota > Metazoa > Chordata > Mammalia > Primates > Galagidae > Otolemur > Otolemur garnettii. The sequence continues at coordinate 24,721,167 of NW_003852396.1, read as the reverse complement.
TTGGGAGGCTGAGGCAAAGAGGGTCGCTTGAGCCCAAAGGTTTAAGGTTGCTTGCTTAAGCATAGATCACTGCTGTGAGCTATGATACCACAACTCTACCCACAGCTGAAAGAGTGAGACTGTCTCAAAAATAAAAAGAAGAAAGAAAAAGAAAAGAAAAAACATCTACAGTATAGCATGATGAGTAGAGTTTACAACAATGTATTATATAACTGAAAATGCTGAGAGATTTTTAAGTGATCTCACCACAAGAGTCAACACACTATTAATTAGCTTGATTTAGACATTCTACAATGTGACTATATTTCAAAACGTCATGTTTTGTACCCTAAAATATATACAATTTTTATTTGTCAATTAAAAATAGAAATAAATAATCTGAAAAAAATTTTAAATCCTGCAATCTGGAATAAGAACGAAATATAAATACAGGATAGGCTCAGCGCCTATAGCTCAACTGGCTAAGGCGCCAGCCACGTACACCTAAGGTGGCGGGTTCGAATCCCCAGCCCGGACCCGCCAAAACAACAATGACGGCTGCAACCAAAAAAAATAGCCGGGCGTTGTGGCGGGTGCCTGTGATCCCAGCTACTTGGGAGGCGGAGGCAGGAGACTCGCTTGAGCCCAGGAGTTGGAGGTTGCTGTGAGCTGTAATGCCACGGCACTCTACCCAGGGGGACAGCTTGAGGCTCTGTCTCAAAAAAAAAAAAAAAATACAGGATAAGGATGTCATGTGTTGGGTTCTCCTGAATGCAGTGAGAACCCTCGAACTGCAGAGCTGTTAATAACACATGCTGGTGTCTACAGAACATAAGGCTTTGAAGCTAAAGGGATTCTTACACCAACTCAATGTGAATCCCACATACTTGCTCCTGAAGTTGTTACGTGGGAGACGTGGGAGAAAACAGATCCTGGATAGCCATATGAACTGCTCTAAGTACTTCTCCAAAACACTAAATGTTGCAATATGGGTCAAGCTTTGAGAGCTTATCTAGCTCACAAGTTTACCATGACTACGCCGTGATCTACTTTTAACTTTTTTAGACAAAAAATGTCCCTACATAATGACACAATGAAGTGACTCAAGTTCCTTTATCTTTACAAATGTTATCTTTCCAAAATGTTATCATCTTGAATTTAAGCTTTAATTGAATATTATGTTCAAAATGGTCAAAGGAGGATCACACGTAAGTTACATTCAGTAACTTTGACCTATCTACACTCAAATACAAAAATAGCCATTTTCTAAAGTTAGGCTTATTAAGGAACCATATCCCTATTATTTCTACTCATATTAAAATTCTCATTAATATTACAAATAACAAATCATTATAAATATTACTCATATCTGTACTTTCATCAAGTACAATAGAAATCATATAAAAAAAGATTTAATATCTTGTCTCATTTGCTACAAGGTATCTATTCATCATGAGCAAGAGTATTTCCAATGTACTTATTTATGCAAATGCTCATTCCAGTTTGATGTGCTTTTTGCTGCACTCTACATAAATAAAGGTTATACATATGTAATTTTTTTTTTTTTTTTGAGACAAAGTCTCAAGCTGTAGCCCAGGGTAGAGTGCTGTGCTTTAAGACTCTTGGGCTTTAAGCGATTCTCTTGCCTCAGCCCCACAAGTAGCTGGGACGACAGGTGCCCCCCCACAACACCTAGCTATCTTTTTGTTGCAGGTGTCATTGTTGTTTTAGCAGGCCCAGACTAGGTTTGAACCCACCAGCCTTGGTGTATGTGGCCAGGGCTCTACCCACTGAGATATGGACACTGCCCACATATGTAATATTTTTCTCTTAAAATATATGTAGCTGTTTAGCTGAGCACAATGGCTCACGCCTGTAATCTTAGCACTCTGAGAGGCCAAGGGAGGTGGATTGCCTGAGCTCACGGGTTCAAGACTAGCCTAAGCAAGAGCATAAGACCTTTCTAAAAACAGCCAGGCATTGTGGTGGGCCGCCTATAGTCCCAGCTACTTGGGAGGCTGAGGCAAGAGGATCACTTGAGCCCAAGAGTTTGAGGTTGCTGTGAGCTATGACGCCATTGTACTCTACCAAAGGCAACAAAGTGACACTCAGTATCAAAAAAATAAAATAAGTAAAAATAAATAAATATATGTTTAAAATAAAGGAACAACAAGGTTGACTGGGGTTAGTTAAAAAAAATAAGAATAATTAAAGAATATATAGCTGCACATCCTAACATTTGAAAACAAATCTCCTTGAAATTTCAGTCCTTTCCCTACCCCTTCCAATTTCTACATCAGGTATCTTTTCTATTAACTGTTATAATTTTTACGATGGATAGCTTCATAATACCACATGGTATGGACTTAACTGTGTCCCCTACAAATTCACAAATAAATGGAAGCTCTAATCCCCAGTGTAACTGTATTTAGATATGGGGCCTTTCAGAAGTCATTATGGCTTAAGGAAGTCCTACAAACAAGGTCCTGAGATGACAGGAATAGTGCTCTCCTAAGATTAGAGGAAAAGACACCAGATCGCTTTCCTCACAGACAGAGAGGCAGCTACGTGAGGACATGGGGAGAGGCAGCCATTTGTTAGCTAAAAAGAAAGCCTCCATCAGAAATCAAATCTGCTGCTTCTAGCCCCAGAACTTTGAGAAAACAAATTTCTATCATTAAGCCATCTTTGTTATGACAGCCAAAGCAGACTAATATATGACATTAAAATATGAATCTTGTATGCTTTATATCAGATAACATGTTAACAGTGGCCAAAGGAGGATTATCTCTCTGCTTTTTACCTATTATTACTATACTGATATTCTTCACTTCTATGAACAATTAGTTCCTCTCTCCCATTTTTTTCTTTTCTCTTTTTTTTTTGAGACAGAGTCTCACTTTTGTAACCCTTGGTAGAATGCCATAGCATCACAGCTCATAGCAACCTCAAACTCTTGGGCTCAAGCGATTCTCTTGTTTCAGCCTCCTGAGTAGCTGAGACTATAGGTGCTCGTTACAACGCCTGGCTAGTCTCAAACCTATGAGCTCAAGCAATCCACCTGCCTTGGCTTCCCCGAGTGCTAGGATTATAGGCGTGAGCTAACATACCTGGCCCCACCTTTGTTTTTTCAATGTTCACAGATATGAACATAGTGTTTTATTTTCATGTTAACTGTACTATATGTAAACACAATGTAACTACGAAGCTAATTATACAACACTGACCACCCTCCCCAATGTGCTAAGATTACAGAGGATACAGGGACGGACTATGGTAAACTGGACAGTGTGACTATCACCTAAGCAGGAGCAACCATTGCTCAGCAGCCAGAGCCACCTCCTCCTTCTGTGTGTGTGTAAAAGAGAGAGACAGACAGGGTCTTACTCTGTCTCCCAGGCTGGAACACAGTGGCATCATCGTAGCTTACTAAAACTTCAAACTCCTCTGTTAAAATAATCCTCCAGCCTCAGCCTCCCAAGTAGCTGGGACTATAGGCACATGCTATCACACCTGGATAATTTTACTCTTTATTTCATAGAGATAGACTCTCTCTTGCTTAGAGAGACTCAGAGAGAGAGTCTATCTCTATAAAATCCTCCTGCCTCACTCTCCCCAATGTGCTAAGATTATAGTCATGAGCCACCAATGCCAGCCTAGTCCATTTTTTATAGGTGGAAATGATGGTCCATAGTTGCCAATTATTCTAATTTTTAATTTTAGAAGTTGACAGCCACTTCAAATTTAAAGAAAAATTACACATGAAAATATATGTTCTCTCAAAAATTAGTACATGTATGTTCTACATTATTCAAGTAGTCAAAAAGTGGAAACAACCAAACTGTCCAGCAAGTGATGAATAAATAAACAAATGTGATATATCCATACAAAGAATATTATTTATCCATAAAAGGAAATGAAGTTCTGGCACATGCTACAACATGGATGAACCTGGAAGACCTTACACTGAGGGAAAGACGCCAGACACAGAGGCCACATATTATATGATTCTATTTACATGAAATGTCCAAAAGAGGCAAAACCACAGAGACACAGAGTAGATCAATGGTTTCTAGGTCCTGGAGGAAAGGAGAAATGGTGAGTGACTATCAAATGAGCAGATAGTTTCTTTGTGGGATGTTGGAAATATTCTGGAATTCGATACTGTTTATGGTTGCACAACTCTGTGAATATACTAAAACCACTAAACTATACTTTAAAATGGTGAATTTGGTCTTTGCTTTATTAAAAACAAAGCAGCACTATAAAAACTAAAACAAACAAGTTCCATGCCAAGTTAGATCCGTGAGCTACAAATTCTCTTGACAAGAAATTCTAAAACAACACTCCCTTATCTGTGTACATGTAGACCGAAGTATATGACTACAAAAGTTGACAAATGGACAGTCTTTTCCCAATTAGTAGGGGGAAAAAAAACCACAAGTAAAGATCAGCTGAGTTTCCCTCAACTTTGTTTTTCCACAGAAGTTTCTTTTTAACTTTTTGGTCCCTTCTAAATTAAAATGCAGTACCTAATATAAAGTAAAAAAATAGACATTAAATTTCACAACATTCTGTAAGATCAATAACATCCAGGTAGTGTACTGCCTGAACTGACATACTGGATCTTAAAGAGCCAGACAAGGGTTTAAATGATACCTAACATTTATTTGTAAATCTACCATAGTTAAAAGAATAATGATTCAAGTATTTGAGAGCTTCATGCCTGGCCCTCACATAAATGAGATAAAAGTGATATAAAGAAAGTCCTAGAAAAGGGATCAGGAAGGGGGATTTCAGATAGCCAGTCAAGTATAACCAGATTTTTTAGGGAGGAGGGGAACAATATCTGAGGGAGAGAACAACATTAAGACACAGAGGAAAGCCCAAGACACAGAGAAAAAACAAAAGCAAGCATCTGAATAACCTGGAACCCATGTTTATGTAAGAAACAGGAGTTAACTCTAGAAAGAGAGAGGCCAGATTATGAGATTCTGAATGTCAGTCTAGGGAATTTAGATTTTTTTTTTAGAAGGAATTTCTAATTGTCTTTGAGACAAAACCAACTTAATTATACAGCTGGTGGATTTTCTAGGTTGCATGCTGCCATTTTTGAACATTTTACCTACTTTTATAGATAATACATTTCTCCTTAGCACCTATAAAAAATTTTTTTTTCTTACCAAGATTAGATACAGGCATGACAATTTAACTAATGATTAAAGAAAAATCTACTTTAGCTACAAGAATAAGAATGGCTGTTTATTCTCTCTCCAGTGCCTACTTATCTTTATATCTTGCTGCCTGACTTCTGAATATACAGCCACACTTAACTTTTAACTTTTGACACACTTTGCTTTACCACTGTGTGAAACATTCCCAGGTACTATTTCCAGCTTTCAACCTACTCCTTTCCATTTTACTTGGCCTCTTCTAACACAGCCAAACAACGTTTGTTTATATCTCAAAGTAATTAAAATAATAAACCAGAATCATATTTCTTTGATCTTGCCATGGAATACATTACAATAATAACATCTGAGAGGACAGAGGAGCTGAAATTATATGCAAGTGCAGCATCAAATGTGCATGGGGACTCCAGAGACAGACTGCCAGGTCTGAGTATTAGACCTAACAACTAACAGGCTTCATGACCTTAAGAAAATTACTTAAGGCCCAGTGTGGTGGCTCATATCGGTAATCCTAGCACTCTGGAGGCCACGGCAGGTGGAGTGGTTGAGGTCAGGAGTTGCAGACCAGCCGGAGCAAGACTGAGACCCTGTCTCTATTAAAAAAAGAAAAATTAGCCAGGCATTACTGTAGCAGGTGCCTATAGTCCCAGCTACTTGGGCTGAGGCAAGTGGAACTCTTAAGCCTTGAAGAGTCTTCAAGGCTTCAAGGCTTCAAGCCTTCAACCTTAAGGTTGAAGTTGCTGTGAGTTATGACACTACAGCACTCCACCCAGAGCAAAGAGTGAGACCCTGTCTTAATTAAAAAAAAAAAAAAGTTACTTAAATGGCTCTTTGTCTTATTTGCCTTAACTGGAAGAAAGGAAGTAATAATATAACACTACTTAGTATGTATTATAATATGACATGACTTAGTATGTATTATAATATGACACTACTTAGTATGTATTTTTGTGAAGATAATATGACTTAATATATGTAAAGCACTTAGAATAACATCAGCATATGGTAAATGGTGTTATGTGTTACTATTTTATCCAGTTTAGTGCAAGTTTTACAAAAGCAAGGAATTTAGTCTGCTTTGCTTACTGAACTCCATGACTAAAATCTTGCCTAGCACAAAGTAGGTATACAACAAATACTGATTTAACTAACGAACGTAATGGATAAGAAACATTTTTTTTGTTAGAGCAAGAGAAACAGAGAAGTCCTATTTAAAAGGGAAGAAAACAAGAGAGAATTAAATGTCCAGCTCTACCTCTTCTGCTTTTTCAAAAGATGTGATCCTCCCCACAGACCTTTTTCTCTTTAGTTATCTGAGAGTTATAACATCTGCATTCATTGAGAAATGTTTTCAGAAACAGTTATAAAAGACATTGGTGCATTTGTTTCAGAAGTTAGGGAATATTGACTATATAAACCTTGCTGCTCAAAGTATGGGCCTCTGTCCAGTAGTATCAATATCACATAGGTCTTCGTTGAAATGGTCAACCAGCAAACAGCCAAGATCTATTTCATAAGATCCTGTATGTTAAAAAGTTCCCTAGGTAAACAACAAGTGAATTAAAGTTTGAGACATACTACTCTAGATCATTCTAGTTAAAGAGCACAGGCTTTAGCAGGTTTAGGGCTCAAATTTAGGCTCTGACACTTTATTATGTAAATGACCTGAGGGCAACTTTATAAATGTCCCAATTTCCTCAACTGTAAAATTGAAATAATAATAACAGTAGTTACCTCAAAAAGTTGCTATGAGGATTAAATGAAAATCCATATGTAGCATTTGGTAGACTGCAAAGAAAACAGGATGTGCCCAATAAATGTTAGCTGTTGTTACTGCTGAAATCCCCCATCCACTACTATGAGGTCCCACAAAGAAATTTTAGCATTAAATAATAGAAAGAGCTTTACTTTATGGAAAAGTTTGCTTTGTTTTCTTTCTACTTCAAACTGCACAATGAGTCTCCCTTTAAGATAGGGTCAAACTTAAGGTCTCCTAATAGAAATAATTGCCTATTAAATGTCTATTGGGCTTATTTCTAATTCACATTTTCTCTGCTTTTGATTTTTAATTGTGTTTGGGAATAAGCAAACATGAATGAATGACCAAAGTGAGCGACCAAATGAACAAATAATATTAAGCCTAAAAAAAGTCTGGAAATGCAATGGGGAGCTCAGACTACTTTAAAATTTATTATGCTTTACTGAAGTAGCCTACTAATTTAACTTTCACATGTAGAAAAGAAATCTGACTTACAAATAGAAGAATTTTGAAATCATATAAAATGATATAAAGAGGGCAATAATCAGGATTTTTGATAAAAGCAATACTTAATACATATACTATATGAAAAGGCATAGTTCCTTGTTTTCAAGTAATGTTTGCAGATACAAGATGCTTTAAAAATGGTTCCCTTGGCTTGGTGCCTATGGCTTAAGTGGCTAAGGCGCCAGCCACATACACCTAAGGTGGCAGGTTCAAATCCAGCCCGGGCCCGTCAAACAACAATGACGGCTGCAACCAAAAAATAGCC
>NW_003852396.1:24706731-24712244 GCF_000181295.1 Otolemur garnettii | reverse complement strand
TGTCTCAAAAAAAAAAAAAAAAAAAAAGAAAGAAAGAAAGAAAAGAAAAAGTAAATATTGGTGAGGATGCAAAAAAACTGGGAGTCCTGAGGCACTGCTGATCAGATGCAAATGTTGCAACTGCTATAGAAAACAGTATGGCAGTTCCTCCAAGAAATTAAACACATGAGCCGTGCCTGTAGCTCAGTGAGTAGGGCGCCAGCCACATACATCCAGGCTGGCGAGTTCAAACCCGGCCCGTGCCACTAAACAGCAATGACAACTGCAACAAATAGCCAGGCATTGTGGCAGGTACCTGTAGTCCCAGCTACTTGGGAGGCTGAGGCAAGAGAATCGCTTAAGCCCAAGAGTCTGAGGTTGCTGTGAGCTGTGAAACCACAGCACTCTACTGAGGGCAACATAATGAGAAAGTCTCAAAAAAAAAAAAAATTAAACACAAAATTACCACAAGATTCACTAATTCCACTTCTGTATATAAAGAAAGGGAAAGCAGGGACTCAAAGAAATATTTGTAATTTGTATACCCATGTTCACAAGCGTGTTTGTTATTCACAATGTCCAAAAGTGGAGGCAACTCAAGTGTGCAGTGATGAACGATTTGATAAACAAAACGTGGTATATACAAACAAGGGAATATTAATCAGTAACTTAACATTATTAACAAGGAAGAGCATTCTGACATATTTTGAAGACATTAAGTGAAATAAGCTCATCACAAAAGGACAAATATTATATGAATCCTCTGACATGAGGTTCCTAGAGTAATAAAATTCATGGAGACAAAAAGTAGAATGGGGCTCGGCGCCCTTAGCACAGTGGTTACGGTGAGGGTCACATGCACTGAGGGTGGCAGGTTGGAACCTGGCCTGGGCCAGCTAAACAATGACAACAACAACAATAACAATGACAAAAATAGCCAGGTGTTGTGGTGGGTGCCCAAAGGCCCGGCTACTTGGGAGGCTGAGGCAAGAGAATCACTTAAAACCAAGAGTTTGAGGTTGCTGTGAGCCATGATGCCACAGCACTGTATCAAGGGTGACACAATGAGACTCTGTCTCAAAAAAAAAGTAGAATTGTAGATGCCAGAGGTTGAGGGGAAGGGAAAGCAGGGAGTTAGTGTTAAAGAGATAGAGGGTTTCAGTTGGGGAAGATGAAACGAGCTTTGGTGATGAGTGGTGATGACAGGTGGGTGCGGCACAACAAAGTGGATGTACTTTATGCCACAAAACCAAATGCTTAAATATGGCTCAAATGACCAGGTTGGTGTTATGTACACTTTGTCACAATAAACAGCTCACCAAACGTCTTCACATTCTCAAACTAGTAAGAAATATGAAGTTTTGCTAATTTGAGCATCTTTGAGTTTTTAAAATGTCCTGTGTAAAAGAACAACGTTGATATTAGATGGTGTTTTGCCTTTTTTCTGTAAAAAGAAAAATCAACTTCCTTTTACAGGAACGCTCCCAATTTTTCAAATTGAGATAGAAATTCAGAATTATATAGTTGGGAAGATTAGAAGAAGATAGAGGAGATTACAAAACAAAGCAAAACAAAACACACAAAAAAAAACCTTGTTTAGGTGTTTCTTCCTCTTTTTTAGTCTCCTCATCCTCTAAGCTGGGACTTTCCCGGGAAGAGTTGTCTTGGCTAGAGCTTTTCAACAGTACAGGATCAATTTGTGCTTTCAGGAGTGCAAGAGTCTCAGCCAACTCGTTTCGATTTCTAAACAAGGAAAAAAATAAGACAGCATAAAAATCTTCCTCCTGTTTTAAAGAACTTTCTGAATAAAACCTATTAGAAATTAAAATAAAAAAAAATACATTAAGAACATCCAAAACTTCAGTATAGCTAGCCCTAATTTATCTTGAAGTTTAAAATAAGTATTAAGAAAAATACATACTAAAATACACTATTCTCCAAAGAGGAACCTTAAGATTATTCTCTCTACTGATTAGAAAGGCAATGAAGATCTTTTTGGTTTAAAAGAAAACTAGGGACAAAATTAAATAAAAATCAAAATTTGATAACTTTTATACGTAGAATGTAGTCTTTAAGGCAGGTGTCCTCAAACTACGGCTCACAGGCCACTTTCAGCCTGCCTAGGACATTTATCTGGCCTACCAGGTGTTTTTGCTGCTGCTGCCTGTCCTGCTTAGCAACCGACTCGTCCCGGGGCCCGCAGTCCGGCCCTCCAATGGTCTGAGGGACAGTAAACTGGCCCCATGTTTAAAAAGTTTGAGGATCCCTGCTTTAAGGCAATGATTTTCTTTCTTAGTTTTTTTTTTGGGGGGGGGCATCATCTCACTATGTTGCCCCTGGTGGAGTGCCAGGGCACCTTAGCTCACAGCAACTCAGACTTTTGAGCTCAAGTGATTCTCTTACCTCAGCCTTGCGAGTAGCAGGTACTACAGGCACCTGCCACAAAGCCTGGCTATTTTTAGAAATGAGGTCTTAGTTTAGCCCCTGCTGGTCTCAAACTCAGTGAGCTCATATGATCTGCCTGCCCACCTCGGCCACCCAGAGTGCTGCGATTACAGGTGTGAGCCACCACATCCAGCCCTGGCAGTGATTTTTAACCGTGTGCCGTGAGAGGATCTTAGGTGTGCCATGAAAATTCTTAAAGATTAATTAAATTATTTTCAGAAGAAGTTCAAAGCACCATAAGGATATTCTCTTTTTTACTCTTTTTTTGGATCAACATAATTTAAGTGTGCTGTGAAAGTTTAACTATAGGTTCAAGTGTACCATGAGATAAAAAAGGTGGAAAAACAATGCTCTAAGGAGATGAACTCAATGTAAGATTTAATTGACAAAGTTCTTCTTTTCTATAGTTCTTAAGTAATTTGGAAATAGAACTCATTTCTAAATTCAGAAATAACAGTATTTTAAAACTGTTATAAAATTATGATCTATAACATTCTCAGTTCTTACAGCAAAAAGTCAGTCCTAAAAACACAGTTCAAAAACGTAAGTATTTTTAGGTTGCTGATTTTTTTGTGTGTCAATTATAATATATAACTACAAAAAAATGAAAAGCAAACCCTGGACCAAGAGTTGGGAAACTCAGTTCTAGATGTGCCAACTAGGTTAATTAATCAGCACAGAGATGCCTCCATCTGTGTTTTCAAAGCACTGTCTAAATACCTCTAATTCAAAGTGCATACTGTTGAGATGAAATGACTCCTCCTTGTTTGTCATGTCACACATGTCTCCTCCCCTTTCCCTTTTGATCTCCATGCCAGCTAGACTCTACCACTTGAGAATAGGGACTCTACCTTATTAAGTAGGCTCTAAAAGAAATGTTTAATGAAGGAATGAATTCCTTCTTCCTAAACTAGATGGCTATGTGCCCCCGGACAAATCGTATGTCCTCACAAGGACTCAGTTTTATTATCTATGAATAAAAGACTGAATTCTCCTGAGTTTTATTAAATTGGCCTCCTAAGGAAAGCAGTAAAATCCCCAGTGATACACAAACCTCTAAGAAATTAAAATGACAACCATTTATTGGGTATGGGAATGGGCATACACGTTCATACATATAAGCATACACAGATAAACAGTATAGTACTGTGGCTCACACCTATTATCCCAGCAATTTAGAAGGCCAAGATGGGAGGACGGCTTTAGGGCAGGAGTCTGAGATAAGCCTGAGAAACAGCAAGACCTTGTCTGGACAAAAAGTAAGAAGAAACTGGCAGGGCACGTGGCACTTGCAGACAGTTCCACTTACTCAGAAGGCTGAGGCAAGAGGATCCCTTGAGCCCAGAAGTATGAGGTTACAGTGAATTATGATCATGACACTGTGCTAAAGCCCGGGTGATAGAATGGGTGGGAGGGAGGAAGGGAGGAAAAATCCCAGCAACACTCCCTATAAGACTTAACTTGACCGATGTATTTAAACATAAGCCTAAAGTAGTAATCAGTATATGAGAACAGAAAACTACCTTGGGAGGCAGCTATAGCTCAGTGGGTAGGGAGTCGGCCACATGTATTGAGGCTGGCAGGTTCGAACCCAGCCCCAGACAGCTAAAACAACAATAAAAAAAATAGCTAGGCATCATGGTGGGCGCCTGTACTTCTACCTACTTGGGAGGCTGAGGCAAGAGAATCGCTTAAGCCCAAGAGTTTGAGGTTGCTATGAGCTGTGATGCCACAGCATTCTATTCAGGGCAACAGCATGAGACTCTGTCTCAAAAAAAAAAAAAAAAAAAAGAAAGAAAGAAAAGAAAACTACCTTCATTGGGTTTCTCCTACTTTGATCAATTAGATTTAGTGTGTTAGGGAAAATATTTTTAAATCCTAACAGTGACATAGGAGAAATTTTAATAAATACACATATATTCAAATCACACTCAAATTTCTGAACATTATTATGTATAGAACCTTTCAGAGGAGACTCTGGACTCTTAAAAACAATCCAGTTGTTTTGTCCCTGGCCCACCTCCCTCCCTTGCTTTCTGTTCTCCAAGCCACTTCCTTTGGTCAGGCATATTAAATCAGGTATTTCTCTCCAAAATACCACACTCTTCTTGGGATGTCAGGCGATTATCCTTTGTTCCCTTAGCCTGTAATGTGCTCCCCATGGCTAACCCAAATTACTCTTTCAAAGACAAGTACAGAATGAATAAACATGATCTGGTATATCCACATAAAAGGAATATTATAAAGCCATAAAAATGATGTTCTGATTTATACTACACGGGTGAACCTAGTAAATATGCTATCAGAAAGAGGCCAAACACAAAGGCTACATATTGTATGATTCTATGATTCTACATATATGAAATGCTGAGAACAGGGAAATTACAAAAATAGAAGACTAATTGCTGCCAAAAGATGAGAAAAAGGAGAATGGAGAATAACTGCGAATACAAGTTTCTTTTGGTAAGAAAAACATCCTGGAGTTAAATAGAATGTAGCTATGAAGGAGATGAGCAATTATCTCCTTCTGCATGGACAGCTGATTGGATTTGAGGACAGCATGGATATGGAGTGAGAAAACGAGTTGAGTCAAGGATATGCCCAAGGTTTGGACCCAAGCACCTGAGAGGATGGGGCTGCTAATAAAGATGAGATAAACATATTGGTGTGGAAAGGTTAGAGCTTAGTTTCAGGCAGACTGCTTACAGATTTTAAAAAGATTCTAAATGCTTGTATTTTCCTAGCTATACCTTAAGTCAGCGGTTCTCAACTTGTGGGTCATGACCCACAGGAACTGTATTAAAGGGCGCAGCATTAGGAAGGTTGAGAACCACTGCCTTAAGTTAATATAGACTGTGATGAAATGGAGCATGTGTCATCTTAACCATTATATCGTTAAATATGATTTCTCCCAACCTGCGAGCTGTTCACAGTTTGGGTTAGTGATAGGTGCTAAACTCCGCAGAAGCAATTGAACTAAGGGCCCAATTCAATAAAAAAATAACAACTTAGGCTCGGCGCCTATAGCTCAACCGGCTAAGGCGCCAGCCACGTACACCTAAGGTGGCGGGTTCGAATCCCCAGCCCGG
>NW_003852396.1:24700283-24706503 GCF_000181295.1 Otolemur garnettii | reverse complement strand
CAGCTACTTGGGAGGCTGAGGCAAGAGAATCACGTAAGCCCAGGAGTTGGAGGTTGCTGTGAGCTGTGATGCCACAGCACTCTGCCAAGTGCGACAAAGTGAGACTGTCTCAAAACAAAACAAACAAACAAAAAAGTACAATATTTAGAATTCAGCCTCTTGGCTTGGTGTCTGCAGCTCAGTGAGTAGGGTGCCGGTCACATACACTGAGGGTTTGAGCCTGGCCCAGGCTTGCTAAACAATGACAACTGCAACAAAAAATAGCTGGGCATTGTGGTGGGCACCTGTCCTCCCAGCTACTCAGGAGGCCAAGGCAAGAGGTCTGCCCAAGAGTTTGAGGTTGCTGTGAGCTGTTATGCCACTACACTCTACTGAGGGTGACATAGTGACACTGTCTCAAAAAAGAAAAAATTCAGCCTCTTGAAAATGACTGTTAGGCCATTTCTAATTTTTAAAATACTTACATTGAGGTGCAATTTATATATTGTGAAATAAATATGTATTAACCATTAAGTTCATGAGTTCTGACAAATGCACATACTGTAAAATCCATACCACAATCAAGATAAGGAATATTATTAACATAAAACATTCCCTCCTATCCTACTCAATCCCTCCCCCCAGCAAAGCAAGAAGAAACCAGTTTTGATCACTATAACCATAAATTATTAGTTAACTCTAGAACGTAATAGTAAATGGAATCAAACAGTATGCATTTTTTGGCTTTTCTCACACATAAAGATTTTTTAAATAAATCCATATAGTATCATAGGCATTTCTTTTTATTGCTTTAGTAGTAATTCACTGTATGAGTATTGCTTAGAACAGAGATGCTATGAATATTCTTTTACATATACAAGGCTTTTTATAGACATGTGCTCATTTCTCTAATACAAATACCCAGGAGTGAAACTGATGGGTTATATAACAACAGTTAACATTTGAAGAAATTACCAAACTGTTTCCCAAAGTAACTGCATTATTTTACATTTCCATCAACAAGATCTAAGAGTTCATATCCTTGCTAACATATTTGGTGTCGTAAGTCACTTTCACTACGGTAATTCCACTGAAGGCAAACTGGTACCTCATTATGATTTTAACTGGAAATTCTCTGATAAACGATACTGAACACATTTTAATATGCTGGCCTTAAGTATATATTCTTTATGAAGTAACTGCCCAATAGTACATAGCACTTTCTGTAGATCCTCCCTGATCCTGAAGAAGCACCGATGGAGTTTGGTCTATCTAAGATGGGTATTTTTGCTAAAATTCTTTCCTATTTAATATCTAAATATTACCACTTTGTCATATTTGCATCTGTTTTATCTTTTTCATTTCTAAAGAAACTACTGACACATACCCTAAGATAAATGACATTAAGGCATAAATTAGAGATACGATTACAATAACATATACTTCTGTGGCAATTGGAACAGGTAGGAAATTGGCTAGAAATTAAATATTTTTATTATTGAAACCTATTGTAGTACTTGGCTAAACCATACAAAGCTACCATTTTCCTAAGTCAAAATGTTCAAACTTTAATGTGGTTCAATAAAACTTAACTCTTTTTTTTTTTTTTTTTTTTTGAGACAGACTCTTACTCTATGCCCTGGCTACAGAGTTGTGGCATCATAGCAGATGGCAACCTCAAACTCCTAGGCTCACAATCCTCTCGCTTCAGCCTCCCAAGTAGCTGGCACTTCAGGTATGTGCCACAACATCAGCTAATTCTTCTATTTTTTAGAAGACTTGCTTAGGCTAGTTTCAATCTTGTGAGCTCAAGCAATTCTCCCTTCTCTGCCTCCTAGAATGCTGGGATTACACAGTTCTGATGTACCTTACCTGGCCCTGAAATTTAACTTTTAATGTTTCATAAATCATACAATAAATCTCATTTCAACTTACAACAAAATTCTCTCCTCTTTTTTGGACATAAGGTCTCACTCTGTTGCCTATGCTAGAGTACAATGGCAGCATCATAGCTCACTGCAGCCTCCAACTCCCAGGCTCCTGCCTCAGCCTCCTGGGTAGCTGGGACTACAGGAATGAACTACCATGTCGTAATCTTTTACTTGTGTAGAGATAGGGTCTTACTATGTTGCTCAAGCTAATCTCAAACTCCTGGCCTCAGGTGATTTCTCCTAATCGTTAAGATTACAGATTTGAGCTACTGCACTCAGCCTTAAAATATAATTCTTTACATATGAATTACCTATTTATTTACTATTTATTCATGCCATAAACACTTACATTATTAATCCTGTAACAAGCAGAAATAGAGATTGCTACTTAACAGTAGAAGTTTTAAAACTGTGATGATGTTATGGTAGTAAATTTTCACTAGAAGATCAAATATGTGTAACATTCCCTTTTCCGTGGATTCAAATCTTTACAAAAATATTCCATTTAAATTATAAAGTTCAGTTATATTTCTAGATTTGGCAATCATTAAGAAGGCTAACTACTGGCTTGACAAAACAGAATTCTAAAAACTATAGATATTTTTTGTTATAATAGCATCTTTTAAGGATTAGGTAGTAACGTGTTTCTGATGCCAGGTGACCTCTAAGAAAATAACAGTGTAACTTTAAAGAAATTATTTTAAGTAAAAGGAGGAGGGTTAAGCATTCACTAGTAAAATATATTGCTCACTAGTTAAGAAAAATTCCTAAACATAACCTGTTAAACAAAAAATTCAAAACCCTATTTGTTTCAATTGCTCTTTATCACTTGAGCTTCTAAAGAAATTTCTTGCTAAAAAGATTAACACCTCCTGGGCAGTGCCTATGGCTCAAAGGGGTTGGATACCGGACCCAACCGGAGGTGGCAGATTCAAACCTGGTCCCAGCCAAAAAAAAAGGAAAAGAAAAGATTAATGCCTCCTTTAAAACTCCACTTATCATATCCTAGTAAGTTTAATTAGAAAATGCTTTTGACAGTATCTATTACCCTTAAGACAATCATGTCTCTGGAATATAAAAAAGTAAATGTTGGCTGTGTAATGGCTTTTGCCTGTAATCCTAGCATTTTGCAAGGCTGAGGTAGGAGGATCCTTTGAGGCCAGGAGTTTGAGACCAGCCTTGTGCAACTTAGCAAGACTTTGTACCTACAAAAAACTTTAAAATTAGCCAAGCATAGTCCAGCTAATTAGCAGTACAGTCCCAGGATGCTGAAGCAGGAAGACAGATTGAACCCAAGAGTGAGGTAATGAGCTGTATCACACTATTGTACTCTAATCTTGGTAAACAGAGTGAGACTCTGCCTCTAAAAAATATTTTAAAAATTTAAAAAACCGGCTCGGCGCCTATAGCTCAACTGGCTAAGGCGCCAGCCACGTACACCTAAGGTGGCGGGTTCGAATCCCCAGCCCGGACCCGCCAAACAACAATGATGGCTGCAACCAAAAAATAGCCAGGCATTGTGGCAGCCAACTATAGTCCCAGCTACTCAGGAGACTGAGGCAAGAGAATCACTTAAGCCAAGGAGTTGGAGGTTGCAGTGAGCTGTGATGCCAAGCCCTCTATCTAGCACGATAGCTTGAGGCTCTGTCTCAAAAAAAAAAAAAAAAAAAAAAAAAAAATTTAAAAAACCAAGTGTTCTTTACTTTTATCAAGCTCAGTTTTGCTTTCCAGTGACCCTGGCTCTATCCTTGAAACAGATACTCTTCCACAAACCAATTCTTTAAATGTTTGAACACAGAAATTTCTGCTAACATTTTTAGTTCACTCAGTCATTTTCTGGTAATTCTTTTTATAAAGGACTTTACTACATCAACATTTCTTTAGCGTTTGGCATTCAATTGTAAACACTATATCCTAGGTATGATCTCATCCTAGTTAAGTGAGATGACACCTCGTATTTTTTGCATTATGCTCCAAAAGAACTGCTTAACTTGGGCGGGGCCAGTGGCTCAAAGGAGTAGGGCGCTGGCCCCCATAGCCAGAGGTGGCACGTTCAAACCCAGCCACCAGTTTTCTCTGGCTAAAAACTGCAAAAAAAGGAACTGCTTAACTCAGATTATTTTAAATACTAAATACATATTAATGACACGTAAGCCCTTGTCTTTTTGAAGAGGCAAAAATAACAATGCTTTTCACATTCAAACTTCAAAAAGAACAAGATTTATGTGGACAAGACTGCTCACTATGTTTATCAATAGTAGTTCCACTATGTTGAGTTAAAGCTAATTGAAAAGCCGTGTCATAGGGTACCCTGTAGCTCAGTGGTTAGGGCACCAGCCACATGCTGCAGCGCTGGTGGGTTTGAACCCAGCCCAGGCCTGCTAAACAAACAAACAAACAACAATAACAAAAAAGCCAGGCGTTATGGTGGGCGCCTGTAGTCCCAGCTACTGGGGAGGCTGAGGCAAGAGACTTGCTTGAGCCCAAGAGTTGGAGGTTGCTGTGAGCTATGACGCCACAGTACTCTACCAAGGGTGACAAAGTGAGACTCTGTCTCAATAAAAAAAAGACGAAATGAAAAGAAAAGCCATGTCACAGAATATCTTATTTATGTAATAACCATAAACCTAAATTGAGGAAAACTATTGTCCTTTCCTAGAAAACACACACACGATATTCACCTAAAAGCTATTCCTTACAATAAGGAACTGGGCTTGGCGCCTGTGGCTAAAGTAGCAAAGGCATCAGTCACACACACCTAAGGTGGTGGGTTCGAATCTAGCCGAGGCCCGCCAAACAACAATGACGGCTGCAACCAAAAAATGGCCGGGCATTGTGGCGGGCGCTGTGGTCCCAGTTACTTGGGAGGCTGAGGCAGGAGACTCGCTTGAGCCCAGGAGTTGGAGGTTGCTGTGAGCTGCGATGCCACAGCCCTCTAACCAAGGGGACAGCTTGAGGCTCTGTCTCAAAACAAAACAAACAAACACAATATAAGGAACTGCACAGGAGCCTGAATCCCATTTAGAGATCCAAGAGCTATGATAATGATATTTACTACCATATATCCAATTGCTTAGCATAGTGGCTGTTACACAAGTAGGTATACAATATAAATTCACAACTTTAATAAGGTAAAGGAACATCAGTTTGATGATCAAGTGTTTAAAAATTATATTTTATTATATAAAATCACAGTCAATAGCCCAATGGTTTCTGACTAATCTTAAGTATCTCACCATTATTTGGGCAAAGGTCCCTGGCACATGCGCAGATAAGAAAACAGGTATTCATCAAGGTTACTGAAACAGCTAAAAATAATTGGCAATAGTTCTCTATAGAAATTTTGGTGTTCAACACAAGAAAACTCTGTTCAGGCATTCTATATAAGCATTTGCTTCTGGAAAACTTCCACATGTACCACTATATGATTCTCAAAAACAGATTTAAAAAAAAAACACTTTAAAAAAAGGCAAAAGCAGAAGGTTTTATTCCTTAGAAATGCTGTAAGATGACTGGGTGCAGTGGTTCACACCTATAATCCTAGCACTCTGGGAGGCCGGGTGATGGATCCCTTGAGTTCAAGAGTTGGAAACCAGCCCAAACAAGAGTGAGAGCCATCTCTACTAAAAATACCAAAATTAGCCAGGAGTGGTGGTGCACGCCTGTGGTCCCAGCCACTTGGAGACTGAGGCAAGAGGCCTGTTCAAGCCTAGGAGTTTGAAGTTGCTGTGAGCTATGATGTCATAGCACTCTACAAAAGGCTACAGAGTAAGATAAAGGAAGGAAGGAGGGAGGGAGGAAGGGAGGAAGGAAGGAAGAGCCTAAAGTTAAAAAGGTGAGGAGAAAATGTTTATTAAGCATGTACTATTCAGTACCATTTCTTATATATACTTCACAACAAGTTTCTTGAGGAAGTATCATCTTCATTTTAATGTACAGGAAAGTAACTCACAGAAATTAAGCACAGCTGGCCCTCTACCTGCAGATCAAAATGATTAAGAAAAAAATGTACAAAAATTATAGTATAACAACTATTTACACAGTATTTATATTACACTAAGCATTTTAAGTAATCTAGAGATGATTTAAAGTACATGAGAAGGGTAGACAAGATGGCTCGTACCTATAATCCCCACAGTCTGGTAAACAAAGGCAGGAGGATTGATTGACTCAGGTTAGGAGCTTCAAACCAATCAGAGCAACAACATGAGATTCTGTCCCTACAGTATAATTTTTCCTTTTTTTGGAGACAGAGCCTCAAGCTATCCCCCTGGGTAGAGTGCCATGGCATCACAGCTCACAGCAACCTC
>NW_003852396.1:24683228-24699511 GCF_000181295.1 Otolemur garnettii | reverse complement strand
ATTGTTGTTTGGTGGGTCCGGGCTGGGGATTCGAACCCGCCACCTTAGGTGTATGTGGCTGGCGCCTTAGCCGGTTGAGCTATAGGCGCCGAGCCAAGGCCCTGACTCTTAAAATAAAAAACAGGATGGGGAGGATTGTGTACATTATATGCAAACATTATACCATGTTACATAGGTACATGAGCATCTGCAGATTTTGCTATTTGTAAGGGTCTTGGAGCCAATCTTCCGCAGCTACCAAGGGACCAGTACAATCTTCCAACAGTTAAGTAGAAAATCCCAAATCAAATTTAACTGCTGCAAGGCTTGGTGGCTCATACCTGGAATCCTAGCACTTTGAGAGGCTGAGGTGGGTGGAACTGCATAAGCCTAAGGAGTTCAAGACCAGCCTGAGCAAGAGTGTGACTCCCATCTCTACTAAAAATAGAAAAACTAGCCAGGCATGGCGCCTCCATTCCCAGCTTACTGGGGAGGGTGAGGGTAGAGGAGCTCTGAAGTGCAAGAGTTTCTTTTTCTTTTTTTTGGTGACAGTCTCATTTTGTTGCCCTTTGGTAGACTGCCATGGCATCACAGCTCACAGCAACCTCAAACTCTTGGGCATAAGCAATCCTCTTGCCTCAGCTTCCTGAGTAGCTGGGCCACAGGCACCTGCCACAATACCTGGCCATTTTTAGAGAAGAGGTCTCGCTCTGGCTCAGGCTGGTCTCGAGCTTGTAAGCTGAGGCAATCCACCAGTCTTGGCCTCCCAGAGTGTTAGGATTACAGGCGTGAGTCACTGAGCCCAGCTGTAAGCCCAAGTTTGAGGTTGCTGTGAGCTATGAAGTTGCCACCGCACTTCAGCCCTCGTGACAGAGAGAGACTGTCTCAAAAACAAAATTAAAAAAAACTTAACTGCTAACTCTAAAAATCTTACCTCATGCATTAGGGTATAATCTACTTAAAACAGTATACAATAGATGATGTTTTAAGCTTGTATGACTGATTAACAGTATCATAATTATTTTGTTGTCATTTTCTTCATCTATAATATAGGAAAACAATATATTTTAAATAACTATGTAAGGTAGATAGGGGAAGTAATACAAAATGGTAGTATGACATCATGAACATAGCCCCATTTGGTGTTTGTATTCATAGGGATAAATGGTAAGTAAAATTTTGATTGAGGACTACTTTGTTTACCTGTATTTAGCAAAATAATTACAAGGGATATGGAGTAATACATATAAAATGAGCCCCCATGAGCTCATTCAATTCACATTTATTATTAAGGAATAAAAGTTGAGCTATTCTGACCCAAACAAATATAAATTTCTATAAGTTATTCCTTCAAAGCATTAATAATAACTAATACAAACCTGCTAAAATTAAAAATGGGGCAAAAGCCAGATATGAGTTACTGTCAAAGAAGTTTTTCATAAGCCAGCAGTTAGACATCATGAGTTCTTCCTACTTTAAAGGACCCCTTATATTTTCAAAATTAATACATATTGTGTGGTTTGATGCCTGTAGCTCAGCGGTTATGGCGCCAGCCACATATGCTGGGGCTGGCGGGTTCAAACCCAGCCCGAGCCTGCCAAACAACAATGACAACTACAACAACAACAAAAAAGCCAGGCATTGTGGCAGGTGCCTATAGTCCCAGCTACTTGGGAGGCTGAGGCAAGAGACTTGCTTGAGCCCAAGAGTTTGAGGTTGCTGTGAGCTGTGACGCCACAGCACTCTACTGAGGGTAACATAGTGAAACCTATCTTCAAAAAAAAGAATCTCTCTCTCTCTCTATATATATATATAGGATTAATGGGATTTTCTAAAGAATAAAACTACAAAAATAGGAAAGTAAGGACACAAAGACTTTGAATAAAGGTCCGAGTACTACTGACTCTAAAGTTACATTTCATGGTTACTCCTTAAATGTTTCTGTCCAAATATATCTTTTTTTTTTTTTGAGACAGAGCCTCAAGCTATTGTCCTAAGTAGAATGCTGTAGCATCATGGCTCACAGCAACCCAGCAACCTCCATCTCCTGGGCTCAAGTGATTCTCCTGCCTCCGCCTCCCAAGTAGCTGGGACTACAGGTGCCCACCACAATGCCCGGCTATTTTTTGGTTGCAGCTGGCATTGTTATTTGGCAGGTCCAGGCTGGATTCAAGCCTGCCAGCTCAGGTGTATGTGGCTGGCACCTTAGCTGCTTGAGCCACAGGTGCTGAGCCTGTCCAAATATATCTTTAAACACAAATAAGAAATCAATGTTTAAAAAACAGAACTATGACAAAAAAGGACAATGTTCCTAAGATTTCCTCAGAAGCCCAATAAATACATGCATAGCAAAAATTGAAAATACACTGTGTCATGGTGAATTGACCAAATTAAAATAATTAGAAACAAATTGATAATGACTAATGCACTGACTAGTCCCTAGAAATTCCCACCTCCCCCAACAAAAAACTGTCATCCCACCTCATAGACCACATTCTAGTGGAGAAGAGATCAAAGTATGAAACACAAAATAATGTAAAATATTCCAATAAAATATACCTGACAATGCATTTCCATGAAGAGCCATCCTGATCATCTTGTTCTTCTATGTACATTCTGACATTGTGATCTTGATCCAACTGGTACCAGTACATAAGGCCATCTTTGTCTCGTCCAATTGGCTGGAGACGCATAGTATCGGCATCCTCCTCATTGATAATATTCTTGAATTTCAGATTGTCATCAAACTGACACTCGCAGAGGTACTAGAAAAGGCATAACAAGGCTTAAAATACCCCTTAAATGTTTCTCCACCACAATAAAAATGATACAACTATAGAATTGATTTAGTGAAAAGAAGAGACAGAGCATATGCAGTTTATCCATCTTCCACTATCCTCTCTCTCATTTACATAAACTGTTGAGGATAACCAATATAAAAAGATAAATTTTAAGAAGCCAGGTATATTAATATTACACCAGTTTTTAAGTTTAACACAAACATTGATGCACAAACCAAATTATACTTCCAAAGCAGTGAGCCTGTTTGCACCAAAAATTCCAAAATTGTCTCATGGTATAAAACAATTCTATTTTAAAATTTTCATTTATTTATTAAATAATTTTTAATTATTTTTTAATTGACAAAAATTATATATATAGATGGTTTACAGTACAATGTTTTGATATACGTGTATTATGTGGAATGCCTAAATCAAGCTAATTAACACATCTATTACCTACTAGACGTTGGGGGGGGGATGTAAACATTGCAAATCTGCTCTTTTTACAACTTTCTAGAATACAATATATTGTTATTAACTATAGTCACCAGGTTGTATTACTGAGCTCCTGAACTAATTTCCTCTCTAATTTATTTTTGATATTTTGATATCTTTCCAACTTGCCTATACCTTCCTAATTCCCAATAACCACTACTATGTTCTCTGCTTCTGTGAGTTTAGCCCTTATAGATTTTACATCTAAGTGAGATCCTGGGGTATTACTCTGTGTGCCTGGCTTATTTCACTTAACATAATATCCTCCAGCTTCAACCATCTTGTCACAAAAGACAGGATTTACTAATTTTCATTATCCGTACACTTGCTGATGAGCACTTAGGTTTACTGCATTATCCTGGCTATTGTGATTGATGTTGTAGTGAACATGGAGTGCAAATCTCTTCTTTTGACAAACAAATGCATCTCCTTTGGATATATATCTAGTAGCAGGGGTTGGCTGAATGATAGTTTTCTTTTCTTTTTTTTTTAAGAAACAGTTTCACTTTGTCACCCTCAGTACAGTGGTGTGGCATCACAGCTCACAGTTAACAACCTCCAGCTCTTTAGCTTAGGTGA
The DNA here is from genome assembly GCF_000181295.1 of Otolemur garnettii. Taxonomy (NCBI): domain Eukaryota; kingdom Metazoa; phylum Chordata; class Mammalia; order Primates; family Galagidae; genus Otolemur; species Otolemur garnettii. Next base: position 24,695,675 of record NW_003852396.1, on the reverse strand, counting down.
TTCTCTTGCCTCAGCCTCCCAAGTAGCTGGGACTATAGGCAGCTGGCACAATGCCCAGTTGTTTTTTATAGAGGGGTAGGGGGCTCACTCTTGCTCAGGCTGGTACTCCTGAGCTCAGGCAATCCACCTGCCTTGGCCTCCCAGAGTGCTAGGATTACAGGTGTGAGCTACCACACCCAGTCCATTATTTTTCATTTTTTGAGGAAACTTCTGTGCTGTTTTCCATAATGGCTATTATAATTTACATTCTTAAGAGTCATAAGAGTATAAATTATCACCAGAAGGAAGGCCTTTCCTTCACATTATTGCCAAACTGGTTATCTCTTGTCTTTTTGATAAAAGCCATCCCAGCAGTTGTGACATGATATATCATTGCAATTTTAATTTACATTTCTCTCATAATTAGTGATGCTGAACAATTTTTCATATATCTGTTGACCTTTCTGTGTCTTCTAAGAAATGTCTGCTCACTTCCTTTGCCCATTTTTTAATCAGGTTAACTCGTTCTCTTGCTGTTAAGTTGTTTGTTCCTAATATATTTTGGAAGATAAGCCCTTATCAGATGGATGTTTTTCAAGTATTTTCTTCCATTTTGTAGGTTATCTCTTTATTCTATTGATTGCTTCTATTGCTGCACATAAGCTTTTTAATTTGATACAATCCCATCTGTCTAGTCTTGCTTTTGTTGTCTCTGTTTTAACGGTCAGATTCAAAAGGTCTTTGCCCAGACCAACATTAACCAGTTTTCCCCTAGACTGGGCATGGTGGCTCATGCCTACAATTCCAGCACTTGGGAGGCCGAGGCATGTGGATTGCCTGAGCTTATAGGTTTGAGACCAGCTTGAGCCAGAGCCAGAGCCAGAGCAAGATCTCATCTCTAAAAATAGTCAGGCTTCATGGTGGGTGTCTGTAGTCCCAGCTACTTGGGAGGCTGAGGCAACTTGAGCCCAAGAGTTTAAGGTTGCTGTAAGCTATAATGCCACAACACTCTACCAAGGGCAACAAAGTGAGACTGTCTCAAAAAAAAAGCTTCCCCCTATGTTTTCTTGCAGCAGTTTCATACTTTCAGGTCTTATGTTTTAAATCTTTAATTCATTTTGAACTGATTTTCTAAATACAGTTAGATAGGCATCTAATTCCATTCTGCATGTGAATATCCACTCTCCCTCACATCATTCATTGAAAAGACTGCCACTTCCCATTCTGTGAGCTTGACACTTTTGCTGAAGATCAGTCAACTTTATATGTGGATTTATTTCTGGGTCCTCCATCCCGTTCCATCAGTCTAACTGTTTTTGTGTCTGTATCATGTTTCATGTTTTTTCCATAAGCAATACTTGGTGTAAATACCATGTTGAAACCTCCAGCTTTGTTCCCTTGGCTCAATATTGCTTTGGCTCTCTGGGGTCTTTTGTGGTTCTTTATGAATTATAGGATTATTTCTTACTTTTGTGAACAATGTCATTGGAATTTTGATAGGGGTTGCGCTGAATCTGTACATTACTTTGTGTAACACGGACATTTTAACCATATTAATTCTTGCAATACATGAACACAGGATAGCTTTCCATTTATTTGTCTTTAATTTATTTCATTAATGTTTTATAGTTTTCTGTGTAAAGAATTTTACCTCTTTGGTTTAACTTATTCCTAAATAATTTTTTTTATGCTACTGTAAATGGAGTTTTAGAATTTCTTTTCAGACAATTCAAAATTAGTGGATAGAAATACTACTGATTTTTGTATCTTCCAACTTTACTGAATTCATGTACTCTTTTTTTTTTTTTTTGAGACGGAGCCTCAAGCTATCCCCCTGGGTAGAGTGCCATGGCTTCATTGCTCACAGCAATCTCCAACTCCTGGGCTCAAGCGAGTCTCCTGCCTCAGCCTCCCAAGTAGCTGGGACTACAGGCGCCCGCCACAACGCCTGGCTATTTTTCGGTTGCAGCCATCATTGTTGTTTGGTGGGCCCGGGCTGGGAATTCAAACAGGCCACCTTAGGTGTATGTGGCTGGCGCCTTAGCCACTTGAGCCACAGGCTCCGAGCCGAATTCATCTACTCTTTAAACAGTTAGTTGGTAGAGTCTTTAGGGTTTTCTATATATAAAATCATGTTGTCTGCAAACAGTGAAAATTTAACTTCTTCCTTTCCAATTTGTATGATGTTTATTTCTTTTTCTTGTTATGATTTCTAGTACTAAATAGAAGTGGCAAAAGTGGCATCTTTGTCTGCTCCTGATGTAAGCTGTGAGCCTGTTACATATAGGCTTTATTAAGATCCATTCCTTCCACACCTAATTCATTGTGAGTTTTTTCTGGGTTTTTGTTTTTTTTGTTTGTTTTTTGAGACAGAGTCTGATCTGTCAGCCTGAGTAGAGTGCCATGGCATCATTGTAGCTCACAGCAACCTCAAACTATTAGGCTCAAAATATCCTCTGGCCTCAGCTTCCCCAGTACCTGGGACTACAGGCATCCACCACAATGCCTGGCTAGCTTTTCCATTTTTAGTAGAGATGGGGTCTTACTCTTGTTTAGGCTAGTCTAGAACTCCTAAGCTCAAGCAATTTACCTGCCTACTCCTCCCAGAGTGCTAGGATTACAGGTGTGAACCACCACATGGGCCTCATTCTGAGTTTTTAGAGACAGTCTTGTTTTGTCACCCTTGGTAGAGTGCCATGGTGTCTTAGCTCACAGCAACCTCCAGCTCCAGGCCTTACGTGATTCTCTTGCCTCAGTCTCCCGAGTAGCTGGGACTACAGGAGCTTGACACAATGCTCGGCTATTTTTTTTTTTTTCTGCAGTTTGGCTGGGGCTCGGTTTGAACCCGCCACCCTCAGTATATGGGGCGGGCGCCCTACTCACTGAGCCACAGGCACCGCCCCATTGTGAGTTTTTATAAGAAAGCAAAGGCTTTTCCAGCATCTATTGATATGATCAAATGCTTTCCCCCCATTGTTCTGGTAATGTGGTATATCACATTTATTGAACCACCCTTATATTTGAGATCCCAGGTCAAACCCCATTTTATCACAGTAAACAATCCTTATATGTGCTATTCAACTCAGTTGCTTGTATTATTTTAAGGATTTTTATAACTATGTTCATAAGGGAAATCGCTTTTTTTTTTTTTTGAGACAGAGTCTTAAGCTATCACCTTGGGTAAAGTATCATGGCATCATAGCTCACAGAAACCTCCAACTTGGGCTCAAGTAATCCTCTTGCCTCAGCTTTTCTATTTTTAGGAGAGATGGGGGTCTTGCTTTTGCTCAGGCTGGTCTTGAACTCATGAGCTCAAGCTATCCACCTGCCTCGGCCTCCCACAGTGCTAGGATTACAGGCATGAGCCACTGTGCCCAGCCACAAGGGAAATTTCTTATATTGTTCTCGTCTAACTTTGGCATCAGGGTAACATGCTGGCTTCATAAAATACACTGGAAGTATTTGCTCTTCTTCAACTTTATGGAAGAATTTGAGAAGGATTGCATTAATGATTCCTTAGATGTTTGGTAAAATTCAGCTGTGAAACCATCAGGTCCTGGATTTTTCTCTGATGCAAGATTTCTCATTATTTACTCAATTTCCTCATTATTAGTCTGTTCATTTTTTTTACTTCTTTATAATTCAGTTTGGGTAAGTTGTATGTTACTAGGAATTTCTCTGTTTCTTATACGTTATCCAAGACAATTGTTCTCAATAGTCTTTTATGATACTTTGCCTCCACTTTCAATCTGATTTGAGTCTTCTCTTTTTATTGACAAACCTAGCTAAATGTTTGGTGACTTTATCTTTTCAAAAACCAATGCTTAGAGGCAGATGTGGTGGCTCATGCTTGTAATCTTAGCACTCTGGGAGGCCCAGGTGGGAGGATATCTTAACTTCAGGAGTCCATGGACTAGCCTGAGCAAGAGTGAGACCCCACCATTACTAAAACTACCAAAAAAAAAAAAAAAAAAGGCTAAACCCTTCCTTGACAGTCATATTACCGCCTATTTTCCTTGTTTCTTTCCTAGAAAAGATTCTAAAAAAAAAAAAAAAAAAGGCTCAGCACCCATAGCTCAGTTGTTAGGGTACCAGCCACATAAGGTTTGAACCTGGCCTGGGCTGACGCCTGTAGTCCTAGCTACTTGGGAGGCTGAGGCAAGAGAGTTGCTTAAGCCCAGGAGTTTGAGGTTGCTGTGAGATATGATACCACAGCACTCTACCAAGGGTGACACAGTGAGACTATGTCTCAAAAAAAAAAAACAAATAAATAAAATTAGTGGGGTATTGTGGCAGGCATGAGTAGTAGCCCAAGCTACTTGGGAGGCTGAGGCAAGAAGATCACTTGAACCCAGGAGTTTGAGGTTGCTGTGAGCTAGGCTAAGGCCACAGCACTCCTGTCTGGGGCAACAAAGTGAGAGTTTGTCTCAAAAAACAAAAACAAACCTGCTCAGTCTTGTTTATCTTTTCTATTGTTCTTGTAAGCCTCTATTTTATTTATTAATATTTCTATTCTGATTTTAGTTATTATCTTCCTTCTTCTAACTTTGGAGTTTGTTTGTTCTTCCTTTTCTAGTTCCTTGAGATGTAAAATTGAGATCTTTCTCTTTTCTTTTAAGCAACAGGGTCTTGGCTCAGTGCCCATAGCACAGTGGTTAGGGCGCCCGCCACATACACGGATGGTGGTGGGTTCAAACCCGGCCCAGGCTAGCTAAACAATGACAACTGCAATAAAAAATAGCTGGACATTGTGGTAGGCACCTGTAGTCCCAGCTATTTGGGAGGCTGAGGCAAGCAAATCACTTAAGCCCAAGAGTTTGAGGTTGCTATGAGCTGTTTTTTTTCCTGTCTCAAAAAAAGGGGGGGGGGGCAGAGTCTCCCCCGTCACACAGGCTGGAGTGCATTGGTATGATCACAGGTCACTGTAACCTCAAATTCCTGGGCTCAAGAGATCATGCCTCAACCTATTATTCATATGCAGTTTTCAAGGTAAGTAGTCTTTCACTGATAGCTGGCTCTGATGACATTTTTCTTTTTTAAGTAGACAGGAAATAGGATTTATTATTAGGTAGGCGCAAATGATAGGCAACACGGTGGAAGTCCTCATGAGTGCAGGGCCTGCCACTTGTCCAGGGGACCACGACTGTGGATGTATTTGACCCCATAGCCTTCTGGAATGAGCTGCTTCTCAGCCACCAGGTCGTCAATCACATGCTCCTTGTTCTCTAGTTTGGTGCGGATGGACATGATGACTTGGCCAATGTGAAGTCTGGCCACAGTGCCCTGGGGCTTTCCAAAGGCACTATGCATAACTGTCTGGAGCCTAGATTATACACTGGGGACAGCACCAAGGCCTAACACATGAACATGTAGTAGGACTGTCTCCAAGGTCCCTTAGCATAAACTATACAAGCAACAGGCTGCATACACTACCAAGGAGGCTGCTGTTTGTTGTGGCAGGAGCCGTAATCCTACCTATCTGGGAGGCTGAGACAAGAGAATCACTTAAGCCTAAGAGTTTGAGGTTGCTGTGAGCTGTGATGCCACAGCACTCTACTGAGGGCAACAAACTGAGATTCTGTCTCAAAAAAAAAAAAAAAATCAGAAAATAAAAAAACCCATAAAATCTTGAGGTCCTTTGAATAAGAAACCTACATATAGAAAGTTGTAAATTTCAGAAGTGATAAAAACTTCATTACGTTCATCACAAAGAGTATTCTCCTCCTCCATTAGGCCACTTTGCACTAATTAGGGCCAACAGTACCAAGTAGGCAGGAAAAAGAATGGGAAACTCAAACTTGAAAATAAGCCTACTTTGAGATGACCCTTTTTAATCAGGTACATTTGGTCATGTGAAGATTTTATTAAGTACCAAATGCATTCCCCATGTCATTTGGAAAACAATATCAAATTGCTAATTTACTAAATCAGTAGAATTTATAAATCAGCCTATTCTATTACTATCCCTACAAGAAGAGATAATTAAACCTAGATATACTTATGCAATGAAAAACAATAAAAAAATAGTAATTTAAAAAAGATACTATTTGTCACAAAAAAATAGAAGACTTTATTGTCCTCTTCTACTAGCAAAAAATTCTTTTTTTTAATACCTTTTTATTTTTCAATTTAATGATAAGTCAAAAGTGAAATTTTAAATTAAAGTAATTGTAACAAATAATAAATTTTTATTACCTTTAAGAGTGCTAGTTTGCATTCAATACTCATTTCAAGATAGCCCTTCTTCTCCATTTCCCATGCCCAGGTGCTGTTAAATTCCTGGCATATCTGTCAGAGAAAGTTAATATTTAATGCATGAAAGCAATTTTTATTTACACTGGTAGTCTTAAACAATTATGCTAAGAGTTCTCATTAACATATATTTATAAAGGAAAGAGTTTCAACAATGGAGTTACAACCCAATTCCACCCTAAAATGCATTACCATTTAAAGCCATCAGAAATATTTACTATTATTTGGTAACTGAATTTAAGATAAGAAGTGAGGCCTGGCTCGGCACCTATAGCTCAACCGGCTAAGGCGCCAGCCACGTACACCTAAGGTGGCGGGTTTGAATCCCCAGCCCGGACCCGCCAAACAACAACGACGGCTGCAACCAAAAAATAGCCGGGCGCTGTGGCGGGCGCCTGTGGTCCCAGCTACTTGGGAGGCGGAGGCAGGAGACTCGCTTGAGCCCAGGAGTTGGAGATTGCTATGAGCTGTAATGCCATGGCACTCTACCCAGGGGGACAGCTTGAGGCTCTGTCTCCAAAAAAAAAAAAAAAAAAAAAAAGAAGTGAGGCCTGACATGGTGGCTCATACCTGTAATACCAAGTTTGTTTTTCGTTTTTTTTTGGAGACAGAGTCTCACTTTGTTGCCCTAAGTAGAGTGCAGTGGTATCAATGGTAACATTTTGAGAGGCCAAGGTAGCAGGGTCATTCGAGCCCAGGAGTTAGAGGTTGCAGTGAGCTAGGATCACGCCACTGCACTGAATCCTTGGCAACAGAGAGCTTGTCTCAAAAAAACAAAACAAAACAAACCCAATTCAGTCTTCCCTATGGACTATAAAAAACTAAATAAAATTTAGAAAAGACCAATGTCTATAGCTCTCTCCTCTGTTCTCAAGATCTTTATACATACTTTATGGGCACATTTTTCCACATGAGGATAATTATTTGATTGTATCTCACTAAATGCCTTAAAGTTCTCCAAGGCAAGGTCAATCTTGATATTTACACCGTAAGTAGGCTCAAAAAACATGCCAAATTGAACCTATACTTAAAATCAAGCCTCTCTCCAATTCAGTGTCTAGCTATGCATGGGGAATGTAAAAATTCCATGGTTTGACATAGAGACCTTCTATAACATGCTTTAACTTAATTGTCAAGGTTTCTTTTCCTACACAAGCATTTCAGGCAACCCAGAGCCACTAGAGCAGGCTGAAAAAGGAAGATCTGAATAACCACTCCACTTAAAAAGTCAGTGCAGGAATCTTTCTCCTACTTCGGTGGCTTCTCCTAATCTAAGGTCAGAGAAAGCCAGTAAGGGAAATTAATACAGAGAAATGCCAATGGGTTTAACGGTGCATATGACCTCTGTGAGCCAGTTTTTTCAGTAATAAAAATGGAATAGTAATAATATTGCTCTTAAAGGCTATTAAGTAGGCATGAAAAATGATATAAAATGCCTAGCAATTCCATGTTGTTTTTTTTGCAATTCAAGGAGCAAAGAACATAAGGAGGGCCGAGGGAGAAGAACCAACAGAAGGCAAGAGATTATCACGAAGCATAGGCAATGGGCTAGAATCGACAAGCTGGCAAGCAGGCTACTCTTATGACTTCCTCACCACAGAAATAAGACCTGGATGACTATTCTAGGTGGGTTACCATTTTCTTAGCCTGAACTAGTGTTATCTTTTTGCCATTTTGTAAAATTGTAGGAGATGAGTATTAGGACAGAAAAAGAATATAAGGCAAGCAGTATGACCAGAAACTATTAATGGAGGATCTCAGGTCAAAGGAAGAATGAGTTCTCCCATTCTCTGGAATACCATATGTCCTCTGACTGTAATTAATTTTGTGGACAGAGAAAAAAATTGGGATATACAGAGAAAAAGAAAATTAGAATACTGTACAAGGAAAACCCTAAAGTGATTAAATCAAAAGTTAAAAGGTTGGGACATAAATACACATTTTACAACAATGGGAAAGACAGATAACAATAAATATTGGTGAGGAGGCAGAGAAATCTGATGGAAATGTAAAATGATGCAGCCGATTTAGGAAAGAGAGTGGTAGTTTAGTTACCATATGACTTAGCAATTCCACCCCTAGGTATTTACACAAGAAAAATGAAACATATGTCCACACAAAAAATTGCACACAAATGTTCATAGCAGCAGTATTCACAATACACCCAAACTGGAAATAACACTAAATGTACAGCAACAGATGAATGGGATAAACAAATTCTAGTATGTCTATACAAGGGAATTTTATGTAGCTACAAAAAGGAATGAAGTAATGATGCATGCTACAGCCTGGGTGAGTCTTGAAAACATTGCTAAGTGAAAGAAACCAGACACAAAAGGCCACCAATTGCATGATTCTATGTATATTAAGTGTCTAGAATAGTCAAATCCATATAGGTAGAAACAAAGGAGCATTTGCCATGGGGTAGGGAAAGGAAGGAATGAGAAGTGACTACAGGTGATTCCTTTTCAGAGTGATAAAATGTGTAGTGGCTCACACCTGTAGTCCTAGCACGCTGGGAGGCCGAGGCAGGTGGACTGCATGAGCTCAGGAGTTCAAGATCAGCCTGAGCAAGAGTGAGATCCTGTCTCTACTAAAAATAGAAAGTAGGGTATCATGGTAGGTGCCTATAGTCCCAGCTACTCGGGAAGCTGAGGCAAGAGGACTGCTTGAGCCAGGGGTTTGAGGTTGCTAAAGCTACAATGATGCCACTACATTCTACCAAAGACAATGCACTGAGCCTTTGTCTCAAAAAAGAAGTTCTGAAATTAAGATAATGGTGATGGCTGTAAACTCTTTATAAATATACAAAAAATATATATACTGATATCACTGTAAATGACTGGAGATAATAATCTATTTCTCTCATTCCTTGAGTAAAGCCTCACTCTTTGCCTCACTATCCTCCTCAGGATAGCAATACACCCAATCCAAGGGTTATGTGAATTTAATAAGTTAATATTTTAAAGTGTTTAGAACAGTGCTTGGCACATAACATCCAATAAATGTTAGCTGTTGTTATTCTAGTAAGAGTTTAAAATATGTTTTTTTCCTTTTTTGAGACAGGGTCTGGCTCTGTTACCCAGGCTAGAGTATAATAGCAGTAATCATAGCTCACTGCAACCCTCAACTCCTGTGCTCAAGCAATCCTCCTGCCTGAGCATTCTGTGTAACTGGGACTATAGGTACATACTATCATACCTGGCTTAGTTTTTATGTTGTTTTTTTTTGTTTGTTTGTTTGTTTTTGTTTTTGTAGAGATGGGCTCTTGCCATGTTTCCCAGTTGGTCTGAAAATCCTGGCCTTGAGCCATCCTCAGCCTATCAAAATGCCAAGATTACAAACATGAGCCAAAGTACCCAGCTCTCTTTGCTTATTCTAAGAAGCATATTTGTTTTTATAGTTTAACATTTCTTGAGTCTTAAAATAAAAAATTACATTTGAAGTGATACTATTTTATTTCTTTGAAAAACTCCCTGTAAATCACTGGTGTGGCATGCACTTAAGAGATCACAGAACCCAAGAAAAACAGCAACAATAAATTATCACCTGGTAACTTACTTAGAAATTATTCTGAGGCCAAAGGAAATCAACTGTGATTTCCTTCAAAGGACACTTCATTAAAAATTGATCTTTTCACTTTTGAAAACCTTCATACAGTTGTCATATAGTTGGGAAAAAAGGGCAGAGGAAAACAGAGACACAGGTCCTGAATTTTTGAAGGCAGACATCTGTTTATTTAGCAAAGCAATACTCATTATCCATGGTCAAGATGTCTGGAATTGCTCATGTGGTATCCAAAATCATTAACAACCATAGGAAATAGAGGAGTTTCAAGGAAGCATGAGAAGTAACTGGCAGAGAAATTTCTTTATGCCTTGGGAAGCAGAAGGAATGGGAAGGATGAGAAGGCCAAAGCCTATACAACTAAACAAGGGGTTAATAAGGCCTGGCAGAAACGCTAGTTTTAAATTTCTACTTACTGAGTTTATTTTTAGGAGGATAATTCTACCTTAAAGGTACAAAGTCACCAGCTTAGATTTTTGGGTTCTTTCTACTCTAGATGATACTGGAAAGTAGAGAGTTTGTATTAGCAAATATAAGATAAAGGACAATAATGAAGGACCGAGGTTATGTTGAGTTGCTACAAACCCCCCTCTCCCTCATCAATCATCAAGAGTTGTTGATTCTATCTTCCAAACAACTCTCACATCCACCTCCCTCCTTTCCATCCCTTAGGCCAAAACCTTAATTCAGGCCTTCTCATCGCTCAGTTCGATTATCACTATAACTTCCTTATCATATGATTTTTAGGCCTCCCACTCCTTGTCATTCTCTCTAGTTACTTTATACTATGTAAGGCTAAGCTAGTTACTAGTAATTTCCTAACAAATTTCTGCTTATTCTATAGGTCTTAGTACAGCTGTCTTAAGGAGACACTAAGAAGAGATAATAAATAGATACCTGTGCTTTGAGCTGTCTAATAATCTTGCAGGTGGCTGAGCAGCAAAGGCTTAGACTAGTAAAGTCCACTAAGAACAAAGCATCAGGGCCTAACAGAAGCCAGATATTTTGTTCTGAATTTAAATAAAATTTTAAAATAATTACATTCCACTGATTTTTAAAAGAAAAGAAATAGCTCTGAGTAATACATTTGTACAATGGTGCCATAGGAGAAAAAAGATCAAGAGCCATGTAACAGAGAAGGTAAAAACTCCATCAAAAACCTAGCTAATGGGTACAGAGGCTCATGCCTATAATCTTAGCATTCTGGGAGGCTGAGGAGGGTAGATTGCTTGAACTCAGGAGTTCTGAGACCAGCCTGAGCTAGAGCAAGACTCAGTCTCTAAAATAGCTGGGTGTTGTGGCAGGTGCTGTAGTCCCAGCTACCTGGGAGGCTGAGGCAAGAGAATCACTTAAGCCCAAGAGTTGGAGGTTGCTGTGAGCTGTGACGCCATAGCACTCTACCAAGGGCAACTAGTGTGACTCTGTCTCAAAAACAAGAACAAAAATAAATAAATAAACAAATGACCAGCTAAGGAAGAGCTATTTATTCAAGGTGCCACAGCATTCTACTGAGGGTGACAAAGTGGAACTCTGTCTCAAAAAAACAAAAACAAAAACAAAGAAAAACCTAGCTGATGATTACAACTGAGAAATAAATATAACTCAAGCGTACTGGCAACCAAGGGAAATAAACCAAGAACTGCCTAAATGATTAATTAACTTATCTAATATTGATGCATAAAAGATGAAAAGAAGCCTCCAAGAAATTATTATTTATAAGAAAGAAAATGAGTGGGACATTTCACTAGTGGCATTTCAAAGAATCAGATTCACCAAGTCCTGGGTTTGAATGTTGACCCTGTCATTTTTAGCAACATGAACTGGCCAAGTTACTGCCATTAGTTTCTCAAAACTAATTTCCTTATGATTAATATCTGGTATACAATGAACATCCAATATAAAACTATATGATAGCTTCTATAAGAAGATTTAAACATATCAGAGAAAAATCTTCCTCAAAAAAGGCTACAAAGAGACAGTAATACTTATATTGAGACCTAAAGGATAAAGTCTGCCAGGAAAATAAGGTGGTGCAAAGGCATCCCAAGCAAAAGATAAAGTACATGCAAAGACTCTTAAGGAATGAAAATGATGGTATATTGGTATGACAGAGTCTAGTTTATAAGTAAATAGTAAAATTAAAAAGTAAAAATTAGTAAATATTTATTTACAACTAAATAATTCTATGTGTACTGTTAAAATCTTAAGCAAAAATGACAACTTCTCTCGGTTTATCCATATCTTATTATATTTAATCAGGAAGATTTTTTTTTTTGCAGTTTTTGGTGGGGGTTGGGTTTGAAACTGCCACCTCCGGTATATGGGGCTGACGCCCCACTCCTTTGAGCCACAGGCACTGCCCTAATCAGGATGATTTTAAGAATTAAATGACAGATGACGTGAAAAGTTCAGAGCACAGTGTTAGGCATAAGAAAGATAAAATGGCTCAGTGCCTATGGCTCAAACGGCTAAGGCGTCAGCCACATACACCTAAGGTGGCGGGTTCAAATCCAGCCTGGGCCCACCAAACAACAATGATGGCTGCAACCAAAAAAAATAGCCAGGCATTGTGGCAGGAGCCTGTGGTCCCAGCTACTTGTGAAGCTGAGGCAGGAGACTTGCTTGAGCCCAGGAGTTGGAGGTTGCTGT
>NW_003852396.1:24658393-24681833 GCF_000181295.1 Otolemur garnettii | reverse complement strand
TCAAAAAAAAAAAAAAAAAAAAAAAAAAAATATATCATCAAACACGGGTGAAGACTTGGGGGTAGGGGAGTCACAGTGTATGGCATACCTCTTGGGGGTGGCACACAATTATAAGAGGGACTTTACCTAACAAATGCAGTCAGTATAACCTAATTCTTTCTACCCTCAATGAATCCCAAATTAAAAAAAAAAAAAGAGCGAAGCCTAATATATAACCTATGTAGAGTGGAAATGTGGTAGCATGCTTTCTTTCTTTCTTTTTTTTTTTAGCATGCTTTCATCTATTAGAACAAATATACCACTGTTATCACAGTCCATAGTAGGGGAAGTTGTACATGTGGAGGAAGTGGGTATACCTTAACTCTGTACTTTCCACTTAATTTTTCTGTGATTCTAAAATCGCTCTAAAAAAGCCTGTTTTATTTTAAAAACTACCATAGAGTAAAAACACTTAACTACGTAACTTAAGTTTCTAATCTGTTTGTTTCCCAATACATATATTTAGCTTCTTTACTGAAACTTTAAGTTTAGACAAAGACAGCTTCACAGAATTAGAAAGAAAATATGAAATATAAATATCAAGTGGACATATATTTCAGAAATTAAGTCTAATGGTTTTCAAAGTGTTTCATAAAACTATTCTTCCAAACTATCCCTTATCTGATGGGCTAAAATTCTCTTTTATATCTCTATGAATCTTTGACGACCTTCATGAAAAAAAATCCTTACCTTCCATTTACTTCCATTTTCTGGATAGTTCTAGTTATTATAAAGTTACCCTGTCTTCCTACAACTTTCCTCCCTTACTTCTGAGTCTTAGCCTCTACTTCAGTGATTTTCAACCAGTGTGCCACAGCACACGTGAGAGGATCATAGGAGTACACTATTTTAAAGATCATTATATTTATTTATTTATTTTTTGAGACAGAGTCTCAAGCTGTCTCCCTGGGTAGAATACTGTGCCATCACAGCTCACAGCAATCTCCAACTCCTGGGCTTAAGCAATTCTCTTGCCTCAGCCTCCCAAGTAGCTGGGACTACAGGCGTCCCCCACAACGCCAGGCTAGTTTATGTTGCAATTGTCATTGTTGTTTAGCTGGCCCAGGCTGGGTTCGAGCCCGCCAGCCTTGGTGTATGTGGTCGGCACCATAAACACTGTGCTACGGATGCTGAGCCAAGATCATTATTTTTTAAAGTAGGGCAAAGCACAGTAATATATTCTCTCTCTCTCTCTCTTTTTTTGGATCAGCATAATTTAAGTGTGTTGCAGAAGTACAGTAACTATAGATTCAAGTATGCTATGAGATTTAAAAGGTTGAAAAAACAGCTCTGGTTACAAAAACAATACTTTTAATCCTTCTTCTATGGGAACTTTCAAATATTTGAAGAATGTGGTCTTTTCACTTGGGTTTTCTGTTCTGACTGCAAGCAATCAGAGTTCCTCCAAATATCCTTTGGTTGTGATCTGTTTTGTTTAGTTTTGTTTTTTGAGACAGAGTTTCACTATGGCACCCTTAGTAGAGTGCCATGACGTCAGAGCTCATGGCAATCTCAAACTCTTGTGCTTAAGTGATTCTCCTACCTCAGTCTTCGAAATAGGTGGGTGCAGCATATGCCTGGCTATTTTGTTGTTGTTGTTGTTGCAGCTGTCATTGTTGTTTTAGCTGGCCCAGGCCAGGTTCAAACCCACCAGCCTCAGTGTACGTAGCCCGTGCCCTACCCACTGAGCTACAGGCACCATCTATGTTTTTATTATAATAATTAAACCTAATAGAAATAAAGGACACAAACCCCTGACAAACTCAGCATTGCCGAAATCCCAAATACTACTAGTATATAAGAGAAATTATATGTAGACTACCATAACCAAATATATTAGAAAAACGATAAATAAGAAAATAAAGGTTTTTCACCATAGACTGTTGAAAGCCTTTACTGATTACTCTTATGTGAATTGTGAATATCCAAACTAGGGGTTTAATCTGCAGCATTATCTAATATATCTGATCCAGTATCCTGTAGAATACAAATAGATTGGGAACAGATGACCTAATATTTTTCAGTCATTCTTTCATTTCCCCCTAAAGAAACATCTGGAAGTATAAAGACATTCACCCACTCAGCTGGGTATAATGGCTCACACTGCAGAGGCTGAGGCAGAAGGACTGATCGAGTCCAGGAGCCTGAGGTTGCTGTGAGCTATGATGACACTGTTGCACTCTACCTAGGGCAACAGTGTGGAAACTCTGTCTCAAAAGGAAAAAAAAAATTGGCTCAGCGCCTGTGGCTCAAGTGGCTAAGGCGCCAGTCTCATACACCTAAGGTGGCAGGTTCGAATCCAGCCCAGGCCCACCAAAACAATGACGGCTGCAACCAAAAAATAGCCGGGCGTTGTGGTGGATGCCTGTGGTCCCAGCTACTTGGGAGGCTGAGGCAGGAGACTCGCCTGAGCCTAGGAGTTGGAGGTTGCTGTGAGCTGTGATGCTACCGCACTCTACACAGGGGGATAGCTTGAGGCTCCGTCTCAAAAAAAAATTTGCCCACTCAACAAATTGTAGTTAGTCTACTATTAGTAAGCAAAAGAAACTCCTTGTCCTTAATGAGCCTGTCTAAGTGAATCTTAGTGAAGTGATGTGGTGAGTTGGGGGTAGGAAAAGAGTGGTTACACGTAAGTAAATAGACAATTACTGTATATGAAGACCTGAAGTGTGGAGAGGGCAGAAACAAAAGCAGATACAAATGGCTAAAAAAACAAAATAATCATCTAACTGGAGGCATGGGCATAAGAAAAAGGGTATGGGCTCAGCGCCTGTGGCTCAAGTGGCTAAGGTGCCAGCCACATACACCTAAGGTGGCGGGTTCGAATCCAGCCTGGGCCTGCCAAACAACAATGACAGCTGCAACCAAAAATAGCCGGGCGTTGTGGCGGGTGCCTGTGGTCCCAGCTACTTGGGAGGCAGAGGCAGGAGACTCGCTTGAGCCCAGGAGTTGGAGGTTGCTGTGAGCTGTGATGCCATAGCACTCTACCCAGGGGGACAGCTTGAGACTCTGTCTCAAAAAAAAAAGAAAAAAAGAAAAAAAGAAAAAGGGTATGATTATGAAGAGCCTTATATGGCTAGACTTTTTTTAAAAGTTCAGATTTTAGGCCGGGTGTGGTAGCTCACGCCTGTAATCTTAGCACTCTGAGAGTCCAAGGCGGGTAGATTGCTTGAGTTCAAGATTAGTCTGAGCGAGACCAGCCTGAGCAAAAGCAAGACCCCATCTCTACTAAAAATAGAAAAACTGAGGCAAGAGGACCGCTTGAGCCCAAGTTGGAGATTGCTGTAAGCTGTGACACCACAGTACTCTACCTAGGGCAACAGCTTGAGACAAAAAAAAAAAAAAAAAGTTTAAGATTTTATTTAGAAGTTTAAACAGGAGAGTGCGCAACATTTTATAAAGTTCTCAATGACTCTACTGGTAGAAGACAGATTATTAACCAAAAAGCTTTTATTTGTTTATTTTAAGTGGTAGGGTACAGAGCAGAAATTAGATGTAAATTTAGGAAAACAGCAGTCCAGAAAGATGGGCAATAGCCTGCCTAAGGTAGAGGTGGTAGAGGGAGAAATAAACAGATCTGAGAAATGTTTTTAAAAAACAAAATTATTAAAACTGAATGATTATGCAGTGATAAAGAGTCATGAAAACCTGAGGCACTGGCTTAGGAACTGAATAGATGCCAATGACAATGGAGGAAGAAGAAAAAGATCTGGGTTCAATTATCAGTTACATCACATTGACAAGGAGATAATGCTTCTGGTCAAGTCCTCTAACAATTTTCCTGTCTGTAGTAAAAGGTTGTGTTAGCTACCACATGGAGTTTTGAAACTGTAAAACACTGTATAAAGCTAAAACACTGTTTATTTCTGGTGTGATTTTTTTAAGAACCAAAGTCACTTTCAGTTTCTCCCATTCCCCAAACACAGCAGTCTGGATGGTTCTCTCGCTCTGCATTTTACACCTCCTCCCCATGTCCTCCAATTTCTCTGAAACATTACTACACTTTTCCATATCAGAAAAATAGCTAAGGATGGTCTCCTGCAGCCAAACCAATCTTCCAAAAAGACTGCTTTCATGTCACTTCCCAATTGATAAATATTTTTATGGCTCCTGAATACCTACGTTAAGTTTATCTGGATTTCTTACCCTAACCTCAAAGTCCCAATATTCAGTCTCAATCAAACTCTGTAATCTTAGAAAAAACAAAAGCAAAAAACAACTCTCTCTAATCTTTCTTCTACATTGAAGTCCTTAAATGAAATCATTCTGGCCAGTTAACTGTTCACTAAGAATATTCAGCTTATTCATCACCTATGTGGGCTTTATGAAAGCCATCCAACTTACTATTTTCTGCCCACTGGAACCATATTCATATTTCAATGTCTAAGCAATACAAGTCCAGAAGTCTTAGCTTTCCAATACCAGCAACTCCTTTGTCTTTAGAATATCCATAGTATTCATATTGTCCGTATTACTCATTTAGTAATTAGCTAAAAGTCCACCAGTATTTGATTAATGTCTCCACATCATATAGATATATAAAATCATGAAAAATTTTTGTAATACTGGTACTATTTTTTAAAAGCCAATATAGGAGAGGCTCAGTGCCCATAGTACAGTGGTTATGGTACCAGTCACGTGCACAGAGGTTGGTGGGTTCAAACCCAGCCCAGGCCAGCTAAACAACAATGTCAAATACAACAAAAAAATAGCCGGTGTTGTGGCAGGTGCCTGTAGTTCCAGCTACGTGGGAGGCTGAGGCAAGAGAATTCCTTGAAGCCCAAGAGTTTGAGGTGGCTGTGAGCTGTGACACCATAGCACCCGACCGAGGGCAATATATCTCAAAAAAAAGAAAAAAATAGCCAATACAGGACAAAAATAAATATGCAATTAACCTATTTTCATCCCACTTTACAAATTGTTATTGTTGATTTAGGTGTGTGCAAATAGATTATACGCTATTTCATTTATTAGAATATCAGCTTTTGGCTCGGCGCCTATAGCTCAACCGGCTAAGGCGCCAGCCACGTACACCTAGGGTGGCGGGTTCGAATCCCCAGCCCGGACCCGCCAAACAACAATGACGGCTGCAACCAAAAAATAGCCTGGCGTGTGGCGGGCGCCTGTGGTCCCAGCTACTTGGGAGGCGGAGGCAGGAGACTCGCTTGAGCCCAGAAGTTGGAGGTTGCTGTGAGCTGAGATGCCATGGCACTCTACCCAGGGGGACAGCTTGAGGCTCTGTCTCAAAAAAAAAAAAAAAAGAATATCAGCTTTTGTACAGACAGCACTGTTCAATAGGAATACAAGGTGAGTGACATAACTTCAAATTTTCTCTCTCTTTCCTTTCTTTTCTTCCCCCACTCCTTCCCTTTTTCTCTCTTTCTCTTAACACACAGTCTCATTCTATCACACGGGAGTCCAAGATGGAGTGCAGTGGCATGATCACAGCGCACTACAACCTCAGTGTCCTAGGCTCAAGCAATCCCCAACCTCGGCCTCCTAAGGAGTACGCAGCTACACCCAGCTAAGTTTACACATTTTTTTCTAGTGGAGAGTCTCACGATGTTGCTCCAGCTGCTCTCAAATTCCTGGCCTCAAGTTATTCTTTGAGAGCCCACCTTTGGGCTCTCAAAGTGCTGGGATCATAGGCACCAGGGACTACACCCCACCTAATTTCCAATTTTCTAGTACCATATTTATAAAAGTAAAAAAAGGTTTAAATTAATTTTAATAATGCATTTTATTTAATACCATATACCCAAAATGTCATTTCAATATGTAACTATATAACCATGAAATAGTTTAATTCTTTTGTACTATTTAAAATATTTACAGCACATCTCAATTCATACTAGCTATATTCCAAGTACTCAAGAGCCACATGTGGCTAATGGCTACTGTACTGTACAATACTAGATTATTTAAAATTAAAACATATAATCCACTAAATTTACTAACTAAACTTATTTATGCTTTTTGTCATAAATAGAACTGAAAAGCTGATAACCTTTAAGGGTACTTGTAGCTATTAATAATTTGCCTATGGATAAGAGACAGACCAAAACTTCAATGGAAAAATTAACTGGCATTATAGATGTTAAATATTGAAATCATCATACTTTTTATTCTCTAAAATAAGACTGTCGAGTTACTCAATAGATCATTCTAGGATGACTGAAATGTTTTATATCAGCACTTTTCAGTATAGCTATTAGACACATGCAACTATTGAACATTCGATATATGGCCAATTAAAATCAATTTTAAACTTTATTTATTTTTAATTAAATTTAAATAGATAAGTAGTTGTAGTTTTGGACAGCATAGCTATTAAAATATCGATCATATTTTTAAAATACATGATAATTTGCTAAAACATTGACAAGCTTTCAATTCATTCATTTACCACCTAGAAGATTTTCCAAATAGTCTCATTTCCAAAACATTAGATAATTATTAACTTCCTTCTAAAGATTCATTACCCAGATTGAAGTCATTCTGAAAAATACAGATTTTTGTTCCAACTGAAATAAGATCTCTGCCTTTTCACATGATAGATTTGAGATTTGATACATAACTTTTACCAGACCCCTTTCTTTCACAAAGCCTCAGGAGGTGAAAGATTCTGAAGGAAAGAGAAAAGGTCAGGGGCTGTGTGTCTACCAATGGCAACAAAGTAAGACTCTGTCTTCAAAAAAAAAGGGTCTACAGCAGGCTTTTTCTAACTTTATTATCTCACACCACACCTGAAACTATAGTTAAACTTCTGCAGCACACTTAAATTGAACTTCTTCAAAAATAATTTAACTGGGCGTTGCCTGTGGCTCAGTGAGTAGGGCATGGGCCTCATATACTGAGGGTGGAGGGCTCAAATCCAGCCTTGGCCAAACTGCAACAAAAAAAATAGCCAGGCGTTGTCGGCGGGCACCTGTAGTACCAGCTACTTGGGAGGCTGAGGCAAAAGAATCACCTAAGCCCAGGAGTGGAGGTTGCTATGAGCTGTGACGCTACAGCACTCTACCGAGGGTGAAAAAGTGAGACTCTGTCTCTTAAAAAAAAAAAAAGAAAAAAATTTAACTGATGACCTTTACAAATTTTCACAACAGGGCACAGTGGCTCATGCCTATAATCCTAGCACTCTGGAAGCCCAAAGCATGTGGATTGCTTGAGCTCATGAGTTTGAGACCAACCTGAGCAAAAGCTAGACCCCATCTCTACTAAGAATAGAAAAACTGAGGCAAGAGAATGACTTGAGCCCAAGAGTTGGGGGTTGCTGTGAGCTATGACGCCACAGCAATCTACTCAGGGCGACAGCTTGAGACTCTGAGTAAAAAAACAAAAACAAAAACAAGACAAACTTTCACACCAAACCACTATGCCGTGGCACAACACCTGAAAATCACTGGGCTACAGGATAGGGAGATCACTTTGGCTGTTATATGAGGAATGAAGGGGAGGGGCTGCGAACATGACTAATTAGGAAGTTATTCCTATACTTCAGGAAAGAGAAGTCCATCAGGCTTGGACTAGGTTGTGGCACTAAAAACGCAAACAAGTATCATCAAGGTAAACTGCAAAATTTAGAAATTTTCTAAAATTCTAAAAATTTTCTAACAAGCACCTTCACCAATCATAATCCAAAGAAGTGACTACTTTATGAATTTTATGTGATCCCCATTAGTTTATTCATTTTCAGACACAGAAACCACATCTTGTAGTTTAATCACATTCATCATTCAGAAAGATATAACAAGTACATATAGATATTTAATAATACAATCAAATAAATGTATTTGTATCGCATCTTATTTCTGACATTCTTTACCCTTTCAAAGTTCAAATATCACATAAAAGCCTGACTTAATATTTCAACTATGTATTCATAAAAACTATCTTTCAGGCGTCCTCAAACTACGGCCCACAGGCCACATGCAACCCGTCTAGGACATTTATCCGGCCCGCTGGGTATTTTTGCAGCCGCTGCCTGTTCTGCTTAGCAGTAGACTGTTCCCGGGTCCCACAGTCTGGCCCTCCAACGGTCTGAAGGACAGTGAACTGGCCCCCTGTTTAAAAAGTCTGAGGACCCCAGTTATACATATATTATGAAAAGCACTAGAGAGTCAAAAGATATGGGTACAAACATCAAATTTCTCATCCATAAATGAAGGAGTTACACCAGATGACCTATACTTTTCTAGCTCTAATATTCAATGCCTAGGCTCGGAGCCTGTGGCTCAAGTGGCTAAGGCGCCAGCCACATACACCTAAGGTGGTGGGTTTGAATCCCTAGCCCGGGCCCGCCAAACAACAATGATGGCTGCAACCAAAAAATGGCCAGGCGTTGTGGCGGGCGCCTGTAGTCCCAGCTACTTGGGAGGCTGAGGTAGGAGACTCGCTTGAGCCCAGGAGTTGGAGGTTGCTGTGAGCGTGATGCTATGGCACTCTACCCAGGGGGATAGCTTGAGGCTCCGTCTCAAAAAAAAAAAAAAAATTCAATGTCTATATGTAGGTAACAGGCATTTATTTGCTTTATAACAAAGCAACAATTGATCATAGGATCTTAGAATTTTGGAACTGAGAGAAATGTTCTAATTCACACCCTTTATAGACTAGAAAACTCAGATCCGAGATGTGATATGAATTACCCAAGATCAAACAAAGGCAAGACTTCCGCCTTTAAAATCCAGAGCTATTTTCTAATGTTTTTAAAAGTATCAAATGGATGAAGGAATAGTTCAGAAGCCTAACCCATGAATCAAACCACCCTTTCTGAAAAGGTCTGTATCTGGTTTTTGATCTTTTTTTTTCTTTTCCTTTTTTTTGAGACAAAGTCTCACTTTGTTGCCCTCAGTAGAGTGCGGTGGCATCATAGCTCACAGCAACCTCAAACTCTTGGCCTCAAGCGATCCTCTTCCTTCAGCCTCCCAAGTAGCTGGGACTACAAGTGCCTATCATAAGACCTAGCTACTTTTAGAGATAGGGTCTCACTCTTGCTCAGGCTGATATTGAAATCCTGAGCTCAGGCAATCTACCTGCCTAAGCCTTCCAGAGTGCTAAGATTAAAGTGTGAGTCATCACATCCAGCCTCTAACTTTTGATCTTGGGCTGTTTCTATCTGTGCACTCTGAGGCATTATCCACTTCTAAAATATAATCCAGCTAAACAGTTGCTATAGAAACAGAAAGACTACACCTCCTCCAGATCCATTCTTCCACCTTTAAAAACCAGTGTTACTGAGATGTAAAGCATACACAACTCAACCATTTAAAGTGTGTAATCCAATGGATTTTGGTATATTATTAATTTTTTAACTGTGGTAAAATATATACAAGTAAAATTTGCCATGTAAACCATTAGTGTGTAATCTGGTGGCATTAATTAAATGCCCAATGATGTACAACCATCACACTATTTCCCAACTCATTCCTTTTCTCAAAACATAATTTGCATTTTGTTGATCAAAATGTAACAACTTAAATAAACCATACAAAACTGATTTTCTTCACCAAAATAACAGTAACATTTTCCATTTTCTTTTTAGATAAACCATAGAGCATTCTAACCCATTTTCATAGTCAAAAAATTTGAAATAGCTACTCCACTTCCAAATTGCTTTTCAGAAAATTTATAAATTTATTTTTAAAGGTCTGCTATCACATATATTCTCACTGGGGACAATATTGCCTGCAAAGGACAAAAATAGGCTCATGGTAGGGCAAAGAAATACCAGATGATGGTTATAAATTTTCTAGAAGAAGTAAGAAGAAAAGACACATGAGTTTTTTGCCAGAAAAACTCTGGCAACATGATAAAAACAGAATATAGCAACTCCCCCAAGAGATCATGAGGTAGCTAAAAAGAAAAGGATTTCACTTATAAAGAATTAATGGAAGTGACAGAAAGGGAACTTAAAATATGGATGATGAAAACAATGCAACGATAAAGGATGACAAAAAAGTAGAAAAACAGAACCAAAAAAATAGATGAAAGATACTAAGAATATAGAAAGGACGTGGCAGAGCTTAAGGACTTAAAAGAGTCAATCAGGGAACTTAAAGATGCAGTAGAAAGTATCAAGAACAGATTAGACCACGAGAAGAAAGAACCTCAGACTTAGAGGATAAAGCTACCGAGCTAACCGAGGCAGTTAAAGAGGTAGAAAAGGAGAGAGAGAGCAGAATATACACTCAGAGAATTATGGGACTTCACGAAGTGGTCAAACATACAAATTATCAGTATTCCTGAAGGGGAAGAAGAATGTCCCAAAGGAATGGAAGCCCTACTGGATGATATCATAAATGAAAACTCCCCAAGTATTACTGATGATTTTGAAACATTCCTTTTAGAGGGCTATTGAAACTCCAGTTGTCTCAACACAAATACAGTATCTTCAAGACACATTGTAATGAACCTGTCCAAAGTCAAGATGTAAATGCATGCAACTAGGAGTAAGCACCAATTGACCTACAGGGGCAGATCCATTAGGGTGACACCAGACTTCTCAGCTGAAGCTTTCCAAGCCAGAAGAGAATGGTCTGCTACCTTTAATCTTCTTAAACAAAATAATCTTTGGCTCAGAATTCTGTATCCTGCTAAACTAAGCTTCACAATTGATTAATTAGTTGAATCTTTTATTGATATGCAAATGTTGAGGAAAGGTGCCACAGGACCAGCTCTATAGGAAATTCGTAGATCTATTCCCCACACTGACCATCACAATGGACCACCAGCAAAGTAACCACCCACAAACTAACAGAAAAAACCTAGCACCCACAAGGCAAAGGATAAAACTAAACAATGAACCTTCACAAAACACAAAAATAAGATGAATAGAACTCCACCACAGGCTTGGGGCCCATAGCGTAGCAGTTATGGTGCTGGACACATAGAAAGAGGCTGATAGAGTCAAACCTAGCCCAGGCCAGCTAAACAAAAACAACAACAACAACAACAAAATAGCCGGGTATTGTGGCAGGCACCTATAGTCCCAGCTACTTGGGAGGCTGAGGAAAGAGAATCGCTTAAGCCCAGAAGTTTGAGGTTGCTGTGAGCTATGACCACACAGTACTCTATTGAGGGCGATATACTGAGATTCTCTCAATAAATGTTAATGGCTTGCGCTCTCCTCTGCAGAGGCACAGGCCAGGCAATTGGATAAAAAAAGCACAGGCCATCTATATGCTGTCTCCAGGAAACACACCTAACCTTCAAAGACAAAACAAGACTGAGGGTAAAGGTTTGGAAAACAGTATTTTAGGCCAATGGAAACCAGAAGAAAGCAGGGGTCTCAATCTTATTTTCAGATACACGTGGACTTAAAGCAACTAAAGTTCAGAAAGACAAAGATGGTTACTTCATATTGGTCAAGGGAATAATAAAACAAGAGGACATTTCAATTCTAAATATTTATGCACCCAGCTTAAACACTCCCAAATTTATGCAATAAACATTGATTGGTCTGAGCAATATGATATCTCATAACATTATAATAGCTGAGGACTTTAACACCACTCTGGTTGAATTAGACAGATTATCTAAACAGAAACTAAACAAAGATACAAGGTACTTAAAAGAAACCCTAGAACAAATGGGCTTAATAGACATACAGAGAACACACCATCCCAAAGCTAAATAATATACATTCTTCTCATCAGCCCACGGAACAGTCTTCAAAATAGGTCCTATCTAGGACACAAATCAATCCTCAACAAAATTAAAAAAATTGAAATCATACTTTGTATCTTCTCAGACCACACAGCAATAAAGGTGGAACGCAACTCCAACAAAAATTTTCAACCTCACACAAAGGCATAGAAATAAAACAATCTTATGCTGAATGACAGCTGGGTTAAGGAAGAGATAAAGGAGGAAATTATTAAATTCCTCCAACATAAACAACAATGAAGCTACAAGTTACCCAAACCTGTGGTATACTGCAAAAGCAGTCATAAGAGGGAAATTTATCATATTAGGTGCCTCCATCCAAAAAACAGAAATACAGCATAATCAACAACCTAGTGAGCCATCTGAAGGAAATGCAAAAGGAAGAGCAATCCAATCCCAAACCGAGCAGAAGAAAATAAATAATCAAAATTAAATCAGAAATAAATGAAATTCAAAATAAGAGAATTCAGAAAAATCAATAAAACAAAAAGTTGGTTCTTCTAAAAGATAAATTGATAAACCAATGGCCAGATTAACTAGAAACAGAAAAGTAAAACCTCCAATAATTTCAAAGAGACACACAAAAAAGGGAAATAACAGATATCACAGAGATACAAGAGATTATCTCTATTATAAGAAACTCTATATAGAGAAATTTGAGACAATGTGGAGGAAATGAACCAATACTTGGAATCATACCATCTCCCTGGACTTAATCAGGAAGAAACATATCTCTTGAACAGACCAACATCAAACACCAGGATTGAAAAAAAACAATAAAAAAGCTTTCAACAACAACAAAAGCAGCCCTGGATCAGATGGCTTCCCACCAGAATTCTATCAAACCTTCAAAGATGAGCTTGTACCTACACTGCAGAAACTATTTTAAAACACTGAGAAGGAAGGAAGCTTCCACTACATGTTCTATGAAGTAAACCTTTGGTATCACCTTGATAACCAACACCAAGAAAGGACCCAACTAAAAAGGAGAACTACAGAACAATTTCACTAATAAATATTGATGCAAAAATACTCAATAAAATCTTAGCCAAGAGATTACAGCTACACTTTAACAAAATTACACATCACAGTCAAGTAGGTTTCATCCTAGGGATATAAGGCTGGTTTAAACATCTATGCAAATCCATAAATGTAATTCGCCATATTAACAGAAGCAGAAACAAAGACCACATGAACCTTTCAATAGATGCAGAAAAAGCATTTGATAAAATTCAGCATCTTTTTCTAATAAGAACACTTAAGAATATAGGCATAGGAAGCACGTTTCTTTCTTTCTTTCATGGCGTGTTGGCTCATAGCAACCTCAAACTCTTGGGTTCAAGGCAAGAGATCCTCTTGCCTCAGCCTTGTGAGTAGCTGGGACTACAGGCGCCCATGACAATGCCTGGCTATTTGTTTAGAGATGGGGTCTTGCTCTAGCTCAGGCCGATCTTAAACCCGTGAGCTCAGGTAATCCACCTGCCTGAGCCTCCCAAGTGCTGAGATTTAAGGCATGAGCCACTGCACCCAACTTTTTGTTTTCTCTGAAGGTACAAGACAAAAGGAAAACAAAGGCCCGGTTTGTGCAATTAAAATGGCTTTATTCCACCTAGGTGCAGGAGGGGTACGATGTCCAACTGGGAAGAAATCCACCAGGTGGCACACTTCTTAAAATGATTTAAGCCATCTACAACAAACCCACAGCTAAAAGACTGAATGGAGTAAAACTGAAAGCTTTTCACTTAGAACTGGAAACAGACAAAGATGTCTTCTATCACCACTACTAACCAACATAGTGCTGGAAATTCTAGCTAATGGAAGCAGGCAAGAGAAGGATATAAAGGGCATCCAAAAGGGGACAGAAAAGGTCAAACTCTTGCTCCTTGCTGACAATAATATTATCTTACGCTTAGAAAACCCCAGAGACTCAACCACAATACTGCTGGAAGTGATCAAGAAATACAGTAATATCTCAGGGTACAAAATCGGTGTCCACAAATCAGTAGCCTTTTTATATGCCAATAACAGCCAATCAAGAAGCTAATCAAAGATACAGTTCCCTTCACAGTAGCTTCAAAGAAAATGAAATACCTACAAATATACCTAACGAAAGAGGTAAAGGAGGGCTGGGTGCTGCAGCGAAAGCTGCACTCTGGGAGGCTGAGATGAGTGGATTACCTGAGCTCAGAAGTTTGAGACCAGCCTGAGCCAGAGCAAGACCTTGTCTATAAAAATAGCTGGGCGTTGTGGTAGGTACCTGTATTCTCAGCTACTCAGGAGGCTAAGGCAACAGAATCATTTGAGCTCAAGAGTTTGAGGTTGCTGTAAGCTATGCTGCCATGGTACTCTACTGAGGGCAACAAAGTGAGAGCCTATCTCTAAATAAATAAATAAACAAATAAGGTGAATGACTTCTACAGAAAGAATTATGAAACCCTAAGAAAAGAAATGGCAGAAGATATCAACAAATGGAAGAACATACCATGCACACTCTTGGCTGGGAAGAATCAACATTGTTTTGGTTTTTTTTTTTTTTTGAGACAGAGTCTTACTCTGTCACCCAGGATAGAGTGCTATGGTTATCATAGCTCACAGCAACCTCAAACTCTTTGGTTCAAGTGATTTTTTTACCTCACCCTCCCTAGTAGCTCAACTACAGGCACTTGACTACAGGTACTTACCACAACGCTGGGCTATTTATAGAAATGGGATCTAGCTCTGGCTCATGCTGGTCTCAAACTCCTGAACACAAGTAATCTGTCTGCCTCAGCCTCCCAGTGTGCTAGGATTATAGGTGTGAGCTACCATGCTCAGCCTTAAGAATCAACATTGTTAAAATGTCTATACTACCTAAAGCAATCTATAGATTCAATGCTATCCCCATTCAAATACCAAAATCATACTTTGAAAAACTGGAAAAAATAGTTCTTCATTTTGTATGAGCCAGAAAAAACCCCATAGAGCCAAGGTGATTCTCAGTAATAAAAAGAATGCTAGAGACATCACTTTACCAGACTTTAGGTTACATTACAAGTCACAATGATCAAAACAGCAAGGTTTTGGGACAAAAATAGAGACACAGGCGTAGGAACTGAGTAGAAAACCAAGAGATGAACCCAGTCTCTACTGGCCATCTGATCTTTGATGAACCCAACAAAAGTATACACTGGCGAAGAGAATCCCTATTCAATAAATGGTGCTTGAAGAACTGGATAACTTCATGTAAAAGACTGAAGTCTGACCTGCACCTTTCACCACTTACAAAAATTGACCCAAGATAGATAAAAGATTAAAGTCTAAGACATGAAACGATAAAAATCCCAGAAGTGTGGGAAAAACTCTTGAAGATGTTGGCCTGGGGAAAGATTTTACAAAGAAGACTTCAGCAGCAACAATAACAACTAAAATAAACAATTAGGACTTAATTAAACTGAAAAGCTTTTGCATAGCTAAGGACACAACAATTAAAACAAATAGACAACCTTCAGAATGGGAAAAGATATTGCATGGTATGAATCTGACAAAGGCTTAAAACTAGGATTAATAGAGAATTCACATTAATCAACCAAAAAGGATTTAAAAACTAGGATTTACAGAGAACTCACATTAATCAACAAAAAAGAACAAACAATCCCATTTATCACTGGGCAAGAGACATGAACAGAACCTTCTCTGAGGAAGACAGACGAATGGCTAACAAACATATGAAAAAATGCTCATCGTCCCTAATCATCAGAGAAATGCAAATCAAAACCACCCTGAGAGGGGGCGGTGCCTGTGGCTCAAAGGAGCAGGGTGCCAGCCCCATATAACAGAGGTGGTGGGTTCAAAGCCAGCTCTGGCCCAAAAAAACTGCAAAAAAAACCCCAAAAACCCACTGGCTCAGCACTGCCTGTGGCTCAAGCGGCTAAGGCACCAGCCACACACACCTGAGCTGGAGGGTTTGAATCCAGCCCGGGCCTGCCAAACAACAATGACGGCTGCAACCAAAAAATAGCCAGGCGTGGGGCGGTGCCTGTGGCTCAAGGAGTAGGGCGCCAGTCCCAAACACTGGAAGTGGTGGGTTCAAGCCCAGCCCAGCCAAAACTGCAATACATCTTTTGTATTAACCTGGATGGGGTTGAAATACATTCTTCTTAGTAAAGTATCACAAGAATGGAAAAGCAAGTATTCAATGTACTCAATTTTATTATGAAGCCAGTAGACAATCTAACACATACCCACATAGGAGAAAAAATTAACTCTATTCAAGTTGGGGGGAATGGGAACGAGGGAGGGGGAGGAGGGGAGAGGTTTGGTATGTTCCCACTTAAACAGCACAGGATAGGAGTGTATGGCACACCTTTTGGTTGTAGAACACAACTACAAGAGGGACTTTATCTAACAAATTCAAGTACCGTGACCTGCCACAACACCTGGCTATTTTTTGTTGCAGTTGTCATTGTTGTTTAGCTGGCCAGGCCAGGCCAGTTCAAACCTGCCAGTCTCAGTGCATGTGGCTGGCGCCGTAACCACTGTGCTATGGGGGCCAAGCCCAGAGAAAAACGTCTACTTAGCAAAATGGTGACACTAAATACTTTAGGAAAAATAATTATTAAAATATTAATAAGACATTGAAACAAATACCAAAAGAGAAGACTAGTATCATAAAACTCCATGATCTCATTGCCCCTCTTCAACAATCATGAACAGAAGAACAAGAAATTTTTCCTCTCAATGGATCGTTTTAAAGCAAATTCCAAAAGTTTCATCTATAAATACTTTTGTGTGTATCACCTCTGAAAATCAAAATAACTATGCCATTATTTCCTTGAAAATCATCACAATACCATTACTGTATTAATGATAAATATTTTTAAATAACCCTAAGTACCATTACTTTCTTTTATTGATATAAATTTCTTTTTTTTTGAGAGAGAGCCTCAAGCTGTCACCCTGGGTAGAGTGCAGTGACATTACAGTTCACAGCAACCTCCAACTCCTGGGCTCAAGCAAGTCTCCTACCTCCGCCTCTCAAGTAGCTGGGACCACAGGCACTTGCCACAATGCCCAGCTATTTTTTGGTTGCAGCCATCATTGTTGTTTAGTGGGCCCGGGCTGGATTCGAACCTGCCACCTTAGGTGTATGTAGCTGGTGCCTTAGCCACTTGAGCCACAGGTGCCAAGCCTGATACAAATTTCAGTATCTCCTAAATGTTACAGAATTTTTAGTCCAACAATTTTTAAATATTTTTAATTAACAAAGATATAAAATTATGTTTTTATTTTTTTAGACAGAGTCTCACTTTATTGCCCTCAGTAGAGTGCCGCAGTGTCACAGCTCACAGCAAACCTCCAACACCCAGGCTTAGCTGATTCTCTTGCCTCAGCCTCCCAAGTAGCTGGGACTACAGGTGCCTGCCAGAATGTCTGGCTATTTTTTGTTGTTGTTGCAGTTTGGCTGGGGCGGGGTTCGAACCCTCTACCCTTGGTATATGAGGCTAGCTCTCTACCCACTGAATCACAGCAGCCGCCCATAAAATTATGTTTTATTGTTACCTCTTAGGAGACCCTGGCAAGCACCTCATCTTTATCCCCTCAGGATATATGATTCCAGTGCAGGAATGTACAATTGTTTCCTGAGGATTTTCTCTGATTGCAGGGCTGGGAAGTTAACTCTTGCGGAAAGCACCCTGAACCAGTAACCTACAAGAAGCTCCTTTACCTCTCTGGCTGGAATAAATCTGACATATGATCTATATTGCCTTGCAGATCTCTAAAGGAAGATTTAGCCCTCCATTTAGCTATCCATAGAAGTAACTTACTTGATAACACATCATTTACTGGCCTTTTCTCCTCCCCTACGGGTCTTTCCTGATATCACTTCCCAAATAAATTATTTACACTCACATTTTTATCTAAGGGCCAGCTTCTGGGGGGAACCCAACAAAAAACAACCTGTTGGTTTTAAATGAAAGAGTCCTAAGAAAAATGTAAACATAACATTTCAGCAAAAATGTACAAGGAATTTATTACACACAACCCCAAATGCACAGAAAGATCCCAGTTTAAAGAATCTTTCCCCATAAAGGTTCAACATAGCTTAGATCTTATCTACATTTTAAAGATGGTTCCATCAAAATTACTCAATTGTGCCAGGTACAATAGCCCATGCTTTTCTTTCTTTCTTTCTTTTTTTTTTTGAAGTTTTTGGCCAGGGCTGGGTTTGAACCCGCTACCTCCGGCTTATGGGGCCGGCGCCCTACTCCTTTGAGCCACAGACACTGCCCTTCTTTTCTTCTTCTTTTTTTTTTAAGAAACAGAGTCTCACCTTATCACCCTCAGTAGAATACCGTGCTGTCACAGCTCACAGCAACCTCCAACTCCTGTGCTTAGGAGATTCTCTTACCTCAGCCTCCCAAGTAGCTGGGACTACAGGCACCTGCCACAACGCCCGGCTATTTTTTGCTGCAGTTTGGCCAGGGCCAGGTTTGAACCTGCCACCCTCGGTATAGAGGGTCGGCGCCCTACCCACTGAGCCCCAGGCGCTGCCCAATAGCCCATGCTTTTAATCACAGCTGCTCAGGAACCTGAGTTGGGAGGATTACTTGAGTCCAGGAATTCAAGACCACCCTGTGCCCCACAGCAAGATCCCCTCTCAAACAAAACAAAAATTATTTAGTTGTATTGAAAAACAATCACCATTTTCCTTATAATTCATTGCTGTTAAAGAAGCATCATTATCTTAATATTTAGATCTTACATGCATAAAATCCAACATAATAGAAAAAGACCACTGTTGACTTAAACTTCTGCTTTAGAGAAAAATAAATGTTCTTAGGAACGATTTACTAAGACTGGGTCCCTTGAAAAAACATTTTAAAATGAAATTCACAAGCTTTCATTTGTATGTGACTTCAAATGAATCTTTCAAACAGCTGTTATTCTCAAACAACAACAATGCAAGTAGGAATAACAAAGGTAGGAATTTTCTTCTGCAGATAGTAGTCTCTTCCAGCTAACACCCGCTCCTCCCACTTCTGAATAAAGCTCTTTGCAGGCAGTCTCTCTTTTGTCACCTGTCCCCTTTGTTCCAAATCATCTTACTTCCACTAGTTAAATTAACTGTATTCTTAAGTCTTTATCTTAACTTCATAGCTTATGACACCATTGACCACATCTTCCTTCTTGAAACCAAGGCATTCTGCGGCAATACTTTTCTGATTTCTGTCTTCATCTTTTTGTCCCTTTTTGTATTCCTTTGCGAATCCTATGTGCCTACTATCCTATCCTTGAAAGCTAGTTCCTTCTGTTTTAGGATTTCATTTCATTTGTCCCTAAGTTATCTCATCCACCCCTTTGCTTCAATTTAAATATATTAATACCATTGTCTCATCATGCTGATCAAGGATATGCTCAAGTAGTAGAAAACCTTACCAGAGTGGCTTCACAAACAAAGGGCTATTTTTCCTCACATAACAAGAAATAGAGAATACTGAGTTACAAGTTTTCGTTTAATGGCTCAACAAATCCATCATACCGAACTTCTCGATGTTCTCACATATACTGCGCTATTTGTAGCCTCTGGACCTTAGCACACACACCTCACCTCTTCTTATCCTCACAGTTCAATTTGGTTGTTGTCTTCTAAAGAAATCAATCTTTTACCCCAGCATATCAAGACAAAGTGCCCCTACTGGATGTTCCAAAACGATCCTAACTTCTACTTACGCATCACCCTGTATCTTTGAGGAGCCACATCCCACATTTAACAGGCCTCTTTCTTCAGCACCTAGGACAGTGCCTACCATATATAACACATTTGATAAAGACGTTCAATAAATAGAAATGACCTTTAAAAAAACCAAAAACCCATTTTGCATAAACATGAACTTTTCCTAACCTAAGTAATCAATTGATTAGCAAATGTCAATTAATTACCCCACTTCTGGCCTCAGGAAACAATTGATCTGCTTTCCATTACTACAGATTTATCTTTCTAGAGCTTCAGTACAAACAAAATTATGCAATATGTACTCTTTTTGTCCAGCTTTGTTCACTTAGCATAATGTATTTGAGATTCATACTTTTTAACATCAGTGGTTAATTTATGTGAATATATCATAATTTGTTCAGTCAGTCATCCACTGCCAAATGTTTGGGTTTGTCTCTAGTTTGGGACTATTATAAATAAATAAAGATGCTGGGCGGCACCTGTGGCTCAAAGGAGTAAGGCGCCAGCCCCATATGCCAGGGGTGGCAGGTTCAAACCTAGCCCCGGGCAAAAAAACAAAAACAAAACTGCAAAAAAAATAAATAAAAATTAAAGATGCTAGAAACATTTCTGTACAAGTCTTTGTGTGAAGATACATTTTCATTTCTCTTGGGCAGACAGTAGCGGAGTTGATAGGTTTGCATGGTAGGATGCAGATTTAACTCAATAAGAAAATCTAGACATTTTGCTAAAGTCGTTGCACTATTTAATATACCAAGAATTACGGTATAAGGATTCTAATTGTTTCATATCCCTATCAATACTCAGGATGCCAATCATTTTAAAAGAATGTGTTTTCTACTTTGTTGGATGGAGTGTTCTAAAAATGTCAATAATGTTGTTTGCTAATAACATTTTTCATATCTTCTGTGTTCTATTTTTCTGTTTAGTTGTACTACCAATTACTAAGACAGGAATGTTGAAATTTCCAATTATAACTTGTAGATTGCATATGTTATTTTCAGTTATCAGTTTTTCCTTCATGTATTTTAAAGCTCTGCTATTAGTGAAAACAATGTCAGAATTGTTACATCTTCCTGATGAATAGCATTATGCAAGTCCCTACGTCTATTAATAT
The DNA here is from genome assembly GCF_000181295.1 of Otolemur garnettii. Taxonomy (NCBI): domain Eukaryota; kingdom Metazoa; phylum Chordata; class Mammalia; order Primates; family Galagidae; genus Otolemur; species Otolemur garnettii. The sequence continues at coordinate 24,661,299 of NW_003852396.1, read as the reverse complement.
TTCTTTTTCTGAAGTCTCCATTTCCTGACATTAATATAGCCATTCCAGCTTTCTTATCGATTAGTTTTGCACAGCATATCATTTTCCAAGCTTTTACGTTTAACTTACATCTTTATGTGAAAAAGTAGATTTTTATAAATAGCATATAATGTGATCTTACTTTTCTATTCACTCTGACAATCCTCATTTTGTATTTAAATTTAATTAAACTACCATATTAAAGAGAGTATGTTTAAACCAAGGGCTAGCATACTACTACCCACAGGGTAAATGCAGCCTATCCCATCTTTGCACTGCCTGCAAACTAAGAATGCTTTTACATTTTTTAAAGGGTTGGGTGAGGTGAACAAAGGAAAAATAATAACTCTGTGACACATGACAATCATGAAATTCAAATTTCTATGTTTATAAAGTTGTATTAGAATACACCATACTTATTTATGTAATGTTTATGGCTATTTTTGTGCTACACTAGCAGAGGCAGGAGGACCCCTTAAGCTCAGGTATTTGAGACCAGCCTGAGCAAGAGCTAGACCTCATCTCTACTAAAAATAGAAAAAAATAGCCAGGCATTGTAACAGATGCCTGCAGTCCCAACTACTTGACAGGTTGAGAGGCAGAAGGATCACTTGAATTCAGGAGTTTGAGGCTGTGGTGAGGTAGGCTGACACCATAGCACCCTAAGAATGAGAATCTATTTCCAAAAAAAGAAAGAAAGAAAAAGAAAATCAAAAGATAGTGTAAAGCATAAAATATTCTTTGGTATCTGGCTCCATATAGAAAAACTTAGCCAACCCATAACTAAAATTATTCCTCTTTAATGTAATAACTAATACTATTCAATTAAAATACATAATCCTTAGCCGGGCGTTGTGGTGGGCACCTATAGTCCCAACTTCTTGGGAGGCTAAGGAAAGAGAATTGCCTAAGCCCAGGAGTTGGAGGTTGCTGTGAGCTGTGATGCCAGGGCACTCTACCAAGGGCAATAAAGTGAGACTCTATCTCTAAAAAAATTAAAAACTAAAAAAAAAATCCATAATCCTACCACTTATTTTGTGTGTGTATATATATATATATATATATATTCCTTTGTTTATTTCTTATTCCTTTTCATGTCTTCTTTTGGATTAACTGGATTGAAATGAACTTCACTTAATATCCACTATTGGCTAATGAGTCATACTTCCTTATTTTTACTTTTGGTGGTTAATTTATGTTTTACAAAAAACACCCTTTAATTCAACACAGTCTGCCATCAAATTCTACCACTTCACATACAATGTGAACACTTTTTACCCTTGTAACACTATGCTTCTATTTCCCCTGCTCTTAGTGTTAGTGCTATAGTTGGGTTTTTTCTTCAAATGCTGTGAAATTTCCAATACACTGTGATTTTTACTTTAAACAGTTAATTATATTTTCTAAAGACTTTTAAAATTAGGAAAAGTGTATTTTACACTTACATATTTATCATTTCTTGTACTCTTCATCACTTTGTCTAGATCCAAGTTTCCACCTGATCCATTTTCCTTTCATCTGAAGATGTTTCTTGTAGTACAGGTCAGCTAGCTCATACCATATTCTCTGGTTTCGTTTGTCTGAAAAGGTTTTTATTTCACCATTTGTGAACAATATTTTGCTGGATATAGAATTTTATATATATATATATATATATTAGCAGTTCTCTTTTACTTAGTACTTTAAAAATGTTCATTATCCGCTAACTTATATAGTGCCTAACAAAAAAGTCTTCTTTGTTACCCTATACATAATATATCTTTTTCTTAGGATGCCATCAAGATTCTCTATCACCAAGCACTGTGGCTCATACCTGTAATCGCAGCACTTTTGGGAGGATGAAGGAGGAGGATCACTTGAGGCCAAGAGTTTGAGATCAGCCTGGGCAACAACAACAAAAATTAACAGGATGTGGTGCCATGTGCCTGTAGTCCCAGCTATTTGGGAGGCTGAGGCAGAGGATTGCTTGAGCCCAGGAACTGCAGTGAGCTATGATGATGTCACTGTGCTCTAGCCTGGACAACAGAACAAGAACCTGTCTCAAAGTAAAAAAATTCTCCATCACTGGTTTTGGCAATTAATATGTCTTCGTATTTTTCTGTGTGTTTTGTAGAGATTACTGGATCTGTGAGTTTATCATTTTCATCAAATTTTAAAACATTGAGGCACTATTCCTTTCAATATTTTTGGCTTTATCGTCCTTTTAGGATCTCAAACATGCTTTACTGGGCCTGCTTTATATTATTTCATAGACCAGTAAAGCACTTGATTATTTTGAGTTCTTTTCTCTCCCTGCTTGATTTTAGAATAAAATCTACTGCTATAATCTCAAACTAACTGGTTTATTCTGCTATAGCATCCAATCTTCTGTTAAATTCTTTCAGCAAATTTTTAATCTCAGATATTGTTATTTTCACCCCCTAGAAGTTCCATTTGGTTCCTTTTTACATCTTCTTTTCTCTCATATGTACATATTTTTCTTTAAATACTTTTATTACTTAACAATGCCTATTTTAACATCCTTGTCTGCTAGTTCCATCATTTCTGTCACTTCCGAATATGCTTCCTTTTAGACTGATTTTTCTTCAGATACTGAATAACAATGAACCAGTTTCTCAACATGTCGTCTAGTAATTTCAGCTTGGCTGCTGGAAAATATCAGTGTTACAAGGCTGCTGCTGGATACTTGGATTTTGCAATAATCCTTAAAGAGTTGGGGGTTTTGTTTGTTTTCTTTCTTTTTAGAGACAGAGTCTCACTTTATCGCCTTGGTTAGAGTGCCGTGACGTCATGGCTCACAGCAACCTCCAACTCTTGGGCTTAAGCAATTCTCTTGCCTCAGCCTCCCAAGTAGCTGGGACTACAGGCGCCTGCCACGACGCCCGGCT
>NW_003852396.1:24647649-24656995 GCF_000181295.1 Otolemur garnettii | reverse complement strand
TTTTTTTTTTGGTTGCAGCCGTCATTGTTGTTTGGCGGCCGGGCTGGATTCGAACCCACCACCTTGGGTGTACGTGGCTGGTGCCTTAGCAACTTGAGCCACAGGCAAAAATTAAGTAATTTTGAAAAATAAAAAGAGATGGTTCATATACTTGGGTCCAGTTTATCAGCTGTTTTAAGACAAGAGAGTATAAATCCCTTATTACTACATCATGGCTGAGACAGATTTCCAAATTTTTAAAGCAACACTAAAGACATGTTTAAGCAGATGATGTGAATTTAAAGGAGAGCAAATAAGGCATAGATCTGTTTTTTAATACATGAACCATGAACTACCTAAAAAGAAACAATCTATATACTGTATAGTGGTTTTCAGCATTTCCATAAGAGGAAAAGATCCTTAAAACTTTATAAGGTGGACATTACTATCTCCATTATAAAGAAACTCATAAGTTAATAAGTTGTCCAACTCAGAAAAATACCAAGCAGCAAAGCTAGTAAGATTCTAAGCCACCTAACACTGAAGACCATGACTTTTACTCTATACCATTTTGCTTCCCACTAATTTCTCTCCACAGATACTATATTTTAAGAGATTTAGCCCACCAAAATAAATTTATTAAATGTTCTTGTGTTTTACTTAGCAAAATTAATATTACACTATCAATCAGAATATCTGAATGGCATGGATGGGGAAAAGAAAATATTGCATTAAAAAAATTTCATATAAAGGCAACGATACATGAGATTGTCAGCCTAAGTAACACTGTGATAAATAAATGTCTATCTACTTAATTTAAAAGTAGCTTTTCAAAGCATTTAAAATGGTTTGTGGACCCTTGGTTATTATTTACTCAAGCCAGTAGATTCCTCAGGAACATTTCCTATTTCATGTACTTAAATATTATATTCACAATCTACTATCAGAAACCACTAGAACCTAAGTTCCATAAAAATTTTATTTACAAGACCTAAAGAAGGGTTCCGCATAAGAGGTCAATTAAGTTCACCAACTCATCCTAGAAAAAGTGTTACATACCTCATTCCTGAGTATCACTATGGTCACCTTCAAAGTACTCCCCTTGGGAAGCTATGCACTGATGCCAGTGCCTACTTTACCCGTCAAAGCAATTTTGCAACTCTTTTTCTGGAATGGTAGCCATCAGAGCTATCATCATATTACCTCGAGGTCCTGAATGTCATCAAAATATCTTCCTTCCAGTATTTCCTTTATCTTCAAGTAAAGAAAAAAGTCACTGGGCACCAAATCAGGTGAGCAAGGAGGGTGTTCCAATACAGTTACTTGTTTACGGGCTAAAACCTCCCTCACAGTGCAGTGTGAGCTAGTACACTGTCGTGATGTAAGAGCCTTGAGTTCCTGGCCAAAAGTTCTGGTCATTTTCATATAATTTTTTCATGCGGCCTTTTTAGCACTTCAAAATAGTAATCTTGGCTCAGTGTCTATGGCTCAAGTGGCTAAGGCGCCAGCCACATACACCTAAGGTGGCGGGTTTGAATCCAGCCCGGGGCCTCTAAACAACGACAGCTGCAACCAAAAAAAAAAAAAAAAAAAAAAAGCTGGGCAAAATAGTAAACTTGGTTAACTGCCCAGTTGGTACAAATTAACAAAGGGCAATCCCTTTGATACCAAAAAAAAAAAAAAATGCTTAGCAACACTGTTTGGACTCTTGATTTGGATAGACAGAACTTTTTTGGTCACGGAGAACTAGCTGACTTCCATTGTGCACTTTGACGCTTTTGTTTCAGGGTTGTATTGGCACACTCATGTTTCATCATCATTGATAACAGGGACCAAAACACTGTTTTGCCTCTCCAAAAGGTCTTGGCAAACTTCAACTCTGCTTTGCTTTTGTTCATTGGTGATCTCCTTGAGGACCACTTTCCCACACACCCTTCTCATGCAAAGATTTTCACTTAAGATTTTCTTAACTGTTTCTCTATCGTTGTTTACTTGGTCTGCTATGTGTCTCATAATCAGCCAATGATTCTGACATACAATTTGATAAATTTTTGTAATATTTGTGTCAGTTCTGCTCGTTATGGGCTGCCCTGACATCTCTTCATCAGTGAAAACTTCCTCTCCCTTCAGAAAAACATTGAATCCATTTGTGTACTGCTGTTTTCCTCATGGCATTATCCCCATAAGATTGGACTAACATATCCCCGATTTCACTGATTTCACTTCCACTTGTTAAATTTAACAAGAAATTTAATGTTTGTTCATTGCTCTAACTCAAGCTCCCATATTCTTGAAATGGGAATGAAACATTCCCATTCTTGAAACAAAAACACTCAACAATAAGGAATGCCACTCACCACCATATGTTGACAGGAACACAAGCTGTGAGACTCTGATATACCAAGGTTATAAAATCTTACCGAGATGTTTGTACAGTACTGCCAATATAAGCACATGGTGGCAGTTTGCAAACTTAATTGTCAGACATCATACTTTGGGAAACAAAAGGTCACCTTAATTTTAATTATTTATAAGTGGAGGTAGATGGTGGGCTAACCATTCCAATCAAATCTCTTTAAAATGACAATAATAAAGAAAATAGTGGTCTTGTGTTTCCAACAAATATGGACTAAAAGAGAATGAATTTACCCTTAGTTCCTGACACACTAAATAACTAAAACAAATGTGAAACAAGAGACTCAATAAATTACAGAACAGCCAACAAAAGACTGAATAGTGATACACAAAAGATGAGAACAAAGAAGATAAACCCTACAATTGCCCCAATTATAAACTGAGTAAACAGACCAGTCAAAAAACTTGGCAATCTCCCAGAGTAAAAGAGATGAAGTTAAGAATCAAGAAGGCAGGCAGGTATGGTAGCCCACATCTGTAATCCCAGCATTTTAGGAGGCCAAGGGGAGAGGAAAACTTGAGGCCAGAGTTCAAGACCAACCTGATCAACACAGCAAGACCCCATCACTACAAAAAATAGAAAAATGTGGCCAGGTACAGCAGCATATGGCTGTAATCCCAGCTATTCCAGGAGTCTGAGGTAGGAGGACTACTTTTATAAAAGCCCAGGAGTTCCAGGTGGCAGTGAGCTATGATAAAACCACTACACTTCAGCTTGGGTGACAACAGAGTGAGACCGTCTCTAAACAATTCAAAAATTTTTTTGATAATAAAAAAAAAAGAATCAAGAACACAAAGGTCACTAGAGTTCAGAGAGCAAAGTGTCAAAGAGGAGAACACTGTGGAGAGCACCCTGGAAATTTGCAAAGGCTCCCTCTTTGAGCCTTCAGCAATGGACTGATCAGCACCTATTTGAGGAGAAATTACTCAAGATTAGGGAAATAACTCTTCCTACTCCAAAAGAAGAAAAGAAACAATGCATGATCCCCACAAAGATCTATGAAGAGGGTCTGCCCCCAAAAGCAAGAATGGGAAAGCACATACTTCAAATAGCATTGGTTAGATCAGGAGTCAGAAAATTAAATCCCAATTGTGCAAGGCAGTTCACACCTGTAATCCTAACACTCTAGGAGGCCCAGGTAGGAGGAGTTCAAGACTAGCCTGAGCAAAAGCAAGACACTATCTCTACTAAAAATAGAAAAATTAGCCAGGTGTGGTGGCATACCCCTGTAGTCCCAGCTACTCTGGAGGCTGAGGCAAAAGGATCACTTCACCCCACATGTTTAAGTTTGCTATGAGCAATAATGATGCCATATCATTCTACCCAGGGCTACAGTGTGAGACTCTGTTTCAAAAAAAATAGAAAGAAAGAAAAAGAAAAGAAAAAAGAAAATTGCATTCCACAGATCAAATATGGTCTATCGCCTGTTTTTTGTATAGCCCAAGAACTAAAAATGGTTTTTACATTATTAAATGGCTAGAAAAAAGTCAAAAGAACAATATTTTATAACTTGGAATTATATAAAATCCAAATTACAGTGCATAAAAATAAAGTTCCCAACCATATTTATTAATTTCAATACAATCTATGCTTACTTACAATCACACGAAAGATGAGTAGTTGACAGAAAGACTGTATAGCCTATAAAACCTAAAATATTACTGAGTCTTTGGGGAAAAAAAAATGGTCTTGCTTCAATAAGAAAAAATTTAACCCTAAAAAAATTAACTCTTCAGACAATTAAAGGAATATAAAAATATACAGCAAAAAAAAATTATATATATACAGTAAACACCTAGCAGAGTAAAAATCAGTGTCTAATATATACTCAAAAATTACCAGGCATGACCAGGCACAGGGGCTCAAGCCCTGTAAATCCTAGAACTCTGGGAGGCTAAGGTGGGAGGATTACTTGAGTTCAGAAGTTCAAAACCAGCCTGAGCAAAAGTCAGACCACGTCTCTAATAAAAAGAGAAGAATTAGCCAGGTTTCATGGCAAGCTCTTGTAGTCTCAGCAACTCAGGAGGCTGAGGCAGGAGAACTGCTTGAACCTGAGTTTGAGGTTGCTATGAGCTAGGCTGATGACACTGCACACTAGCCTGGGTGACAGAGACACTATCTCAAAAAAACCAAAAAACAAAAAAACAAAACTAATTCAGCCAATAATGAGAAGAAAAAACAATCAAATCTGGCCTAGAAATTACTCAGATAATAGAATTAGCAGAAAAGGATATGTCTCCCATGAAGCATTTTATAGAGGCAAGGAAAAATTTTACAAAAAGAAAAGCACATGAAAAGTAATTATATGGGCCAGGTGTGGGGCCTCACGCCTGTAATCCTAGCACTCTAAGGCCAGGGCAGGTGGATAGCTTGAGCTCATGAGTTTCAGACCACCCTGAGCAAAAAGGCAAGACCCCATCTCTACTAAAAATATTTAAAAAGCTGAAGCAAGAGGATTGCTTGAGCCCAAGAGGTGGAGGTTGCTGTGAGCTATGACACCACCACACTCTACCCAGGGTGACAGCTTAAGACTCCGTTTCAACAACAACAACAACAACAAAAAGAAAAATAATTATATGATTATAAATGACCATAATCCGTATGTTCAAGAAGCTAGAGGAAAGACTGAATAGGTTGCGTAGAGATAAGGTTAATATAAAAAAAGACCCAAATGAAAATTCTACAAAGGAAATCTGCAATGTCTGATAAAAAAAACCAACTGCGTGTGAAAGGTTTATCAGAAATTACCAACAAAAGATCAGTGAACTCAAAAACACAACAATGAAAACTAAACAAAAATAATATAGAGAAAAAAACTGTCTAAATCTGGCAATAGACGTATCAAGTATAATAAAAATAAAATAGAAGTTGTGGCATATAGCTAAAACAGTATTTGTAGAAAAACATATAAAAGTAGGAATTCACTAAAAACAAAGAAAAATCTCAAAGCAATGACCAAAGTTTTCAAAATAAAAAACTACAGTAAGAATAGATGGACTTAAAACATGGCTGACTAGAGGCATTTTGTACTCATCTCCTTCACTAAAAAGAACTAAAATAGTCAGTACATAATGACACTTTGAATAAATCACCCAAGACAGAATCCTAGAATAAACAGAAAAATGACGGGAAACACCCACGGAGGGATGCAAAGCAGCCTGCTTGCCCTGGATCAGCCTGGAGTCAGAAGAGATTCACCAAGGTGGGAAAGAGTCAGAGACTCTTGGTGGTCCACACTCCCACCATGGATTTATAAAATCCTAGCCATTGGAGTGTCCCTTTACCACTTTGGGCCCTGAAACTAGCACAGAAACCTGCCAGGAGACTGGAAGATTGTCCAACATTCATTGCTCCAGGAAGGGAGCTTCCACTGGGAGTGTCCCACACACTCCCAGACAGCTAAGCAGCTGCAGCAAGGCACCATTTGAGTCTTTCCCCTAACAGACAGTGCACCATCCTGGAACTGAGGCACAGCCTGCTGCAGGTGGAGCTAAAGCATAAGTGATGCACGAGCTACCGATGTAAGGGCTGAAATGCAAGTTGAGTTGTGTGTTTGCCATCACACCCAGGATTAGATGTGAACAGTGCAAATATTCTCCCTAACCCCCACCCCTGGCCAAGTGGCAGGGCTTCGATGTAAGTTATTATTTTACCCTATCCAAGCATTCCGCCAGGGACCTGAAGTTTGTCCTGCCCCTGTCCACCAGAGATGAAACTTGCACACACCATCAGAGGACCCGAAGGGAAGACAAACCAGCCTGGCAGCCTGGCCTCACCACCCCATCCCAACACAGGTCCAGACCGTGAAGTACAAGAGAAAGGGGACTCCCTAGCATGACATCACTGGCATCTGAGCACTCCTCCCCAGTGCCTGAGGTTGAACTTGACCCTGACACAACCACCATAGCTGGCATCTACCTGCACACTTAAAGAGACTGGTCTGCCCAGCCCACTGTAGCCACCACCAACATTAGCACACTCGACTTGGGACCCACAGGGTTGTTCAGTCAGTATAGTACCATGCCAACTGCCCACCTGTCCAGAACAAGGTTGCCATACTGGCATCCAAGTATTCAAATTATTGATATCCCAGAAGTAAAAATAAGAATGAAAAGATTAGAAAACCTATAAAATAAAATAATAGACAAAAACTTCACAAGTCTAGCCAGAGATTTAGACATTCAGATATGGGAGGCTCAGAAATCCTGAAACAGATACAATGTAAAAAAACGTCTTTTCCCTGGCAAAACTAATATCAAAAACAAAGAGGTATAATTCTAAAATCAATGAAAGTGGCTCACTGCCCATAGCACAATGGTTATAATACCAGCCACATACACCGAGGCTGGCAGATTGGAAACTGGACCAGGCCAGCTAAAACAACAGTGACAACTGCAACAAAAAGTAGCCAGGTGTTGTGGTAGGCCCCTGTATCCCAGCTACTTGGGAGGCTGAGGCGAGAGAATTGTTTAAGCCCAAGAGTTTAAAGTTGCTGTGAGCTGTGACACCATAGTACTCTACCAAGGGTGACAAAGTGAAGACTCTGTCTCAAAATAAATAAATAAATAAAATCAGTGAAAGTCTAGTTGCCTGCAAAGGAACTTCCATCAGACTAACAGTAAATTTCTCAGGAGAAACCTTACAGATGACGAGAGAATGAGATCGCATATGTAAAATGCTGAAAGGAAAAAACCCTAACATTTAAGGACATTATATCCAGCAAAATTACCCTTTATAAATGAGGATAAATAAAGTCTTTCCCAGATAAGCAAAAGTTGAGGTAATTCATCATCATTATACCAGTCCTACAATAAATGCTCAAGGGAGTCCTAAGCCTGCACACAAAAGAATAACATTTACTATCATGAAATACACAAAAATGAGGAAGAGAAAGGACTCAAACAGTACCACTATAGAAAACCATCAAACCACAAAGACAAACAGTAAAAGAAAAAAAAAAAAAGGACCAAAAAATACAGAAAACCAGAAAACGACCTGAACAAAACCTCACAAATCAATAACCACCTTAAATATAAATGGATTAAATTCTCCACTTAAAAGATATAGACTAGCTGAATGAATAAAAAATAATAATCCAACTATACACTGCCTACAGGAAACATACTTTACATCCCATCCTTATGTACTAGAAGAATATTGTTAAAATGACTATACCACCCAAAGCAATCTATAAATTCAACTCAATCCCTATCAAAATACCAATGTCATTTTTCACAGAAAAAGTAAAAGAAACAAAATATCCAAAGCTTTGTTTTCTAACAAAAAGAACAAAGCTGGAGGCATCACACTACTTCACTTCAAAGGCCAGGTACAGTGGCTCACACCTGTAATCCTAGCACTCTGGGAGGCCAAGGCAGGTGGATTGCTTAAGTTCAGGTGTTTGAAACCAGCCTGAGCAAGAATGAGACTCCATTTCTACTAAAAATAGAAAAAATTAGCTGAATGTTGTGTCAGGCAAGAGGCAAGAGGATCTCTTGAGCCCAAGAGTTTGAGTTGCTATGAGCCATGATGACTCCACAGCACTCTACCCAGGGTGATGGAGTGAGACTGTCTCAAATACATATGTATCAAGGCTATGGTAACCAAAACAGCATGGTATTGGTATAAAAAGAGACACACAGAACAATGGAACAGAATATAAAATGCAATTAAAAAAATCCACATATTTATAGCCAATTGATTTTTGACAAAGCCATCAAGAACATACACTGGAGTCATCACCTGTAGAACAGTGGTTATGGCGCCAGTCACATACACCAAAGCTGCCAGCCCAGGCCCGCTAAACAACAATGACAACTCCAACAAAAAAATAGCCAGGTGTTGTGACAGGTGCCTGTAGTCCCAGCTACCTGGGAGGCTGAGGCAAGAGAATCATTTAAGCCTAAGAGTTCGAGGTTGCTGTGAGCTATGATGCTACAGCACTCTACCGAGGGTGACATATTGAGACTTTGTCTCAAAAAAAAAAAAAAAAAGAATACAAACATACATTGGGGCTCCGTGCAACAGCTCACACCTATAATCCTAGCACTTTGGGAGGGAAAGGCAGGAGGATCTCTTGAGGTCAGACGTTCAAAACCCAGCCTGAGCACCAGTGAGAACTCATCTGTACAAAACAACAGAAAAATTAGCCAGGTGTGGTGGCATGCACCTGTAGTCTCAGCTGCTCAGGAGTTTGAGACAGGAGGATCATTGAAGCCCAGGAATTAGAGGTAGTAGTGAGCTATGATGATGCCACTGCACTCTAGCCCAGGAGACAGAGTGGGACCCTGTAACAAAACAAAATAAAACAAAACAGGCTCAGCACCCATAGCTCAGTGGTTAGGGCGCAGGCCAAATGTACCAGGGCTGGTGGGTTAGAACACAGCCCCAACCTGCCAAACAACAATGACAACTACAACAACAACAACAACAAAATAGCTGGGTGTTGTGGCAGGAGTCTGTAGTCCCAACTACTTGAAAGGCTGAAGTAAGAGAATTGCTTAAGCCCAAGAGTTTGAGATTGCTCTTAGCTGTGACACCATGGCACTCTACTACTGAGGGCAACATAGTGAGACTGTGTCTCAAAAAAACAAAACAAAATAACATACATGAGGGAAAGAACACACTCTTCAATAAATGATGTTGGGAAAATAAGATGACCATAAGAAGTAGAATGAAACTGGACCCCTATCTCTCACCGTGCACAAAAATCAAATACAGATAGATTAAAGACTTAAACATAGAACTGAAACTGTAAAACTACTAGAAGAAAACAGGGAATGAATTTCAGGTTACTGTGGCCAAGGCTGATGCCACAGCACTCTAGCCTGGGCAACATAGCAAGACTCTGCCTCAAAAAGAAGGAAAAAAGAAAGGAAGGAAAACAACAAAACAGTATCTTTTCTTTCTTTTTTTTGAGTTATTAAAATTCTTTTTTTTTTTTTTTTTTTT
>NW_003852396.1:24644066-24647176 GCF_000181295.1 Otolemur garnettii | reverse complement strand
AAAAAAAAAAAAAAAAAAAGAAAGATTATTGCATTTCAGTGGAAAAGAACACTACTTTCATACAAAGTGTTAGATGAACCGATTTTTAATAAAGGGGATAGTTTTATCACTCATTTTCCCTTATAACTGAAGATACAACGATGGAAAGCATCAACAGGTGTTCAGTATTGTATAACACTGTGAAGCTGCTTTTGTTTTCTTTTACAACTTTCACCAAATATAGGAAAGATTAGAAAAAAAATTTTTTTTAGAGACAGAGTCTCATTTTATCACCGTTGGTAGAGTGCTGTGGCGTCACAGCTCACAGCAACCTCCAACTCCTGGGCTTAGGTGATTCTCTTGCCTCAGCCTCCCGAGTACCTGGGACTACAGGCGCCCACCACAACACCTGCACCCAGCTATTTTTTTGTTGCAGTTTGGCTGGGGCTGGGTTTGAACCTGCCACCCTTGGTATATGGGGCCAATACCCTATCCACTGAGCCACAGGCACCTCCCAGGAAAAAAATGTTTTTAATCATTTTTTATCGTTGGGGATTCATTGAGGGTACACGAAACCAGGTTACATTAATTGCATTTGTTAGGTAAAGTCCCTCTTGTAATTGTGTCCTGCCCCACAAGTTTTGTCAGACACCGAGACACCCACCCACCTCCCTCCTTCCCTCTCTGTGCTCTCCCCTTCAACCACCCCCACCATGTACTAGGTCATTAATTATCCTCACATCAAAATTTAGTACATAGTATTCTTGCTTCTCCATTCTTGTGATGCTTTACTAAAAATAATGTGTTCCACTTTCATCCAGGTTAATACAAAGGCTATAAAGTCTCTATCCTTTTTAATGGCTGAATAGTATTCCATGGTATACACATACCACAGCTTATTTGGTGGGCATTTAGACTGTTTCCACATTTTGACGTTTGTAAATTGAGCTGCGATAAACAGTCTAGTGCAAGTGTCCTTATGGTAAAAGGATTTTTTTCCCTTCTGGGTAGATGCCCAGTAACGAGATTGCAGGATCAAATGGGAGGTCTAGCTTGAGTTCTTTGAGAGTTCTCCATGCTTTCTTCCAAAAAGATTGTATTAGTTTGCAGTCCCACCAGCAGCATAAAAGTGTTCCCTTCTCTCCACATTCAAAACAGCAGCTGCAATTTTGAGATTTTATGATGTGGGCCATTCGTGCTGGGGTTAGATGATATCTCAGGATGGTTTTGATTTGCATTTCTCTAACAATTAGAGATGACGAGCAAATTTTTTCATGTTTGCTAGCCATTCGTCTGTCTTGCCCATTGATATATGGGATTGTTGGCTTTTTTCAGGTCGATTAATTTGCGTTCTCTGTAGATCCTAGTTATCAAGCTTTTATCTGACTCAAAATATGCAAATATCCTTTTCCATTGTGTAGGTTGTTGTCTCCTTAACTATACAGAAGCTTTTCAGTTTAATTAAGTCCCATTTGTCTATTTTTGTTTTTGTTGCAATTGCCATGGAAGTCTTCTTTATAATGTCTTTCCCCAGGTTGATATCTTCAAGTATTATTCCTATACTTTTTTGGGTATTTTTATCATTTGATGCCTTAAATTTAGGTCAAATTTATCCATCTTGAATCAATTTTAGTTCATGGAGAAAGGTGCGAGTCCAGTTTCAGGCTTTTACATGTGGATATCCAGTTCCTCCAGCATCATTTATTGACTAGGAATTCTTTCCCCCAGTGTCTGTTCTTACTCGGTTTATCAAAGATTAGGGGCTATAAGATGCTAGTTTCATTTCCTGGTTTTCTATTCGATTTCAAATGTCTATGTCTCTATTTTTGTGCCAGTACCATACTGTTTTGACCACTATGGCCTTGTAGTATAGCCTAAAGTCTGGTACGCTGATGCCCCTGGCTTTGTTTCCATTACTCAGAACTGCCTTATCTATACTTTTTTTTTTTTTTTTTAAAGACAGTCTCACTACATCACCGTTGGTAGAGTGCCGTGACATCACAGCTCATAGCAACCTTAAACTCTTGGGCTAGTCTCCTACCTCAGCCTCCCAAGTAGCTGGGACCACAGGTGCCTGCCACAACACTCGGCTATTTGTTGGTTATAGTTGTCATTGTTGTTTGGCAGGCCCAGGCTGGGTTCAAATCCACCAGCTCTGGTGTATGTGGCCAGCACCCTAGCCACTGAGCCATAGTTGCTCAGCCGCTATATGGGTTTTTTTCTGGTTCCACAGACCAATATCTTTTATAAACAAAGATGCAAAATTTCTTTTTTTTTTCTTTTTTGAGAGAAAGTCTTACTTTGTCACCCTCGGTAGAGTGTGATGGCATCACAGCTCATAGCAACCTCAAACTCTTGGGCTCAAGCAATTCTCTTACCTCAGCCTCTTGAGTAGCTGGGAGTATAGATGCCCTCCACAACACCTGGCTATTTTTAGAGACAAGGTCTTGCTCTGGCTCAGGATGGTCTCCAACTTGTGTGCTCAAGCAATCTACCCACCTCAGCCTCCAAGAGTGCTAGGATTACAGGTATGAGTCATTGCACCCGGCATGCAATTTCTTAACACAGGTTTAACAAATACTGCTAGTGTCAAAATTATGTGCACATGTTTTAAGAGATATTATCTAAGTATTCCTTTTCAAAGTTGAATTGAATTACAGTAGCAATGTGTAATCTGACATTCTCTCAAAAGATGAACTTAATCAAATGAAAGCAACAGGCAGGACAGAAAATGGGAGCATGATTGTTCTAGGAGCACCAGACCATTTTGAAGTGGCATTTAAAATTCGAGAATGTGTGGAAGTATGACAATGGAGGCATGAGTACGCAACAGAACCTCCAGCATTACCTAATAATTACATGTATTCAGGATATGTTTGAGATGCACGTACTGTATGCGATGTGCACAAAGGAAGGTCTCAGAGGCCTTGCACAGCTATGGTGTTGGAATAGTTCACACACTCAGCACAGATGTCTACCAAACAATGTGCACATGACAGGAGTTAGCATAACAAACACACGACGCATTCATTCTTTTTGTTTGAGACAGAGTCTCACTATATTACCATGGGTAGAGTGGTGCCATGGCGTCACAGCTCAAAGCAACCTCCAACTCTTGGGCTTAAGCAATT
>NW_003852396.1:24638406-24643445 GCF_000181295.1 Otolemur garnettii | reverse complement strand
GCCAATAGTCCCAGCTACTCAGGAGACTGAGGCAAGAGAATTGCCTAAGCCCAAGAGCTGGAAGTTGCTCTGAGCTGTAATGCCACAGCACTCAACTGAGGGTGACAGAGTGAGACTCTGTCTCTAAAAAGAAAAAATAAAAGATTATTACATGCAGCAAGACCTGAGAGCTGACCACATTGAGAGTTTGGCAGGACAAAGGATAGGATGAAGAGGTGTATTTGATTTCCCCCACATTCTTATTGCCCCTTGACTTCTACCTACAGGGGACCTTAAAGGAGGTGATGTACTTTAGAAAACTGGTTACACTGGCAGTACTTTGGGAAAAAGGGAAATGGAATGCACAGGGATATAGCTGGGCACTTTGGTCAACACTGCTCAAGCAGTAGTTCCCTGTGATCAGGAGTATCTGGACACAGACACTTTGAGTCCCTTCTGTAATTGCAGAAGTCAAACGTGACTTGTATTCATCTTTTGTTATCAGTATATATTGAGTATTAGAATTTTAATCTAGTTTTTTCCTTTCTTAAAATGCATATACTTTTTTTTGCCCCTTCTGTATATATAATAAACAGGGTAATTCACAATGACAGTCTTAGGCTTCTTGGGCTGCCATAATGATACCACTGACTGATATCATAATGATACTAAGGCTTAAAATGTTCAACTTATTTTCTCAGTTCTGGAGGCTTAAAGTCTGAGATCAGGGTGCCAGTACTGATGGGTTGTGGTGAGGACTTTTTCTCTGGTTTGCAGACAGCCACCTTACCATGTCCTCAAAAAAGAGATAGAGAACATGCAATCTCTCTTTCTCTTTTTATAAAACCACAGTCCTAGAAAATCCCACGCTTATGACCTCAATTAAACTCAATTACCTCCTAAAGATGCTGTCTCCTACAGTCACAATGGGAATTAGGGCTTCAACAAATGAATTTTTGGGGAACACAATTCAGTCTATAGTAATGACTAAATGGAGTTTATCTCAGAAATGCAATACTTAAAAAATCCAAGCCAATAAACCTAAAATGAAAAACATATTCTCATCTCAACAGATGCAAAGTATCTGACGTTTCTCATAAAATTTCCAAACATTTATGCCTCATAAAATTTTTCAGTAAACTAGGCATAGAAGGGAATTTCCTTCTATTAATAACAAAGGTATAGCGAAAAACCTCCAGTTATCATCATACTTAATGGGAAAAAATGGAACTCTTTCCCCCAACATCAGAATGAAGACAAGAAAGTCCCCTATCACCACTATACATGGTCTAGCAAGAAAAAACAAGCAAAGGCATCCAGATGGGAAACAATGAGGTAAAACTGTCTTTTTTCACATGTAACACGATCATCTATGAAGATTTTGTTTTTTTTTAAGACAGATTTTGGTTTTTTTTTACTATGTCATCCTTGGTAGAGTGCTGTAGCATCACAGCTCACAGCAACCTCAAACTCTTCAGCTTAAGCAATTCTTTTGCCTCAGGCTCCCTGGGGCTACAGGTGCCCGCTATAAGGCCCAGCTATTTTTTTGTTGCAGTTGTCATTGTTGTTTAGCAGGCCTGGGCCAGGTTTGAACCAAAGCCTGGGTGTATGTGGCTGGAACCCTACCCACTGAGCTACGAGCACCGCCCTATGAAGAATTTTTTTAAAGCTATTACAATTAAATGAGTTTAGTAAAGCTGTAGAACACAAGATCAATATACAAACATTTACTGTGTTATATGTATTAGTAATAAATAATTGGTAATTGAAATATTAAAATAGCATTTAGAGTATCATAAAAACACAAATAGTTATGTATAAATATAAGACATGTACGTGTAGATCTGTACACTGAAAACTACATAACATGAAGAGTAATTAAACAAAAAATAAGTGGAATGATGTACTGTGTCACGTATCAGAATATGCAATTATCTTATGGTGTCAATTTTCTCTAAACTCATCTGTAGATGACAAATAATTACAATAAAAATTCCAGCAAAGAAGGGTGGGCACCTGTAGCTCAGTGGTTAGGGCGCCAGCCACATGCTCCAGGGCTGGGTGGGTTCAAACCCAGCCCAAGCCTGCTAAAACAAAACAAAAAAATAGCTGGGCATGGGTGGCACTGTGGCTCAAAGGAGTAGGGCGCCAGCCCCATATGCCGGAGGTGGCGGGTTCAAACCCAGCCCCGGCCAAAAATTGCCAAAAATAAAAAGGTGAACTTGTAATAAATTGGAATTTCAAATAAAGATTAAAGAAAAAAATAGCTGGGCATTGTGGCGGGTGCCTATAGGCCCAGCTCCTACTGCACTGCTGTGAGCTATTAATGCCATGGCATTCTACCAAGGGCAAGAAAATGAGACTCTGTCTCAATTAAGAAAAAAAATTTCTGACTCGGCGCCTGTGGCTCAAGTGACTAAGGCGCCAACCACATACATCTAAGGGGCGAGTTCGAATCCAACCCAGGCCCGTCAAACAACAATGACGGTGGCTGCAATCAAAAAAATAGCCAGGCGTTCTGGCGGGCACCTGTGGTCCCAGCTACTTGGGAGGCTGAGGTAGGGCACTCGCTTGAGCCCAGGAGTTGGAGGTTGCTGTGAGCTGTGATGCCACGGCACTCTACCCAGGGTAACAGATTGAGGCTCTGTTAAAAAAAAAAAAAGGAAAAAGAAAAGAAAAGAAAAAAAATTTCCAGGCAGTGCCTGTGGCTCAAAGGAATAGGGCACCAGCCCCATATGCCGGAGGTGGTAGGTTCAAACCCAGCCCTGGCCAAAAACTGGGGAAAAAAAATTCCAACAAAGTTTTTAGCAAAATTGATAAGCTTATTCTAAAACTCATTTGGAAATACAAAGAACTTAAAATAGCTAAAACACCTTTGAAAAATAATAATATAGGCCGTATGTGGTGGCACTCTGGGAGGTGTAGGCAGGTGGATAGCTTGAGCTCATGAGTTCAAGACCAGCCTGGGCAAAAGCGAGATCCCCATCTCTACTAAAAATAGAAAAACTCAGGCAAGAGGAATACTTTAACCTGAGCTGGAGGTTGCTATGAGCTATGACGCCACAGTGGCACTCTACCCAGGATAATGGCTTTGGACTCTAGTCTCAATAAATAAATAAATAAAACAATTTGAGAACTTAAATTACCTGACTTAACAACTTATTACAAAGTTAGAGTGATACTGCACTCAAGATAAACACTGAAACAGTGTTCAGAGTCCAGAAATAGATCCCTATGTATATAGTCAACCCTTAAAATGCTTTTTCATTGAAAATTCACATAGCATAAAATCCACCATTTTAAAGTGTACAATTAGGTGGTTTTAATATATTCATAATATTGTGCAACATTACTACTATCTAATTACAGAATATTTCTATAATCAGAAATCTCATCCCTTCCAGTTTCCCCTACCCCAACCTCTGGCACCTACAAGTTGTTTTCTGTCTATATGAATATGCCTACTCTAGATGTTTCATATGATTAAGATTACACTCAACAATACCAAAGCTATTTGAAAACACGAACAAGGCTTGGTGCCTGTGGCTCAAGTGGCTAAGGCGCCAGCCACATACACCTAAGGTGGTGGGTTCAAATCCATCCAGGGCCCACCAAAACAACAATGACGGCTGCAACCAAAAAAAAAAATTGCCAGGCATTGTGTTGGGCGCCTGTTATCCCAGCTACTTGGGAGGCAGAGGCAGGAGACTCGCTTGAGCCCAGGAGTTGGAGGTTGCTGTGAGCTGTGATGCCACAGCACTCTACCTAAGAGGGATAGCTTGAAGCCCTGTCTCAAAAAAATAAATAAATAAATAATAATAATAATAAGAAAAGAAAAAACGAACAAAATTGATGAACTTTCAGATGGACAAATGAAAAATACAAGACTCAAATTATTAAAGTCAGAAATGAAAGCAGGTCATTAGTCACATATAAAGTCACATTCTAAAGAAAACAATTATTAAGAGAATTCTGGGAACTGTATACCTACAAATTAGATAACCTAGATGATATGAACAAATTCCTAGAAACAGACAAAATATGAATATCCCTATAAGGAACAGAGACTGAGCCAGTAATCAAAAAAAGTTCCCACTTCCCACAAAGAGCATCTACCCAGGAGGCTTAAGGTAGGAGGAAAGCTTGAAGCCACAAGTTAGAGGCTGCAGTGTCCTGTGATGGCAACTGTGAGTAGGTACCACTCTCTGGCCTGGGTAACATAGCAAGATTCCACCTCTAAAAAATTATTTTTTGGGCGGTGTCTGTGGCTCAAGGGAGTAGGGCACTGGCGCCATATGCCGGAGGTGGCAGGTTCAAACCCAGTCCCAGCCAAAAACTGCCAAAAAAATTTAGAAAAAAAAATTTTTTTTCTTTTCCTGAGAACCTACCCTTGAAGGAACTAAAAAATTATTTTTAAAAAGAAAAACTGCCCACAAAGGAAAGCCCAGAACCAGATGGCTTCTCTGGCAAATTCTACCAAACATTTATAAAAGAACAGCAATCCTTCTCAAACTCCTCCAAAACACACAAGAGGAGGGAATACTTCCCAATCCATTTTATGAGGCCAGTTTTACCTTGTGTGGCATAAGAAGTACATATTTGGTCTCTGCTCTCTGGTTCCTAACACAGAGCTCCAAAAATCCTTGTAATTTCCTGAGTGATAGGGTGCTAGTAGCATCTTTTGTTCTAATATTTGGTTGTTGGCCCTGATTCTGACATAGAGCTCCTAAATACCTTGCAATTTCCTAAGTGATGGGATAAGAGAAGAGTCTTACACAGAGAATCCCTTGGAATCCCTGGGTGACAGAAGCATCTTTTGTTCTAACTGAGTGATTCCTTGACATCATCAGAATGGGAAATGGTCATCAGAAAGATGAAACCATGATTATAAACCTGGAACTTTCAATCCCAGGCCTATCCTCAGGAAAGGAGAAAGGGGTTGGAGATTGAGTTAATAATCAGCCATGCCTATATGATGAAGCCACCATAAAAATCCCCAAACTAGGCTCGGCGCCTATAGCTCAACCGGCTAAGGCGCCAGCCACGTACACCTAAGGTGG
>NW_003852396.1:24629782-24637527 GCF_000181295.1 Otolemur garnettii | reverse complement strand
TCATTGTTGTTTGGCAGGCCCGGGCTGGGGATTCAAACCCGCCACCTTAGGTGTATGTGGCTGGCACCTTAGCCACTTGAGCCATAGGTGCTAAGCCGAACACAACAATCTTCACCAAAATCCTAACAAAATGAATGCAGCAGAGTAATGCATAAGAGATTCCATAAATATTATGACCAACTAGGATTTATCAGGAGAGGGCCTAACCATTCCAGAAAGACCCATCGAGAGATTAGATAGTTGAGACTTTGGATCAGTTTTCATTCTGAGCCGTGCAGTATCAGTCCAACCTCTGTGGAAAGAAAAGAAGCTAGAAATTGAGTTCAAGCACAGGGGAAAAACTCTGTAAACACTGAACCACAGTAGAATCTCCTGATGGGTGAATATATTGATATACTAAGACAGTTACACTTCCTAATTCCACAGGGAGAAGGCATGGAAAGCTCTGTGTCCGGAACCCTTCTAGTCCTTGCCATATTTATCTTTTCATTTGGCTGGTCCTAAGTCATATCTTTTATAATGAAGCCATAATTACATATTACTTTCCTGAGTTCTGTGAGTCACTCTAGACATGTAGCCTGTTGGTCAGAAGTGCAAGTGGGCTTGGGGACCCTACCTGCAGCTGTTGTATAAAATGGCAGCTGGTGGCGCCTATAGCTCAAGTGGCTAAGACGCCAACCACATACACTAGAGCTGGTGGGTTCGAATCCAGCCTGAGCCTGCCAAACAACAATGACAACTACAACTAAAAAATAGTCGGGCATTGTGGCAGGCACCTGTAGTACCAGCTATATGGGACACTGAGTCAAGAGAATGGCTTAAGCCCAGAAGTCGGACGTTGCTAGAGCTGTGATGCCACGGCACTGTACCGAGGGCGAGAAAGTGAGACACTATCTTTTAAAAAAACAAAACAAAACAAAAGGCGGTGCCTGTGGCTCAGTGGGTAGGACACCAGCCCCATACACCAAAGGTGACGGGTTCAAACCCGCCCCTGGCCAAACTGCAACAAATAAATAAATAATAAAATGGCAGCAATCTTGTTGGTAACCACGCCCTTAAACCTGTGGAATTGGAAGCTAGCTACAGACCGTTAGAGTGAAATTCCAAGCGGTTCTAACTCTAACCCAGTACACCAACTGGTACAAAAAATTGTACAACAGAACACCAGTTCCAGAATAAAACCCTACCAAAGACTTTTGTGAAATTTGATCTGCTGATTCTAAAATTCAAATGGCAATAATATAAAGAGCTGAAAATAAGCAACAGTATTTGAGGGGGAAACAGAGATTTGGCTTATCAGATAGCAAGACTTAAATAGTAACTAAAACCAGGTAAAAAGAGACATCAATGTAACAAATACAGCCTACAAACTGACCTGCATATATGTGGAAATTGACACATGAGAGCTGGAACGACCAATTAGTAAGGAAAAATACCTCATACAATTCACAAAAATAAATTCCAAGAGGTTTAAGACCACGACTGGAAAAACAGAACTTTCATAAGAAAATATGGATCAATATCTTACGTCCTCAGAATTATAAAGATAAGGATTTTTTAAACAAGGAATAAAAAGCGTAAACATTAAAAAAAGATTGACAATTATACTCTACTAAATTTTAAGGTTTATGTCAAGAGATGCTATAAAAAGGCAATCCACAAAAAGGGAAAAGTGAACTGCTAAAAACACAAAGAAATACAACACAGTGAAAAACTAACGTGCAACCACCATTACAAAAGCTTAAAAGTCTGACAATCCCAAGTGTTGATTATCTGGAAAAATGGAAACATTTTTAGTAACACAGTGCTAGAATTGGTTAAATTGATAAAATCTCTCCAAACAGCAATCAGGCTATACCAAGGGGAAAAAAAGACCTATGTACCTTTCAATCCAGAAATTCCACCTCTAGCCAAAGGTGCTAGAATGTTCACTACCACACTACTTGTAACAGGACACAAACAAATTTAAAAGTCTACCAATTAAAAAGTAGCATAAATTACAGTACAGTAGTCCCCTTCATCTGCAGGGGATATGTCCCAAGACCCTCAGTAGATGCCTGAAACCCCAGACAGCACTGAGGCATATATCACATATGAATTCCTTTTTCCTTCTTCACAAGTTCACAGATAGAAGATTCATTCTTGTTTAAATTGCAGACAGCGTTTTACTCTAAGGCGCAAGCTGGAATACAGTAATGGCAGTAGTACAATAATAGCTCAATGCATCCTCGAATTCCTGGCCTCAAGCCATCCTCCCGCCTAAGCCTCCTGAGTAGGTACGACTACAAGTGTGCACCACAACCTGGCTGTTTTGGGGATTTGTGGGGGTGGGTGAGACAGAGTCTTGCTCTGTTGCCCTGGGTAGGTTGTAATGCAATCAGGCATATACCATAACAGCAGCTAACTTTTCGATTTTTAATAGATGAACTTGCTCAGACTGGTCTCCAACTCTTGAGCTCAAGTAATCTGCCCACCTTGGCCTCTCAGCCTCTTAGAGGTTACAAGCATGAGACACTCAGCTAAATTTTTAAAATTTTTTTCAGAGAAGGAGTCTTATTATGTTATCCAGGCTGATCTCAAACTCCTGGTCTCAAGTGATCCTCTCATCCTGGTCTCCCAAAATGGGGCCTCATTTTTACTGTAGACATTACTAGCAATCTCAGCATCCGATTTTTTTTCCCTTCTAAATGTAGTTGAGAACTTTCACCTTTTCACTCAAAGGAAGCACTTTATGACTATTCTTTAGCATATCCAAATTGCTAGTATCACTCCTCTTACTCTCTGGGAGTATTATAAAGTAAAATAAGGTCACTTGAACACAAGCACTAGGTATTGCAATAGGCAATCTAAGAATTGATAAAGCTACCAAGTGACTAAGAAGCCAGTAGCATAGCCACTGAAGATACACTGGACACAGGACTGACTCATGTTCTCCGCAAGAAAGAGAAGGATGAAGCCAGATGTCCTTAAACTAGTCTGAATAGGCTCAGCACCTGTGGCTCAAGTGGCTAAGGTGCCAGCCATATACACCTAAGGTGGCGGGTTTGAATCCAGCCTGGACCCGCCAAACAACAATAATGACTGCAACCAGAAAATAGCTGGGCGTTGTGGTGGGTACCTGTGGTCCCAGCTACTTGGGAGGCTGAGGCAGGAACCTCGCTTGAGCCTAGGAGTTGGAGGTTGCTATGAGCAGTGAAGCCATAGCACTCTACCCAGGGGGACAGCTTGAGGCTCTGTCTCAAAAAAAAAAAAAAAAAAAACACCTAGTCTGAATAGCAAACCCTTTAAAACTCATCAATTGTTGGCTTGGCGCCTGTAGCTTAGCAGCTAGGGTACCGGCCACATACACTGGAGCTGGTGGGTTCAAACCCAGCCCAGGCCTATCAAACAACGACAACTACAACCCAAAAATAGCCAGGTGTTGTGCTGGGCGCCTGTAGTCCCAGCTACTTGGGAGGCTGAGGCAAGAGAATTGCTTAAGCCCAAGAGTTGGAGGTTGCTGTGAGCTGTAACGCCACAGCACTCTATCGAAGGGGACATAATAAGACTCTGTCTCAAAAAACAAACAAATAAAAAAACCCAAAAAACTTATGAATTACTTCTGGAATTTTCCGTGTAAAATTTTCAGATGGCAGTTGACCACAGACCACTGACACAGCAAAAAGCAAAATGGCAAATAATGGAATTTTATATAGCAGTTAAGAAACAAAATAATATTTGTCAAAATGGATATACATGTATTTTTATTTTGTGATTTTTTTTTTTTTTTGAGAAAAAGTCTCACTTTGTCGTCCTCAGCAGAGTGCCATGGCATCATAGCTCACAGCAACCTCCAATTCTTAGACTCAAGTGATTCTCTTACCTCAGCCTCCCAAGTAGCTGGGACTATAGACACCCACCACAACATACAGTTATTGTTAAAGACAGAGTTTTGCTCTACCTCAGGCTCATCTCGAATCCCTGAGCTCAAGCAATCCATCCACCTTGGCCTCCCATAGTGCTAGGATCACAGGTGTGAGCACAGCCCTATAGGTATTTTTAAAGCAGTGCTTGGGGGTGGGGAAGGAAGTTGCAGAGGAATGCCTACAATATTATACTATTTACATATAAAGTTTTAAAACATATAAAGTTATATGATATATTGTTTATAGATAAATAAATACTCAGTAAAAAGTTATCTGTGGGAATAACAGACTCCAAAATTCAGGACAGCAGGTGCCTGGGAGAATGGAGAAGAGAATAGGGGAAAGAACAGTAGTAATACTTAGAGGGCTTTAAATAAACCAACACTTTTTTCTTTTTTTTTTCTGAGACAGAGTCTCACTTTGTTGCCCTTCGTACAGTGCCCTGGCATCACAGCTCACAGCAACTTCAAACTCCTGGGCTAAAGCAATTAATTCTCTTGCTTTAGCCTCCCGAGCAGCTGGGACTATAGGCGCCCACCAACAATGCCAGGCTATTTTTAGAGATGAAGTCTCGCTCTGGCTCAGGTTGGTCTCAAGTATGTGAGCTCAGGCAATCTACCCTCCTCCACCTATCAAGAGTGCTAGGATTACAGGTATGAGTCACCACGCCCGGCCCCCAGTACTTTTTTTTGAGACAGAGTCTCAGTTTGTTGCCTTCCATAGAGTGCTATGGCATACTAGTTCACAGCGACTTCAAACACTTGGGCTCAATTCTCTTGCCTCAGTCTTCCCAGTAGCTGGGACTACAGGCCCTGCCGTGGGGCTTGGTTATTTTTATTTTTATTTATTTTTATTTTACAGATTTATTTCCAAAGGATAAAACACTTACACAATTTAAATACAAGTCCAACAGAATTACTCTGTAAAGTCAACAATAATGGCAAAATGTGTTCTTTTTTTTTTTTTTTTTGAGACAGAGCCTCAAGCTGTCCTCTTGGGTAGAGTGCCATGGCATCATCGCTCACAGCAACCTCCAACTCTTGGGCTCAAGTGATTCTCTTGCCTCTGCCTCCCAAGTAGCTGGGACCACAGGCGCCTGCCACAATGCCTGGCTATTTTTTGGTTGCAGCCATCATTGTTGTATGGCAGGCCCGGGCTGTATTCGAACCCACCACCTTGGGTATACATGGCTGGCGCCTTAGCCACTTGAGCCACAGGTGCCGAGCCTGGCAAAATGTGTTCTCACAGACACTCGCCAGTACCATGAGTTTTCTCTCAGCTAAGATGAAGGGTCTGATTTTTTATTCATATATATCCTTCTTATCTGCAATGTAATCTACAATTTCTTGTGGACACAATAACTTTCCTGCATATATATCAAGAATTTCAAACCCAAATTCATCTTCTATGGCCATGATAATTTCTAACTGGTCCAAACTGTCTATGCCCAGGTCTTTCATAAAATGAGAATTTACTGAGAGCTTCTCTGGGTCAATCTTGTCATAGTTTCATGACATAAAGAACATCGTCCTTGATTGCCTCTAATGTCAAAGGGGGAGCATCACTGTACTGGTAGCACAACTGTGTAACTTGACCTGGGACCTTCTTTTTTTATTTTTTTTGAGACAGAGCCTCAAGCTGTCCCCCTGGGTAGAGTGCCGTGGCATTACAGCTCACAGCAACCTCCAACTCCTGGGCTCAAGCGAGTCTCCTGCCTCTGCCTCCCAAGTAGCTGGGACCACAGGCGCCCACCACAACGCCCAGCTATTTTTTGGTTGCAGCCGTCATTGTTGTTTTGGCGGGTCCGGGCTGGGGATTCGAACCTGCCACCTTAGGTGTACGTGGCTGGCGCCTTAGCCGGTTGAGCTATAGGTGCCGAGCTGACCTGGGACCTTCTTGACAGCGAGTATGGCTATGAAGCTCCAGGCCTTGTCCAGCTTGTGCCATGGGGCACAGAACAGTG
Organism: Otolemur garnettii; assembly: GCF_000181295.1. NCBI lineage: Eukaryota > Metazoa > Chordata > Mammalia > Primates > Galagidae > Otolemur > Otolemur garnettii. The sequence goes on along the minus strand of NW_003852396.1, from coordinate 24,631,659 downwards.
CTCAGTGGTCGGGCAGGAGCTAGCATGGGGATTGGGGCAGTGGCGTGAAGGCCGCAGGCAGGTGGCAGGCACAGGAGTAAAGGACATGACCCACCATGGCTCTGCTGATCCAGGATCTCCTGGCTATTTTTTTTTAATTTTTTTTAGACACAGAGTCTCACTCTGTGGCCCTCGGTAGAATGCCGTAGTGTCACAGCTCACAGCAACCTCCAGCTCTTAGGCTTAGGTGATTCTCTGGCCTCAGCCTTCCTGAGTAGCTGGGACTTATAGGCACCCGCCACAATGCCTAGCTATTTTTTGCTGCAGTTTGACCAGGGATGGATCCGAACCCACCACTCTCGGTATACGGGGCCAGTGCCCTACTCACTGAGCCACAGGCACTGCCCTCTCCTGGCTATTTTTAGAGGTAAAGTCTCACTCTAGCTCAGGCTGGTCTTGAACTGCTGAGCTCAGGCAATCCACTCACCTTGGCTACCCAGAGTGCTGGGATTATAGGCATGAGCCACCTTGCCTGGCCATAAACTAGTACTTTCAACGTCCTTTAAAGAGTAAAACCAAAACCAATAAACTTAAAGAAAAAGGCACTTCCTAGAAAATTTCAGAACTGCAGAGAAAAAAAAAATCACAAAAATCTTTCAGGAAGGAAAAACAGCTCTTACGAAGGAACGAGAATCAGATTGACAGATTTCTCCTAAGCAACACTGGATACTAGAAGATAAAAACAGCGATATTGTCAAAATTCTGGAGGGAAGTTATTTGAACACTGGAATACTATATTCAATCTAAACCAGCAGTCAGAAGAGAAGGCAAAATAGACATATTTTTGGACATGTGATAACCTGAAGTCTACCATTAGTTGCCTATTTGGAAAAGGATGTACTACAGCAAAAGAATGAATCCAAGAGGGGAAAAGTGGGAATAAAGAACAGGAATGAGCAAACAAACTACTGAAACATACAGTTTCATTTAAATAATTCTTGAAAAACAAAGTAAAAATAAATTAATGGCAAAATGGAACTAAAATACCAAGTAATTAAAATATGACAGATTGAATGTAGAAGTGAGAGGCAGGGTCAGGAAGGAAGCCTGTTAAGATTTTATATTGCAGCTCGGCGCCTGTGGCTCAAGTGGCTAAGGCGCCAGCCACATACACCCAAGGTAGCGGGTTCGAATCCCCAGCCCGGAGTTGGGGCTCGCTTGAGCCCAGGAGTTGGAGGTTGCTGTGAGCTGAGATGCCACAGCACTCTGCCCAGGGGGACAGCTTGAGGCTCCTGTCTCAAAAAAAAAAAAAAAAAAGATTTTATATTGCTTGAGTACATTAAACCCGTTAAAGCAATATACTGTGTTCTGGCACAGCCCTAGAGGAAATGGGGAAAAAAATCTTAATTTCCTTGTTATAAATACATATTGCTTATATTACTAATAATCATAGTTTAAGAAATATGTATGTAATTTGTGGTTTGTTGGGGGTTTTTCTGAGACAGTCTCACTTCGTCATCCTTGGTAGAGTTTACACTGTAACATCGTAGCTCACAGCAACCTCCAACTCTTGGGCTCAAGTGATTCTCTTGCCTCAGCCTCCCTCATAGTTGGAACTACAGGAGCAACCACAATGCCTGGCTATTTTTTGTTGTTGTTGTTTGTTTGTTTGGCAGGCCTGGGCCAAGTTTGAACCCACTACCCCTGAAGCATGTGGCCAACACCCTAACCACTGAACTACTGGTGCCCAGTCATGTTTTTTTTTTTTTTTTTTTTTTAGGATCTCACTATGTTACTCAGGCCTTGAACTCCCAGACTCAAGCAACCCTCTTGTCTCAACCTCTCAAACAGACAACCACTACCACTCCTTGTTTAATTCTTTTTTTTTTTTTTTTTTT
>NW_003852396.1:24624531-24629528 GCF_000181295.1 Otolemur garnettii | reverse complement strand
TTGAGCTATAGGTGCTGAGCCGCTTAATTCTTTACATGGTAATATTTTGTCTTTGAAGATTATAAAACCATTCATCACCAATTAAATGGCATGAGACCAAACTTTATAGCTCAAATAATATTACAGGTCTAAGTCAGCATGTGGTGTCTAACAGAGTGTTTAACAGTTGAACAGTTTCTCCTCATGTAGAACCCACTTAAATGGCTTCAAGATAATTAAGACTCTCTTATCAACTTTCAACCCACACAAACATATAATTTATGTATCTTTCATCTATATGATGCACTTAATCCATACTATATATTTGACATATGTCCATCTATCCAGAGTGGCATTTCAATTTCTTTTAATTTCTGTTTGCTCCTTTGTGGGGAGAGGAAAACAGAATATCCACCAGGTATCATCTCTACACCTAGCAAAACACAGCTAATCTCGGGCAGTGCCTGTGGCTCACTAAGTGAGTAGGGCACCAGCCCCATATACCCAGGGTGATGGGTTCAAACCTGGCCCTGGCCAAACTACAACCAAAAAATAGCCAGGCGTTGTGGCGGGCGCCTGTAGTCCAGCTACTTGGGAGGCTGAGGCAAGAGCATCGCTTAAGCCCAGGAGTTGGAGGTTGTTGTGAGCTGTGATGCCACAGCACTCTACCAAGGGCAATAAAGTGAGAACCTGTCTCTACAAAAAAAAAAAAAAAGCTAATCTCTAAAATAACAACAAACTTCTTTTTGCACAATATCTCAATCAAAGAACGGTCTACCTCATAAGAGAACACATTGGGCACAAATGCCAAGATAGTTAATTAAAGCAAATTTTATTTTATTTTCAGATAAGAGTCTCAAGCTGTCACCCTGGGTAGAATGCTGTTGTGTCACAGCTCACAGGAACCTCAAACTTTTGGACATAAGCGATTCTCTTGCCTCAGCCTCCCAAGTAGCTGGGACTACAGGCGCCCATCACAACACTCAGCTATTTTTTGTTGTTGCAGTTGTTGCTGTTTTAGCTGGTCTGGGCCAGGTTTGAACCCTCCAGCCTCAGTATATGTGGCCAATGCACTACCCCCTGAGCTACAGGCACCCCTAAAGCTAATTTTAATTACTTTAAGTACATAAGTAAGTAAGGCACTCTAGGGCAGTGCCTGTGGCTCAGTGGGTGGGGCGCCACCCCATGTACTAAGGGTGGCAGATTCAAACCCAGCCCCGGTCAGCTGAAACAGCATTGGCAACTGCAACAAAAAATAGCTGGGTATTGTGCCAGGTGCCTATAGTTCCAGCTACTCGGGAGGCTGAGACAAGAGAATTGCTTAAGCCCAAAAGAGTCGAAGGTTGCTGTGAGCTTTGACGCCACATCACTCTACTGAGGGAGACAATATGAGACTCTGTCTGAAAAGAAAAAAAATATATACATAAGGCACTCTAAAAAACAATTCTTAAAAGTATAAAGGAGAGACTCTGGGAGGCTGAGGTGAGTGAATCACCTGAGTTTACGAGTTGAGAACCAGCCAGAGCTAGAACAAGACCTCATCTCTAAAAATAGCCAGTTGTGGTGAGTGCCTGAAGTCATAGGCAGGTGGACTGTTTGAAATCAGGAATTCAGGACCATCCTGGGCAAGAGCCAGGTATGGTGGCACATGCATGTAATCCCAGCTACTAAGGAGGCTGAGGAAAGAGAACTGCTTGAGCCCAAAAGCCTGAGGTTGCTACGAGCTATGACACCACAACACTCTACCCAGGGTGACAGATGGAAATTCTGTCTCAAAAAATAAATTAATTAATTAAAAAAATAACAGGTGGAGGGCAGTGGCTCATTCCTGTAATCCTACTACGCTGGGAGGCCGAGGCAAGAAGACTGAGGATGGCTTGAGGTCAGGAACACGTAACCAGTGAGACTGCATCTCTACAAAAATCATAAAAATTAGCTGGGCCTGGTGGTGTGTGCCTGAAGTCCCAGGTATTTGGGAGGTTGAGGCCAGAGGATCCCTTGGGCACAGGAGTCTGAGGTTGTGTTGAGCTGTGATGATACCACCACACTCTGTTCCAGCAATAAAGTGACACCCTGTCTCACAAAAACAAAACAAAAAGAGTAAAATATTTGTCAAATGTATACTTGAAGTATGTACAGTATATACCTGTATAACAACTTAAATAAATCACAAAAGCTAAGAGCTGTGAAGAAATATGGTCATAATCAGTTTATTCAGAATAAGCTTTCAGTAAGCTATGAAATTAACACAGTGCTTCAAATAGTACCCATATGTAAGTTGTTTGAATTCTGTAATTATGTTACTAGAAAGTCACACATTTCCCTTATAAACCCTGGATCTTTGCAGCTGTTTCCTTCCTCAGTGAATGGAACTATTAACTCCTCAACTCTCCAAGCCAGAAATTTACAAATCAATACTACTAATCGCTTCCTACTCAAAGACCTTTCACATCAATCCATTCACTAAGCCCTTACCAATTCTACTTGCAAAACCTCTTCCAGATCTAGCCTTGCCTCTCACTCCCCACAGCCACGGCTCCAACTCATATCTCATGAATAATATTATAACAACTTCTAGCTGGTTTCCCTATCCTCAAACTGGCCATTGCATTTCCAACAACCCAAAACATTTAAGTTTTGAAAATGAGAATTTCAAGTCATCCCTGGTGTAAATCATATACAATTCAGAGAAACTAGGATGTGAACTGGAAAGAAAAAAAAAAAAAGGTGAACAGCAGAAAAAGAATAATGACTTTTCCCCATGGTAGTTCAGCAAAGACAAAAGAACAACTGAATTTTAAAACTATACTGAGAATTCCTATAAAAAGTAACAAGCTTAGAAGAAGTTAACAACATATTTTTTGCGTGTAGTCAAGGCATTGTATAACCACATAATCCAAGACAGGAGTTAAAACATTATCCAAAGATTTTCCATCTCAGGCTTCTAAGGTACTATTATAAAACTCAAGACGGGGATGACCCAGAGGAAACACCTGAGTCATTTAAAAAAAAAAAACTATCTGCAACAATTAAAGAAAAAAAAACCACTCAATGAATTCCCAGCAATACAAAAAAAAAAAAAACTGAATGAGTGAAAAAATAAGTGGAAGGATTCAGTAATGGATGTCTTTACAGGCAATATCCCAAAGAAAAAGAGTTACCTCCTGAAAAATGTCTAGCAAGCAAAGAATGAAAGAAAAACTGAAATACATCAAAATACTCATTATTACTAATGTGAAATACATGACACATTCATTCAACTGACATTTGAGCATCTACTATATGCTAAATGCCATGTCAGAAATAGAATAAAACAAAATAAATTCTTTATGGAACTTATTGTTAGTCTCTGACATGTTGCCTTTATTCAATATGCTATTTATTTTACTTTAAAGAAAGGAAAAAATACTTTTAAGGTACTTGTAACTACCAATCCAATATTCTCACATGACTTTCAGTTCCTCAACCACAAATTTTTTTTTTTTTTTTTTTGAGACAGAGTCTTACTTTGTCATCCTCAGTAAAGTGCTGTAGCATCATAGCTCACAGCAATCTCAAGATCTTGGACTTAAACAATTCTCTTGACTCAGGCTCCCAAGTAGCTAGGATTATAGGCACCCACCACAACACCCAGCTATTTTTAGAGACAAGGTCTCCCTCTGGCTCAGGTTGGTATCCAAACTGGGAGCTCAGGCAATCCGCCTGCCTCAGCCTCCCAGAGTGCTAGGATTAGAGGCGTGAGCTACAGTACCCCCGGCCTCCTCAACCACAAATCCTATTAGAAATCTTATACATATAGTTAAAATAATAGATTTTAAGACAAAATTTGAAGAAAGGTACCAGGAGAAATAGGTGGGAACAGATATTCCTTGTTACACATTAAATCACTGTTGCCTCAATCTCCAAGAGAGTCTGATTTTAATGGAGTATTATAAGGCCCAGGCATCAGTATTTCATAAAGGGATTCAGGTGATTCTAATGCAAAGCCAAACACAGTCAATTAAATCACATAATTATCATTAAGGGTCAAATCCCAATGAACTAAAAGGAAAATTAAGACCATTTCTGTAATCAGGAGAAATGGAAGGCATATAGCAGTAGGTACCTGGGAGGCTTTTGATGATACAATGAAAAAAAAAATTTTTTTTTTGCAGCTATTTTTTGGCCAGGGCTGGGTTTGGAACCTGCCACCTCTAGTATATGGGGCCAGCGCCTACAATGAACAAAATTTTTGTAGCCATAGGACATGGAGTCTTACTTCAAAAATACTCAAGCAGATGACTGGGTGGGGTGGCTCATGCCTGTAATCCCAGCACTGTGGGAGGCTGAGACAAGTGGACTGCCTGAGCTCAGGAGTCTGAGACTAGCCTGAGCAAGAGTAAGACCCCATCTCTACTAAAAAATAGAAAAACTAGCCAGGTGTTGTGGTGGGTGCCTATAGTCCCAACTACTTGGGAGGCTGAGACCAAAATGATCCCTTGAGCCCAAAAGTTTGAGGCTGCTGTGAGCTACGACCCCATAGCACTCTACTTAGGATGACAGAGTAAGACAGGGTCTCAAAATAAAAAAAAAATTTTTTTCAAGAAGAAAACTATTTCATGGGCTCGGCACCCATAGCTCAGTGAGTAGGGCGCCGGCCACGTACACCAAAACTGGCGGGTTTGAGCCTGGCTTGTCCCTGCTAAACAACAATGACAACTGTAACCCAAAAAATAGCCAGGCGTTGTAGTGGGTACCTGCAGTCCCAGCTACTCAGAAAGCTGAGGCAAGAGAATTGCTTACGCCCAAGAGTTTAAGCTGTGATTCCACAGCACTCTACCAACAGCAACATAGTAAGACTCTGTCTCAAACAAACAAAAAAAAGATTTAGCTCTAAAAAAAGTTTTATAGCATAACATAGTCCTATATAATAAGTTAAGGGAGGCTCAGTGCCTGTGGCTCAAGTGGCTAAGGTGCCAGCCACATACACCTAAGGTGGCGGGTTCAAATCCAGCCTGGGTCCACCAAACAACAATGAC
>NW_003852396.1:24618770-24623240 GCF_000181295.1 Otolemur garnettii | reverse complement strand
CCCAGCTACTTGGGAGGCGGAGGCAGGAGACTCGCTTAAGCCCAGGAGTTGGAGGTTGCTGTGAGCTGTGAAGCCACGGGACTCTACCCAGGGGGATAGCTTGAGGCTCTGTCTCAAAAAAAAAGAAAAAGAAAAAGAAATAGATTCAATAAGATGTGCTATCAGGCCAGACACAGTGGCTCGCTCATGCCTGTCATCTTGGCCACTTTGGCAGGCCCAGGCTGGTAGACTTCGTGAGCTCAGGAATTGAGACCAGCCTAAGCATGAGGGAAACCCCATCTCTACTCCAAAGAGAAAAACTAGCCAGGCATTGTCATGTATGCCTGTAGTCCCAGCTACTCTGGAAGCTCAGGAAAGAGGATCAATCACTTGAGCCCAAGAGTTTGAGGTTGCTATGAACTATAAGAATGCCATGGCACTCTACCCAGGGTGACAGAGAGAGACTCTGTCTAAAAAAAAAAAAAAGAAAGACTTGACCCAGCTACTACTGGCGAGGCTGAGGCAAGAGAATCACCTAAGCCCAGGAGTTGGAGGTTGCTGTGAGCAGTGTGACACCATGGCACTCTACCGAGGGTGATAAAGTGAGACTCTGTCTCTACTAAAAAAAAAAAAAGACTTAATATCCGAGTAAAAAGTCTGGGTGGGGCGCCTATAGCAGAAACTAAAAAGTCTGGCAGATAATAAGGGTCTCGGATGGCTCCCAAATTTCTAATCTGGAGATCTGGGTGAATGATGTTAACATTCATAGTAAGAAGCAATTCAGGATTAAAAGTAAATAAATCAAAGCAACTCAATTCTCCTTTTATGAACTATCTTTAGAAAACTACTTTTAAATGATATTTTGTTGATTACCAAAGAAATACATAGTTAGCATAGAAATGTGAAAAATATAAGAAAAACCAAACGGAAAAAAATCAAGACCTATAATATAAGCCTACCATTCAGAAAAAGATTAAGGGAAACATGTACGAATACAGGGAGAAAAAAGCCTTATTATAGAATCTATAATAATGGTGACTCAACCTTCACTATAAATGCTTTCTTGAACAACTCTAGCTTATATCAGCCAGACATACATTATATACATAATTTTGCTATTCAAGCAAATTTTGTTCAACTATAAGAGGGTGAAACCTGGTCTGTCTGTCGGAAGGCATCTGTCAAGTTCTCCGGTCACACTCTTCTTTTTGGCATACTTTTCTGCTTGGTGTTTTCTCACAGTCTGCGTTCTTACACTGAAACACTCACCCTGATTTGGGGGTAAATATGCTATGTCCTAAGCATAACTTTTATGACTTGTCCATTCGCCCAGCCTCTAAACTGGTAAGATAACAACAAATATTTTAACTTTCCCCACTCCTCTACTTCTGCTGCTCCAGAAAATTTTGTCTTTTACTAACATAATGGCACAAATTATAGAAAAATTTGCTACCAGAATACTTTACGTAACTTATTCCGGAAGAAATCAAATTTATTTTTCTTTTACTTATATATTTTTTAGAGACAGAGTATTACTTTGTTGCCCTCAGTAGAGTGCAATAAATAAATAAATAAATAAAAGGAAGAAGTATCCTTTTCAAATGGCTAAAACTAGTGCAACTTTGGACATGAGAATCAGGAAATGGAAGTTAGAGGGGAAGAGGACCAGAAAGGGGAGAGTACCCGCTGTTTTCTCTAATTTAGACTTCAATTTGTCTGAAGGTACCACTTGTACCCATTAAGGTGACCAGACGTCCCGCTTTTGGCAGGACAGTCCCGATTTTTGGAAACAATGCATGACAAGCTAGGGAATGGCGGGACAACAGGAAGGGAATATACGGTTCTCGGCGCCATGTGGCTATTTCGCCAGGATATGAGTTTTATATTATTTTTGTTAATTTTATAATGTTAAACTTTAATAATAACAAATAATTGTTGAGAACTGATTACCGAGAACTGCTTATCAAAGTTCACATTGTTGATCAGTTGTTAGAATTCTACCACCATTGTTTGGACTTAATGAACAATGGCATTTTTTGGCAGGGGAACGATGAAAACATTTTGTAACTGTCTCTCAGACGATACACATCGTACTGCGTGCTAGTCCTAGTTAAACACGAGATGTCAACAAATCAGCTATTCAGATAATTTAGGTAAGTAATTTATTTATTTCATGAATTTAGCAGACAGTACTCGTATTACTTATATTTTATAGTGGCGGCAAAAAGTCTAGCGCTGGCCTTGAAAGTGACACCTACGACTTACAAGGTATCATTATTAAAAAAATATATTGATAAGGAAAAGGTTAAATCTTGGGCATCAGCAAAAATCACAATAGAGAACAAATGGTCAGAAATATTTCATCATTTTGAAACAAACCATGTTCCATACAATAATGCACTAAAAATTGTGGGATATGCGCTGTCCTTACCAGGAACTAATGCTGCGACTGAACGTGTTTTTTCTATAGTAAATAAAGTGTGGACATCAGAAAAATCACAATTAAGTGCTGAGACTTTGAAAGCCATTTTATGTGTGCAATATAATTTAACAAATTCTTGTAAGGGTACAAGTGAATCTTTCTATGAGTAGAATATGAACGTTTTAACACAATAACTAAGAAAATTATGTGAAGGCTATGTTAACCAGTTTGATGGAAGTGTTTCGGATCGTTTGTGAAAACACCACACTGTACACCAGAAGTGCATTAATGTACACAGTTACTATTCAATAAAAAAAAAAAAATTCTTGTGAAAAATTTCATGACCTTCTAAACAAAAGCAATCTACTAAAAAAAATTCACTCAAATGAGAAATATGCCAAAGAATAAAATAATACTATACATAATTTTTAATGTATATTTATAAATTGTACTTATGTTAAAATTAAGAAATATATATTACAATACCATTTTTGCATTCTATGAAAAAAAAATTTTTTTTTTTTTGAGCAGAGCCTCAAGCTGTCACCCTGGGTAGAGTGCTATGGCATCACAGCTCACAGCAACCTCCAACTCCTGGGCTCAAGCGAGTCTCCTGCCTCTGCCTCCCAAGTAGCTGGGACCACAGGCGCCCGCCACAATGCCTGGCTATTTTTTGGTTGCAGCCATCATTGCTGTTTGGCGGGCCCAGGCTGGATTCAAACTCACCACCTTAGGTGTATGTGGCTGGCCCCTTAGCCACTTGAACCACAGTCACTGAGCCTCTGAAAATTTTTGTTGCTCCATATAGACCAAATTTTTAATTAAGAACCACCACCACCCCCTCTGTCAATGGTGTCCTGCTTTACCAATGTTAAAATCTGGTCACCTTACCAATTGTACAAGAGTGAGCAAAAATGTTGAAAAATTAGCTAATAAGGCTGGGAGAGGTGGCTCATACCTATAATCCTAGCATTCTGAGAGGCTGAGGTGGGTGAACTGCCTGAGCTCACAGGTTCAAGACCAGCCTGAGCAAGTTCAAGGCCCCTGTCTCTAAAAAATAGCCAGGTGGTCCTGTGGCAGGAGCCTTTAGTCCTAGCTACTTGCAAAGCTGAGACAAGAGGATTGCTTGAACCCAAGAATTTGAGGTTGCTGTGAGCTGTGACATCATTGAGGGAGACAAAGTGAGACTTCGTCTCAAAAAAAAAAAAAAAAGTTAGCTAATATAACTTACAGATATGATAAATACAAGCTAAACAATTATAAATCATAGCTTGCTAAAATATATACCATTACAAAGTATATGTTATACTTCTCCATATAATAATTTTTTTTTTGAGACAGTGTCTCACTATGTTGTCCTCAGTAGAGTGCTGTAGCATCATAGCTCACAGCAACCTCAAACTGTCAGGCTTAAGCAATTCTCTTGCCTCAGCCTCCCAAGTAGCTGGGACTACAGGTGCTTGCCACAATGCCCAGCTATTTTTTTGTTGTTGTTGTTGCAGTTGTCATTGTTGTTTAGCTGGTGTGGGATGGGTTCAAACCCGCCAGCCTCAGTGTATGTGGCCGGCTCAATAACCACTGTTCTACAGGCATGGAGCCCATATAATAAATTCTTTTAAAAGCTCATTCCCTCATTATGTAGCTTCACTGCTAAACTGTAAGGTCCACATCTAGCTTTTATTCATGTATCCCAAGAGTGTAAGAAGTGTACCTGCCATAGTGGGTAATCAATTACCATTTGTTGAAAGAAATCACATTTTTAATGAAACCACAGATTATTCTCTCAATTTATACTATATAAATTTTAACATGAAAAGAAAATAGAAAACACCCTAGGATCTAAAAAGCATAATATAACAAGACTATACTCATCAGGTAGAGAAATAAATTTTTCTTAAATCCAGCAACACACATAAATGCTTTCCTTTAATATGTATTCAGTTTAAAATGTACTTTGGACCTGAATTATCCTTACTGTTCTACAACTGCATGTGGTCATATGTATTACTATAAAATTGTTAAAGGGATAATTTATTTTTTTTTTAATTTTATTTTTTTTTTTTTTTTTT
>NW_003852396.1:24617003-24618555 GCF_000181295.1 Otolemur garnettii | reverse complement strand
GGTGTACGTGGCTGGCGCCTTAGCCGGTTGAGCTATAGGCGCCGAGCCTAAAGGGATAATTTATAGACTAGAATGCATAGACTACCGCTCTACTTGATAAAGACCCAAAGAAAAAAATAAGTCTTTGGTCTTTGAATGGTGCCAGTAGTTCAAGTTCAGTTTAGTCACTTCTTACTAGATCAGAAATTTCTCTAATAATGTTTTTAAAAAATAATCTCCACAATATTTACTTAACACATAGCAAATGTTCAAAACATATACTACATGAATGAAGTAGCTAATAAATGCTTACCCTTTCTTACTGGTGAGGTCTGGCTGAGAATTTAGCAACACATCTAAATTTCAAGGCAAACCTCTTATTAATTAAAAGACTAAAAAAGTAAGCCAATGTGCATTAACGGGTCCATTTTAACCAGAGAAGACCCTCCATCCACGTTACCTCTTTTTGGAGGGAGCCAACAAGCTCCCTCCAAACCTCCATAACTTTACTTGGCAACATACCAAAAAGGATAAAGAGAAGTAGTAAATTTCTCCCTTTTCCTCTAATACAGAAGTTCCCAACCTTTTTGGTATGAACGACTGGCTTTGGGGTAGACAATTCTTTCAAGGACTAGAGTTAGGGGGAGAGGAGGCAGAGCTCAGATGTGTAATGATGGGGGACCAGTTTGTAACAGGCCAGGGACAACACCACATAGCCTAGGGACTGGGGATAAGGGATTGGGGACCACAGGACTAATATTCTAAAGCAAGCATGTCCAACCTGCAGCCCCATGCACATGCTGATTCTGGGAGGACTTTTTTTGCTTATCTGTAAGGTCAGATATCACAAAAGTATGCATGGACCTTTCTTTTACTAATTAGCTTCCTATAGTGTTTGTATATTTAATATGCAGTCCAAGATAACTCTTCTTTCAAAGGGCAGCAGGGAAAAAAATAGGTTGGACACCTCTGCTTAAAGGCAGAAGAGCCAAAACTGGGCTTTTTTTTATCTTTTGCAGTTTTTTTTTTGGCCGGGGCCAGGCTTGAACCCACCACCACAGGTATATGGGGCCAGTGCCCTACTCCTTAAGCCACAGGCGCCACCCCCAAACTGGGCTTTTTCAACCAAACCAGGCTCTGGCTCCAGCCATGTCACCACTAACAGTCTACCACCATGGACTCATGCAAACTCTGGTACATAAACCTGTTAAGATCTTTTGTTTAAATCAACAGATGGTGGCTCCAGTTATGGTAGTCATATTTTCACTTTACCAAATGCACCTAAAAAGTATCAACACACAAATCACTTTGCACTAGTAAAAAGAAAAAAAACAAATTAAGGCATGATCACAATTCTAGTTAAAAGCAAAAGGCATATTCTTTTATATTTGATATTTGTGACTGCAAGAGTTAAACTTCAAATCATTAAAATCAATAAAAAAAAAAAAGGCTGGCAGGTTCAAACCTGGCCCAGGCCAGCTAAACAATGACAACTGCAATAAAAAATAGCCGGGCAGGCTCGGCGCCTATAGCTCAACCGGCTAAGGCGCCAGCCACGTACACCTAAGGTGGC
>NW_003852396.1:24608586-24616414 GCF_000181295.1 Otolemur garnettii | reverse complement strand
GGAGGTTGCTGTGAGCTGTGATGCCACAGCACTCTACCAAGGGTGATAAAGTGAGACTCTGTCTCTAAAAAATAAATAAATAAATAAATAAAATTAAAGGCAAAAACAAATTGATTCAACAAATTTACTATTATACAAATAATTCATCCAACCATAGTATGAATTCTAGGAATCCTAACACATTATCCATATATACCTTAATAGACTGTTATTAGACATATATATGTATAACATTACAACCAATATCCATGCAGACTACCTTAAAGAATGAAAAAGTGTATTTAATCCTTGAAAAAGAATATCCTCCACAGAAAAGATACCTATGGGCCTTGAGTGTCAGGAATCTCTTAAAGTACAATGTCCAGTTTTATTTTTATCCATACCCCATCTACCTCCAGTTAGAAGAAACCCTGGGAAGACCAAGGCACGGAATTAGGATGACTAAAGTAGGTTGTGGTGAAAGAAGGTTGAAACACCTTCATTTGGCAGTCTTTTTCCTATTGTAACTATTATCATTTACAAAGCTTAATTATTTCAGCATATAGGTAGACCTTTCAAGTAACACTCTGATGAACATCAATAGTTAGCTGCATACTCTTGGAAGTCTCTGCATCTTCGTTTTCTTCCCCATGAAAAAGGGCAAAATGACACAAACATCCTTTCCTTCTAGTCCCAAAATTCAATGATATCGAGCAAAAGTTCCCAAGCTTTCTAGGTTCACGTCACCCTCAATGTCTCAGCAATTTTCCCACAGCAGCCCTTAAGACAAGAAATAGTAACAATTCCACTTAAGTAGCCATGTGAAAAAATAATACACCTAAATTGAAAGAAAATGTTTTTACTTCATTCATGAATAACCATATTTACTTTATGGAATGTATATTACTGTTGGGCACTGCAAACTTCTCAAATCTTGGAATCAGAGTGGACACTGCTATTCTACCTCCTGTTCCATACTGATTGTCACACAACATCTGCATTTTACCACAGCAAACACTAAAAAACTAACTTCACAAAGATACGTCTCTATGGGAATGCAACACAATATAATTTTGAAATCATGAACTCTGTCAAGCTAGCTGGCAACTAACTAACATCAAGTATCACTGTATCTTCCTTGAAAATTTAAACTATCAGATGGCACCTCTGCAAAGGTGGCAATAATACCCTGGGGTGCCTTGGTGTAATTTGGGAACCATAGTCCTATGTTAAAGTATTTAACTTTGTGACTTTGGACTTAGACTGGAAATCAGATTCTACCATTAACTATCTATATATAAGTAAAAATAAATAACCTGGGCAATTACATTTCTTTCTTTCTTTTTTTTTTTTTTTGAGACAGAGCCTCAAAGCTGTCACCCTAGGTAGAATACCATGGCATCACAGCTCACAGCAACCTCCAACTCCTGAGCTCAAGGGATTCTCCTGCCTCCACCTCCCAAGTAGCAGGCACTACAGGTGCCCAGCTATTTTTTGGTTGCAGCCGTCACTGTTGTTTGGAGGGCCTGGGCTGGATTTGAACCTGCCAGCTCAGGTGTATGTGGCTGGCGCCTTAGCCGCTTGAGCCACAGGCACCGAGCCATTAATTAATTGCTTAGTTTCTTTGACTACTAAATAGAAATAATACTATCAACCTCATAGAACAGTTGTGGGGAATAATGAGATGATGTTTATATATAATAAATAATCAATAAACAACGTTATTACTATGTCACTAAAATTAGACAATTTATAAAATCAAATTTTATAACTGACTCAGTGGGGAATGAGGGATTCTAAGCTGAAACCATAATGTCAAATTAAAACTTAGAAAGTGGTGGCCCATGCACATCATCCCAGCACTTTGGGAGGCGAAGGCAAGGAGTATTGCTTGCGGTCAGGAATCTGAGACCAGCCCAGGCAACACAAGAGCCCATCTCCACAAAAATAAAAAATTTGCCAGGCATTGGCTCGGTGCCTGTAGCTCAGTGAGCAGCGCACTGGTCACATACACTGAAGGTGGCAGGTTCAAGCCTGGCCTGGGCCTGCTAAACAACAATAACAGCTGCAACCAAAAAATAGCCAGGTGTTGTGACAGGTGCCTATAGTCCCAGCTACTCCAGAAGCTGAGGCAAGAGAATCGCTTAAGCCCAAGAGTCGGAAGTTGCTGTGAGCTGTGATACCACCGCACTCTACCGAGGGTGACATAGTAAGACTGTCTCAAAAAAAAAAAAAAAAATTAGCCAGGCATGGTGGCACATGCCTATAGTCCAAACTATTCAGGAGGCTAAGGCAAGAGCATCATTTCAGCCCAGGAGTTTCAGGCTGCAGTGAGCTATGATATCCTACTACACTCCAGCCTAAGTGACAGAGTAAGATCCCATCTCTAAGAAAAAATTTAAAAATAAATGAAGGGCAGCGCCTGTGGCTTAGTGGGTCAGGTGCCAGCCCCATATACTGAGGGTGGTGGGTTCAAACCCAGCCCCAGCCAAACTGCAACAAAAAAATAGCTGGGCATTGTAGTAGGCACCTGTGGTCCACTCGGGAGGCTGAGGTAAGAGAACTGCCTAAGCCCAAGGAGTTGGAGGTTGCTGTGAGCTGTGACACCACAGCACTCTACCGAGGGTTAATAAGGGAAACTCTATCTCAAAATAAATAAATAAATAAATTAAAACTTTAATTTTCAGATGAAAGATCACAAAGTACTTAAACAATGACAATACAGAGAACTAAAGTTACCTCCAAAGGATATCTTCAGTTGATCTTAGCCAAAAGGCCAAGAATCTCCAAAGGATATCTTAATGTTGACACATCTTATCACAATAAATGTTACATAAAAAGTATTAAATTGGCAGCTCAGAAGAATACACTTTAAAAGGTACATTCTAAGGGCTAATCATCCTAGGAAAAAACACAGGTTTTATAAACTAGGAATTTTTAAATGGGAAGAGCTGATTTACAAACATTGAAATTTATATAGAGCAAAACTCATTTGATTGTAATAACGATCCCCCAATGGTATAATAGTTTAATATTATACTTGTGCTCACATCATACAAAAAATTTAACATTTTAACTCCAAATGCACTCATGTTTCTTACCTGAAAAACATCTTTAATAAAATTTATAAATGTTTGATTTACAAAAGGACTTTTGAAACATTTCAGTAGATCCTCAGATATTATCTCTATTTACTGAAACTGAGGTCCATATAAATTAGTGATTTCTCCTATAACCTAAATATTACACTGCTATCCATGTCTTTTTTCACACTAAATCCGTATCTTTTAACTGCTAGTACACCACACTTCCCTTCCAAAAGATTCCATTCAAATCTTGCTGGCTGAACCAGCATTGTTTTATCAACTATTATATCAGCTTTGACCATCAAAGCTCTGAAAATCTTTTCCCTGCATAGTAACAGCATTTCACTTACAGAGACTTTATTTGCCAAGTGAACTGAACTGTATAACATTAATTAATATATTCTAAAATAACCTTATGACAGGGACTATTATTATCAGTCCCCTTAGCAACTATACCAATGGTAATGCAGTGGCTGAACTAAATGATTCTGCTTAGCCCACATTATTTTCCATTTTTACTTAGCTGGTGGCCCACCAGTCAACTATAAAAGTATTAAACTGGCCCTAATATTTTTTTTTCTTCTGAGACTAATATAAACTAAACGCAGTGGTTAAAACTAGAAGTCATTACCCCTTAACATGCAAAAAAAAACCAGAAAAAAATCCTCAAAGGCAAACAAAGTCGTATACTACCCAAATACCATGCCATGCTTAAAATCCTCTCAACTTGGTCTAACACATCCCAAAAACAATTTGCCAGCAATTCTTTCTCCAAATTCCCACATTTCTTTCTTTGACAGATACATTACTATCATTTCCAAAGGTATCCTGAAAGCAACTTACTAAAGCACCTACTTCACAATGAGTAGGTGAAAAAAAAAAAAAAAGGTAAATACAACTTGATAATGGAAATACTACATTAGGCCTGGTGTGGTAGCTCAGGCCTGTAACCCCAACACTTTGGGAGGCCAAGGCAAGGGAGCTCACGTGAGATCAGAAGTTTGAGACCAACCTGGGCAACACAGTGAGACCTTTATTCCTGGCCCCCCTCCCCAAATTAGCAGGTGTGGTGGTAACTCCTACAGTCCCAGCTCCTCAGGAGACAAGAGTATTGTTTGAACCCAGCAGTTGGAGGTTACAGTGAGTTATGATGGCACCACTGCACTCTAGCCTGGACAACACAGATCCTCTTTTAATAAAGAAAGATGGGCGGCGCCTGTGGCTCAAAGGAGTAGGGCACTGGCCCCATATGCCAGAGGTGGCAGGTTCAAACCCAACCCTGGGCCCCCCCCCAAAAAAAGGAAAACTAAGAAAGAAGAAATTACTACAATTGGTGAGCTTAATTTTTAAAGAAATCTTGCAGAAAGTTTTTATATAATTATCTTCCTATTTCGTATTGTTTAAAAAATTTGCCTTTTGTAAGACAGAGTTTAAGGGTAAAAGGATCTGTATAAGTTAGAAGAGATAAAAAGCTATAGACTTGCATTATAACTGCTATATTAATTTGAGCCCTTGGTAGCCATAGCATCATGCCTATTCTCTACAAGGAATATTTTCAAGAACTTCATACCTAGGACCTTCCTAGCAACGTAAGTAAATTCTGTTAACAAAAACTTCTTCACTTACACAGAGAATAGAAGAGTGAGCCTGCTTTCCTGGAAAAGGAAATAGCTATTTGTCTTGTACAAAATCCAGTCCACTCTATCTAATATGGACTCCCCCCAAAAAAGACCTATTCGGAAATCGTTTCCTCTCAGCCAAGGGCTGTTCCCAGATAAAGGAAATGCTCAGAATACAACAAAAAAACCTTCTCTGAGGGAAGAAATGTGCCAGAAAAGGAGAGGCATGGATCGGGAATAAATGGGGATGAGTGTAAGCACTCAGCGTGAGGGCGAGAGGCAGCAAGCGCTGCGCTGAGATGCTCCAGCAAAAGAACCAGCAGCAGCAGGAAGTTTCAATGGGGCCGGGCAGAGCATGCGCCCTGCACCCGCGCGGTGGCCTTATG
Organism: Otolemur garnettii; assembly: GCF_000181295.1. NCBI lineage: Eukaryota > Metazoa > Chordata > Mammalia > Primates > Galagidae > Otolemur > Otolemur garnettii. The sequence goes on along the minus strand of NW_003852396.1, from coordinate 24,611,344 downwards.
TGGAAGGAGCACCACTTGCGAACACCAATAATAGACCAGCGGCACCAGAGAGAAACATGAGCAACAAGCACCTTCTTCAACAGTTTCCCCCTCCGTCAGAGCCCCTCCTCCAGCCTACATACTAACCACTCCACCCCACCCTACAAATGGGAGGGCGACTTCTCCTTCCCCTAAGCCCTGCTGCCAAGATGAAGGGGGAAGGGATCGGAAAAGTGGGGAGATGCTTTTCTATTATTTGGGGGGAGGTGGGGAGGGAGCAGGAAAACTATGGAGGAGGAATTAACCCTCTCCTCTCCGAAGAGAAGCTGAACCGACGTCGCCCCCTTCCAAGAATGGAGAAGGAACCCCCTCCCATGAGGGAGGAGCAGACCTCCCCACTTCGAGGAAGGAGTTGGGGGGTTAAACCAACCCTCGAGGGGAAAGGAAGTGGGACGAATCTCCCGGGGGACTTCTCAACAGAGGGAGGGAGAGTTGACTGCCCGCTGGCCCCCGCCCATCCAGGTGAAGAGAGATGAGGGGGCGCCCCGAGAAGACGCGCCCAGCCTCCCTCGAGACAGTCGGGAGGTTTGGTGGGAGGAGGGGAGGGAGCCCAGGAGGGGAGGAAGAGAAAAGCGCAAAGCTGGCCGGAACCTGCGCTCCCCTTCCCCCGCTGCCAAGGGAGAGAAGGGGAGGGGGACCAGCCCCCGCCGCGGGGGAACAGCCCCTGGGGCGGCCGGCCAGCACAATGACCCCTCCCCGCCCCCAGTCCACACCTAACCAGCGACGCCCCCAATTCCACTCCCAGCCAGGCCGAGTGGCCCTAGGGGGCCACCGCCCCGCCTCCTCACAGCCCAAGACCTCCGAGGCTGGGCGGAGAAGATGGGCCCGACAGAGTTGCGCCCCAGGAGGAGGGCAGAGCTTTGGAGGCCCCGAGTGTCTGCGAAGAGCTAAGAGAAGGAGCGCGCCAGGGCCGCTTCCCGCTGGGCATTCGGGCCCCTAGCTTACCTTCTCCGTTGCCGATGTCTGGCGGCGGCGCCTGCAGCACCCGCTCCAGCTCGGGGAAGGGCAACTCAGGCAGATCTAGCAGCGGCCCGTAGCGCTCTAAGAAGGAGCAGACTACGGCGAAGTTGGGGCACGAACCCGGGCAGCCCGGAGGAGCCATCGCCGCCGCCGCTGCCGCCGCCGTCGCCATTTTGAACTGGAGGATGGAAGAGGAGGCGATGGGGGGGTGAGGGGAGTTGGGGTGCCGAGGAATGGCAGGGCAACCTTATGGACGATAGGAGGCGCTCTCTAGTGGGCTCCCCTGCGGTTCCGAGTGTCTCAGGAACCGCGCCGCGATCCCACAATACATCGGCGGCCAGGAGCAGTCGAGAACCTAGTCAGACGAGAGACAGAGAGGCCCTCTGTGCCTTTCACTTTCCGCCCTCTTTCCACTCCCTTCCCTCCTTCTATTTCTCCCCTCCCACTTCGGGTTTGCCACTGCCTCGTGTGACAGGGGGAATGAAAACAAGGGGAGCAGGGTGGGGAGGCGGGCTGAAAGCGAGAGGGGCGGGACTTTTTCAGAATAATGACCAATAGGCTTTGAGGGGCGGGGTTTACTCCACGGCTGGGCAGAAAGGCTTACTCCGGGCGGGGGCGGGGAATCGCCTAACCCCGAGCGGCGAGACTCCGGGAGGTGAGAGGTGAAGCGCTCGGAACTCCGCTCTGAGAAGGGCAGTGGGTGAGTTTTGGAGGAAATCCAGGCATTGAAACTGGACCACGAGATGGTAGAGGAGGCAGAGCAGAGTGAATAAGAAGCAGATAAAAAGACGAAAAGTACAATTATGGGAGGAGGTTGGTAAAGGGAAAGGTAGAGACCTGCCTTTAGTGGTTGGGGTGTGACCTTTCCAAGAAAATCTCTGGGAAAGTTTGCCGAGGGATATTGCGGTCTGATGGAAAATAAGAATCACAGCTTTTCTGGAAGAGCAGAGTCTGAGGGCTCTGCTGGGTGACAAGGGCCTGAGGGAATTGGAGGGACTCTTGGGGATCCCCGGAGTGAGGAGCGGGGGCCCAGCTGAGAGATGAGAGTCTGAAGGGACCACGGTCTTTGAGGGCACCGCAGTGTGAAGAGACAGCTCTGTTGAGAGTACGCGTGGCTGAATGAAGAGAAGGGGCTCTAATGGGGGACCGGTGTCTGAGTAGGGGGTTGAACGTGATGAGACCGTGGAACAGCAAGAAGTGTGTTAGAAGACTGGGTTCCAGTTCGTTGGGGGTGGCGGTGAACATTCTCCCATAAAGAATCCCAGAGGAAGACCACCGGTGATGTAAAATAGAATGTGCAGCTTGGGAAGCAATACACATTATAGTTAGGAGCCTGACTTTGGAGTCAGCCAGCTTGAGTCTTAGCAGGACCATTTCACCATTTTCTTTGAACTTCGTATGGGGGGGTGTTTGTGATAAAAAACAGTTATACTATAGGATAGTACTAGATAATTCATAATAAAGTTATTAGCACAGTACTTACCGAAATACTAATTGTTATCCAAGAAGAGTTCCCATAATTTAGACTGAATTCAGCTGTATTTATTTAGTCTACAGCTTATTACTTTGACCCAGAATTTTCAGAGTACATTTAAAACTTTCATAATACCTACTTCCTAAAATGCATTTGAAACAAGGTACAACACAAGCGATGTAATACAGGAAAATTTATGATTAAAAGAAAATAAATAGGGCGGCTCCTGTAGCTCAGTGGGTAGGGCGCCGGCCCCATATACTGAGGGTGGCAGGTTCAAACCTA
>NW_003852396.1:24596648-24607306 GCF_000181295.1 Otolemur garnettii | reverse complement strand
CAGGAGTTGGAGGTTGCTGTGAGCTGTAATGCCATGGCACTCTACCCAGGGGGACAGCTTGAGGCTCTGTCTCAAAAAAAAAAAAAAAAAGAATAATCTGATCCAGGACATGTTTTTAACAACAGTTTTGTGGAAAAACACAAAATCTTTCATATAGTGTTCTCTTAATTGACCTTAAATAAAAGCCAAGTATACAGTACTTTGTTTGTGAAGGTATTTCTAAGGTAAGAATCTTCAAGATAAAAGGAAGATTTAGTTATATTATTATGTAAAACTTACTCTTTCTCTTTGCTTTCAGCTTTACCAGCCCCTCACGTCCCACACTTCCATGAGATTATAAAATAACATTCCAAAAATAAGTAATAAAAACGTTATTACAATAGTATTTTTTTTCTCAATGCTCACACTGTTATTGAAAGGGAGACTGATAAATAAGGTTAGAGTTTCTGCCTATTCTAATCCAGATTGGCATGGGAACAAGGTCCTTGGTCTCAGAAAGTTATATCCACCCAAAGATAAGAGGTGTTTTACTACAAAGCAAGGTTTAGGTTATGTCTTCACTAAGTCTGTTCTTGAAAATAAACAATGACACACACCCATAATACTACCATCTCTTCTTGCCTTCCTGGGCTAGAGAAATTGTGAGTTACAATCCATTTTGTGTGATTCAATAATTGAGTTATACATAAAATAGTGGCTCTTTTTTAAACCTATAATTGACTTATTGTAACTGCCATAAAAAGGCCTTTAAACAAGGACTAAATTGCATTCGGTTCAACTCTGCACATGAATAAGAAATTTCTTAAAATATTTCAAATTTCACATCCTCTTAGGAGGAAAAAAACGTATTTAATTTGCTCAGTCAGAATTAAGGGCTACTTTATTCAAAATACCAAAAAAGTGAAAAACAACCCAAATATTCATTAAAAGAAGAATAAGAAAATTGTGATACATTCCTACAATAGACTGCTACTCATACTGGTAACACTATTGATACACACTATTTAGGTAAAACAAGGCAGATACACAAGAGTTAGGTACTGTTAGATATTGTACAAGTCCATCAATATGAAGATCAAACTAATCTGTAGACATAGAAATCAAAATAGTAATTTCCTCTCAGCCTGAAAGAAGATTGACTAGAAAAGATGCAAGGGGACTTTGTAGATAGTTATGTATCTTGATTGGCAAGCTTAGTTTGTCAAAACTCATTGAACTGACCAGGTACAGTGGCTCACACCTATAATCCTAGCACTCTGGGAGGCAGAGGCAGGTGGATTGTTTGAGCTCATGAATTTGAGACCAGCCTGAGCGAGAGTGAGACCCCTGTCTCTACTAAAAATAGAAAAACTGAGGCAAGAGGTTCGCTTGAGCCTAGGATTTAGAGGTTGTTGTGAGCTATGACGCCATGACACTCTACCCAGGGCAAGAGCTTGAGACTCTGTCTCAAAAAAAACCCCCAAAACTCATTGAACTGCAAACAATATCTGTGCATTCAGCTATGTATGTAATTAAGCTTTGATTTTAAAAGTTTATGATTTATCCCTATGTATTTCCAAAGTAGTGCTGGTAGCAGTGTGCTTTTTATCAGAATAATTTGTACACATGTTCTATCTCCCTCATGTTATCTTTCCATTTGTTACACAATTTTTTTAGAGATATTTTAAGCTCATAAATGTATATTGAGAGGAATTGAATTCAGCATATGAGCCAGTTTGGAGAATTCGTAATTGATGATAAGCAAATTTGGTTTGCTTAAAACTCACTTTTAAAAAGAGTTAAAACATTTGGAAGTATGTAGATGCATATTAGATGAGGTGAAAAACTGTTAAATGTCAACAGAAATGGAAGTCTCTGCTCTTTAAGATAGTTTAATAAGAAAACATAGGAAACTAAAAGGAAGTCTTAATATAAACAAGATATAAACCAGCCATTTCCTGGTTGATAACTGATTTCTATGTTACAATAGAATTCTGTTAATTGGTGAAGGCACTTTTACAAGTGTCTAACTGAACATTTTTTTTTTTTTTTTTTTTTCGAGACAGAGCCTCAAGCTGTCCCCCTGGGCAGAGTGCCATGGCATTACAGCTCACAGCAACCTCCAACTCCTGGGCTCAAGCGAGTCTCCCGCCTCCGCCTCCCAAGCAGCTGGGACCACAGGCGCCCGCCACAACGCCCGGCTATTTTTTGGTTGCAGCCGTCATCGTTGCTTGGCAGGTCCGGGCTGGGGATTCGAACCTGCCACCTCAGGTGCACGTGGCTGGCGCCCTAGCCGGTTGAGCTATAGGCCCCGAGCCCTGAACATTTTTTTGAGTTATGCATTACTCTGTTCTCTTAAAAGCATGGCTGAGAACAGTTTCTCTGATGGAAGAAAGATTGTTACTGGGGGAAAAATGAGGATGGAAGACTGCCTATATTATAATATATCATATTATTGCTACATTTGTTAACTTTTATCATTAGAGAATTGAGAGTAGGAGTCACGTTAAGCAGGTTAGTATCCTTAACACCAAGGACTGATGATACTCACTAGTATGGACTGGAAAGACCATACTATTTCTTAAACTACAGGGTATCCCAAAAGTTGCCATACCTAGAGAAACTAGAAAAGTGTAGCTAAATGTACTTTTATTTGCAAAATTTCACAAAATATTTACAAAATAGTCTCTACATGTTGGCCACCTCTTTCTACACATACAAAGTTTTCGCTCCCACACATGGTGAACGTGTTCTAGGCTGTCTACTGTTACAACTTTTTTTCCTGTGTATGGCAACTTTTGGGACACCCTTGCATTAGGATGTTGTATTTATTAACATACCAGGGGCATAATAGCCCCTACCCTATGCCTCCTAAGTATGCCTCTGGTACACTGGCTACCCAATCTCTCTCCAACAACTCCCTGCAAATGAGCAGGATGGGGCTTGGTGGCTCAGGCTTGTAATCCTAGCACTCTGGGAGGCTGAGGCAAGTGGATTGCTTGCTGGAATCCAGCCCAAGCAGGAGCAAGACCCTGTCTCCTAGAAAAGAAAAAAAAAAACCTAGCCAGGGCATGGTGGCAGGTGCTTATAGTCTTAGCTACTTGGGAGGCTGAGGCAAGAGGATCTCTTGAGCCCAAGAGTTTGAGGTTGCTGTGAGCTATGATGACACTCTACCCAGAGTGACAGAGTGATACTCTGCCTAAATAAATTAAATACTTTTCCCTTTTTTTTTTTCCGAGACAGAGTCTTACTTGGTCACCCTTGGTAGAGTGCAACTTAGCTCACAGCAACCTCAAATTCTTGGGTTCAAGTGATCCTCTTGCCTCAGCCTCCTAAGTAGCTGGGACTACAGGTGCCTGCCACAATGCTTGGCTATTGTTTTTAGAGACAGGGTCTCACTCTGTCTCAGGCAATCTACCTGCCTCAGCCTCCCAAGTGCTGGGATTACAGGGGTGAGCCACCGAACCCCACAATAAATTAAATAAATAAATGAAACAGAAAATATCACAGTGTATCACATATAGTAAAGATAAGTATTATTTCATAAGTATGGTTCCTGATATATGTATACATACCTATATATGAAATGTGTGTTGAGTCATGATGTAAAATGTCTGTGTAGGCCTGGCACAGTGGCTTATGCCTGTAATCCTAGCACTCTGAGAGGCCCAGGTGAGTGAACTGCTTGAGCTCATGAGTTCGAGACCAGCCTGAGCAAAAGTGAGACCCTGTCTCTACTAAAAATATAAAAACCGAGACAGGAGGATTGCTTGAGCCCAAGAGTTGGAAGTTCCTGTAAGCTATGATGCTACAGCACTCTACCAGGGCAACAGCTTGAGACTTTGTCTTAAAAAAATAAAATAAAATGTCTGTGTGGAGGCAAATGAATGAATAAGTGTGTGTATTAATGAACAAAATGGATTTTTATCACTTGATTTTGATGACGAAAATAGTTATTACTAGATAGAATTTTTGTTTTACCACCATACTCTTTGGAGGACCTCTAAGCATGAACACAGTAATTTTTTATATACTTCATTCAGTACAATTTTATGACATGACAGGCATATCGCTTTTCCAAATGTCAAACAGAATAGTGCTGGCAAAATTCTTCAATACTATTCTGGTGTACCATTAAGGAGAGTTTTGTTACTGTGTCAGGATACTTCAGGTTTTAAGTAAAAGACAAACAGGCTTACAGAGAATTTATTGCTTCATAGAATTGAAAAGATTTATGGTAGCTCATGCTTAAGGTATGATCTGATCAGAAAGTAACACTCAGTATATCTCTCTGTTTTGCCTGTGTGTGGGCGTAATTTTTAGACTAACTTTCCTCGTAACAGCAACAGTTATATGGAACCCTTTCACCTTCTACTCTGCCCATCTTCAATATCTAAGAATTTCCCCCAAAATGTTCTCAAATTGCCACTGATAGTTGCAACTTAGCTCATATGTTCAAACCTGAACCAAACAGTGTGACTAGGATAGAAATTGAGGGTAGGGTGCTGGGCAAGGTGGCTCATACCTGTAATCATAGTAATTGGGAGGACTGCTTGAGGCCAGGACTGCAAGACCAGCTTGGACAACACAGTGAGATGCCACATCTCTAAAAATAAAAATGTTTTGAGACAGAATTTCACTCAGTTACCCTGGGTAGAGTGCTGTGGCATTGTAGAGCACAACACCCTCAAACTCTTGTGCTCAAGCAATCCTCTTGCCTCAGCCTCCTGAGTAGCTGGAATTACAACTGCCCACCACAACACCTGGCTATTTTTAGAGACAGGGTCTCACTCTTGCTTAGGCTGGTCTCAAACTGGTGAGCTCAGGCAATCCACTTGTCCCAACCTCCCAGAGTGCTAGGATTATAGGCATGAACCACTGTGCCTGACCTAAAAATAAAAAATAATGAGCCAAATGTGGTGTCCATGCTTATAATGCCAGCTTCTTGGGAGGCTGAGGAGAAAAGATTGCTTGAGCCCAGGAGGTTGAGTCCAGCATAGGTCACATAGCCAGACCCTGACTCCAAAAATAAAAAAAAAGTAATAGAGAAAAATTTATCCTTTGAAAAGAAAAATCTATCTTTTCAAAAAACTCTGTTCTTTAAAAAAAATCAAGAAAATTGATAATCCTTTGGCTGGACTCACCAAGAAAAAAAGGAACTCAAGGGCAGCATCTGTGGCTCAGTGAGTATCCAGCCCCATATACCGAGGGTGGTGGGTTCCAACCCAGCCCCAGCCAAACTGCAACAACAACAACAAAAAAAAATAGCCGGTTGTTGTGGGAGACGCCTGTAGTCCCAGCTACTCGGGAGGCTGAGGCAAGAGAATCACCTAAGTCCAAGAGTTGGAGGTTACTGTGAGCTGTGTGACACCACGGCACTCTACTGAGGGCGACAGAGTAAGACTGTCTCTTTTTAAAAAAAGGACTCAAATTATAAAATTCAGAAATAAAAGAGAAGTCATCATTAAATATTGTAATAAAAAGATTGTAAGGAAATACTATAACTAACTGTATGCCCCCAAATTATCTAAATAAAAGTAACAAATTTCTAGAGAAACACAAAATATGGAAACTGAAGAAATACTTTTTTTTTTCTTTTTTTAGAGAGAGAGTCTCACTATCGCCCTCAGTAGAGTGCTGTGATATCACAGCCAACAGCAACCTCCAGCTCTTGCTTAGATGATTCTCTTGCCTCAGCCTCCCACGTAGCTGGGACCACAGGTGCCCACCACAATTCCCAGCTATTTTTTGTTGCAGTTTGGCCAGAGCCAGGGTTGAACCTGCCACCCTTGGTATATGGGACCCGCACCTTACTCACTGAGCCAGCCACAGGTGCCACCCAAGAAATAGTTTTTAATTAGACTCATAATTTAAAAATTGAATTGGAGACTGGGCACCCATAGCTTACTGGTTAGGGTACTGGCCACATGCTCTGGGGCTGGTGGGTTCGAACCCTGCCGGGGCTTGCTAAACAAAAAAACAAAAAAAAATAGCCGGGTGTTGTGATGGACACCTGTAGTCCCAGCTACTCAGGAGGCTGAGGCAAAAGAATTGCTTATGCCTAGGAGTTTGAGGTTGCTATGAGTTATGACACCATGGCACTCTACCAAGGATGACAAAGTGAGAGTCTCTCTCAAAAAAAAAGAAAGAAAGAAAGAAAAGAAAAGAAAAAAGAAATACTAGCAAACTGATTCTAGCCACATATAAAAAGGATTAGATATCATGACCAAATGGTTTTCATCCCAAGTATACAATATTGGCTTAAAGTCTAAAAATCAATTTATACAAAGTGTCCATTTTAAATTGCACACAAACTTTATGGACACCCTGTGTATTATACCATATTAACATAATAAAGGACAAAATCAACATGATCGTACTGATAAAAAAAATTGACAAGATCGAGTATCTTCTTATGATAAAAATACCCAATAAACTGGGCATTGAAGGGAATTTTTTCAACCTGCTTAAAAGCATCTATGAAAAAGCCATATTTAATATCATATGTAATGGTGAACCCACTGTTTTTCTCATAAAATTAGGAACAAGACAAGGATGTCTGCTATCTCCACTTCTATTTAATGTTGTACTGAAGTTCTAGCCAGGACAATGAAACAAGAAAAAGGAGTGAAAGACATCCAGATTGGATGGAAGAAGTAAAACAAGCTCTATCCTAAATTACAGGGTCTTGTATATAGGAAATCCTAAGGAATCCACAAAAGCTATTTGAAGAAATAAACAAGATCAGCAAGTTTGCAGAATACCAGATAAATACTCAAAAATTAAATGTATTTCTATGTATTACCAATGGGCAATTCAAAAATAAAACTAAGGCTCGGCGCCTATAGCTCAACCGGCTAAGGCGCCAGCCACGTACACCTAAGGTGGCGGGTTCGAATCCCCAGCCTGGACCCGCCAAACAACAATGACGGCCGCGACCAAAAAAAAAAAATAGCCGGGCGTTGTGGCAGGCACCTGTGGTCCCAGCTACTTGGGAGGCGGAGGCAGGAGACTCGCTTGAGCCCAGGAGTTGGAGGTTGCTGTGAGCTGTAATGCCACGGCACTCTACCCAGGGGGACAACTTGAGGCTCTGTCTCAAAAAAAAAAAAAAAAAAAAAAAAAACAAAAATAAAACTAAGAAAATAATTACATTAACAATAGCATCGGAAAATGTTTAGGGATATTTATTTATTTATTTGGAGACAAAGTTGCACTTTGTTGCCATGGCATCATAGCTCACAGTCACCTCAAACTCTTGGGCTCAAGTGATCTTGCTTTAGCCTCCTGAGTAACTGGGACTACAGGCACCCCCCACAATGCCCAGCTATTTTTTGAGACACTGGTCTCACTCTAGTTTAGGCAATCCACCCACCTTAGCTTCTCGGAGTGCTGGGATTACAGGTGTGAGCCACCATGGCTGGCCAGGGATAATTTTTTAAATAAATACAAGACCCTGAAAATTATAACATATTGTTAAAGGAAATTAAGACCTATATTTAAAGGTAATCCATATTTATAGGTTGGAAGACATAAGATGGCAATCTTCCTAAGTCAAACCTATAGATTCAATGCATTCCTCATTAGAATTCACCCTGGCTTCTTTGCAGAAATTGACAAGCTGATCCTAATATTAATATGGAAATGTGAGAGACCCAGATTATCCAAAACAACTTTTCACATCATGAACAATAGCTGGGCGTTGTGCTGGGCACCTCAAGTCCCAGCTACTTGGGAGGCTGAGGCAGGAGAATCTCTTAAGTCCAAAGAGTTTGAGGTTGCTGTGAGCTGTGATGACACAGCACTCTACTGAGGGCAACATAGTGAAACTTTCTAAAAAAAAATATATATATATGTATATAAAATTAATAATAAAATGGTGAACAAAATTGAAGAACTCACACTCCAGGTTTCAAAGTTACTACGAAGCTATAGCAATCAAGACTATGTAGTACTGGCACAGGACAACTGCTACTCACTGAATTGTGCACCTAAATTCCTATGTGACTCTAAATCACAATGTGACTGCACTTGGAGATAGTGCCTTTAGGAGGCAAATAAGCTTAAATGAGGCCATGAGGGTAGCGCCCTAATATACTAGAATTCACTAATCACAAGAATAGTTTAGAGAGAAAGCTCTTCCTCTTTCTCCACATGCATGTACCATGGAAAGGCCATGTCAGAGCACTCAAAGAAGGCAGCCGTTTGTAACCCAGAGAGAGAACCCTTATCAGACAGCCTGTCCAGCACCTTGATTTTGGACTTGCCAGCCTCCAGACAAAAAAGTTTGTGTAGTGTGAGCTACCCAGTCTATAGCTTTTTTTTGAGACAGAGTCTTAAGCTGTTGCACTGGGCACTGGATAGAGTGACTTCCAACTTGGGCTCAAGCAATCCTCTTGCCTCAGTTTTTCTACTTTCAGGGGAGATGAGGTCTCACTTTTGCTTAGGCTGGTCTCGAACTTATGAGCTCAAGCAATTCACCCTACATTGGCCTCTCAGAGTGCTAGGATTATAGGTGTGAGCCACCACGCCTGGCCTATAGCATTTTTTACAGCAGCCTAAGCTGACTAATAACTAGCCATATACATCAATGGAATATATTGGAGAATCCACACATAAACCTATACATGTACTACAATTGACCCTTGTAGAGTCAATTGATTTTCTACAAGGATACTAAGACCATCTAATAGGGAAAGAAGAGTCTTCTCCATAAGTGATCCTGGGAAAACTGAAAAATCCACATAATGAAATTGAACCTGCAACTCACTCCCTATAAAACATTAACTCAGGCTGGGTGCTTGTGGTTCAAGCAGCTAAGGCACCAGCCACATACACCTGAGTAGCGGGTTCAAATCCCGGGCCCACCAAACAACGATGACAACTACAACCAAAAAATAGCCAGGGGTTGTGGCAGGCTCTTGTAGTCCCAGCTACTTGGAAAGTGGAGGCAGGAGAATCACATGAGCCCAGGAAGTTGCTGTGAGCTGTGATGCCATAGCACTTTACCCAGGGCGACAGCTTGAGGCTCTGTCTAAAAAAATAAAAATAAAAAAAATAGCTTAAATTGTTTCAGACTTGTAAAATTTAAGACCTAAAACTCTTAGTAGGCTTGGCACCTGTAGCTCAGCGGCTAGGGCGCCAGCCACATACGTCAGAGCTGGTGGGTTCGAATCTAGCCCAGGCCTGCCAAACAACAATGACAACTACAACTGAAAAATAGCCGGACATTCTGGCAGGCGCCTGTAGTCCCAGCTACTTGAGAGATTGAGGCAAGAAAATTGCTTAAGCCCAGGAGTTTGAGGTTGCTGTGAGCTATGACACCACAGCACTGTACTGAGGGCAACAAAGCGAGTCTCAAAAAAAAAAAAAAAAAACGCTCTTTAGAAGAAAATAGAGGGGCATGTGTTTATGCTTTGGGATATGGCAATGGATTCTTAGATATGATAGCAAATTCAAAGAAACAAAAGGGAAAATTAATTAATGGAGTTCATCAAAATTAAAAACTTGTGTACTTTCAAAACACATACCAAGTGGCGGCACCTATGGCTTATTGGGTAGGGCGCCAGCCCCATATACCAAGGGTGGTGGGTTCAAACCTGGCCCCAGCTAAACTGCAACAAAAAAATAGCCGGGCATGGTGGTGGGCACCTGTAGTCCCAGCTACTCGTGAAGCCAAGGCAAGAAAATCTCCTGAGCCCAGGAGTTGGAGGTTGCTGTGAGCTGCCACAGCACTGAGGGTGATAAAGTGAGACTCTGTCTCTTAAAAAACGTGCTAGTGCTCAGTGGTTAGGGTACTGGCCACATACGCCGGGGCTGGCAGGTTTGACCCCACCCTGGGCCAGCTAAACAACAATGATGACAACAACAACAAAAAAATAGCCAAGTGTTGTGGCAGGCGCCTGTAGTCCCAGCTATTGAGGAGGCTGAGACAAGAGCATCCCTTAAGCCCAAGAGTTGAAGGTTGCTGTGAGCTGGGATGCCACAGCACTCTACCCAGGGCGACATAGTGAGACTGTGTCAAAAAAAAAAAAAAAACACATACTAAGAAAATAGACCAGACCAGGCTAAGTGGCTCATGCCAGTCCCAACACTCTGGGAGGCTGTGGCAGGTGAATTGCTTGAGCTCAGGACTTTGAGACCAGCCTGAACTAGAGCAAGACTCCCTTCTCTAACTAAAAATAGAAAAACTAGCAGCTGCCTATAGTCCCAGCTACTCCGGAGGCTGAGGCAAGAGAATGACTTGAGTCCAAGAGTTTGGCATTGCAGTGAGCTGCCATGTTACAGCACTCTACAGAGGGTCACAAACTGAGACTGTGTCTCAATAAAAAAATAAAATAAAAACAGAAAAATTAGCCAGATGTGGTGATGCACACCTGTAGTCCCAGCTACTCAGAAGGCTGAGGCAAGAGCTATGATGCCACAGCACTCTAGCCTGCATGACAGAGTAAGACTCTGTCTCAAACATAAAATAGGGCGACATCTGTGGCTCAGTCAGTAGGGCACCAGCCCCATATGCTGAGGGTGGTGGGTTGGTATCCAGCCGCGGCCAGCTAAAACAGCAGTGGCAACTGCAACAAAAAATAGCCAGGCATTGTGGTGGGTGCCTATAGTCCCAGCTACTTGGGAGGCTGAGGCAAGAGAATCACTTAAGCCCAGGAGTTGGAGGTTGCTGTGAGCTG
>NW_003852396.1:24584819-24595736 GCF_000181295.1 Otolemur garnettii | reverse complement strand
TCCTGGGCTCAAGCCAGTCTCCTGCCTCGGCCTCCCAAGTAGCTGGAACCATAGGCACCTGCCACACACCTGGCTATTTTTTTTGGTTGCAGCCGTCATTGTTGTTTGGTGGGTCCGGGCTGGATTCAAACCCGCCACCTTAGGTGTATGTGGCTGGCACCTTAGCCACTTGAGCCCCAGGTGCCGAGCCTCAGGAAATTTCTTTAAGGATACATAGGATAGACCTTTTGTTCCTTTCCACTTTTTCTTGTCATTCTGCTTCTTGCATGAATATGATAGCTAGAGTTCCATATTAGGCCATGAGTTTTAAGACTTCATCATCAAGGCTTGGTGCCCATAACTCAGTGAGTTAGGGTGCCAGCCACATACACCAAGGCTGGTGGGCTCAAGCATGGCCGGGGCCTGCTAAACAACAATGGCAACTGCAACAAAAAAATAGCTAGGGGTCAGTCCCATACACCAAGGCTGGCAGGTTCCAACCCAGCCCAGGCCAGCTAAGCAACAATGACAACTGCAACAGAAAAATAGCTGGGCTTTGTGGCAGGCACCTGTAGTACCAGCTACTTGGGAGGCTGAGGCAAGAGAATTGCTGAAGCCCAAGAGTTGGAGGTTGCTGTGAGCTGTGATGCCACAGCACCGCCAGGGCAATGTAGTGAGACTCTGTCTCAAAAACAAAATACCTCATCTTCAAGATTGTGATAATGAAAGGCAGAAGTAACCTGATTTCCTAGTTTTTTGGAAAACTGCCTAGTTTTTTGGATAACTTGTCTTATTTTTACTACCTCTGGACGTTAAACTTTTGCCTTTTTTTTTTAAAGACAAAGTTTCACTCTGTTCCCCTCAGTAGAGTGCTGTGGCATCATAACTCACAGCAACCTCCAGCTCTTAGGCTTAGGTGATTGTCTTGCCTCAGCCTCCTGAGTATCTGGGACTACAGGCACCTGCCACAATGCCTGGCTATATTTTTGTTGCAGTTTGACCGGGGCTGGGTTCAAACCTGCCACCCTCGGCATATGGGGCAGGCACCCTGCTCACTGAGCCACAGGCACCACCCTAAACTTTTGTCTTGTTTCATGCTTTATGGTATGTTTAACTGATATAATTTACTGATTGTAGTTTATTTTCCATGTTAGACTCATCTTCCCTCTTGATGCTCCCCAAAAAGCAGTGACATTTTATCTCCCAGAAAGTTATTTTTGCCAATACTAAATTACTATGTAATTTTCCTATATATGTCCTTATTTAATAGTTGTTGAATGTAAAGTTTGGAGGAGAATAGCAAGGAGATTTAAAGAAAATGTGCTTACTATAATTTCTATCACTAATTCTGAGTCTATAAATAAATAAACAAACAAATAAATAAATAAATACATAAAAGCACATTCTGTATAGTCACTCAGACCTGGCTTCAAATCTTGATTTTCTCACATACTAGCTATATAATCTGGGTCAAGTTTCTTAACCACTCTTTAATCTTGGACTTGTTGAGATAAATCTAAAGTATTTGGCACATAGTAGGGTCCCAATAAATATTATTTCCCTTTATTCCCAACTGAATTTCATGACCCAGTTCATTTGAAATACTCTTCCTTCAATAATGTTGCTATGGACTGAATTGTGCCCTCCCTGCCAAATCCATATGTTGAAGTCCTATCCAATGTGACTATATTTGTAGATAGGTCTTTAAGGAAGTAAATAAAGTTAAATAAGGTCATAGGTTGTGTTCTTCTTTTTTTTTTTTTCTGAGACAGAGTCTCCCTTTGTCGCCCCTGGTAGAATGCTCTGGCGTCATAGCTTACAGCAACCTCAAACTCCCGGGCTCAATTGATTCTCTTGACTTAGCCTCCCCCAAGTAGCTGTATTCACTGAGTTATCACCATCATATTTTTGTTTAATTTTTTTTTATTTTTGGAGACAGAGTTTCACAGCAACCTCAAACTCCTGGACTCAAATGATACTCTTGCCTCAGTTTCCCCAGTACCTGGGACTACAGGCACCCACCACTATGCCCAGCTAATTTTTATATTTTTAGTAGAGACGGTGGCGGGGTCTCACTTTTGTTAAGACGTCATCAACTCCTGAGCTCAAGTCGTACACCTGTGTGCGCCTCCCACTATGGTAGAATTACAGACATGAGCCACCTTGGCTTGCCTTTTGTTTATTTTTTTATATATTATTTCCCTTGTATTTATCATGACTTCTTTGATATCTCTACTAAGTCAAACTTCTGGGAATACTCAGTTTCAGTTCATTGAAGGTGGGTCACACATTTTTGAAAACTGGACTTTTAAAAAATTTTCCTTGCTTAGTTTTTATTTTTATTTGTTTTCTTTTTTTTTTTTTTTTTTTGAGACAGAGTCCCACCCTATGCCGTGAGCAGAGTGCAATGGAGTCATAACTCACTGCCACCTCAGACTCAGGCTGTTTCAGCCTCCTGAAGCCTCTGGAATTACAGGCACTCGTCATGTCACCCAGCTGGGTTTTTCATTTATTTAGGAGTCAAGGTCTCTTTCTCAAGCAGAGTCTCACTCTGTTGGCCAGGCTGTGAAGCCATGGACTCAGCCTAGCTCACAGAATCCTCAAACTCCTGAGTTCAAGCAATCCTCCTGCCTAAGCCTCCAAAGTAGCTGGGATTACAGGTGCCCATCACAACATCCAGCTAATTTTTCAATTTTTTTTAGTAGACATAGGGTCTCGCTCTTGCTCAGGCTGGTTGCAAACTCCTGTAAGCTCAAGTGATCCTCATGCCTCACCCTCACAGAGTGGTAGGATTATAGGCATGAGCCACAGCACCTGGCCCCAAAGTAGGCATTTTAGGTAATATATTATAGGAAATCTAGATTCTGGTAGTCCTGAAAGTTGCTTTTTGTTTGGGTTTTTAGATACTAGGCTATTTATACTGAATGTCTTAAACCATTTTATGCTACTATAACAGAAACTAATACATGAAACTGGGTAATTTAAAATGAACAAAGGCTGGGTGCAGAGGCTCATGCCTGTAATCCTAGCACTCTGGGAGGCCAAGGCAGATGGATAGCCATAGCTCAGGAGTTTGAGACCAGCCTGAGCAAGCAAGACCCTGACTCTACTAAAAACTAAAAAAACAAAAACAAAAAACTAGGCGGTTGTTGTGGCAGGTGCCTGTACTGCCAGCTACTCGGGAGGCTGAGATAAGAGGATTGCTTGAGCCCAAGAGTTTGAGCTTGCTGTGAGCTATGACAGCATGGCATTCTACCCAGGGTGACATAGTGAGACTCTGTCTCAAAAAAAAAAAAAAAAAATCTTAGTCCTCTGGGAGGCTGAGGTAAGTGGATTCCTTGAGCTCAGGAGTTCAAGACCAGCCTGAGCAAGAGTGAGAACCCATCTTTCCTAAAAATTAACAAACTAGCTGTGCATTATGGCAGCCACCTGTAGTCCCAGCTATTTGGGAGGCTGAGGCAAGAGGATCACTTCAACCCAGGTGTATGAGGTTGCTATGAGCTGTGACTTCGCAGCACTATACCCAGGACAACAGAGTGAAGCTCTGTCTCAAAAATAAATAAATAATCTCAGTGCCTGTAGCTCAAGTGGCTAAGGCACTAGCCACATACACCAGACCTGGTGGGTTCAAATCCAGCCTGGGCCTACCAGACAACAGTGGCAACTACAACCAAAAAATGGCCGGGCGTTGTAGCCTGTAGTCCCAGCTACCACTTGGGAGGCTGAAGCAAAAGAATCACTTGAACCCCAGGAGTTGGAGGTTGCTGTGATCTGTGATGCTATAGCACTCTACCCAGGGTGACAGCTTGAGGATCTGTTTCAAAGTAAGTAAATAGATAAATATAAATAAATAAAATGAGTAGAAATTTATTTCTCAACAGTTCTGGGGGCTGGGAAGTCCAAGATCAAGGGGGCTAGCATCTGGTGAGGGCCTTCTAGCTTTGTGATCCTATTATAGATGGCATCACATATCAGAAGGGAAAAGAAAGGGCAACAAAAGAGGAAAGTAGAAGCCAAAGTTCTTTTACAATGAACCCACCCCCTCAATCATGGTATTAATCCAGTCACAGTGGCATAGTTCTCATAGCCTAATCAGGTCTTAAAGTTTCCACCTGGTGGGTGGCACCTGCAGCTCAGTGGGGAGAGCGCTGGCCATGTACACCAATGCAGGTGGGTTCAAGCCGGGCCTGGGCCTGCTAGACGACAATGACCGCTGCAACAACAACAACAACAAAAAAAAGTGGGGTGTTGTGGTGGGCAGCTTGTAGACCCAGCTACTCAGGAGGCTGAAGCAAGAAAATCACTTAAGCCCAAGAGTTAGAGGTTGCTGTGAGATGTGACGCATGGCACTCTACAGAGGGCAGCAAAGTGAGACTCTGTCTCAAAAAAAGTTAGTTTCCATCTTAATAATGTTACAATGCCAATTAAATTTTAACATGAGCTTGGGAGGGGGCAAACACTCAAACCATAACTGTATCTTCTATCTCCTGTGCAGTGATAGGCACTGATATTTCTGTTCAGTGGGGATTTTTTTCTTGGTTTTATTTTTAAATCTGGTTTCCTAGGGTTGTCCTCTGTGTCTGTATAGCTTAGTGATAAGCCAAAGATTAATCAAAGATTATGTCCTCTCTGGATTTTACATTCTGCCATGCCCTCTTGAGCCTTTTTGCATGTGTCAGGCTTCATCAGCTTGGAACGTTTAGGTGCCAACGGTCCACTCAAGTCCTTGATGCATACAGTCTGGCCCACTTAGGATATGTGGAGAGCATATAAAGACCTCTCTGGCTATGTCGCCTCTGGGAAGTTCCTGTTAAATCCCTACTCTGCCAATTTATTGCTTGCTCCCAAACAAAAGACAACATCAGGCAAATAAAACTGCCTGCCATCCATATTTGCTTAGACTAAGATCACCATTATTGATGATGATATTAACCAGTGATATTCCAAACCAAGTGAGCCTTCTCTAGCAGTGGCAGCAAGGATGTTCACTTTCATGTCCTGCCCAACCTAGTTGAACTTTGGTGCCCATAGAACAGCCTAGAAGAAATGGAAGTGGACATAGACAAGAACAAGAAAAAAATCGTGCTGTTCTTACCTAAAATTCAGTGACTTTCATGAACAAACACTTCTCAGTTTGTGATGAGCCTTTAATTTTATTTCTTGAGTGAGAAATGGTTGCTTTTCAGAGATTTTTTTAAATCTGGATAATTCCTTTTTGGGGAAAAGATGTGTCAGCCTCCTTACTCCATCATGCTGATGTAAAGTTCCACCTTTTAATTTTGTGTCTCAAAAAATATCCTGAGACCAGGCTTCGTAGCTCACGCCTGTAATCCTAGTACTCTTTGAACTTATGAGTTTGAGACCAGCCTGAGCCAGAGCTAGACCCCATCTCTAAAAATAGTCGAGCAGTGTGGCAGGCGCCTATAGTCCCAGCTACTCAGGAGGCTGAGGAAAGAGAATCACTGGAGCCCAAGAGTTTGAGGTTGCTGTGAGTTGTGATGCCACTCTACTGAGGGCAACAAAGTGAGACTCTGTCTCAAAAAAAAAAAAAAATCCTGAGTATTCCTTCTGGAGTCTGAGAAGTAATTGTATCTGGTTTCCAGGGTTGGATGTTTCAGAATTCCAAGATTAATAGTTACTTTTCGACCTCTAGAAAAGTGACAACCGTGAATGAGAAAGATGTTTCTCAAATCATGGAGAATCAGGGCTTACTGTCTATACCTGTATTTTGAAGCTGTTTCAACATTATTTTATAACTGATTTAGTATATTTTTCTTTTTATTCCAGATTTCAGTTAAGTTCCTATGTCTTCTCCTGAAATTGCTTCCCTTTCATGGGGGCAAATGAAAGTACAAGGTTCTACTACAACCTATAAGGACTGCAAAGTATGGCCAGGGGGCAGTCGGGCTTGGGATTGGAGAGAAACAGGAACTGAGGTAAGATTTAGTCTTTAGTTAACACTACATAAGTCTGACCAAGTGATTTCCAACCCCATAAACCATAATGACCCAATGAAAAATAGTTACTTTTTTCTCTTTTTTTGAAATATAATTTACGGCTCGGCACCTGTGGCTCAATCGGCTAAGGCGCCAGCCACATACACCTAAGGTGGCGGGTTCGAATCCCCAGCCCAGGCCGCCAAACAACAATGATGGCTGCAACCAAAAAATGGCCGGCGCTGTGGCGGGCGCCTGTAGTCCCAGCTACTTGGGAGGCTGAGGCAGGAGACTCGCTTGAGCCCAGGAGTTGGAGGTTGCTGTGAGCTGTGAGGCCATGGCACTCTACCCAGGGGGATAGCTTGAGGCTCCGTCTCAAAAAAAAGAAAAAGAAATATAACTTACATAACATTAAATTTACCTTCCTTGGTAAATTTAGTCTCACTCTGTCACCTTGTGTAGAGTACTGTGGTGTCATCATAGGTCACAGGAACCTCAAACTCTTGGGCTTAGATGATCCTCTTGCCTCAGTCTCCCAAGTAGTTGGGACTATAGATTCCTGTCATGACAACCAGCTAGTTTCTATTGGGGTCTTTCTCTTGCTCAGGTTGGTCTCAAACTTCTGACTTCATCCAATCCATGCCTCTGCCTCTGAGAGTACTAGGATTACAGGCATGAGCCACCGAGCCCAGCCTTAAATTCATCCTTTTAAAGTATGTAGTTGAATGAACTTTTTTTTTAAGAGATGATATCTCCAACTGTTACCCCCAGGGCCAGTCTCAAACTCCTATCCTGAAACAATCCCCCCAGCTCAGCCTCCCAAGTAGCTGGGACTACAGGCACAAGCCATGGTGTCTTGCTATTTTTTTTTTTTTAAGAGACAGTCTTGCTATGTTGCCCAGGCTGGTCTTGAACTCCTGACCTCAAGTGATAGTCCCACTTTAGCATCCCAAATATCAATGGACTTTTTATATTCATAAGCTTGTATAACAGTTACCAGTGTTTATTCCAGAATATATTATCATCCCAAGAAGAAACACCAGAACCAGTACCCATTCCTCCTCCCAACTACCTTCAACTCTTGGCAATGAGTAATCTACTTTCCATTGCTATTGATGTAGATATGCTTATTCTGGATGTTTTGTGTAAATAAAATATTTCAGTTCTCTTGAGCATATTTCTACTAGTGGTTTCTGGAGTATAACCAGTAACTCTATGTTTAACCATTTGAGAGACTATCTTCTAAAGCTACTGCATTATTTTACATTTTCATCAGGAATATCTAAGGGTGCCAATTTTTCCACATCCTTCCTCACCAACACATTATTATTATTATTGTTATTTAGCGACAGAGTCTCACTTTGTCACCCTCAGTAGAGTGCTGTAATGTCACAGCTCACAGCAACCTCCAGCTCTTGGGCTTAGGCGATTCTCTTGCCTCCGCCTCCTGAATAGCTGGGACTATGGGTGCCCATCACAGCACCTGGCTATTTTTTTTGGTCACAGTTTGGCTGGGGCTGGGTTCAAACCCGCAACCTTCGGTATATGGGGCCAGTGCCCTACTCTGTGACCCATAGACACCGCCCCAACATTATTTTTTTCATTGTTCTGTTTTTTGGGTTTTTTTAAGTCAGAGCCTCAAGCTGTTGCCCTGGGTAGAGTGCCATGGTGACATAGCTCACAGCAACCTCCAACTCCTGGGCTTAACAGATTCTCTTGCTTCAGCCTCCCAAGTAGCTGGGACTACAGGCACCCGCCACAACACCCGGCTATTTTTTGATTGTTTGTCATTGTTGTTTGGCAGGCTTGGGCTGGATTCAAACCTGCCAGCTCTGGTGTATGTGGCTAGCTCCTTAGCCACTTGAGCTACAGGTGCTAAGCCTCATTGTTCTGCTTTGTTTTGTTGAGACGGAGTTTCATTTTGTTGCCTCTGGTAGAGTGCTGAATCATAGCTCACAGCATCTTCAAACTCTTGGGCTCAAGAGCTCCTCCTGCTTCACAGCCTCCTGAGTAGCTGGGACTACAGGCACCCACCACGACACCCAGCTAGTTTTACTCTTTCTGGTAGAGACAGGGTCTCGCTCTTGCTCAGGCTGGTCTCAAACTCCTGAGCTTAAGCAGTCCACCCACCTCCTCCTCCTAGAGTGTTAAGATTATATGCATAAGCCACCACGTCCCGGCCCTATTTTGTTTTTATTGTAACCATCCTCTTGGGTGTGACATGTTATTCTCATGTGATTGATTTGCATTTCCCTATTATTGCATTTCCTCCAGTGTTCTCAGTGTGCCATGCCCAGGGTGGACCCTCCCTTCCATGAGTGGAGGTTGGACAAAAGAAGGAAGCTACTATTTTTCTACCATATTCACCTTGGATTTAGCCTCAACAACAGAAAGCTGGGGGCAGAATGAGGAACACTAATTCTCTGCTCCTCCTAGGAAGAAAGCTTTCTAGCTGTATGCTGAAGGAAGAAGGAGCCTTGTGTTCCTAGCTACAGCAATCTGAAGTGGAGTCCATGCCTCACAATTGAGAGGGGAGAGGGAGATAGCAACTTTGGTTTAGATACCACAGATTCTCACCTGTCTTACCCAATGTCTCAGTCGGTTCGGGCTGCTGTAACAAAGTATCATAGACTGGGTACCTTAAATCATACAGAATTACTTCTCACAGTTCTAGAGGCTGAAAAAAATCTGAGATCAGGATGCCAACATGTTAGTTCTGGGGAGTATCCTCTTCCAGTTTGCATACAGCCAACTTCTTGTATCATCACATGGTGCCGAAAGAGCTAGTTAGTTCTCTAGCTTCTTACAAGGTCACTAATGCCATTCATGAAGGCTCCACCTTCGTTAGTTAGTTACCTTCCATAGTCTCCACCTCTGAATACCATCACATTGGGATTATGAGGTTAATGTATGAATTTTGTAGAGATACATTCACTCCATTGTAGCAAATTTTTTTTTTTTTTTTTTTGAGACAGAGCCTCAAGCTGTCCCCCTGGGTAGAGTGCCGTGGCATTACAGCTCACAGCAACCTCCAACTCCTGGGCTCCAGCGAGTCTCCTGCCTCCGCCTCCCAAGTAGCTGGGACCACAGGGGCCCACCACAACGCCCAGCTATTTTTTGGTTGCAGCCATCATTGTTGTTTTGGCGGTCCGAGCTGGGGATTTGAACCCGCCACCTTAGGTGTACGTGGCTGGCGCCTTAGCCGGTTGAGCTATCGGCGCCGAGCCGCAAATTTTTACAGATTTTCTTGAATACATGTTTCTTTATTTTCTATTTCTTCTTAGGACCATTTCTAGAGGCCTTGCTAGTTTTTCGTTGTTGCTTTTGTGGGCTTTGGTGTTTGGCTTTCCTTTGTTGTTGTTTTTAATAATTTTCACTTAGGAGTGGGTCAGTGGAGCTCCTGGTGATATAATGGTGGAAATAGATTCTTCATTTTTGAAGGATCATTTTATTAGATATAGAATTTTTTTTTTCATTCAACACTTCCATCCACTCCCTTTTGGCCTCATTGGTTTCTAAGTTTATATCAATTCTTATTGTGATTAAAGGCCACTTAGATTTGCTGAGTCACTTCTTTCTAGCTACTTTCAAAACTCTTTTCAGTACTTTGACTATAATATGTCTAGGTGTGGATGTCTTTCAGTTTATCATATTTGGAGTTTATTAAGCTTCATGGACATGTAGATTGTTTTTTTTTTTCATAACATTTGGGAAGTTTTAGCAATTGTTTCTTCAAATATTCTTTTCTCTTTTCTGCGAGTTCCATTATGAATAAATATATTGATATACATTTAGAGTGAACTAAAATAAAATCTTTTTTTTTTTGAAGACACAGAAACTCACTTCATCACCCTGGGTAGAGCACCCTGGCATCATAGCTCACAGCATCCTCAAACTCTTGGGTTCAAGGGATCCTTTTGCTTCAGTCTACCAATGAGACTACATGAGTTTGCCACAATAGTTATTTTTAAAGATAGGATCTTGCTCTGGCTCAGGCTGGTCTTGAACTCCTAAGCTCAGGCAATCCATCTGCCTCAGCCTTCTGGAGTGCTAGGATTATAGACTTTAAAATATAATCTTTTTTTTTTTTTTTTTTTAGTAGAGACAGGGTCTTACTCTTGCTCAGGCTGGTCTCAAACTCCCAAGCTCAAGCAATCCACCTGCCTCAGCCTTCTGGGGTGCTAGGATTATAGGCATGAGCCACCACGCCAGTCCCCATTTTTGCTTTTTAATAATTATTCATCAAAGCAAGATTTGGCAATGTCAGCTGATTTATTTTATAACTGAGTCAAAATCTTAACCTATATCAGTGAGTCAGACTAAAATATGATAAAATCATTGTAACTATGCACCATGATGCTTCTTAGGATTTTCTTATACAAAATATCCATTGTTAACAATATGCATGCTCAAGTGATTATAATGCAATCCTTTAATTGTCATTGATTCTTTACTTATTTACCGAAAGCATGTCTTTAAGTATAGACTTAAAGGTCCTGGTGACAGGACATCTAAGCGCCTGGTAGTGTGAAGACCAGAGAAAGCATGATCCAAATCCTTGCTCCTGTAGTGGGGTCGGTGGATGCATGGACTCGATGTCACTTGAGAGTTTATTGGAAAGATAGGATTTGCGGGTGGCACTTGTGGCTCAAAGGAATAGGGTGCCAGCCCCATATGCCGGAGGTGGTCGGTTCAAACCCAGCCCCAGCCAAAAACTGCAAAAAAAAAAAAAAAAAAAAAAGATAGGATTTGGTGCCAGTCTAAACCTGCCAAATCCAATCTGCATTTTAACAAGCTGCCCCAGGAGATTCCTCGCACATTCAAATTTGCATTATATTTATCTAAGTTGGTGGTTTCCAAAGTATTTGGAGCATGTAACCTAACAGTAAAAAAATTGGGCATAGGCTCGGCGCCTATAGCTCAACTGGCTAAGGCGCCAGCCACGTACACCTAAGGTGGCGGGTTCGAATCCCCAGCCTGGACCCGCCAAACAACAATGACG
>NW_003852396.1:24572505-24584799 GCF_000181295.1 Otolemur garnettii | reverse complement strand
GGGCCTGGGCTGGATTCGAACCCGCCACTTAAGGTGTATGTGGCTGGCACCTTAGCCACTTGAGCCATAGGCACTAAGCCTAAAATATAATCTTAAACCCACTTCCACCCCCAGCCAAGGGGAATCCAGAAATAGCCTAAAGCTGAGCTGCTGGCCATGAGACGGAAGGTCAGACACTTCTCCTCCTGCTACCTTTCTTCTTGGAGATATCCTTTGTAGCTCATTAATAGGCCTAAGGACATGTGAGTCTAAGCTAAACCCCACCTGAAGGTCCTCAATGTACATAAGGGTTCCTTGAGTCTGGGTATATGTCAGGTGTTTTGTCTCTGATCAACAGACCTCAACTTAAAATATTCCAAGCCTTTAGACAAAGCTTTGTTTCTTTAACCAATTACAAACTAAAGAAACTTTTCTGTTTTTTTTTTTGAGACAAAGTCTTACTTTGTCCTCCCTGGAAGAGTGCCATGGCATCACAGCTCACAGCAACCTCAAACTCTTGGGCTTAAGCAATTCTCTTGCCTCAGCCTCCCAAGTAGCTGAGGCTACATGAGTTCAAGACTGAACTCCACAGTGCAATGCCCAGTCTTGAACTCATGAGCCCAGGCACTCCACCTGCCCTGGCCTCCCAGAGTGCTAGGATTATAGGTGTGAGCCAGCATGCCTGGCCCCAAACTAGAGAATCTTTAACCCCCCTTCTGTATGTTCCACCTTTTCCAGCCAAACCAATGTCTATCTTCCATTTATGTGTAATTCCTGTCTTCTTAAAATCTATAAAACCAAACTGTAACACAACCACAGCTTGTCTGCTGGCTTAAGGCTGTTCAGGAGGGGCCCTAGGCTATCGTCCTCAAACTTGCTTCAGAATAAACCTCTGTAAATTATTTCATAGAATTTGGGTTATTTTCTGTTAACAAGTGTTTCTCCACACTCTATTCAGTGTTTTCTTTTTTTTTCCTTTGCCTAAGACTGGATTATCTTAATTAATCTGTTTTCACTTTTGCCGATTCTTATCTGCTGTTGAGCCTCTAGTGAAAATTTATTTCAGTTATTATACTTTTCAACTCTAAAATTACTATTTGTTTATTTTTAATAATTTTTATTTCTGGCTCGGCGCTTATAGCTCAACTGGCTAAGGCGCCAGCCACGTACACCTAAGGTGGCGGGTTCGAATCCCCAGCCCGGACCCGCCAAAAACAACAATGACGGCTGCAACCAAAAAATAGCCGGGCGTTGTGGCAGGCGCCTGTTGTCCTAGCTGCTTGGGAGGCGGAGGCAGGAGACTCACTTGAGCCCAGGAGTTGGAGGTTGCTGTGAGCTGTAATGCCACGGCACTCTACCCACGGGCACAGCTTGAGGATCTGTCTCAAAAAAAAAAAAAAAATAATAATAATTTTTATTTCTTTATTGATATTCTCTATTTGGTGTTATATTCTCCTGTAGTTCATTTGAACAAATTTAGAATAGATGATTTTATTTTTTGAGGCAGAGTCTCACTCTGTTGTCCTGGACAGAGTGCTGTGCACAGCAACCTCATACTCTTGGGCTTGAGCAATCTTCTTGTTTCAGCCTCTACAATAGCTGGGACTACAGGTATGTACCACTGCACCTGGCTACTAGTTTTTCTATTTTTAGTAGAAATGGGGTCTCTCTTTTGGTCAGACTGATCTCCATCTCCTAAGCTCAAGCAATCCACCTGCCTCAACCTCTCAGAGAGCTAAAATTGTAGTCGGGAGCCACCATGCCCATCCTAAAATAGATGATTAATAAATCATCTTAAGTTCAACATCTGGGTTTCTGCAGGGATAGTTTCCGTTGACTGCTTTTCTCCCCTGTATAGGCCTGTCTTTCTTACTTTCTCTTGCTTTGTGTCATGTCTTTCTTTGTTTCTTTCCCAATTTTTGGTTGAGAACTGGACATTTTATATAATGTGACAACTCTGGAAATCAACTCCCCCTCCCATTCCCAGGGTTTGTTGTTGCTGTTTGTTGTTTGTTCCTATCTAGTTCTGTAATGTCTATATTCTTGTCATTAAATCTGTATTCTTTGTCATGTGTGGCTGCTGGAGTTTGCTCAGTTATCTTACAGATAAGCTAATGATCTTGTTACTAAAACCATAGCGATGTCTCCTCTAGGTCCAGGTGTTCTTTGCACAAATATACAATTATTGGGACAATGATGGTTGCCAAATTTTTTAATACAACAGACATCTGTTTTCTCTTAGGCTGAACAGGAGAAGCTGCCTCAAATCCCTGTCTTCCACTAAGAAAGTTCATGGGTTTTTAAACGTAAGGCAGGTCCCTGTGTAACTAACATGGACCTAGGTGCTTTGGGGGGAGGTTGTGGGGAATGGTGAATCTTGGGACCGGGAACTCTGCCCAGAGGCCTTCAGAATTGCAGATACTTTGTCTTAAGAAAATCAACCATTTCTGGGAAACAAGTCAAAAGATTCAGTAGTTATTTAAAGGTGAGGATTACAAAAAACATAGAGTCTGGGTGGCGCCTGTGGCTCAGTGGGTAGGAGCCAGGCCCATATATAGGGTGACCAGACCTCCCGCTTTTGGCGGGACAGTCCCACTTTTGAACAATTTGTCCCGAGTCCCTCGGCTTTTTAACAAAGTCCCAGTTTTTGGAAAGAATGCACGAAGGGGCAGGAGAGCAGGAAGGGAATATTCCGTTTTCAGCTGCCAGGTGGCTATTTCGCCAAAATATGAGTTTTATATTATTTTTGTTAATTTTATAATGTTAAACTGTAATAATAACAAATAATTGTTGAGAAGTGATTATCAAGAACGGCTTATCAAAGTTTGCATCGTTGTCAGGCCCTGCCCTGCCCCGTCCCCTGTGCCGCCCCCCCATGTTGTCCAGCTTTACAAATGTTAAAATCTGGTCACCCTACCGAGAGGGTGGCGGGTTTGAACTGGGCCCCAGCCAAACTGCAACAAAAAAATAGCCAGGCGTTCTGGCAGGTGCCTGTAGGCCCAGCTACTCAGGAGGCTGAAGCGAGGGAATCACCTAAGCCCAGGAATTGGAGGTTGCTGTGAGCTGTGACAGAACAGCACTCTACCAAGGGTGACAAAGGAAGACCCCGTCCATTAAAAAAAAAGCTCATTAGAATTTCTTCGTAGAGCCCAGATCCCTTACATTGCTAGAATCAGGTATTTAGGTTTATGCACATTTCTCTATCAGTTTTCTTTCTCCTTATTCCTTTTTGTAGTTCAGAATTTTGGGGATAGATTTTTTTCTGTCTGAATTTATATCCTTTAAAAGTTCCTTTAGTGAGGCTCTCTTGGTGAACTCAGTCCTTTGTTTGTCTGAAAAGGTCCCTGATATTTAATTCTGATTTGTCTTGATATTCTAAATTGACGATAGTTTTTTCAGAACTTTATTTGGGGGACTCCTGCATGGTCTGACTAAAGCACAGGTAGTGAGAATAAGATGGAGTCTGTCAGGCTAGGGCAAGCGTGACACAGCAAGTCTGGTCAGTTTAGATCTTAAGTGACCTTCACCTCCTATCTCCTGTTCTTATTGTTTTGTAAATTTAGTTCCTACCCTAAAGATGCCTATCATGAGTATTTTAGGTGGATTGATTTAGTAGATTAACTTTTGAATTGGAATGTTGTAATAGGTCACCGAGTTATGCTAACTATTATTTAAAATAAGGGTTAAGACTCTATGCCCTAACTCAGTGGTTAGGGCGCAGGCCACATACATCGAAGCCGGTGAGTTCTAACCCAGCCTGAGCCTGCTAAACAACAATGACAACTACAACAAAAAAATAGCCTGGCATTGTGGTGGATGCCTGTACTCCCACCTACCTGGGAGGTTGAGGCAAGAGAATCACTTAAGCCCAGGAGTTTGAGGTTGCTGTGATCTGTAATGCCATGGCCCTCTACCGAGGGTGACATAGTAAGACTCTGTCTCAAAAAAAAAAAAGAGTTAATAGAGCATTTGCTTTGAACTTTTATGTATAAAACTGTAATTTTGGAAATAGAAGAACAAAGCAGTCTTGGAAAGGCTACTCTCACTGTTCTCCAGAATCACTAGCCTTCTGGCAGATAAAGTTGGGAGGACCTATCCCCATCTCCGTATATTGGCTGACAGTGACAGGCTACCAGACCCTCTGTACCCAGTAGTATGGCTATGCCATTTTTTGAAATCTGTCCTATTAAAGGAGATTTGTATTTGCTTCTCCTAGGCTTCCTATATTAGTCTTAACATAGGATTCTTTTATTTTTTTCTCCTTATTTTCTTTTTCTTTATTTAATCTGGGATTATTTTATTTATTTATTCATTCATTTATGTATGTATTTATTTATTTATTTTTAGCTGGCCCAGGCCAGGTTCAAAACCACCATATTTATTTATCTTTGAGACAGAGACTCAAGCTATCACCCTGGGTAGAGTGCTGTGGTGTCACAGCTCACAGCAACCTCATAGTCTTGGGCTTAAGTGATTGTCTTGCCTCAGCCTCCCAAGTAGCTGGGGCTACAGGCGCCCAGCACAACACCCAGCTATTTTTCAGTTGTAGTTGTCATTGTTGTTTGGCAAGACCTGGCTGAGTTCGAACCTGCCAGCTCTGGTGTATGTGGCTGGCACACTAGCCATTGAGCTATAGGTACCAAGCCAGGGGATTCTTTGAATTTATTCTTTTTTTTTTTTTTTTTTTTTTTGAGACAGAGCCTCATTTTGTCACCCTTGGTAGAGTGCTGTGGAGTCATAGCTCACAGCAACCTCAAACTCTGGGGCTCAAGCGATTCTCTTGCCTCAGCCTCCTAAGTAACTGGGACTATAAGGCACCTACCACAATGTCCAGCTCTTTTTAGAGATGAGGTTTTGCTCTGGCTCAGGCTGGTCTTGAACCCGTGAACTCAGGCAATCCACCCACCTCACCCTCCTTAGAGTGCTAGGATTGCAAGTGTGAGCTACCATGCCTGGCCACATTCTTTTAATTTCTTGACTTGGGGTTTCCTAGACAGACCAATAGTGTATATTTTAGCCCCAAACTCATGTACAAACAGGTTTGCAGTTATACATTCCAGAAGAACCTTTTCTTCCTACCTAGAACCAAGGCTGAGACAGTGGGTGAATTCTGGGGGTCAATCATGTCACCCAAGATAGATTTAGTTAAGAGGGCTATTTTAGGTGATGCCTGTGACTCAAAGGAGTAGGGCGCCAGCCCCATATACTGGAGGTGGTGGGTTCAAACCTGGCCCCAGTCCAAAAAAAAATTTAAAAACTGCAAAAGAAAAAAAAGAAGAGGGCTATTTTAGGGTAGTGCCTGTGCCTTAGTAGGTAGGGCATCAGCCCTGTATACCAAGGGTGGTGAGTTCAAACCCAGCCCCAGCCAAACTGCAACAAAAAAATAGTCAGGCATTGTGGCAGGCACCTATAAGTCCCAGCTACTTGGGAGTTGAGGGGAGAGAATCACCTAAGCCCAAGAGCTGGAATTTTCTGTGAGCTGTGACGCCATGGCACTCTACCGAGGGCTAAAAAAAAAAAGAAGAAGAAGGCTGTTTTAAGATTGGAAAGGAAGTCTCAGTTCCAGTTTAACCACATTGCTTAGGCCTCAACACAATCTCTGTTCTTGCCTTGGTTCTCAACTCTATGCGCACATTGATTTGATCTTGACACCCAGTTGCTTCTTAGCTACCAACTTGTATCATAAATCATGGAATATACATGAATTGGTAGAAGGAACAAAAGAACATGGACATGTGGGAGGGACAGAATGAGAGAAGAAGCCTACCAAATAGGAAGCCCTAAATCTTGTGGCTTACTTGAACCAAATGGCTTCATTGGAGTGTTTCATATACTGACACTGGAGAGGGCTCACATGGGCAGTGGTGTGGGTGACCGACGGTCTGTAAATGCAGAGCTTAGTTTATGTTTTATTTGGTGAATAAGTTATAACCATTTTAGATATTGTATTAATTAGGGTTCTCTAGAAAAACAGAATCAGTAGTAGATACATATATATAAAAGGAGACTTACTATGAGGAATTGAGTCTTCCTCCTCTGCTCTTTGCAGTTAGAGACCCAGTAAAGCCAGTGGTGTTAAATAATTCAGTCTAAGTCTGAAAACCTGAGATCCGGGGCAGCTGATGGTTTAAATACCAGTTTGAGGGCAGTAGAAGATGAAGTGAGATGTCCCAGTTAAAGTGGTGAGGCAGGAAAAAAACCAGCAAATTCTCCTTCCTCGGCCTTTAATTCTTTTCAGGCTCTCAGTGGATGGTGCCTCCCTCCATTGGGGAGGTCAGAGTACTTAGTCTATTAATTCAAATGCCAGTCTCAGCCATAAACATCCTTGCAGACACACCCAGACATAATATTTAATCTAAGCACCCTGTGGCCTAGTCAGGTTGTCACATGAAATTAATTTCACAGATACTTATGTGGGAGAGTGATGTGTCTGACAGAGGTTATCCAGATTATGGTTTAAGATATATACTGGGGCATGAACTTGTGAGTGTTCCATACTACAGATTTGTTTCCCCTCAAAAATGGATTTAGCACTGTATATTGTATTTTTCCCACATATGACCATTTGAGTTAACATTAGCATTAACCTTGTTATTTATGAAAACTTAAGCCCAGAGAAGTTATATAACTTACATAGGCACAGAGCTAGGGAAGCATGAAATGAAACAGAAAGCTCAGGTCAGATTCCAGCTTTCTTTCATGTTCCTTTCTACTATAATATTTTTTCCTTTCATAAATTTTAAAATTTTTTAGTTATTTTTCCTCTTATTACGATTAAAAACTACAAAACTGTAAAGTTTCCATTAATGATAGAGAGGAAAATAGGAAAAGGTTACCATAAGTTTAGTTTTTAACTTGTTAGTTTCATTTATCAGCAGGAGACTCAAGAGGAAATTTCTCTATCAAGTTGCAGGAATAGGTATTGGGAAAGATGAGGTGAGAAAACCTGAGGTGTTGATCTGGAACTCATCAGTGTAGAGGCAAAAGTACATAGGATCAAAGTTACATAAGCCTCAAAATCTTCGCCAATAATATGAAGATAGTAGCATTACTGACCTCTTAGATTAGTATTACAGTGATAGGTATACTGTAGGTACTCGATAAATGAAGCAGTTATTGGTTAGTATGTTAATAGTAGCATAGGTGGAAATGAAAAAAAGATTGAAGATAAATTTGCCCATGCTTGCATCTCTGCAGTGTCCATCTCCAGTGATTCCAATGGAGCCGTTTGGTTCAAGTAAGCCGGAAGATTTAGGGCTTCTGGCGGGGTGTGGGGCTCACACCTGTAATCCTTCACTCTGTGAGTTTGAGACTAGTCTCAGCAAGAACGAAATGCTGTCTCTACTAAAAATAGAAAAATTAGCCGGGTGTGGTGGCACATGCCTGTAGTCCCAGCTACTGGGGAGGCTGCAGCAAGAGGATCACTTGAGCCCAGGAGTTTGAAGATGCTGTGAGCTATGATGCCATGGTACGCTACCCAGGGTTACAGAGTGAGAATATGTCTAAAGAAAAAAAGATTTAAGGCTTATTATTCTGCAGCCTTCTCTCCTTTGTCCCTTCCATATCTCCATGTCCTTCTATTCATTTTACCAATCCAGAAAAATGTAATTGACCAGGTAACATAACTTAATTAGATTTAACAGATGAGGGAGAACTCTATCATTGCTAAATGGGTAAGTGGTGGTGCCATTCATTGAGATTGGGTTAACCAGGGAGAGACGTGTCTATATTTGGGTAGGGGTTAAGTAGAGGAAATGATTAATTCTTCTGGAACATGTTGATCTTCAACTCGTATTAGGACATCTAAATAGAGATATTTGGTATATCTTTAGATTTCTAGGTCTAGGCACTATCACATTTTTGCTGGGTAACCTTAAACAAGTTATTTAGTTTCTCTGCACCTCAATTTTTTTTCTTTTGCAATTTTTGGCTGTGGCTGGGTTTGAACCTGCCACCTCCAGCATATGGAGCTGGCGCCCTACTTTGAGCCACAGGCACCGCCCAGCTACACCTCAATTTTAATCATCCTTTATAAGGAATAATAAGTTTGTCATGGATTGATGTAAGAACAAGGTATGGGTTAGGAAGAATAAATTTTAGAATGTATGCAGCTTGCCTTGCTCATATAAAATTTCATTCTTTTCTCTCAACTGCTAGTTCTCAAAGTGTGACTTATCACCTGCTAGCATTTATTTAAAATGCAGATTCTGTATGTCTCTCCCTTCCCTAATGTGCTGAATCAGTCTCTTGGTGTTAGGGCCCAAAACTAATGTACTTCATGGAGTTGCTTTGATGTTAAATATGTTTATCTTTGGAAAGCATCTACCATAGTGCCTTTCACATAGTGGATATTTAATTTAAAAAAAGAAAAGTTAATTTTCCTCTCTTCCTGAGTAACCTAAGCATAATGCCTAGCACATAATAATGCTCAAGACTATTAGTTGCTCTTTACCCTTCCTTGCAATCTTGGCTTATTTATTATAAAAATGACAAACGTGGGCAGCACCTATGGCTCAGGGAGTAGGACACCAGCCTCGTATACCAAGGATGGCAGGTTCAAACCTGGCCCTGGTCAAACTGCAACAAAAAAATAGCCGGGTGTTGTGGCGGGTGCCTGTAGTCCCAGCTACTCGGGAGGCTGAGGCAAGAGAATCTCCTAAGCCCAGGAATTGGAGGTTGCTGTGAGCTGTGATGCCAGGATGACAAAGTGAGTCTCTGTCTCTACAAAAAAAAAAAAAAAGTGACTAACTTATACACACACACATATATACATATAAATACATACCGTATATATGTATACATACATATATATATATATATAAAAAATATATGTTGTTTTTTTTTTTTTTTTTTGAGACAGGGTCTTATTCTGTTGCCCAGGCTAGCATGCAATGGCATGACCATAGCTACTGCAACCTCAAACTCTTGGCCTCATGAAGTCCTCCTGGCCGGGTACAGTGCCTCATGTCTGTAATCCCAGCACCCTAGAAGGCCAAGGTGGGCGGATTGCTTGAGTTTAGGAGTTTGAGACCAGCTTGAGCAAGAGTAAGACCCTATTTCTACTAAAAATAGAAAAACTATCTGGACATAGTGGTAGGCACCTGTAGTCTCAGCTACTGGGGAGGTTGGGGCAAGAGGATCGCTTGAGCCCCGGTGTCTGAGGTTGCTGTGAGCTATGACACCAGGGCACTTACCTAGGGCAATAGACTGAGACTCTATCTCAAAAAGAAGAAAAAAAAAGAGATACTCTTGCCTTAGCCTCCCCCATAGCTGGGATTACAGTTGTGTACAACAGTGCCTAGTTAATTTTTCTATTTTTGTAGAGAGGAGTTCTGGCTATGTTGCTCAGGCTGTTCTTGAACTCTTGGTCTCGAGTGATCCTTCCACCTTGGCCTCAAAGAGTGCTGGGATTATAGGGGTGAGTCACCACACCTGGCCCCTTTTCTCTTTTTTTTTTTTTCCTTTCAGTTAATGTGTACAGAAAATCAGGATATCAGTTCACAGAGTTCTTTTTTACCACTACAGAATAGATATTGTTATTTACCTTATTACAATTATGAATGTAATGTTTGTTTAATTCAGTCCTAATGAATGGGTACTTAGATTGCTTTTAATATTTTGATATTATAAATAATGCTATAATGAATAACCCTATACATATTTTTTTGTATTGTTGAAAGTGTACCATGGCCAGGCATGGTAGTATATGCCTATAATTCCAGCACTTTGGGAGGCTGAGATGGAAGGATTACTTGAGGCCAGGAGTTCAAGAGTGGCTAGGGCAACATAACCAAACCCCATCTCTACAAAAAAAAATTTTTTTAAATTTTGGCCAGGTATGGTGGTTCACGCCTGTAATCCTAGTACTCTGAGAGGCTCAGGCAGGAGGATTCCCCCGAGGTTAGGAGTTCAAGACCAGCCTGAGCAAGAGCAAGACCCCATCTCTAATAACAATTAAAAAATTAGGCAGGCATTGTAATGTGAGCCTGTACTCCCAGCTACTGAGGAGGCTGAGGCAGGAGGATCACTTGAGCCTGGGAGTTGGAGGTTGCTGTGAGCAACAGAGTGAGGCTCTAGCTCATAAAAAACAAAAATAAATTTTAATTTTAAAAAAAGGACGTATATCTTCAAGGTTAATTCTTGGAATTAGGTTTGTGGTTAAAGTATAAATGTGAATGTAGATTTGTTCCCTTTATAGGGGTTGTACCATGTTTTAGTATTATAAGAAGACCAATTTTGAAATGTGTAAATGATTAAATTGGCTAATAAAAAATGAATAGTATTCCATATTTTTTTCCTTATTGAAATCAAAGTTGAAACAGAATAGAAAGTGAAAACTCCCAAGTATGAAAGGACAGATTTTGGGCTCGGCGCCTGTGGCTCAAGCGGCTAAGGCACCAGCCACATACACCTAAGGTGGCGGGTTTGAATCCAGCCCAGACCTACCAAACAACATAATGGCTGCAACCAAAAAATAGCCAGGTGTTGTGGCGGGCATCTGTGGTCCCAGCTACTTGGGAGGCCCTGGCAGGAGACTCGCTTGAGCCCAGGAGTTGGAGGTTGCTGTGAGCAGTGAAGCGATGGTACTCTACCCAGGGTGACAGCTTGAGGCTCTGTCTCAAAAAAAAAAGAAAGGACAGATTTTGGAGATTTCTCAAAGCCCTTTAGAATCTTTCATTAATGCTCAAACATTCTAGCATCCAAAAATGAATGTGGATATGTAATATCATTCACTCACTCTGAAGGAATAGTTTGTATTATCATCACTCAGCATTTTAAAATATGTAGGAATTACTTCCTAGGCACCAGACATTGTCTTTAAGATATATCTCTTCTTTCTGTCATCAAGGAGCTCTATGGGGGAATTAAGCATAAAGGGAATTATAGTAAGTGCTACAGTAGATGAATCAAAAGAGGTATAATGGGAATAGAAAGGAAAGAGTACCTAAGACTGTCTGGGTGACTTAGGGGAGTCTTCACAGAATGTGTGATCTTTGACTTGACTCTTTTTTTTTTTTTAAGCGACAGAGTCTCATTCTGTCACCCTCAGTAGAGTGCTGTGGTGTCACAGTTCACAGCAACCTCCGGCTCTTGGGCTTAGGCAATTTTCTTGCCTCAGCCTCCCGAGTAGCTGGGACTACAGGCGCCCACCACAACACCTGGCTATTTTTTTGTTGTAGTTTGACCAGGGTCAGGTTCAAACCCACCATCCTCGGTATACAGGACCTGCACCCTACTCACTGAGCCACAGGTGCCGACCTGACTTGACTCTTGATGGAGATGTTTCCCAGGTAAACTAGGGTAGCTAGCTTACTGACAGGAAAAATATATACCTAAACACACAAGCATGGGGAAAATGTTGGAGCACATTCACGGGAAGAGCTCTTCAATTACTCCAATATCTATAAACATTAATTTTTATAGGAGACTAATCTGGTTAGATTTATTTAAAGTCTCTAAGCCTTATATATCCTATTACTTAAATTATTGAGGCTAATGTAGTAGACTTGAATTTTACTCAGGGATTAAATTTGGAAGTCAGTAGTTAGAGACAGGGCATGGTGGCTCATACCTGTAATCCTAGCACTCTGGGAAGCTGAGGCGGTGGATTGCCTGACCTCATGAGTTTGAGGCCAGCCTAAGCAAAAGCAACACCCCCTCTCTACTAAAAATAGAAAAATTGAGGCAAGAGGATAGCTTGAGCCCAAGAGTTGGAGGTTGCTGTGAGCTATGATGCCACAGCACTCTACCCAGGGCGACAGCTTGAGACTCTGTCTCAAAAAAAAAAAAAAGTCACTAGTTAGAATAAAAATTGCTTATAGTCTAAATTCATTAGGAAAATCCCTTCAATGTTAGAATTTACTGGTTATCTTTGATGAGGACCAGATAAAGTAGTTGCCTTGCATTCAGGTCCACGTTGTATGAAAAATTCACGTTGTAGGGCAGCACCTGTGGCTCAAAGGAGTGGCCCCATATACCCGAGGTGGTGGGTTTAAGTTCAGCCCTAGCCAAAAACTGCAAAAAAAAAAAAGAAAGAAAGAAAGAAAAATGCATATTGTAGTTTTAAATACTAGAAACACATCAAGTCAAATGTTCATGTGAGAAGCAGCAACTATGAAATTGAAATGGAAGGAATAGCAGATACCTGTCTGCTATCTCATGTTGAATCCAGGGCATATGTTCCTTGGATACAACAGCTGAATTACCCTATTTCCATAGTTCGATTCTTTCTTTTTCTCTGGGAACATGTAGTTGAATTCCTATAAAGTTATATACATATATATATATATATATATATATTTTTTTTTTTTTTTT
>NW_003852396.1:24569980-24572346 GCF_000181295.1 Otolemur garnettii | reverse complement strand
TTTTTTTTGTTGCAGTTTGGCTGGGGCTGGGTTTGAACCCACCACCCTCAGTAAATGGGGCCGGTGCCCTACCCACTGAGCTATAGACTCTTCCCCCTATAAGGTTATATTTTGCATATAAGACATAGTCCCTTATAGTGGTCTAGTGTAGCTGACTTCCTAATATTCATTCTGCCCCAAATGATTTGCTTAACCAACCAAGGTTTACTTTAGGAATGTGTCTGTGTATTACTGAGTGTAAAGGCCAACCTGTTGTACTACTACCAAAATGCAGTGGCTTAAGGAAGATGGAAGTGTATTTCTCTCATAAATTAAAGTAGCCCTTCAAAGCTGGGTGGGGAGTGGAGGAGGTGTAGACACCACTGCTAAAAGCAGTCATTAGGAACCCAGGTTTTTTCTCTGTGTTGCCCCAGGATTTCCTAGAGTGTTAGTTTTTGTTTTGTTCGTTTTGGAGGGGTTGGGTGTCATGGCGTCATAGCTCATAGCAACCTCAGATTCTTGGGCTCAAGTGATTCTCTTTTATCAGCCTCGTGAGTAGCTGGGACTACAGGCACCCCCTACCCTCCAAAACCCAGCTATTTTCAGAGATGAGGCCTCTCTCTTGCTTAGGCTGGTCTCAAACTTCTGAGCTCAAATAACCTTCATGCCTCAACCTCACAGAGTGGTAGGATACAGGCATGACCCCATGGCACCTGGCCCCAAACTAGACATTTTAGGTAATATGTTGTAGGAAGTCTAGATTCTTTTTGTTTCTTTTCTTTTCTTTTCTTTTCTTTTTTTTATAGAGACAGGATCTCACTTTTTTGCCCTTGGTAGAATGCCGTGGTGCCACAGCTCACAGCAACCTCCAACTCCTGGGCTTAAGTGATTCTCTAGCCTCAACCCCCTGAGTAGCTGAGACTACAGGCACCCACCACAACGCCTGGCTATTTTTTTTGGTTGCAGTTTTGCCAGGGCTGGGTTTGAACCCACCACCCTCAGCATATGGGGCTGGTGCCCTACTCACTTAGCCACAGGCACCACCCTGTTTTGTTTTGTGTTAGAGTCTTAAGCTGTCGCCCTGGGTTGAGTGTTGTGGCATCATAGCTCACATCAACCTCCAACTCTTGGGCTCAAGCAATCCTCTCTTTTCTGTTGTTATTGTTTGGCAGGCCCAGGCTGGGTTTGAACCCACCAGCTCCAGTTTATGTGGCTGGCATCCTAGCCACTGAGCTACAGGCGCTGAGCCTCAAGTGATACCCTTGTCTTAGTTTTTCTATTTTTATTTTTATTATTTTTTCTTTTTTTTCTTTTTTAGAGACAGAGTCTCACTCTGGCACCCCGGTAGAGTACTGTGGCATCACAGCCCACAGCAACCTCCAGCTCTTGGACTTAGCCAATTCTCTTGCTTTAGCCTCCCGAGTAGCTGGAACTACAGGCACCCATCACAATGCCCAGCTATTTTTTGTTGCAGTTTGGTCAGGGTCAGGTTTGAACCCTCCACCCTCGGTATATGGGGCCAGTGCCCTACCCACTGAGCCACAGGTGCCGCCCAGTTTTTCTATTTTTAGTAGAGACAAGGTCTTGCTTTTGCTCAGTCTGGTCTCAAACTCGTGAGCTCAAGTTATCCACCCACATTGGCCTCCTAGAGTAGGATTATAGGTGTGAGCCACTGACTGGCCTAGAAGTCTAGATTCTGATATTCTTTCCAAAAGTTGTTCTTGGTTGTGTTTTTAGACACTAAGACACTAACCTATTTATGTCTTAAACCATTTTATGCTATTTCAACAGAATACATGAAACTGGGTAATTTAAAATCAACAGAGGCTGGGCATGGAAGCTCATGCTTGTGATCGTAGCACTGCTGAGGTGGGTGGATAGCCAGAGCTCAGGAGTTCAAGCTCCTGAGGATCCTCAGGTGATCCACCTGCCTTGGCTTCCCAGAGTGCTGGATTACAGGTGTGATCCACTATGCCGGCCTCTCCTAAAGTATTTCAATGGTGGAAACTGGCTGTAGGTAGGCCACGATTCTAACTTGACAAGAAGGGGAAAGAGAAGAAAAGTTCTTGCCAAACTTAGATACGAAATCCTTTCTTCTTCTCGCATTCCACTGAATTTTATATTAGTGATAGCATAGTCATATAGCCATAACTAGCTGCAAGGACAGAAAATGGAGTCAGTAGCTTAGCAGCTAGAAAAGTGTCAAAATGGATTTTGAAAACAACTACCTGTCTGCCTCTGTGAGATGGGAGGTTAAGTTTGCTTGAAAAGATTTCAGTTCTTAAACTAATAAAGAAGCACATATATTACTAGATCCAAGATTTGTTTTTAATATTTGTATAATTCCTTTAGTATAAGATGCTTCCTTTGTATTCTTATTTTATTTT
>NW_003852396.1:24541814-24569680 GCF_000181295.1 Otolemur garnettii | reverse complement strand
GCCGCTTGAGCCACAGGTGCCGAGCCGCATTTTTCTTTTTAAGACAGAGTCTCACTTTGTTGCCCTTGGTAGAGAGTGCTATGATGTCACAGCTCACAGCAACCTCCAGCTCTTGGGTTTAGGTGATTCTCTTATCTCAGCCTCCTGAGTAGCTGGGACTACAGGTGCCCACCACAATGCCCAGTCTTTTTTGTTGTTGTTGTTGTTGCAGTTTGGCTGAGGCCAGGTTTGAACCTGCCACCCTCGGTATATGGGGCTGGTGCCCTACTCACTGAGCCACAGGTACTGCCCTATTTTATGCATTTTGAACATTTTCTGAGAAGGGGCCCCAGAGCCTTCACCAAACTGGCAGAGGGCCCTGTGGCACAGAAACAGGCCTCTGCCCTGGTAGAGGCAGCAAGATCATTAAGAGGCTGTTAATTCAGACAAGCAATAATGAAAATGCGACTCAGGCAGTGTCCACATGGGACAGATTCCAGAGAGCCTTTAACTTGAATCTACTGCTTTTATCAGCAGCATAGTCAGATAATGGCATTGCTACTACCCATTTATGCACTTTATTTTGGCAGAAGAAATGCTTCTTTGAAGTGTAATTTAGGAATGTCTTCTTTTCAAATTTAACACAAATAGGGGGAAATGTCTGAGCCATATAGGACACCATCCTGTCATTCTGCTGGCATAATCGATATTAGCGGGACATTTTTTCACAATTAATAGCTTCCCC
Organism: Otolemur garnettii; assembly: GCF_000181295.1. NCBI lineage: Eukaryota > Metazoa > Chordata > Mammalia > Primates > Galagidae > Otolemur > Otolemur garnettii. The sequence continues at coordinate 24,568,956 of NW_003852396.1, read as the reverse complement.
TAAGAAGAAACAATAAGCTTTAACTACTGAAGGTTGTGTGACAGAAAGCCACTTAGAGAAGAAGAGCGGAATCAGACACTCAATAGGGATATTAGCCTGGTGCTTTTGCCCCAAGGGATTGGCAGAAGCAGAGGAGGAGCTGCTGGCAGGTTGAGGACGCCTTAATAACAGTCTGATGCTTCAGTCCCAGGCCTCTGCACAAAACTGTGAGTAATCACCGCCAACGCCTGGATCCACAGGCCATCACAGTTATCTTTCATTGCTCTGTACGTGACACCAGGGGCCTGCAGTAAAGCAGCAACAGCCAGATTCATCACTTGAGTTCCATTGATCCAGCAGCTCTTATGGGCTGCAGCTGTCTCCAGTCTGAGTCTCCAGAGGATTATGGTTTTGCACTCTCTTATGACCTGTCACTTGATTTCTAGCAGTCAGTGGCCTTGTTTCATTATACTAGAATGTGAGCTCTTAGAGTATGTAGATCATGAGGTTACTCAAAGTAGGTGTTTTTCCTTTGTTAAATGAAGAAATCATTCAGACTCAGGTAAATGCATTTATTTAAGGAAGGTGAAGATCTCTAATCCTGATCTGTAATTCTGTTAAATATTTTTCATAGTCATGTCATCATACCTCCAGAAAAAATATTAAGTTATTTAAATTATATTTATTCAGCTCAGGAAGATTCTATGATTGATTACAGAGCTGTGGAACTAAAAAGGACATCTAATCCAATCCTACAGCAAACAGTCTTTAAGAACTAGTTGTAATCAAGTGAAAATATATCTCTTATTTTGCTTTGCCTTTATTTATTTCTTAATGTTTATTTATTTATTTATTTTTGGAGACAGAGCTAGAGACAGGCTAGAGCACTGTGGCATCAGCCTAGATCACAGCAGTCTCAAACTCCTGGATTTAAATGACCCTCCTGCCTCAGCCTCCCAAGTAGCTGGGACTACAGGCACCCTCCATGATGCCTGGCAAATTTATTTTTCCATTTTTTTCTTTTTATTTAATTTATTATTATTATTATTATTATTATTTTTAGAGACAGAGTCTCACTTTGTCACCCTAGTAGAGAGCTATCACAGCTCACAGCAACCTCCAGCTCTTGGGCTTAGGCAATTCTCTTGCCTCAGCCTCCCAAGTAGCTGGGACTACAGGCACCCGCCACAATGCCCAGCTACTTTTTGTTGCAGTTTGGCCAGGGCCAGTTCAAACATGCCACCCTCGGGATTTGGGGTTGGCGCCCTACTCACTGAGCCACAGGCACCACCCGTAATTGTTGTTATTATTTTTTACACAGATTCTCACTTTATTACCCTCAGTAGAGTGCTGTGGCATCATAGCTCATAGCAACCTCAACTCTTGGGCTCAAGCAATTCTCCTGCCTCAGCCTTCCAGGTAGCTGGACTACAGGTGTTGGTCACAACACCCGGCTGTATGTGTTTTTGTTTGTTTGTTTTTGCAGTTTTTGGCTGGGGCTGGGTTTAAACCCGCCACCTCTGGTATGTGGGGCTGGCACCATACCCCTTTAGCCATAGGTGCCGCCCAACACGTGGCTGTTTTTTAAAGACAGGGTCTCAGTCTTGCTCAGGCCGGTCTCAAACTCCTGAGCTCAGGCAATCCATCCCCCTCACCACCTTGGCCTCCCAGAGCGCTAGGATCACAGGCATGAGCCACCATACCTGGCTTTTATTTTTTCTATTTTTAGTAGAGATAGGGTCTTACTTTTACTCAGGCTGGTCTTGAACTCCTGAGTACTAGTGATCCTACTGCCTCAGCCTCTCAGAGTACTAGGATTACAGGCATGAGCCACTGTGCCTGGCCTGTTTTGCCTTTAAAAAGTTACAAACTTGGGTGCTGGCTGTGAGTCAGTGGGTAGGGTGCCAGCCCCATATACCGAGGGTGGCAAGTTCAAACCTAGCCCCGGCCAAAGTGTAACAAAAAGATAGCCGGGTGTTGCAGCCTGTGCCTGTAGTCCCAGGTACTTGGGAGGCTGAGACAAGAGAATTGCCTAAGCCCAAGAGCTGGAGGTTGCTGTGAGCTGTGATGCCATAGCACTCTACCGAGAGGGATAAAGTGAGACTGTCTCTAAATAAAAAAATATAAAAATATAAATAAAAAAGTTACAAACTTACATATTGCTATAAGAAAATAATCTAATATCCCCAGATCTCTTCTGATCTCTGTGGAGAACAGGGAAAGCTAGAGGCAGAGGTACTGTTCAGAGATGCTTGGACGCTACCTCTACATCCTTCCCCATAATGAGGACAAACCTTTACTGCTGATCAGTTTGGTTCACTTTTTGACATGCAGGTATTTTACTCTTGAACACTTTTAGATATTTCCTTAAACATGAGTGCATACAGTCTGAGTGTAAATTCTTCAGGAAGATGTTGATAAAATAAGCCTGAAAATCAAAGGGTAGTAGTGAGAGAGAATTTGGCTTTGTTACCAGCTCTGGAAAACTGACAGTGAAGAATGTCACCGGCAGCTTCATGCCCCACAAGAAATCAAGAGACATGGGGAAAGCCAGCAAAGATATGCTACATCTTTTCTGCTTTGGAAAGCCACGTGGCTTCTGTTCAGTTCTGTTTACTTGGCTAAATAAATTAGGGAGCAGATGGGTATATATGTATACCTGTATGTGGTCTCTTCCTGCCAATATATGACTTGCGTATGATACTATGATTAAAAAAAAAACAACTTTTATTTTGAAATAATTTCAGATTTACTAAAAAGTTATAAGAATATTGCAAAGAATTCTAAATGTATTTTTCACCCAGATCTAAACGTTGTTATTTTATCATATTTTCTTTATTATTCCTCCTATCCATCTACAGATAGTTTTTTTCTCTGTACTGTTTGAGTTTGTTATAGAATTATATACCTTTACTCCTAAATACCTGTACATATTTTCTAAAAAATAAAGATATTCTTGGCTAGGCACAGTGGCTCACACCTGTAATCCTAGCACTCTGGGAGGCCGAGGCAGGTGGATTGCCTAAGGTCACTGGTTCATGACCAGTCTAAGCCAGAGGGAGTCCTCACCTCTAAAAATCGCTGGGCATTGTGGCAGGTGCCTGTACTCCCAGCTACTTGGGAGACTAAGACAAGAGGATTGCTTAAGCCTAAGAGTTTGAGGTTGCTGTGACGTCAACAAAATGAGGGCAACAAAATGAGACTCTGTCTCAAAAAAAAAGATATTCTTGATATTCTCTTACATAATCACAATAAAATGATCAAAATCAGGAAATTAGTTAAATCAGCTAGCTAATCAGGAAACTAGCTAATATACAGATCTTAAAATTTACTTGTACTTATGGAGTCATAGAGTATGTAATCTCTTTTTTTTTTTTTTTTTTTGAGACAGAGTATGTAATCTCTTTTTTTTTTTTTTTTTTGTAGAGACTATCACCTTCAGTGGAGTGCTATGGCATCACAGCTCACAGCAACCTCCAACTCCTAGGCTTAGGCGATTCTCTTGCCTCAGCCTCCCAAGTAGCTGGGATCACAGGCGCCCACCACAATGCCCATCTACTTTTTTTTGTTGCAATTCAGCCCGGGCCAGGTTTGAACCCGCCACCCTCGGTATATGCGGCCAGCCCCTTACCCACTGAACCACAGGCGCCGCCCAGAGTATATCTTTTGAGTCTCAGCATAATACATGTTTGGTTCTTCTATGTTGGCATTATCAATAGATTTTTCCTTTTTACTGATGATAAATATTCCACTGTTTGAGTTGTAACATCTGTTTACCCATTCACTGGTTGAACATTTGCCTTGTTTCCAGGGTAGAGCTACTATAAATAAAGCTTCTATGAACATTCATGTCCAGGTTCCTGTAACAAATTTTCAGGAGTGTGATTGCTGAGTTCCATGATAAACATATGTTTGCCTTTATGAGAACCTGCCAGACTGTTTTCTAAAGTTTTATTTACCACCAGCAGTGGATAAGAGAACCCTCACCGGCATTTGTTTCTTTCTTCCTTTTTTTTAAAATTTCAGATTAATGTGGGGGTACAAACAACTAGGTTACAATGTTTGCGTTTGTTAGGTAGAAGTCCCTCTTGCAGTTGTGTCCCAGACCCAAGAGGTGTGCCATACACCCTTACATTGTGCCTATTAAGTGGGAGTGCACCAGTCCCCCTCTCTCCTCCTCTACCCTCTTCTCCCTCATTCCCCTTCCCCTCAGCTTGAATTGAATTTTTTCTTTTTCTTTTTTTTCTGAGGCAGAGTCTTACTCAGTCGCCCTGCTTTTCCGTTCTTTGAGACAATGTCTCACTTTGTTGCCCTTGGTAGAGTGCTTTGGCTTCACAGCTCACAGCAACCTCAAACTCTTGAGCTTAAGTGATTCTCTTGCCTCAGCCTCCCAGCTGGGACTACAGGTGCCCACCACAATGCTCAGCTATTTTGGTTGTTGTTGTTGTTGCAGTTGTCTTTGTTTAGCAGGCCTGGGCCAGGCTGGAACCCACCAGCCTCAGTGTATGTGACTAGCACCATACTCACTAAACTACAGGCACCAAGCCATGCTTTTCCATTCTTGTGATACTTTATTAAGAAGAATATGTTTCGGCTCGGTGCCTGTGGCTCAAGCGGCTAAGGCACCAGCCACATACACCTAAGGTGGCGGGTTCGAATCCCCAGCCCGGGCCCGCCAAACAACAAGGATGGCTGCAACCAAAAAATGGCCGGCACTGTGGCAGGCGCCTGTAGTCCCAGCTACTTGGGAGGCTGAGGCAGGAGACTCGCTTGAGCCCAGGAGTTGGAGGTTGCTGTGAGCTGTAATGCCACGGCACTCTACTCAGGGGGACAGCTTGAGGCTCTGTCTCCAAAAAAAAAAAAAAAAAAGATAAAATATTTTTCTTCTGGGTAAATGCCTAGTAATGGATTTGTGGGATCAAATGGGAGGTCTAATTTGAGTTCATTGAGAAGTCTTCATACTTCTTTCCTAAGAGGCTGTATTAGTTTGCAGTTCCACCAACAGTATAAAAGTGCTCCCTTCTCTCCACATCCGTGCTTTGGGACTCACCAGCATCTGGTACCTCATTGTGGTTTTGATATGCATTTCCATAGTGACTAAATGATACTGAGAATCTTCATCTACACAGGAACCAGCCATACAATTTCTTTGGTTAAGTTGTTAACCATTTTAAAAATTCAAATGTTTTCTTACTGTTTTGTTTCGAAAGTTCTTTATATATTCTGCATATGAGTATTGTGTGAGCTATGTGACGTGGAAATATTTTATCTCAATCCGTAATTTTCTTTTCATCATGTTAACAGTAGTGAAGGAAAATTTGCTATGGTTGAAGAAATGCTAGAAGGGCAGTGTGAGTGGAGGGTGGAACATGAAGAAAGTGGTATGCAGTGAAGCTGGAGAGAGAGCTGGGAACTTAGAGACCACGTTAAGGTGTTTGGCCTTTATTCTAAGGGCGATGAGAAGCTACTGAAGGTTATTAAGAAGAAGGGTGACATGAATGGATGTGTGTTATGTGGGGAGGGAGTTGTTGATTATTTTTAGAGATAAAATCTGTTATATTTGTTTTCTATTTGTTCTGAAGCTTAGTGTTTGCATTTTACATCTTTTGTCATCCATTTGTTTTCAAAATGTATTTTCTTTTTTTACTTATTTTCTTTTTCCTTTTTTAAAAATTGTTTTTTTTAAAGCTTTTTGAACCTTTTTTCTTTTTAATCAAAGGCTATTCTCTGATGTGTTTTTCTATTTCAAGTAAACAATATTTAGTTAAATTTTGCATTTTTTATGGACTGACATTCTTGGAGGTTTAAATGTTTTAAGTTTATCTTGATATTTATTTTCTGTTTGTCCTCATGTTGTTCTTGCCTTTTTAGGGGGGAAACCAGTTCTCTCTCTCTCTGTGTGGCTCAGGATAGAGTACAGTGGTGTCATCCTAGCTCATGGCAACCTAAAACTCTTGGGCTCAAGCAATCCTCTTGCTTTATTTAGCCTTCCAAATAGTTGGGACTACAGGCAAGTGCTGCCATCCCTGGCTAATATTTATACACACACACACACACACACATATATATATATTTTTTTTTTTTTTTAGAAATGGGGTCTCACTGTGTTACCCAGGCTGGTCTCAAACCCCTGGCCTCAAGTAATTCTCCCATGTTAGCCTTCCAAAGTGCTAAGATTAAAGGCATGAGTGACCACATCCAGCCCTCTTTTTTGTTAATGAAATAGGTTATTTTTGTGTTGTTGTTTGTTTGTTTAGACACGAGTCTCACTATTTCACCCTCGGTAGAGTGCTGTGGTTGCTGTCACAGCTCACAGCAACCTCCAACTCCTGGGCTTAGGAGATTCTCTTGCCTCAGCCTCCCAAGTACCTGGGACTACAGGCGCCCGCCACAACACATAGCTATTTTTTTGTTGTAGTTAGGTCAGGGCCGGGTTTGAACCCACCACCCTCGGTATATCGGGCCAGCACCCTACCCACTGAGCCACAGGCGCTGCCCAATGAAATAGTTTTTAAAATTCTATTGTGTCTAGTCATGTATAGTGTCTTACATCTGTAATCCTCACACTTTGGGAGCACAGGGTGGATGGATCTCTTGAGCTCAGGAGTTTGAGACCATCCTGAGCAAGAGTGAGACAGTATCTCTACAAAAAAATAGAAAAATCGGGGCAGAGCCTGTGGCTCAGTGAGTAGGGCGCCGGCCCCATAAACCAAGGGTGGCAGGTTCAAACCTGGCCCTGGCCAACTGCAGCAAAAAAATAGCTGGGCATTGTGGCAGGCGCCTGTAGTCCCAGCTACTCAGGAGGCTGAGGCAAGAGAATAGCTTCAGCCCAGGAGCTGGAGGTTGCTGCAAGCTGTGACGCCACGGCACTCTACCAAAGGTGATAAAGTGAGACAAAAAAAAATAGAAAAATTAGCCAGTTGTTATGGCAGGCACCTGTAGTCCCAGCTACTCAGGAGATTGAGGCAGGAGGATTACTTGAACCCTGGAGTGTGAAGTTGTAGTGAGTGAGGATGAGGCCCTGGCACTCTAGCCTGGGCAACAACAGAGTAAGACTGTCTCAAAAAAGAAATTTCATGGTATGTTCTCTGTTGGACTTTTAAGTCTCCTGTGCATTTTATGAGAGAGAGAGAGGGAAGAGATCATTCTAGGGAAGATTTGGATTTACATTTAAACTAATGTTTATTCTGTACCAGCAATGGGCCAGTTCCTGGGCACAACTCCTCCATGTGGTCATTAGATTAGTTCTTTCAAGCTTCAAGAAAAGTTGCTCCCTGGGTATAATATTCTGGTAATGTGCATTAAACCACAAGTAAAACATGTTTGAGTTGTGATCCCAGCTCTATCAGTTGGTAATTGTGTCATCTTGGCCAAGGATGCATATATTTTTTGAGATTCAGTTTCCTTGTGTATAAAATGAGGAGAAGGAAGCTTCTCAGCTTATTTTACAGGATCACTATTCAGATCACATAGAAATAATTTATATAGGTGTGTTATAAAAATTGCAATGCAAAATGTTACTACAGAATTTAATGAAAAACTTATATTCACTCTTCTCATACCTTTTAAAAATAGGCAAATTTCATTCCTACCTCATCTAAACCATAATTTTTCTAAACTGAAAAACTCTTCAGCCCATTTGTTATCTTTCTGATCATTTCAGCAGCTCTTTCCCTGAGCCATCGCTGTGATTAGAATGTATCCAGTCCACACCAGTGCGTCAAGGCCTACTCCTCACACTTCCCGCTTATAACAACATGTTTTCTACAACAATTTCCCACTCACATTTACTTGCTCCATCTTCTGAAATCCTAAACTCTCTTTGGGTCTCATACTGTTGTAAATATTTGTACACGTTCACTAACTTTACCCGAGTAAAGCTCCTTCAAGGAATATTTGCTTCATCTCAGTATTTCTAGTGCTTTGTCTGAGACTTGGCACCGAGTAAGTTCTCAGTAAATGTTGATTAAATGAATGAAAGGAGAGAGTATGTGGGTCACAGAAGGAAAGTTGTGTCTCTGAGCAGCAATACTGAGAGCATCATCTTTGTGCAGGTGCCTAAGGGGTAAAGCCCAGTATGTTGGGCTCGCAGACCCTAAACTCTAAGTCCCATATCCCCTTTGCTGATGCAGATGTCATTCAGATTCGTCACTAAACAACTAAATATGCCTGGAGAATTGGGAAGACTTTTCAGACTGATAGGTGTGTTTTAAAGCATAAATAGTTTCCTGGAGTTAAGTGGGGAAGGAATTTAGAAAAGGTTAACAGTGCAGGATTCATATGAGAATTTTCTAAAATCCTAATTTGAGTATGGTATGCAGGTCCTTTCTTCTCCCATCACACCTGCCACTCTGCACTCATAATAAGTACTGAATTACTTAATTTTCCTAGGCATTTTCTTTCCTCTGAGCCTTTGTCCATGCTATGGTCCATGGAATGCCTTGTTTCTATGATTTTCTTTAACCTGGTTAATTCCTGAGTGTCCTTTAGCTTTTAATATATAAATGTCACCTTCTCTGTAATACCTTCCTTGGCCTGACCTCCCAGGTCTAAATTAAGTGCCCATTCTCTCTGTGTTCTCACAATATGCTAAATTCAACTTCCTGGAAGCACCTGTAAAACTACTGAAATTTCTTTCAGGCACCAAGCCTATCTTCTTGGTTAATCTCAGGGCCCAGAACAATACCTGGCACTGAATGAACCTCAGTAAATATTTCTTGAATGAATGAATCTCACAAGAATGCCTATTGCAAAGAAAGATTGAGAGCAGGTACCTGTCTGCTTTCTCTCCACATCAGCATTCTCCTGGTGTGCAGCCTGCAGACGTGAAGGAAATTGTTGAGAAGGGTGTACAGAGTCTTGTGATTGGCCGAGGGATGAGTGAGGCCTTGAAGGTAGGTATGGGTGTGCACAACATTCCTGAAGGCAGGGGGGATCTCTGGGACTTTTAGAAGTGTGTCATTCTTGGGAGTTCATCTCTATATACCATGCACCTTCATTTTGCTGACCAGGATAGAGTAATGGCTGCATACACTACTCTGCCTCATCAGGATAGGGCTCTCGAGTCTACCTAACGCTGCGACTGTCATTTCAACTGTTTCTTGGAAATGCCTCAATCCTAGAATTTCTTTCTTTATTTCTTTCTTTTTGAGATAGAGTCTTATTTTGCTGCCCTTGGTAAAGTGCCATGGCATCACAGCTCGCAGCAACCCCCAACACTAGGGCTCAAGTGATTCTCTTGCCTCAGCCTCCCAAGTAGCTGGGACTACAGATACCCATCACAATGCCTGGGTAATTTTTCTATTTTTAATAGAGATGAGTTCTCTCTCTTGCCCAGGTTGGTCTCAAACCTACGAGCTGAGGCAATCTACCTGCCTTGGCATCTCAGAGAACTAGTATTATAGGCGTGAGCCACCATGCCAGCCAATCCTAGAATTTCTGAATTGGCACAGTTGCCAATATTTTGTCCTTTATATTTTAATACTACTTTATGTCATTATACTATTTTTTTTTTTTTTGAGACAGAGCCTCAAGCTATTCCCCCTGGGTAGAGTGTTGTGGCATTATAGCTTACAGCAACCTCCAACTCCTGAGCTCAAGCAAGTCTCCTGCCTCTGCCTCCCAAGTAGCTGGGACCACAGGCACCCGCCACAACGCCTGGCTATTTTTTGGTTGCAGCCATCATTGTTGTTTGGCAAGCCTGGGCTGGATTCGAACCTGCCACCTTAGGTGTATGTGGCTGGCGCCTTAGGCACTTGAGCCACAGGCGCGAGCCTATGCTATATTTTGTAGTACCTTTTCTTTTTTTTCTTCTTAGATTATGAAAATTATGCTTCTTTCCCCTTCAGAAAAAATATTTATTTTTTTCTTACTGAAATAATACATGCCTATTATAAAAGATTCAATGTAGAAATATATAAGGAAAAGGTGAAAGATTTCCCCTTTCCCATCTCCACATTTGTTTTTGTTTTTGTTTTTTGAGACAGAGTCACTTTGTCACCCTCAGTAGAGTTCTGTGGCATCATAGCTTATACCAATCTCAAACTCTTGGCCTTAAGCGATTTTCTTGCCTCAGTCTCCCAAGTAGCTGGGACTACAGGCATCTGCCACAATGCCCAGCTATTTTTAGAGATGGCATCCTGTTCTTGCTCAGGCTTGTCTCAAACTGGCAATCTACCTGCTTCAGCCTCCCAGAGTGCTAGGATTGCAGGAATGAGCCACCGTGCCAAGCCTTCCACATTTGTTGTATAATCCTACCGCTCTCTCTGAATACATCTGCAAATTTATACACATTTATACATACAGATATACATGTACACACTTAAAGCCATCCTACGTAAATCAGATCAATACCATAGTGTGCTCTGTATCCTTTATACTCATTTACATCATTACATTATGGACAGCTTTCTACATAAATATATAGAGATCTATTTCATTCTCTCCTGTTCCCTACTGATGAAGGTGCCCTTTACTTACTTATATTTTTAAGCTTTAAATTAGTTTTTCTCCCATTGCTATAATTCCTATCTGTATGGCTTTTGTTGTTATAAATCTTTTAAATGTATAGAAAAGTAATATAGGGCATGTTAAAAAATATTTCACTCCAGAGTTCTTTCTGAGGAGGCAGAGTCTAATTAAAACCTATTTAAAAAATATTTAGGACAATCCATTGGGGTGGGAAAATATCATCTAATAATAGCTGCCACTATTGAGAATATCTTTTTTATAAATTTATTTATAAATATTTATTAAGCACTTTTTATGGGCCAGGCACTATTCTAGGCACCAGGGATATGTGATAAACTAGACAAGAAAGGTTCCCTCCCCTCCTGGATAATAAAAAATTATAGAATTTTAGATAATAATGCTGTGAAAAAAATGTTGACTTCAGAGGGGTTATTAAGGGATAGTCAAGAAAGGCCTTTCTGAGAAGACATTCGCAGCAGTATACGTACATTTGTTAATTTCACCCAAACACCAACCCAGTGATGTAAGAATTAGTATACATGTTTTATAGGGGAAGCAACTGGGGCTTTGAGACTTTAAATAGCAGGCCTAGAGTTTCTTAGTTTGTACATGATAAAGTTGGAGTTGAGACTCAGGTTGGACTGACTCAGACATTTAACATTTACATTGTTTGGGCTCTGCACCATGCTGGACATTTTACACACCCTGTGAGTTAGGTGTTAGGAACCCTAACTTCCTGACATAGAAACAAAGGCTTAGAAATCTTAATTCACTTGAACTCAAGGTTACACCATTAGTAAGGATTTATTTAAATCCAGGGCTGGCTTGGCGCCTGTGGCTCAAGCAGCTAAGGCTCCAGCCACATACAGCTAAGGTGGCGGGTTCGAATCCCCAGCCCGGGCCCACCAAACAACAAAGATGGCTGCAACCAAAAAAATGGCCGGGCGTTGTGGCGGGCGCCTGTGGTCCCAGCTACTTGGGAGGCTGAGGCAGGAGACTCGCTTGAGCCCAGGAGTTGGAGGTTGCTATGAGCTGTGATGCCATGGCACTCTACCCAGGGGGATAGCTTGAGGCTCTGTCTAAAAAAAAAAAAAAAAAATCCAGGGCTGACCCCAATATCCCTGCTTTTTCATTTACATTTCACTTGAGCTTTATGCATGAGTATTATTACACCTCTGTCAACTTCTCAGAGGCTTTTTTTTTTTTTTGCAGTTTTTGGCCGGGGCTGGGTTTGAACCCACCACCTCCTGCATATGGGGCTGGCGCCCTACTCTTTGAGCCACAGGCACCACCCCCAGGGACTTTTTTTAAATTTAAATTTTATTTTTTAAGATACAGTCTCCTTTTTTGACAATGCGAATGTTACTTTTTTTGCATTATTATTATTGCTCAATTAAAAAAAAGAATTGCATCATTCAAGTGGTTCATAATATCAACATGATTCATTAATATTGATAGGGTACTTAATTACTTGGTTAAGTTGATGTCTGCTAGATTTTTCTATTGTAAAGTTACTATTTTTCATTTTTACACTCTAGTAGTTGTGGAATTGGGAAATGCAAGACTTACAAGATGGGCTAGGAAATGCTTGATCCTTTGTTCTGCAAAATATTGTGTAAAATTGATACTATTACTTCATTAAATGTGCTAGAATTTACCAATTAAAAAAAAAAGTCACCCTAGGTAGAGTGCTGTGGCATCATCACAGCTCACTGCAACCTTAAACTCCTGGTGGCTCAAGCAATCCTCCTGCCTCAACCTTCCAAGTAGCTGGGAATACAGGCACGTGCCATGATGCCCCACTAATTTTTCTATTTTTAGTAGAGATAGAGTCTTGCTCTTGTTCAGGCTGCTGTCAAACTCCTGAGTTCAGGCAATGCTCTGGCTTTGGTCTCCCAGAGTGCCAGTATTACAGGCGTGAACTACCATTCACAGCCTATTTTTATTTTTATTTTTGAGACAGAGTCTCACTCTGTCTTCCTGGCTACAGTGCAATGGTGTCATCGTAGCTCGCTGCAAACTCAAACTCCTGCGTTCAAGTGATCCTCCCACCTTGGCCTCCCAAAGTGCTGGAATTATAGGTGTGAACTACCATGCTTAGTCCCGAGGACTTTTTGACTCATGGGTGTACCCTGCCAAATTTTGGACTGGTGACATGCTGGGTGGTAAAGGAATGACAGTTGTCACTAATTCTTTAGAGTACATTGGCTCACACTGCCTTACAGCAAGAAAGCAAGCCCTGAGGGCCAATCCCCTTCTTATTCATCTCTTTTCCTCTCTTGCAGGTACCTCCTTCAACTGTGGAGTACCTCAAGAAACAAGGCATTGATGTGCGCGTCCTCCAGACAGAGCAGGCAGTGAAGGAGTATAATGCCTTGGTTGCCCAGGGAGTCAGGGTGGGAGGTGTCTTCCACTCTACCTGCTGATGGAGCCTTAGAAGGAGAATAAATCACTGAGCAACTATGCCTGTGACTATCACTCTTAATCATTCTCCACACCAGTCTTCCCTAAGCAATTTTGAACACCTGTTCATACCAGGTCCATGAGCTAGGCATTTGGGATACACAGATGACAAAGCAAGTTCCTTATCCTTGAAGATGTTAAAAACCAGAAAAGGAATCAGATGTTTACCAAAGTTTAATACTGTGGTAAAGTATGAGAAACGTCAGACAAAAATAAAGCCTGTGCCTTGAAGGCCAAAGAAGTTTTAATGCTTTTTTTTTGCAGTTTTTGGCTGGGGTTAGGTTTGAACCCACCACCTCCCATATATGGGGCCCGGTGCCCTACTCCTTTGAGCCACAGGTGCCACCCAAGTTTATGCTTTTAAAGTCACATTTTAGTTGATGCTTTGGAATGTTTTAGGCTTTTTTGGAGGGGAAAGGGTTGTTTTTATGAGACAAGGTCTCACTTTGTCAGTCAGGCTAGAGTGCAGTGGCATGAACATAGCTCACTGTACCCTTGAACTTGTAGGCTTAAGTGATCCTCCCACCTCAGCTTCCCAGTAGCCCAGTAGCTGGGAGTACAGGCACTACACCTGATTGATTTTTTTTTTTTTTTTTTTTTTTTTGAGACAAAGTCTTACTCCGTTGTCTGGGCTATAGTGCCATGGCCTCAGTCTAGCTTACAGCAACCCCAAACTCCTGGTGTTAGCCTCTTGATTAGTGATTTTTAAAAAAAAAATTTTTTTTTAATTAAATCATAGCTGTGTACATCAATGCAATCATGGGGTACAATGTGCTAGTTTTATATACAATTTGAAATATTTTCATCAAACTGGTTAACATGGCCTTCACAGCATTTTCTTAGTTATTGTGTTAAGACATTTATATTCTACGTTTAGTAAATTTCACATGTACCCTTGTAAGATGCATCATAGGTGTGGTCCCACTGATTACCTTCCCTCCACCCTTCTTCCCCGCTCCCCTCCCTCTCCCCTTTCCCCATATTCTTGGGCTATAACTGGGTTATAGCTTTCATATGAAAGTTATAAATTGGTTTCATAGTAGGGCTAAAAAAGTTTCTTATGAAGGGCGGTGCCTGTGGCTCAAAGGAGTAGGGTGCTAGCCCCATATGCCAGAGGTGGTGGGTTCAAACCCAACCCTGGCCAAAAACTGTAAAAAAAAAAATTTCTTATAAAGACAGGGTCTTGCTATATTGCCCAGCCTGGATTTGGAATGTTTATTCATCAATCCAATTACGATTTTTTTTAGCATCTTATGTGCCAGGCACTGCTCTAGAGAAATAGCAATAAAGTCTCTTTTTGGGGTTTTTTTTTTTTTTTTTTTTTTTGTAGTTTTTGGCCGGGGGCTGGGTTTGAACCCACCACCTCTGGCATATGGGACCGGCGCCCTACTCCTTTAGGGCGCTTTACTCCTCCCCCTAAAAGTCTTGTTTTTATGAAACTTTTATTCCAGTGGGGAAAATAAACAAGTAAATAAGTATATAATGTAAGGAGAATCTGTTATGATGACAAATAAAGCAGGATAAGAAGACAAAGAGTGATGGGGGCTATTTTAGATAAGTGGTCAGAGAAGGGAACATCTGAGTAACATCTGTGCACTGTGAGTTGGTTTCTAGGCAGGCTGTTCTACTAACTAACCCTGAGACTAGAGCCAGGCAGTTATCTCTAGGCCTCAGATTCTCATTAAATGCTGGGGCTGGACTAGATGCCCTTTAAAGGTTCCTGCTGGCTCAGACAGTCTTTGTTCTATTAAATACCTAGGTGGCCTTTGTAAAGCTTTAGAATAGACTAAGAGAACTACAAGTTATCAGCATCACCTTTTTAATTTTTTTTCCTCTTTAAAGAGGTCTGAGCATGGCTTTGGTGTCAAATAGCCCTGACTCTGAACTACAGCTCTCTGCTGTTCACTGGTTTCATCTCTCAGAGTTTCACTGGTTTCATCTGTCAGATAGCAATAACATTAGTACCTCGAGTCACTATAGGTATTCAATGAGGTAATTCATAGAAAGTATTAGCTCACTGCCTGGCATGTAGTAAGGACTCAATAAATTCAAACAATTGTCATTATCTTTCTATTAATGGAGTTACTGTGTAAAGCCAACAATTATCATTTTATAGTTCTTAATATAGCAGCTTATTAGTTCATAGATTCATAGAATGTTGGAGCCCAAAGCAACTATTTCACTTTTTTATTCAGTAATTCTCTTTAATGCCCATTCACTAAGAGTCTATTACCAATTTTCTTAGGATTAGTTATTGCTGGGCCCCGGGGGAATAGGGATGAATAAGTTATAGTTCCTGCCCTCAGGAATTATATGAAACAGAGAAAAAACAGACAATAATGATATATTATATTGATTTTATAGAAGTTGCAAGGTCCAATGGTGGCACAAAGAAAAGACCGATTTATATCCTGCCAGGATGTAAGGCAAATTAGGGAAGCTTTCACTAAGGAGACAGCACTTAACCTGAACCTCAAAGAAGGAACTGTTCATTAATTCACTGAACATTTACATGTCCACTTTTAAACTGGACATTTACTAGATATGGTGTTTATAACAGCTGTAACTTTGAAGCTGCTCCATGCTAGCTATTGTTGAAGCAGCAGCCCTGGAAAGCTGAGTTTTGCTCATGTGATCATGGCAGGGGATTGGCCTAGTTAGGCATCTGACCTAAGGGAAGCCCATCCATAGACTGGATAGCAACTTAAGATGTGGCTTGGTGGCCAGGCGTGGTGACTCATGCCTGTAATCCTAGCAGTCTAAGAGGCCGAAACAGGTGGATTGCTTGAGTTCAGGAGTTTGAGACCAGCCTGAGGAAGAGTGAGACCCCCATCTCTACTAAAAGTAAAAAAACTGAGGCAAGAGAATCGCTTGAGGCCCGGAGTTTAAGGTTGCTGTGAGCTATGATGCCAGAGCACTCTACTGAGGGTGACACAATTAGAGTGGAGAGTGAAGGAATTTTTCCAAGATCACCCAGCAAGTAAGTGGCAGAGTCAGGATTCAAGCCCAACGTTGTGTTTTCTGGCATACACTTCCTGGCTCCTCAGAGGCCCGTGGAAGGCGCTTCTCCCAGCCTGACACCCAGCATAGAAGTCTGGGCAGGCCCTGCTTAGTACCCTTTCTGCATTTGTCATATGAGGATCTTTTTTGTTTGAGACAAGAGTCTCATACTATATGGCCTTGGGGTAGCTCATAGCAACCTTAAACTCTCAGGATCAAGCGATCTTTTGCCTCAGCTTCCTGAGTAGCTGGGACTACAGACATGGGCCACTATACCCAGCCAGTTTTTCTCTTTTTGGTAGAGATGGGATCTTCCTTTTGCTCAGGCTGATTTTGAACTCCTGAGCTCAGACAATTCACCTGCCTCTGCCTCCCAGAGTGCTAGGATTACAGGTGTGAGCCAATGTGCCTGGTCAGATGATAGGATTTTATAGGTCTGTTCCCTAAGCTCATAAAACCAACCCTCTATAACTAGGAGAGATGTTTGATAAAAATCAGACTATTTCTTTAGTGATGCAGGTTTTTTCTTTCAAATGTACAGTGAGACAGCTCCAGTGGGTGTTGAATTTAAGTGTGGGTGTAATCATTGTTCCTAAGTGAGTTGTCGCCAATTAGTACCACCTTCTTAGAGGCTATCAAACTTGTATAGAACCTCATGATTAGCCCCTACTTCTCAATCTGGTCCACATGGTCAATGTTGGAAATATACAGAGCTTGGAAAGAAGCTATTTTTCCACACAACCCTATATTTAGTCCTATAGATTGTTAAATCTTTTTGATTCAATTTTTTTTTTTTTGAGACAGAGTCTCACTATGTCACCCTCGGTAGGGTGCTGTGGCGTCATAGCTCACAGCAGCCTCAATAAAACTCTTGGACTTAAGTGATTCTCTTGCCTCAGCCTCCCCAGTAGCTGGGACTACAGGCGCCCACCACAATGCCCAGCTATTTTTTTTTGTTGCAGTTGTCGTTGTTTAGCTGGCTCGGGCCAGGTTTGAACCCACCAGCCTTGGTGCATGTGCCTGACACTGTAACCACTGTGCTATGGGCACTGAGCCTTGATTCAATTTTGGGGTAGCACCTCCCTCAATCAGCCCACACTTAATTTCTCCTAGTATAAAGGTTCCTAGGATAAGAAGTGCTAGGTGTGTATCTGTCGTCTCCATAATTGTATGCTGAACTCAATCTTACCAAAGGAAATCAAAAGCCCTTTTAGAAACTTGACTCTCAGGGCTTGCTTCTGCAGCATGCCATGCTACTGCTGGCTCTGCTCTTGATTCCTACATATGTTCTTTCTTTCCTTGCCTGGCACATGGTGAGAATTGTGCGGGGGATACAAAAACACAGACCTTTCTTACTGTCCTGACACAGATTATTAGGAAGAAATAGACATGTAAACATACAGTGATCATGTAGAGCAGGCGTCCTCAAACTCGGCCCACAGGCCACATGTGGCCTAACGGGACATTTATCCAGCCCACCAGGTGTTTTTGCCACTGCTGCCTGTCCTGGTTAGCAGCTAACTTGTCCTGGGGCCCAAAGTCCAGCCCTCCAACAGTCTGAGGGACAGTGAACCGGCCTCCTGTTTAAAAAGTTTACAGGCCCCTGGTGTAGAGGCTGCAAATGAGCACACATCTACCTGGAGACATATTTTCTCAGTAATTTTAAACTTTAGTTACCAAGACATTTTTTTTTTTTGCTGTTTTTGGCCAGGGCTGGGTTTGAACCTCTGGCATATGGGGCTGGCACCCTCCTCCTTTGAGCCACAGGTGCCGCCCAGTTACTAGGATTTTTTAATTGAGTATTTTTGCATGCAAATGCAGATTTCTGACTATTGTGGAGGAATGGGAAGGTCCAACACCACCAGTCCCACACTTGTAACTTAAAATAATTGAGTGGCACAGAATAGCAGCTGCCTTCTTGGATAGCGAACATACTCTCTGGCTCTTCACTCTACTATTACCTTCCTCTTGGATACTTTATTCCTGTGCTTTTTCTGCCTACCTTCTTTAGGGGTGTGTGTCTATGAACCTGCAATGCAATGATAAATACTATGCTTGAAGCATACACAGGAGGTAATGTTCCAAGCCCAGAGGAGGCACAGGTAGATTCTAGAACAGTTCTGAAGAATGAGAGGAAAAGAATCATAGAAGTCTCAAGGTCACATTCCAAGGCTCAGGAATCCAAAGGCCTAGAGGTGAGAGAGAGCATGGGGCGCTTTGGGGACAATGATGGGTAATCGTTCAGTAAGGAGCGTCTGGGAGAGGGAATCTAAGGCTGGAGAGAAAGCAGAGGCATGAAGAGCCTTCAAGGACAGTTTAGATTTTATCCTGGGACCAGTAGTGATCCACATAAAGGTGCTCAAGCAAGGGAATGATATGATCAGATATGGCTTTTAGAAAGACAGCTGTGTGAAGAATGGACCGAAGGGGACAAGAGCTGAGACAAGGCGATCACTGTGAGCTAATGCCATACTTGAGGAGAGATGACGGTGACCGCATCAGGATGGAAACAGTTGAGTATGAGAAGAGGACTGAGACGAATACTGCAGACAGCTGAATCCGAAGGGCTTGATAGCAGCTTTTATGTGATGGGAAGGAAGGAATTCAGTGTGACACATAGGTTTCTGGCTTGGAGTGCTGGGTGCCCACGTAGAACAGACCTGTTATGAAGCCACAGTGGGGAGGCCTGGGCCCTAGTCTTAGCTTCACCAGTAACTCAACTTCTGGGCATACACCTTCAAAAATCAAAACTCTTGTATCTCCCAGGACCTGAGAATTCAGGGTAAAAAGGATTTAAAAGATTGAGCCCAACCTCTTATATGATACTTGAAGTCCTTAGCAACAAACTTGTCTGGAGCTTGTTCAACCTCTGCTTAGACACATTCAGCCTGGAGGCTTCTGTAACCCCTAGTACACTCTATTCAATTCTTCCACAGCTTTTAAAATCTGATCCTGTTCCAGCTGTCATTCATAGCACTTACTTATCTTTAAAATTTTTTTTATTTTAATAGTAAGCCAAAATCTGCCCTTTGGTAGAAAAGTATTACCTTTGGGGTTTTAAGACAGGATCCTGGTTTGGTACCTTAGGACAGAGATACTACCTCAAAGCCTTTTTTCCTCACCTATAAAATGGGGGATAATCCAGTGACGACAGCCCACAACACAAAGTCCCAAAGCTGCAGATGCTGGTGTGAGTGCGGAGATAAGGGAACACTTATACCCCATTGGTGGGACTGCAAATTAATATAGCCTTTTTGGAAGGAAACATTGAGAATCCTCAAAGAGCTAAAGGTAGACCTTCCACTTGATCCCACAATCCTATTACTCAGTATCCACTCAGAAGAAAAAAAATCATTTTACTATAAGGACATTTGCATTTGACTGTTTAGCTCAACGCACAATTGTAAAGACGTGTAAACAACCCAAGTGTCAAACAACCCATGAATGGACAAATAAACTGTGGCATGTGTATACCATGGAATGCTATTCAGCTGTAAAGAAAGATGAAGATGGTGCAGCGCCTGTGGCTCAAACGGCTAAGGCGCCAGCCACATACACCTGAGTTGGTGGGTTCAAATCCAGCCTGGGCCTATCAAACAATGATGGCTGCAACCAAAAAAATAGCCGGGTATTGTGGCAGGTGCCCATGGTCCCAGCTACTTGGGAGGCTGAGGCAGGAGACTCGCTTGAGCCCAGGAGTTGGAGGTTGCTGTGAGCTGTGATGCCACAGCACTCTACCTAGGGCAACAGCTTGAGGCTCTGTCTCAAAAAACAAAGAAAGATGAAGACTTTACATCTTCTGTATTTACCTTGAAGGATTTGGAGAACATCCTTCTAAGTATCACAAGAATGGACAAGCAAGCATCCAATTACTCAATACTAACATGAAACTAGTAGATGAACAACTACACACCAACATGAGAGAGAAACACATTTAAATTCAAGGGGGGAAGGAGGCTTGGTAAGCTTTCACTTATCTGGTACAATGTAGGGGTACTTGGCACACCTGCTGGGGGAAGGACTCAGCTACAACTTGGACTTTACCTAACAAATGGAAACAATGTAACCTAATCATATGTACACTTACATTAATCTGAAATAAAGAAATATACAAAAATAAGAATAAAATGGGAGATAACTTGGAAGGATTTTTATTAAAAGGTGTACTGATCTGAAAAGTATCCAGTATTCTTCTCAGAAGGCCTATAATTACCGTGTGATGGGCTCAGTCAGCAGCTGTGGGTCTTAATGCTTTCATCCACACTCCAATCCAGCAGTCACCATCAGGTGTTTTTGTCTGGGCCACGGCATGATTCAGCCTGCCTATGAGCTGCATTTATCTTTAAGGCAGGCACCTTTTTCAGGGCATCTCTGCTATAGACATGTGAGAGCCCACCAGTGGGCTTTTGTACATCCCTGAGATATACAAAACAGGTGAGCACACTAGAAAAGTCAGCTCCCTGGAAGTAATCTTTCTTCCCCTAGCCCTTCTGTAACAGTCACAGCTTCCTGGAGGCAGCCTGCCTGGATTCAAATCCTAGATTTGTCATTTAGAAGTTGTGTGACACAGAGCAAATTACTTAAGTTCTCTGAACTTCAACTGCCTTGTTTATAAAATGAAGATAACAGTGCCGACTTCATAGGGTGGTTGTGAGCATTAACGGAGTTAATGTAAAGGGCTTATAACAATGTTAGGGAAAAGTACATAAACCGAAAGTCAAAAAGTTCTCTAGGTACCAAATATGATCAAAATTTGCTGCAAATTTAGATTCTACCAAGGATTATTTAATTCATCCTTTCAACAACCCTTAAGGTTAATAATGATCTCTATTTTATAGAAGAGGATTCTGAGGTACACAGAGCTGAAGTTTTGAAGGCTCTTTTCCATATACTTCCACTGAGGTGTGGGGCAGCTTAGACTTTTGGGATCTTCTTGGATTTGAATGAATACAAGCTTTACTATTTACGATGCAGTTTTCCCACCAGCGATTAATCTCTAAGCCTCACTGGGTGTTGTGAGGATTAAATGACAGGGAAAGCACATACCACAGGCCCTGCCACACAGGTTGACTTCTCTGCAGCACTGTTGTTACACTGCATTTGTGACTTTAGCCAAAATGCAGCACCGACTCATCAGAGATATAGCAGGAAATGACTTTATTTCTTACACTGGATCCCTCTTTTTCATAATCCTGATTTCTTTTCTACACTATGGCTTTCTCTGTTATTTTGGTAACAGACATAGAGTTCTAAGAATAAAGGCAGGCAAGGATGAAAATTATTCATTCTCTGGCTACTCAGCCAGTCCTGGACCCAGCTATTGCTGAAGTTAGGGAAGAGGCCTCTCAGCAAGGTAACAGCTGTCTGAAGTCCTCCCGAACTGTGGATGGGGAAAGCAGCACAGCTGGTAAAGCTGCGTGGAAGTTAGCCCTGGCAAACAGACTCTCACTTTAAAAAAAAAGATTATGGCTCAAATAATCGCTTCTTTGGAGGCAGCTGGGAAAGTGAATCTTTGTGTTTCACACCTGAGGCACATCATGTAAGCATGTGGTATAAATGCTGACGCTGTAACCATAGCAATCTCATAAAGGACCAGGAACTACAACAACTTGGTGTTTTCTCAACTTTATTTGCAGAAAGAGGAACTGGGGGGGATAGACTTGAAGATTTTTGAATTTTTCTTTTCTTTTGTAAGAAGAGATGGGTCTTACTCTGTTGTCCAGGCTGGAGTCCAGTGGCGCAATCATGGTTTACCACAGCTGCCAACTTCTGGGTTGAGGTGATCCTCCTGCCTCAGCTTCCTGGGGATCTGGGATTACAGGCCCCTGCCACCACTCCTGGTTAATTTTTAAATTTTTTTAGAGGTGGGTCTTGCTATATTGCTTAGGCTGGTCTAGAGCTTATAGCCTCAAGCGATCCTCTCAGGTCAGCCTCCTGAATAGCTGGAATGACAGGCACAAGCCTCTACCCCTGGCAGTTAATTTATCCTGTGTTTGATATCAAATGAGACTATAAGGGTCACCCACTCCTTTTGTCTACACACCACTTCCAGGTGAAATACTGTAGGCTGTGGCTCATTCTGATACCTAGGAAGGACCTTCTAGGCCATGGCTATACAGACGGCTTTTGCCTCAGCGCCTTGCAGGTTTGGGCATTATGTAAACTTTTACAGGCTTGCTGAAGGGGATGGTGCCCTCGATGCTGGTTTCCACCTGGGGTGACACCTCACCACTCTCGATCCAGAATTTAGGAATGCGGGCGTTGGAATTGTAGGCCAGAAGCAGCCTCACTTCCACCTGACATGGTTCTGGAAAAAAGACAAAAGAAATCATCTATCAGTAGGCAACTGAGGAAATGTCAACTAAAAGCAAAATCAAAAAGAAAGCAGTAGGGTTTCAAGGACATTTCCTCATCTCTCTGCATCCTTCCCTTCACTGAAGAGAAACACTTCCCCAGCCTAAATTCTACGAGCTGACTCTGATCCTGTGGATGTGATACTCCTCTGCCATCTCCTCCTTGGGCCTCTATTGGTTCCCTACAGTTCAGAGCACAGCTACTGAGACAGAGGGTGAACTCAAAACTGTTCTTCTCAGAGGCCTTTTGGCCTCAGGTGCATGTGGACTATTCTGGGACCCAGATAAGTGGCTCTTCCTGTGTACTTCAATCTCAAGCCTCAGGGTTGCATGGACCTCAGACTCTGCTTTCTTTTTTTTTTATGAGACAGAGCCTCAAGCTATCCCCCTGGGTAGAGTGCCATGGCATTACAGCTCACAGCAACCTCCAACTCCTGGGCTCAAGTGAGTCTCCTGCCTCTGCCTCCCAAGTAGCTGGGACCACAGGCGCCCGCCACAACGCCCGGCTATTTTTTTTGGTTGCAGCCGTCATTGTTGTTTTGGCGGGTCCGGGCTGGGGATTCGAACCCGCCACCTTAGGTGTACGTGGCTGGCGCCTTAGCCGGTTGAGCTATAGGCGCCGAGCCAGACTCTGCTTTCTTAATGGAGAAGGAAAGTTCACATAGAGAATGGTTCTGCTAAAATTCCTCACTAGTGAGAAGGAACATGTTTCGGAGGAACATGTTTCAGAACCTAACATCATGCTAGAAAACTTTCTTTCATTTACATTTTATTACACTGGTCTAGTGTCTATGTGACAGGGCTAGCAAGGGTAAATGAGGCCTACCCTCAAGTTGCTGGCTGTTTCGCTGAAGAGACAGAGACCGTGACAATTGCAGTGGAGTGCAGTCTGTGCCCTAATCAAGCCACTCAGAAGTACTGCAGAGGGAATACAGGAAGGCTTTGGGATAGAACCCCACCCTGTGCCAAGCATGCAGCCCTAGGAGTTTGTACTCCATCTCACCATGAAAGAAAGACTTAAAATCTTGGAAAAAATCTCAAGGCTCAGAGTTTCTAAGTGACTGCCCAAATCCACACCTATGATAGAATCTTTGAGTCCAGTTCATAAGCTAAAGTGATTAATCTTTCTATTAACCACATGGCTTCTATAGAGAAGGGGAAAGGATTTCAGAAAACCTAAAGGCAAGTGCAAAGGTCAGGAAGACAGTGAGCTTAGGATGTCTTCCTTAACTTAATTCAACTGGAGCAAAAGGTGGGCATATTGAAGATAAGCCCAAGGCTAAGAATTTTGAAGGCATCTAGATCAAAAAGGGCAGAGATGCTGGGTGTTGGGCTCACACTTGTAATCTTAGCACTCTGGGAGGCGGAGGCAGGTGGACTGCCTGAGCTCATGGGTTCGAGACCAGCCTGAGCCAGAGCGAGACCTTGTCTCTAAAAATAGCTGGACATTGTGGCAGGCGCCTACAGTCCCAGGTACTTGGGAGGTGAGGTAAGAGAACTGCTTGAGCCCAGGAGTATGAGGCTGCTGTGAGCTATGATGCCATGGCACTCTACCCAGGGTGACAAAGTAAGACTCTGTCTCTTAAAAAAAAAAGAAAAGAAGAAGAAGAAGAAGAGAATTTCCACCACAGAGTTGGTCTAAGGATTAGATGAATTTTTTATTGCATACTTACAAACCAAATATAATCTTATATTCAATTTTCATTATTTGTTTACTGCCTACTACATGTCAAGCACTAGGGATACAGGATATAGGATAGGGATACAGGACCAGGGTTAGAGAGGCAAATATGAGCAGGTGTCCTGCTCTAATGGAGCCTACATTGTAATGTGAGAGGAAGTCTGTAAACACTTAGGTGGGAAAACATCTGACACTACTAGTGCTATGCAGAAAATTAAAACAAGGATTTGTAATAGTAACTGAGTAGCAAGCTCTCAGCCTGACTATACAAAAAACAAGGTCTGCAATGAACAAAGATTCCCTGAGAGGAAATAGGCCTAGTGGCAAGAATCCTGAACTTGGGAGAGGACAGACTGTGTTCTCCTTCTGGCAATGACTTGGTGTGTGACCAAGGACAAGTCAGTAGCCTTCTCAAGACGTTTCACATTCTTTTGAGCTCAACATGCTATGACTTGTTTCCCTAATCCTTGTGCCTCTTATAATAAAGCTGTCCCACAGCATTTCCCCGCCCCATATCTAAGCCCATTCATCAGAAGATATCACAATAGGGAATCTAATTTCCTGTGGGGCTAATACTTTGGCATATGGTGCAAAAACAGGCCAGGAAGCAAGGATGTGGAATGAGGGATGTTCAGGGAAGCAGACCCTGGGTAAAAGCAACACTGGCTGCTCCTACAACTAAGTCAAACCCAGGGCCACTAGAACCCCACCGGGGCTTCCCCAACATTCAAAATCACCCCTTCCTTCTTGTAAAAGCATTAGAAAGTCATCAGTGCCCATCTAATATCCTTGACAGAGAGAAACCATTCATAATGGCATTAAAAAAATGTTTATATATTTAAAAACACAGAGCAAAAGAAAATTCCAAAAGACATACCCCTATTTCTAAAATAAGTCAAATTTGCTAGCACTAAACACCTTCAGTAACAGCTATGGTCCTGAATCAACTTCAGTGACTTAGGTAACCCTTCTCAGGCCAACTGTGCCCCATATTTTAGGTTTTACAGACTGGGTCTTTTTTTTTTTTGGCCAGGGCTGGGTTTGAACCTGCCACCTCCAACATATGGGGCCGGCACCCTACTCTTTTGAGCCACAGCACCGCTCCCAGACTGGGTCTTTTTTAAAAAAGTTTTCCAAAGCAGTCTTGCAGACTTGAAATGTACTGTCTTTTGCACTTGTATTTTCCCATTGGATTCTTATGGACTAAAAACTCTCACAATTAATTTGTAGATTGAGAATTCTCTTCATTTTGAAGGAAAAAGATTCAGAAAGGGAGAGTGACCAAGGTCACATAGCAAGTCAGTGGCAAAGTTAGGACAAGAAAATAGGTGTGTGGCATCCAAACCAGGGCGCTTTCCCTAAGACCGCATTCTATTATAATCTCCTGTGCATCTTCTAACAGAATTTTGTTCCTCATGCAATCAAGGCAGTGTAGCAAATTAGTCCAAATGTACCCAGTTGAGCTTATAAACTTCTTAAGTAATCAAAGTTCACTCCTTACTAATCCTTATTCAACCAAGTATTTTTCCAAACTCTAAAAGCCAAATGATAAGAGGTAGCCATGGTCCCCAAGAGCATATTTTCCTGCTCACCCTGGGCTCCTAACCCCTTACCTGTCCAGGCAGTGTGGGAGAGGTACACCTGAGTGATGAGCCGGTGCCGCCCTGGGCCAGGATTCCGGAAGTCTGCCGGCTTGGGGTGGATCATCTGAGCCTGGCCATCTGGATATAAGACCTAAGAGGTAATAGAAATGAGAAAAACAGGCAGAAAAGAAATGAGCTTTTTTCTTTTTTTAGGCAGACTTTCACTCAGTTGCTCTGGGGTTGAGTGTCGTGGTGTCATAGCTCACAGCAACCTTAAACTCTTGGGCTTAAGTGATCCTCTTGCATCAGCCTCCCAAGCAGCTGGGACTACGGATGCCCACCACAATGCCCGAATATTTTTAGAGATGGGGTCTCTCTCTCCTAAGCTCAAGCAATCCACCTGCCTCAGCCTTCTAGAGTGCTAGGATTACAGGGGAGAGCCACCACACCTAGGCAAGACAGATGAGCTTTTAACAAAATTGAGGGTGACATCTGTCGTGACCCCCCAAAATAGAAGAAAAATGACATCAGCCTTCATAGGGGTAAAGACTGCTCCTTGAGGGGAGGTCAACACTATATACTCCCTGCCCCAACACAAGGCAGTGTACTGTAAACACTTCCTGAATTCACGGTGAATGAGTGATAGGAACAGAGTGACTCGATTAATCAGAAGGACAGGTAGGAATATGTGGCATTAATTCTGACCTTGAAAAGCCTTTTCAGGCACAGGCACACCCATCAGAATGATTTTCCCTCCCTGGCTCTGAATCATATCATGGCCCAGCATCCATTACCAACTACCATGTATTAAGAGCTACTTTGTAACTGTATTCTCCCCACTGCATTTCAAGCAGCTAAGAAGTCATTTATCTGTCTCCTTGTGTAGAAAGAGTCCTCAATGAAAAGTCTGTTCCAATCACTGACCACATCTTCAAATCTTACAAATTGCCACAAAGTTCTTTCCTCGGGGTGAGAGCTCCTGGCTACCTGTATATAGGGCCTATTACACTGCACTGTGTACAGATGAACTTAGAGGTACAAAGGAAGTTATCCCAGAACCAGACAGGACCTGGACTACATAAATGTAAACGCAGAGTAGGGAACCACACAGGTCTTTCAACTTTTTTTTTTTTTTTTGCAACAAGAGTCTCACTTTGTTGCCCTGGAGTGCTCTGGTGTCACAGCTCACAGCAACCTCAAACTCTTGGGCTCAAGAGATCCTCTTGCCTCAGCCTTAGACTGTAGGCACCCAACACAAATTTTAGAGATAGGGTCTGACTCTTGCTCAGGCTGATCTAGAACCCCTGAGCTCAGGCAATCCACCTCCCAGAGTGTTAGGATTGCAGGTGTGAGCTACCACACCCGGCCCAGGTCTTTCAACTTTTAAAACTGTGGGTGGCATGTCTCGGCCCACTTACCCATAATCTTTGTTTGCCCTTCCTCTTTTAAGTCTTGGAGCTTGCCCTCCAATACTACCCATATTTCTTAAAGCTGCTACTCCCCACTTTAAGTAATACTTCCCACTTTATCTCCAGGCTCCATGCTCCCAAACCCACTACAGCAGAAAGGAGAGGTATCCCAGTTTTCTGTTCCTTATTATTATTTTTTTTTTT
>NW_003852396.1:24540008-24541546 GCF_000181295.1 Otolemur garnettii | reverse complement strand
TTTTTTTTTGCAGTTTTTGGCCGGGGCTGGGTTTGAACCCACCACCTCCAGCATATGAGGCCGGTGCCCTACTCCTTTGAGCCACAGGTGCTGCCCTGTTCCTTATAATCTTTAAAGACAAGTACTTAGGCTTCATTTTCTAAAAAGGAGGCTGAAACAGTAATGAGCACGGAAAACAAATTACAAAGGGGACAGAATCTCCTGAAATTCTCAGCAAAACTGCCCTTGGTGAAAGGCCTTGGCACCTCCAAGAAACGGTTGCTTGAAGTCTGCATTCATTCCTCTACCACTGCCAAGAATGGGGTTCAGAAATCTGTGGCCCAGGTAGGTGAAGGTAGGAAGATGGCCCATATCAATTATATTCTGAATTTCACGGCAACTAAAAATTCTACTTCCTCTTACCTCATTACCTAATAAGATATAATATAGTAACCTAGATCAGGCTAACAAACGTATTACTGAAAGGAGCTCTGGAAGGTCTGCTTTAAAGATATATTAAACATATATTATACATATGTAACACATATAATGTCATAATATTATAATAGTTTTTTAAGGCTAGTCAAATGAAGCAATGAGCAGATATGGATTATTTAACAGAGAATGTAATGTCATGAAATCCCTGAGGCATGGTTACCACTACATCTCTAGCACATAAAACAGTGCCCAGAACACAGGACGTTTTCAGAGTATGGTAGCTGGACTGGATAGCACTTTCAAGCCACTGGAGCTGTCCCACAATGAGGCAGGTTTAGTTTCCCATCTCCCTACCTGTAAGGTACCCACACTGTTTAGTCCTACATGTAGAAAAACCTCTGTTCTTCAGCGAGAACATTCAGGATAGAGTCCATCAATGATCACTTATGCTTGGTTGGTCAGTAAACCTTTTTCAGCAACAAGGTAAAATAGGGATTTTCTTTAGAAGCACTGACTACATGTCAGAATCACCTATGAGCTCTTAAATATTGGTACCCATGGGCCCTACTCCTCTCAGGATTCTAACTTAATTGGTATAGACTAAGGCCTGTTCTTGAGTATTGTTTTTTTTGTTTTTGTTTTTGTTTTTTAAGTTTAGAGACAAGGTCTTGCTCTGTTGCCCAGGGAAGAGTGCAATGGCACCATCATAGCTCCCTGTAGCCTTGAACTCCTGTGCTACCTGTGCTACAAGTGATCCTCCTGTATCAGCCCCCCAAGTAACTGGGACTACAGGCACAACACCATCATACATGGCTATTTTTTTTCTTTTTTAATTTTTGTAGAGACAGGATCTAACTATGTTGTTCAGGCTTGTCTCAAATTCCTGGGCTCAAGCAATCCTCCTGCCTTGGCCTCCCAAATTGCTGGGATTATAGCCATGAGCCCAACAAAATGTTTTCTTTCTTTTTTTTCTTTGTGAGACAGAGTTTCTATTGCCCCAGGCTAGAATACCATGGTGTCAGCCTAGCTCACAGCAATCTCAAACTCCTGGGTTTAGGCAACCCTCCTGCCTCCCAAGTAACCCTCCTGCCTCAGCCTCCCAACTACGTGGGACTACAGGC
>NW_003852396.1:24527893-24539814 GCF_000181295.1 Otolemur garnettii | reverse complement strand
GGTTGCAGCCATCATTGTTGTTTGGCGGGCCTGGGCCTGGGGATTCGAACCTGCCACCTTAGGTATATGTGGCTGGCGCCTTAGCCGCTTGAGCCACAGGCGCCGAGCCAACTTTCCCATTTTTAATAGAGATGAGGTCTCACTCTTGCTCAGGCTGGTCTCAAACTCCTGAGCTTTTTTCTTTGAGACAGAGCCTCAAGCTGTCACCCTGGCTAGAGTGCCTTGGCATCACAGCTCACAGCAACCTCCAACTCCTGGGCTCAAGCAATTCTCCTGCCTCTGCCTCCCAAGTAGCCAGGACTACAGGTGCCCGCCACAACGTCTGGCTACTTTTTGGTTGCAGCCATCATTGTTGTTTGGCGGGTCCAGGCTGGATTCAAACCCACCAGCTCAGGTGTATATGGTTGGCACCTTAGCTGCCTGAGCCACAGGCTCTGAGCTGCGAATTCCTGAGCTTAAGCAATCTTCCTGTCTTGGCCTCCTAGATCACAGGCGTGAGCCATTGCATGTAGCCTCTATCAGTAGTTTTTAATGCTTTCTGAGTGATTCTAAAGTGCAGCTAGAATGGAGAACTACTAATGTGGAAAAAAAAGCATCGCAATACAACTTCACAGCGAGCTGACAACCAGTTCACTGCAGGTCTCCTAATTTATAATATTTCCTGCTGGGACATCAGAAGGCTTGTTCTTCTACTGATACCATAGCCAAACTCACCTTCAGGACCTGATTCATCTTTATGTCCTTCAGGAAGCCTTCCCTGCCTCCTCCAGACTATTTTTTTGTCCTCTGATCATACTTTCTCCAAGAGCTTGCATCCCTGCTTTTACTTGTGACCTGCCTAGAATACCTCATTTTGCCCTTCTGTGCTCTTATTCATCCTTTCAGGTCCCACCCATGCACAGGCCTCTCCACAAAGCCTGGCCTTTCCTCAGGCTCTACTACACTCTCTAAATTAAGTGCCTCTCCATAGCACAGTACTCTTAATACCCCGTGCATGTCTAATCACTGATCTTTTGTTTTTTAACTGCCTGTCCATTTGTCTCTTGGTAAAACTGTGGGCATCTTGAGAGAGAGAACTGTGACTCATTTACCCAGCCGGTCAAACCCAGCACTAGCAGGTGCCATGAAGCAAGCACTATGCATGGAAGAGCGACAGGAAGGGCAAGCGGGCAGCACTCCCAGTGCAGGCTGTCTGAACTGCATCTCTCATGTGTTTCTAACATATCTACCTAACTTGGGAAAAGATATTACCTAGTGATCACTTTCTTCCTACCCATAAATTTGATTTGTTGGCTGATATAGCCACATCCTGAAAAGACTTTGCTTATTATAATTTGCTATAATAAAAGACCGAATTATAACCTCAAATTACTGAAAGGGTCTTGTCATTTAGTGAACCCTTACTAGATACTGGAGACTTTATATACATGATGTCATTTCAATGTCAACTACTGTCTGTCAGTTGTAGACTCTTAAGTAACTTGCTCCAGACCACACTCAGCAGTAATAGTTAGGATTCTAGCCTAGACTCTTTTCCATAGAGGCTCATCTCTTCTCCCGTTCCAGATTCCATCCCTCAAGTAGAGACTATAGAAGTACTAAAGTTAAATACTTCAATACAAGGACAGTCTGCTTCACAGGAACCCCAGCTTGACAGACCTGGACCTTCACAGTGTTCTGAGGATCCTGCACATGTTCTAGGGTCGCATCAACATCCAGGGCCACCACCAAACCAGATGTGAACCGTGAAGGGTTGTCTGACTCTCCCGCTGGCTCAATGATGGTAGCCGAAGCTTTGTGGATCTGTAAGTAAGAAAACAGCATGATTCTAAAGGCTTTAAAGGCAGGTCATCCCCAGGCAACAAACATGATTCTTGCCCCTCTGTCTCCTCATCTAAGGGGTGAGCATGTGGAGCCAAGCAGAGGAAGAGCCCTGACCAGCTGCTCCACTGGTCAAAGAAGATCACCTAGGTGGACACTTTTGACTATTTGGATAGATCTGGACTGCAGGCTACAGACCCTGACCTGCTCTGGAAGGGGGAGGTTCAGGAAGATACTCTGTCGCAGCATGGTCTGCAGAATTTTGACAACTTCTGCAGGTTTGGATGTCATGAGTCGGGGCATGAGGTCAAGAAGTTTGTCCACAAAGCTATCCTGCAAGTGGGGCAGATCTGCGATGAAACACCTGGGGGAACAAACAGAAGCAAGTGGCTATACATTCAGTCACCACAGGCCAAGCCCCAGATGTCTGTCCAGCACTGGAGCAGGAGTGATGAGTGAGCTGGGAGGAGCTCACAGTTCATGACTGAGACAGACGGCTACCAAATAAGTTCCCCTTAGTGATATGACCATCATAAGAGCCTCTGTTTACTGAGCAACCATTATGTGTCAGGAATACTCTTAAGCGTTTTACATGATCTTACTTAATACTTCAATCAATCCTCTACACTGTTAGAATTTTTTTTTTAATGTGAGACAGGGTCTCACTCTGTTACCTGACACAAAGTGCCAAGGCATCATCATAACTCACAGCAACCCCAAACACCGGGGTTCTGGTGCTTCTCCTGCCTCAGCCTCCCAAGTGACAATAGGTGCACACCATCATCCCTAGCTAACTTTTTAATTTTTTGTAGGGATGGGGGTATCAGTATTTCCAAGGCTGATTGGGAACTCCTGACCTCAAACAATCCTCTCAGCTGCACCTCCCAAAGTGCTAAGGTAATAGATGTAAGCCACCATTCCCAGAATTTTTTTTTATATTACAGATTTGTTAATTAATTTAAAAATATGCTTATAGGGCCTACCAAGTGCCAAGTACTATTCTAGATACTGGGACATACAATAAGCAAAAGAGAAGAAAATGTCTGTTTCAGTGGAGTTTATGAATATAAACTTGAATAAGTGATGGGAACACTGAGACTGAGAGGATGATGTTGTACTGAAGCTCAGAAAAGCTAAGTTATTCCCAGCTCCAACTGATTCAACAGTGCTTCTGACTTGTGGAATGGGATGGTCAAAAACAATTCACTAAGGCTAAACTAAGAAGGAATATGTAGCTCCAGTTAACAATAGAGAAGCAATTTTGGCAATTCAGAGCTATCATGTTTCTGAAAACCTCTTCAACTCAATTACGCAAAAAACAGACTCCACTCCCTACACCTTAAAGAACCTAATGTAAGGCAAGAACTTCTTCAAAGATGAAACTAGGATTTTAAAGAGCTGATCCTTGTACTCTGGGAGGCTGAGGAAGGAGGATCATGTGAGCTCAGGAGTTTGAGACCAGACTGAGCAAGAACAAGACCCTGTCACTACTAAAAATAGGAAAATTAGCCAGGCATTGTGGTGGGCACTTGTAGTCCCAGCGACTTGGGAAGCTGAGGCAGAAAGACTGCTTAAACCCAGGAGCTAGGTTAATACCATGGTACTTTAGCCTGGACAACAGAATGAGACTCTATCTCAACAAAAAAAAAAAAAAAAAGAAAAGAAAGAAAGAAAAGAAAGCCAACATGGACTGTAGCATCTGCTAGAGAGCATCCTCTGCTGATGAGGTGGTACTGCATCTTCTCTGTAGGAAGCTATCAGCGCCTAAATAAAAATGAGTGAGAAGTAAGTCCACTCATTACTACACTCACTAAGTGCATCCTAAAAACCCCAGGCTCCTATCTTCCAGTGTGGATACTGGAAGATGGATAGCTTTTTCCTTTAAAAAATGGAGTGCATAAATTAGAAACTTCTAGGTATACTGGTTTGGGAAGACAGATATAAATATATAATGCATTTATTCTATCAGGCTAAACAATAAAGTATGAACTTTATGATTTTTCCCTTTTAATTATAAAAAGTTAATGTATTACCATGAAAAACAGAATTTCTAATATTAAATAGAACATAGCAATTGCAGGTTTCCTAATGTGTATTTTTACAGCACATATCTGAATAAATTGCTGAGATAAAAAACAAATTATTGGCTCAGTGCCTGTAGCTCAGTGGCTAGGGTGCCAGCCACGTACACCAGAGGTGGTGGGTTCAAATCCAGCCTGGGCCTGCCAAACAGCAACTACAACCAAAAAATAGCCAGGCATTGTGGTAGGCACCTGTAGTACCAGCTACTTGGGAGGCTGAGGCAAGAGAATCACTTAACCCTAAGAGTTTGAGATTACTGTGAGCTGTGACGCCATAGCACTCTACCCAGGGCAATATAGTGAGCCTCTGCTTCAAAAAAACAAAAACAAAAAACAAATTATCACAAGTAAAATTTAGTGTTCAAAACTCTGAGATATTCTTCACCTATTTTGTGATGAATTAAAGGTTATGCTTCTTGTTTAAAAAAAAAAAAATCCAGCCTCAGTGCCTATGGCTCAAGCAACTAAGGTGCCAGCCACATAAACCTAATATGGCAGGTTCGAATCCAGCCCAGGCCACCAAACAACAATGACGGCTGCAACCAAAAAATAGCTGGGTGTTGTGACGGGTGCCTGTAGTCCCAGCTACTTGGGAGGCAGAGGCAGGAGACTCGCTTGAGCCCAGGAGTTGGAGGTTGCTGTGAGCTGTGATGTCACAGTACTCTACCCAGGGTAAGAGCTTGAGGCTCTCTCTCAAAAAAAAAAAAAAAAATCCAAAAAACAACAAAAAATAAAACAAACAAAAAAATCCTAGGAAGAAGAAATATTAAACTTATTCAAATGCTTTACAATCCTATAAATGTTTTCCTCCCAGTATTATACTGCTAATACCCCACAGGTCTGGTTACCACCGTGACTCTGTTTTATCTATTAAGCCGTCCATTCATCTCCTGCATCTGTTTTAACCAATTCACTTCATACACAACTCTGAGGAAATATATCTATTCTACAAAGTAAACTTACCTAAAGAATTGCAGAAAAATTCTTGGAGTTCTTTGTAGATCATAGAGAAATGTTAAAATTTAAGACCAATGGGAACTTTTTTTTTCAACAAAAGAGTTTATGAGTTTTCTTTATAATACTTGCCATTTTATGGCCAGGCTGAGTGCTGAATCCAAATGACTCCCAATGTTTTGTTTTGTTTTTTTTTTTTTGAGACAAAGTCTCAAGCTATTGCCCTGGGTAGACTGCCATGGTGTCACAGCTCACAGCAACCTCAAACTCTTGGGCTTAAGCGATTCTCTTGCCTCAGCCTCCCAAGTAGCTGGGACTGTAGGCACCCACTACAACACCCAGCTATTTTTCTGTTGTTGCTGCAGTTGTCATTGCTGTTTTAGCTGGCCCAGGCCGGGTTCAAACCTGCCAACCTAGGTGTATATGGCCAGTGCCCTACCCACTGAGCTACAGGCACTGCCAACTCCCAGTGTTTTTATTATTTGGTTGTATGGTTAATTTTGAATTAAAAGACATTTACATGCCATTAAAAGACACCAAGTTGGGGCATGACACAGAGGATAGTTCGGTTGCATGGGCTAAATCAAGGAATCTGACTTGCTCTTATTTCCTGTAAGTGCTATTCTCTGCAAAACCAAGATTCAATGAGCCAAAATGAAGTACTTACCTCTGAAAAAAGTCTACTTCCTGTAAAAATTTTTCACACATCCCAAATAAAGGGTCAACTCTGTAGAAAGGAAATGCAAAATAAATAATAAGCAATTTGCTTATGAAATCCGCAAACTGGGGAGGGAGGACCAAAGTCCTAAAAAGCTGAGCCTATGTGAAAAGAGAAGGAGCAACTTATATTATAAAAATGATCTTTATAAGGGCTGCGGTAATAAACTTTGGAGACTGGGAAGGCTAAAGGGTGGAGGAGAGTGTGGGATGAGAAATTAACCTAATAACGTGTACTATATACACCTCTCAGGTGATGGTTACACCAAAATCCATACTTCTCCAGTAGGTAATATACGTGTATCCATGTAACAAAACTACACTTATAACCCCTAAATCTATAAAACTTTAAAAAATGGTCTCTAAAAGAAATAGAGAACTCCTAATGGACCTGGGGGAAATATACATCAGGATCCCAAGACCTGATTAAATCACTGTAGTATTAAGCTCAACAAATATTCAAAATCAAAGACTCACTAAGGATATCAGACAGGAGCACAGCTTAGAGGCAGTGCAGTGTCAAGTTCTTCTGTAGGAACTCTTGAAGTAGTTTGGGAGCTCTGATCCAGCAGGTGACAGGAGTGTGAGGAAATGAGATCCATATTCTGCAGCCTCAGGCTCCACAGGGGCTAATATCTCTTGAAACAACTCCATAGGCATAGCCTGTAGGGACCTCACACTGGGTATGTGCAGTTGTAAGATTCACTGCACTCAATGAAGCCCAGACCTATGGAATCTGCATGTGGAAACTGCAATTCACTTGTATTTCCTTCCATGTAGACAGAATTTACCCAGAGATCATTATCTCTATAGTAGTACAGTCTACTAATATAGTTGACATTATCAGGACCAGTGAGCAGACCCAGAATGTTAATCAAAGCCAAATCCTCATGCAAAAGGGGGAAAGATTTGTTACTAAATTAAAACCCAATATATTTCTATGATACTTTGCCCACAAATACAGATGATGTTCCTTCCTCTCTCTGTTGGTTTATTTGCCCTCACAAAGTAAGGTAGTAGTCAAAGTAAGTTTTCATTTCAGTAAAAACTTACTGCATACCTAAATAATCCAGGTAAGATACTAGGCCAATACAATTTACTAATCTTTAATCTGCGTGCATTTTCTTTTACTTGTATGTAATTCCTGCATGAAACTTCTCATTTATTTTTATGGATATATTATTTACTGGAGGAGTAAAGTTCCAGTCAAGAAAAAACAGACAAGTACTCTTTCCTTATATAAAATGTATAAGAGAATAATCTCAAGTTTCTTTTTTTATTTTATTTTATTTTTTGAAACAGAGTCTCACTATGTTGCCCTGGGTAGAGTGCTGTGCTGTGACAGCTCACAGCAACCTCAAACTCTTGGGCTTAAGTGATTTTCTTGCCTCAGCCTCCCAAGTAGCTGGGACTATAGGTGTCCACCAACAACACCGAGCTATTTTTTTGTTATTGCAGTTGTCATTGTTGTTTTAGCTGGCTTGGGCTGGGTTCAAACCCACTAGCCTCAGTGCATGTAGCCAGCACCATAATCACTATGCTACAGGTGCCAAGCCAATCTCAAGATTCTTAATAGCCTAGTTTAGTCTTTCTACCAAAATGTAAGCTCCATAAGAGTAGAGACTTTGTATTCTACATCATGTATTTCCTAGTGCAGGCAGGATTCAGTATATTTGGTTTCTTTTTTTTTTTTGAGACGGAGCCTCAAGCTATCACCCTGGGTAGAGTGCCATGGCATCATGCTCACAGCAACCTCCAACTCCTGGGCTCAAGCGAGTCTCCTGCCTCCGCCTCCCAAGTAGCTGAGACTACGGGCGCCCACCACAACGCCTGGCCATTTTTGGTTGCAGCCATCATTGTTGTTTGGCGGGCCCAGGCTGGGGATTCGAACCTGCCACCTTAGGTGTATGTGGCTGGCGCCTTAGCCACTTGAGCCACAGGCGCTAAGACTCTTTTTTTTTTTTTTTTAAAGACAGAGTTTTAAGCCAGGCGCCTGTAATCCCAGCACTGTGGGAGGCTGAAGCGGGAGGATTTCTTGAGCTCAGGAGTTCGAGGCTTGTCTGAGCGAAAGTGAGACCCTGACTCATGGGAAAAAAAATGGAAAAACCCAGCCGGGGGCCGTGGTGCAGCGGCTTCGGAGGCTGAGGCAGCAGGATGCCCGCATCATGAGTCTGAGGTTGCAGTGAGCTACAATGTCATTGCACTCTGCTCAGAGAATAGGGTAGAACTCTGTCTCGACCAAAAAAAAAAGGACAGCGTTTTACTTTGTCACCTTCGGTAGAGTGCTGTAGTATCATAGCTCACAGCAACCTCAGACTCTTGAGTTCAAGTGAATCCTCTTGTCTCAACCTCCTGAGTTGATGGGACTACAGGCACCTGCCACAACACCTGGCTATTTTTTCAGAGACGGAGTCTCGCTCTTGCTCAGGCTGGTCTCAAACCTGTGAGCTCAGGCAATCCACATGGCTCAGCCTCCCACTGAGTGCTATGATTATAGGTGTGAGTCACTGCACCTGGACAGTATATTTGTTGAATGCATAAGTAAATGAGAAATGGCAAAAGGAACCCTACTCCACAAGCAACATTCATTTGAATTCTTATCCTGAAAAAAAAGTAGTACTTGAAACTTTCTTAACAGATATATTATCAGAAATAGAACTGAAATTTCATAGTGAGATTGACCTACCAGGGGTGAGAAGGCTGTAAGGTAAAATTCAAGCCAAGCAGGGGCAAAAAGGAAAGCAATTGGCCACATACGGACGTTTTTCTTTTTTGGCCCACTTACAGAGGAATCACCTGGAGAGATTTCAAATAATAAAATATGAAAAGATTTGAGAACTCTCTCCAAACCCCAAAACAGAGTAGGTAGCCTCACCTGCATGCTATATACATGAAGTAGGCCTCTACCAAAAGGACCCTGATTTTTCTCTTGGCATAAGGAACCAAAGCTGTGAAAGAGTGAGGCTCACATGGGAATATCTTTTTTCTTTTTTTTCCTTTGAGGCAGAGTCTTACTCTGCTGCCCTGGGTGGAGTGCCATGGCATCCTCATAGCAACCTCAAACTCTTGTGCTTGAATAATCCTCTTGTCTCGGCTTCCCAAGGAGCTGCGAGTACAGGTGTGCACCACTACATCCTCCTAGTTTTTCTATTTTTAGTAAAGACAGGGTCTTGTTCTTGCTCAGGCTGGTGTTGAACTCCTGAGCTCAAGTAATCCACCCTCCTTAGCCTCCCAGAGTGCTAGGATTATAGGCGTGAGCCACCATGCCCAGCCTCACATGGGAATACATAACCACTGACCTACAACCATGAGAGAATACAAATTACCAATTTAAACTAGTCTAGACTTTCATTGTATGTGAAGACAGTGAATGGAAAATTAGTAGGTGTTATAAGCAGGAGGTTTAAATAAGACCAAGCAGTCCTCAACAAGATAAAGTCAAGGCAAAAAAGGATATAAAACTTTTTAAAACAATTCTAATAATCTCAGTGAAAGTTCAGAGGAGTTTGAAATGATATTGCCTTGATAAAGTAAGAGAAACTGCTACAAAAGTAGTACATAGAAGAAAGCACACTTGGAAATAAAAAAAATGTAGTCAAATTCAACACTTAAGGAACAGTGGAATGAACAATGATAAAAACTGAAATGGTAAATTTAAAGAGCATGTTGAGGACTTCATTCAGAATATAGAGTAGAAAAACAAAGAAACTGAAATTAAAAAAGAAAAGGTACAGGCTCGGTGCCTGTAGCTCAAGCAGCTAGGGCACCAACCACATATACAGGACCTGGTGAGTTCGAATCCAGCCCGGGCCTCCCAAATAACAATGACAACTACAAAAAAAAAAAAATGGCCAGGCATTGTGGTGGGCACCTGTAGTCCCAGCAACTTGGGAAGTGAGGCAAGAAAATCACTTAAGCCCAAGAGTTTGAGATTGCTGGGAGCTGTGACAGCACAGCACGCTACCCAGGGTGACAGCTTGAGACGCTGTCTCAAAAAAAAAAAAAAAAGAAAAGAAAAGAAAAGAAAAGGTATAGAGGAAATGATCCAAAAAATATCCAGTATCCAGTATGAGAGACTAGAGTGTATGTAGGAAATAATAATTAAAGAAATAATGGAAGAAAAAAAGTCCCTGTGCTAAAAATAGTTGAAACTTCAAAGTCCCACTGCAGGTCAGAAAATATTGAAAAAAAACCCACATACGTAGACATATGCTGGTGAAATTTCTGACTTCTAAAGAAAAAAAAAAATTTTATAGCTTTGAGCCAAGAAAAATAAGATATCTACAAAGGAAAAAGAACCAGACTGACATCAGATATCTAACTACAACATTAAAGACTAAACGGCATTACAGCAAAATTTGTGGCATTCTAAAGAATTCCCTTTATGTATTAGAGCAAAAGAAAGGCAGTTTCAGAAGCACAAAGTCTAAATGAGTATACTTTGTATATATACTAGTTCTGATAAACCCTAGAGAATGTTTTCCAGTCAAATAAAAAATAAATTAGAATAAAGGACTATAAAAGGTAACCATCAGCTTGGCGCCCATAGCACAGTGGTTACAGCGCCAGCCTAACCACTGTGAATCCGGCCTGGGCCAGCTGAACAACAATGAAGAACTCCAACAACAACAACAAAAAAAACTGGTGTTGTGATGGGCGCCTGTAATTTGAGGTTGCTGTGGGCTATAACGCCATATCACTCTTATAGTAAGACTCTGTCTCAAAAACAAAAACAAATAAATAGCAACAACCATCATACAAAAAGAACAGTGGTAGGCAAGTTGGAGCTAATTAACTTTATGTAGTCTTAAAAAACTTTTTTTATTTTTGAGACAAAGTCTCAAGCTGTCACCCTGGGTAGAGTGCTGTTGTGTCACAGCTCACAGCAACCTCAAATTCTTGGGCTTAAGTGATTCTCTTGCCTCAGCCTCCCAAGTAGCTGGGACTACAGGCTCCTGCCACATGCCTGGCTATTTTTAGAGACAAGATCTCACTCTGGCTCAGGTTGGTCTTGAACTGGTGAGCTCAGACAATCTACCTGCCTTGGCCTCCCAAATGCTAGGATTACAGGTGTGAGCCACTGCACCCAGCCCTCAGTAGGTTTCTTATGCTGACATTAAGTTCAATATGTTTTATTAAAAATACAGGGTGTTGGCTCGGCTCCTGTAGCTCAGAGGCTAAGGCGCCAGCCACATACATTGGAGCTGGCGGGTTCAAATCCAGCTTGGGGCTGCCAAACAAAAATGAGAACTACAACCAAAAAAAAAGCCAGGCATTGTGGTGGATGCCTATAGTCACAGCTACTTGGAAGGCTGAGGCAAGAGAACACTTGAGCCCAGAAGTTTGAGGTTGCTGTGAGCTGTGACGCCAGAGCACTCTACCCAGGGTGACATAGTGAGACTCTGTCTCAAAAAAAAAAAAAAA
Source organism: Otolemur garnettii (assembly GCF_000181295.1). Classification (NCBI taxonomy): domain Eukaryota; kingdom Metazoa; phylum Chordata; class Mammalia; order Primates; family Galagidae; genus Otolemur; species Otolemur garnettii. The sequence continues at coordinate 24,528,817 of NW_003852396.1, read as the reverse complement.
AAAAAAAAAACCCAAAACAAAAAAAACCAGGGTGTCCATAAAATTCGTTGCAAATGAACTTTATGGACACCTTGTATAAGGATAATAACACTATTACTGAAGCTAATTTTAGCTAACGTTTATCAAGTATTTACTACAAACCTGACTGGCAGTATTTAAAAGGCTTTGTCTATAATAATCCTTACAATTAACCCTACCAGGAAGAGGTAGGTACTATTATTATTCCAGTCTAACTCATAAGAACTGAGAGATGGAAGTGTTAAGTAACTTGTCCAAAGACACTAAGTTCACAAATGTAAAAGTTGAGGTCTGAACCCAAGAAATGTGCTGAGAACCACAGCCCTCTTCACCACTATGTTGTACTGCCTCTCACTTGGATAGGTTAGAATTAGGTTACATAACTTCCAAACCCCTGGAGGAAAAACAAACCAAAGAAAGCCATCAATCCAGCAAAAATCAAGAAAGAAAAAATAAGCAGGAATGCATATAAGTGAAAAATGCAAAATAACACAGCACGAGTAAAGACCAAATATATTTGTGTCTTTATATAATAACATGAAAAGATAAGCATGTTATATTATTGGGTGAAAGGAACAGGAGGCAGAACAGCAAAATATACTATGATTCCATTTATGCCATATATACATCTACATAACTTGGGAAAATCTGAAAATAAATACATGAAATGTAGACAGTTGTTTTAGAAGGAGAATATTACAAGAGAATCTTTACTTTGCAATTTTTTTTTTTTTAAGACAGAGTCTACCTACTTTGCCCAGGCTGTACTCAAGCTCCTGGGCAATCCTCCCACATTACCCTCCTGAATAGCTGGGACTACAGGCAGGAGTCTGTAATCTTTTTTTTTTTTTTTTTAGACAGAGCCTCAAGCTGTCCCCCTGGGTAGAGTGCTGTGGCATCATAGCT
>NW_003852396.1:24521949-24527873 GCF_000181295.1 Otolemur garnettii | reverse complement strand
TTTATTTTTGAGACAGGAGCCTCAAACTGTCCCCCTGGGTAGAGTGCTATGGCATCACAGCTCACAGCAACCTCCACTCCTGGGCTCAAGCGAGTCTCCTGCCTTAGCCTCCCAAGTAGCTGGGACCACAGGTGCCCGCCACAACACCCGGCCATTTTTCGGTTGCAGCCGTCATTGTTGTTTTGGCGGGCCCGAGCTGGATTCGAACCTGCCACCCTAGGTGTATGTGGCTGGCGCGCTAGCCACTTCAGCCACAGGCGCCGAGCCAGGAATCTGTAATCTTAATATTTTAAAATTAAAGATATTGGGTGGCTCCTGGTGCCAGCCACAAACACTGAGGCTGGTGGGTTCGAACCTGACCCGTGTCAGCTAAAACAACAATGACAACTGCAACAAAAAAATAGCTGTGCGTTGTAGTGGGCACCTGTAGTCCCAGCTACTTGGGAGGCCAAGGCAAGAAAATCACTTGATCCCAAGAGTTTGAGGTTGCTGTGAGCTATGATACCACAGCACGCTACCCAGGGCGACAGCTTAAGACTCTGTCTCAAAAAAAAATAATAAAATTAAATATATTAATGTTAATATGTTTAAGATGAAATTATTCTTTGAGTTTATCAGATCACTATTAAGATAAATGAAGAAATAAAAGAATTATCAGAATGTCTTTCTGACTAGTACTTTTCAATGCGTAAACATATATTTCTTTCTTTATACCACTTTTATGTTGACATAGTTGCTGGACTGAGCACCAAATGTGTCTGTGAGCTGGCACCAAATTACCTGGGTACTGTATTATATCAAACCTATGATGCCATCATTCTTTTTTTTTCTTTTGAAACAGGTCTCACACTGTTGCCTAGGCTGGAGTGCAGTAGTATGATCATGGCTTCTGAGTAGTTGAGACTAGATGTATGTGCCACCATTCCTGGCTAATTTTTTATAAAGACAGGGGTCTTACTATGTTGTACAGGCTGGTCTCAAACTCCTGGCCTCAAGTGATCTCCTTGCCTTGGCCTTCCAAAGCACTGGGATTGTAAGCATGAGCTACCACACCCAGCCTGGTATCCTCCTTCTTAAGATATACCTTTATTTTAGAAAATATCAAGAAACATCGGGGTGAGAGGGTATGGGGGAGTAGAGACAAGGAAGGAGGGAGGGGAGTGTGGGGCCATGGTGTGACTTAGGGATGGGACACTATTATTGGAGGGACTTTACCCAGAAAATGCAAGCAGTGTAACCTGGCTCTTTATACCATTAATGATTCCCCAACGATAAAAAAGAAAAAGAGAGAAAATATCAAGAAACAAAAAAGACTTTCAATCAAACTACAGCACACCATCAAAATATCTGTTTTCAGAGAAATTACAATAAGAAAAAATGTGCATCTGAGAATCAAGGGAAGTGGCAGTTGATGAAGTCCTGTGCTGTGCCAGAGATAGGAGAGAGCCACTAGAGGGTTCTTAGCAAGGGAGAGACATGGTCAGACTTCCAAGGATCTAATCTGATCCTAGAACAGAACGTGGAATATCTGAAAAAGTGAATATATCACATATCCCATATCCCTTAGCTCACCTTTCCTAAATCTCATCTTACGTATCATCTACCTTGGTGTAATGTCTGAACGCATTTGGAAAGGAGCATGCCACACCTGTTGGACAACCTCACAACTTACCCTCGAGTAGTTCGTGCTGTTACTATAAGCTGCAAAGCTTTGGCCTGCAGTCTCATGTGATGTATAATCACCACCTGCTTATTCTCCACACCACTGTACATGAACTCCATTTTGTAGGTCTCTTCCATGATCTATAAAGAAAAGGTAATTATCAACCAATAAAAATATCTACTGTTTAATGATCTTCAGTAAAACTCTGAATTGAGATTTAAGTCTCTATGCTTTAAATGTTGAGAGAAATTAGTATCATAAGTCTTGTGAAAAGAGAATAAATTATTTTTTCAATTAAAAAAAAAAGACTTTGGGCGGTGCCTATAGCTCAGTGGGTAGGGTGCTGGCCACATACATCGAGGCTGGCAGGTTCGAATCCAGCCTGGGCCAGCTAAACAATGACAACTGCAACAAAAAAAATAGCCAGGCGTTGTGGCAGGTGCCTGTAGTCCCAGCTCCTTGGGAGGCTGAGGAAAGAGTTTGAGGTTGCTGTGAGCCATGATGCCATGGCACTCTACCGAGGGTGACGTGAGACTCTGCCTCAAAAAATCCCCCCCAAAAAAGACTTTTATCTGGTATTAAGATCATCGAGTGCCATAGCATCACAGCTCACAGCAATCTCAAACTCTTGGACTTAAGCAATTCTCTTGCCTCAGCCTCCCAAGTAGCTGGGACTATAGGGGTCCGCCACAATGCCTGGCTATTTTTTGTTGTAGTTGTCATTGTCATTTGGCAGGCCCAGGTCAGGTTCGAACCCACAAGCCCTGGTACATGTGGCCAGTGCCCTAGCTGCTGAGGTATAGGTGCCAAGCCTAAAATCATCTTAATTGTTGATATGAAGATATGAAAGTTTAATCACTGATAAAATTACAAAGAACTGCAAACACTGCTTGTTACCCTAAACCAAATTCACTGTGCAGTGGGAATATATTAACATATATTTTGCATGGAAACCCAATCCCCAGGAACTCCTCCAGAATTAAGCATTAGAAACCATTATGTATATAGTTAGTCATCCAGACAGACTGGTCTATAGGCCTGGTCTGTTTGAGAGAGTTTGGGCAGGAAATTAAGTGCAGAAAACACTATCTATGACCCCAGATTAAGCAGAGAGGATCATAAATCCTTGCTCAATTCTATCCAAATAAGCTCCTTCCATCCAAATGATGCTCCTCTTTCCCTTCTATGCTCGCCTCCCTTTGAACACCTTAGGGTCAGAAAAATAACCACAAGCTCTCCTACAACTGGCAGTAAGACAAGTTACTTAGACACTTGTAAGTTACTTAAACAAGTTACTTGTCGTAGTAAGACAAGTTTCCCTATCTGTAAGAAGGGAAGAAAGGGCACCACTAACATAAAATTTAAAGTATTAAATGGGGGGGGGGGCATGGAAAGTACTTAGTAGCATATCTGGTATATAGCAATGGTAATTCCTTTTATCTCTTCCTTCCAAACTACTACTCCCTGGTCTCACCCATCCCAGTATGGCCCTATTTGGGGTCCTAGTCATTAAATTCTACTCCCCTACAATAAACCATACCAGATTTTTTTTTTTTTGAGACAGAGCCTCAAGCTCTCACCCTGGGCAAAGTGCCATGGCATCACAGCTCACAGCAACCTCCAACTCCTGGGCTCAAGAAAGTCTCCTGCCTCTGCCTCCCAAGCAGCTGGGACTACAGGCGCCTGCCACAATGCCCAGCTATGTTTTGGTTGCAGCTGTCATTGTTGTTTGGCGGGCCCGGGCTGGATTCGAACCCGCCAGCTCAAGTGTATGTGGCTGGCGCCTTAGCCACTTGAGCCACAGGCGCTGAGCCACACATACCAGTTTTGAAAGAGTGTAGATTAGATGAGAGATCAGGCAGTATAGAAGAAAGAAAACAGATTCTGAGTATCAGAAGACCTGGTCTCAAGTCATGATTCTATTAACTATAGTTCTACAAATTCAATCTTGCTGAGCCTCATCTGTAAAAATGAATATAATACTTATTCCTATCTAATGGGATTATTGTGAGAGTTAATTAAGATAACAGACTTAAAACCATTCAGGGAATTATAATGTAATAATCACAGTCTCTATCATTAGCTTCCTACTGGGTCATGTACAGATTCACAATTTGGATGATGTGATTCACGGGAGTTCACCAAAACTCATTATGTAAGGACAAAGGGAAACTGCGCAAAGTTACAAGGAAACTCAAGGCAAATAAAATTAAATGCTACTCAATGCGCTATTCAGAAATTTAAGGACAACTTAACATTCAGGAGATGTTAAGACTAAAGAGATAACCTCAAAATGAGTTCAGCTACGTTTTCAAATAAAAGATTCATGTTAGTATTCATTAGATTTTAGTATATCTGAAACACAAACTGATAATATTTTAGAATACAAAAAAGAATCACATACATCATCTATTTCAACTGCCACACTTTATAGAGGAAGGTTAAGTAACTTGCTCAATTATCGTTGAGCAAATTAGAGGCAGATCTGGGACTGGAACTGATTCCAAAGCCAGTGCTATGTCCAGTAATTATGCTGCTTTTCATATTACTAACATCTGTCATAGCCTGAAAACAAGGAGGCCACAGCAGAGGCATGGAGCCATGGGAAGGTCTGTGGCTCTGTCTTGGATTGAACAATTCCTGGAGAGAGACCTAGAGACAGGAATGTCTGAATAAGCTTACCTGTTTTGCTGCTGCTGAGGCCAAATCGCTCTGCTTCAAATACAAAGGGGCAGCCACATTCCACAGCTTTTCCTGCAAGGCCTACACAGACAAATCAAGAGACATCATAAAGACTGGCATATCATTTGAGATTTGTTTTCGTTTTGCTAAGTAAGTCTACCATGAGTAGGACTTCTTTTCAATCAGTCTTATTCTTTTAAGGCAATAAGCCCTACCTATTATGGAGAAAAAGGAGACCAATAGTTTGAACTAAATGAATTCTTGTCTATTTGGTCCAATTCCTGGCCCAAAGGCCTGGAGCCACAGACCAGAATGCAGGCGCCAAGAAGGCTTCACCAGTGCAGGCCAGCCAGCATTCTGAGCATTCCTTGTTCTCAGAGCCTCCGGACTCCCTGAGCCTCCTAGACCATTCTTCCATGCCGATAGTTCTTTTCCCTTTATGCTTTGAATAACTCCCTCATCACTTTACTGACATATCCGAACTAAAAATCAAGCAACTTTTCCTACGTTCTTCCCTTTCTTTAATCTCTCTGCATTCAAAACCATCACCAACAGCCATGAAGTTTACCTTCCATCTCTCTCCTTTCCTATCTATCCACATGACCTCATCTCTTTATAAAACTCTGTTTTAGCCTCTCATTTTCTCAGTCCTTAATTACCAAGGTAATAAAATGAAATTACAGGAAACTCAGACTAATACTGCCCAACAGAAACATAATGTGAGCCAAATATGAAATTAAAAATTTTCTTGTAATTTAACACACCCTACACCATCTGAATACAACCTGTAGTGTAAGCTCATACATCATACAGTAGAAAATAATTTTTGAATCCTCCACTTAGTCTACCTTTGGTCAAATATCATTGATAACACTGAAGACTCAGAACATTTAGAACTAAAGCCAAGAAAAAGCTCAAGTGAGAAGTGCTCTTTTATAGCCTAAGCCTAAATTTATACCAAATCTCTGCTGTAGAAGCTGAAGGTTACTGAACTAGTTATTATTTTTTTAAGGTTTTAAAGGTTTCTCTTTGAAAATATTTTATCTTATGGTACATACACAAATACTCTGAAAATATATAAACTTTATTTACAAAACACTAAAGCAGCATATTACAAGAAGAATTACATGGTTATAGATTATAATAAATTAAGCATACATTTATAAAACTGAAAAATATTAAGAAACACATTGAAAAATGCAATGTAAAAATAGACAACTCATATAGTTAAATAAAAATGATAAAGGTTCTGAGACAATTAATGGTTGATAACAATGTCATTCAAACATGCCTTTAGATTTCAATAAAATCCACTGCTTATGTCTCCATGCTTAGTCTGTGAAGAAACTGTTTGAAATTGTAGGGTAGATAATAGTCAGGAATTATGCCAATTTTATATCTCAAAAATATAAGTTTGAAAAAAATATACAAGTTGCTACTTAAAAATATTTTACTGTTCCTGCTAGAAGGAGGTGCTTCTCAATAAAAACACTAGTCAGATAACAAGAATGGCATCAGACAGGATATGTAACAATTGTCCCATTCACGTACTAACTTTTAGTATGCTGGTTTTATATAT